>NC_141047.1:14183874-14843874 GCF_041138505.1 Cibotium barometz | reverse complement strand
GAGGGGATGGTGAGGAGGGAGATCGGGGCGGGGGCGGAGGAGGTGTGGGAGATGGTGGGGAAGTTCAGCGAGATGCAGAGGTGGAACGCGAACGTGGAGGTGTGCGAGGTGGTGCAGGGAGAGGAGGGGAAGCCGGGGTGCGTGAGGTACTGTACGGGGAGGGGAAGAGCCGCCGACGGAACGCCGCAGCCCTGGGTGAAGGAGAAGCTGCTGGCCGTGTACCCCGCCCACCGCCGCTTCACCTATACTATTGTTGACAGTAGCTACGGCTTCCAAGGCTACGAGGCCACCCTCTCCATCCTCCCCCTCTTCCCCTCCCGTTCCCTCGCCCGTTGGACCTTCCAGCTTGACCCCGTCCCCCACTCCTCCCAACACCACCTCCTCACCTTCCTCTCCTCCATCTTCGACCGCATGATGTCCAGCTTAGAACACACCATTCTTTCTCCCTCCTCCTCTCGCCCACTTTCACAATCCCCCATCACTCCCCCTATTTAAAACGACTTGCTCTTCCATGTTCTTTTAGCCCCTCCTCTCCTCCCCCACCTCCTCTCGCCCACTAACTTCACAATACCCCTCTCCAAGATTTGTTATTCCTCCTCTTCCTCATGCCATCTTCTTTCCTATCTACACAAACTCCATCATCCTCTCTTCTTCCACTCAAAGTGTCTAATGGCACCTTCTTGTAATGTGCCCATTTCCCCTTCCAACTCATCACTTTATATAGGATGCCTATAGGCGATCCACCCATCTCTCCTCATGCGCCTCAGTGTAGATTCCATCATGTATATCAATTGGAGCTCCTACTCAAAATGACTAGGTGATCTACCCATCTCCCCTCTCACCTCATGATTCCGTTTAATTCAAAACAACTAGGCAATCCACCCATATTTCCTTATGTGCTTGACTCTGTGCCATCATGTATATCAATTGAGGTTCCTATGGCATTGACCTTATATTTTGTAATCAAAACTTTTAACAAGAATATCATTTGCTAAACAGAAAATTTCTACACAATCTCCTAACTATTGATCCTCTATTAAAATGACTAGCAATCACTCCCGCTAGTCAAAGGAGTAGGTGATCCTCCTCTAGAGCCTCGCTTAAGTATGTCATCACATATTACATCAATTAAAACACCTACTTATTAAGTCAAGGATTTGAAAATGAAGTTTTTTAGAACTTTTGTAATCAAAATTTTCCTTCCCCAATAGACATACACAAAGATTTCAGTCACGTGATCATGTAAACATTAACATGTTATTAATGTTTATTAATAACACTCACAAAACCTGTTATTATTATTAATTCACATTAATATTAACACTTTTGATTTTTCACCACTTGAAAACTTGCACTAGGCTCACCCATCATTCCTTTTTTTTGTACAATTGGACCATATGCACTCCAATCAAGGTGCTTGATATTAAAAATGTGATGTTGGACAATGTGCTATAGGCAAAAAATTGGACCATATGCACTCCAATCAAGGTGCTTGATATTAAAAATGTGATGTTGGACCATATGCACTCCAATCAAGGTGCTTGATATTAAAAATGTGATGTTGGACAATGTGCTATAGGCAAAAAATGTTTCCCCCGTTAATATAGCATGTTAACATTGTGATCATGTTGACATGTTATTAACGTTTGTTAATATCACAAAATTTTGCGTGATCACGTAAATATTAAATCCCTAGACACACTAATCAACTAGATCATGCAGGATTAAGTTAATTTTGCAGCAATGTGATGAGCTATGGTGGATCAAATGCAAGGATTAATATGATTAGTAAGTAATTAGTAGATGATTAAGATGAGGTTAGTGCACAATTAATCTAATAGCTTAATGCAGGCATGGATACTCAAAAACCAGTAATTTTTCATTAGACCAATGCCTCAATTTATAGGTTTTACATCCACAAGATGCCAAGCATCTAATCCCACTGATTTCTCCTTGATTTGTGTCACCTCTCCTACATCTAGGGGTACCTTTTCCTAGAATCTTTCCACACCCCTATATTCCCTCATGCTACCCTTGATTCTCTCATCAGTAGATTCTTCTTACCTTTTCACTACTATCCACTTAACTACAGACTCTCTTTTACAGTCTCTTGCTAAGGGCTTGTTCCCGCACACACCCATTCACTTGTATATTTCAACACCTCCCCTCAACTTAATAATTCTAGCACACTTGGTCCCTATACCAAGTTTCCCTCTTACTTGGTAGCCCGCGACCAATGTCTCAAGTCCCTAACTCATAGTCCTTGGCACCCTCTCTCTATGTGTCCAAGGCTACTACAAGTGACCGTGACCTTGACTAAAATGCTCACACATACATCTACCACATGGCCTACATCATCGGTGGCTTAGAGGTGGTTTTACTCTATTGGGACATGTTACATTGGGTTGTGGGGTTTCTCTCTCAGAAACGATGTCCTGACTCCTCTACCTTAGGAGTCTCCATGAAGTTTGCCGAAATGATCCTTCTTCATTTGGTTTGCTGTAGTGCTCAGTCTCTAGCCATGTGTTCTAGCTTCCCACAGTTGTATGGCAAGTGAAGGTTCCCTACCTCTTCCTTGTTCTCGTCCTCGTGCGAGGCCTCCTCGGGTGTAGAATGCTTTCTCCTCTCCAATTGTTGGTTCCAATCCTTTCTTCTCTTTGACCTTGTTCTCTTGCTCTAGTACTTCTATCTCATGTAGCTTCAAATCTGGTACATCCTTTAAGGTTGCCACAATGTTCTCATACTCTCCCTTGTCCACACTCTTCAAAAGCACTCCTAGTGCCTCGTCATCTTCTATTTTCTTCCCAATGGCTTCCAGTTGTTGCTTAATGCTTTTGTATTTGTTCAAGTGTGTGGTTAGAGGTTCGCTTTCCTTCATGTCAAGTTTGTAAAATTGCATTAGCAGATTTATCTTTGAATTTTTTACTTGAGCGCCAAATAATTTGTTAAGTTCATCCCATGCATCTTTAGCTTGTTGTATCCCTGCAATGTGGTGAATGATTTCATCTTTTAAGCTAAGTGCAATGAGCCCTAATGTTTTCTCATTTAAGTTCTTCCACTCATTCTCCCCACTCTCCACTGGACATTTATCTCTTCCCTCAATTAGCCCCCATAGATTCTTCCTCATGAGCAAATACATGGTCTTTGTTTGCCATGTATGAAATTGGTCCCCGTTAAATTTAGCTCTTTCTTGTGCAATGCACATAATGATGTGAAGGGGATCTTACCTCTTAATCCAATTCAAGACTCAAGGATAGTGTCTATCCTTTTACAACTCCATTTTGGTGTTAAATGATGATTACAATAGATTTACAAGCATGAATACAGCAAAAATTACATAAAGCCAAGGGTAATTGATTTGTACTGGATGGTTGGGATATCAAACCAACTTCAAATCAATCTAAAGTGATAGAGATCTATATCAGATACCCAATGGTAAGTTTGAACCATCAATTGTACCAAAATGTAGTGATTAGTACTAATTAAGCACTAATTATGAAATAATCTCCTATTTTGTGTGCAAAAACTAGAGTGTATAGGGAGGCCAGATCTGGTGCCTTAGAGTTCAAATGAACTCAGATCTGGAATCAACAGCAATTAGTCTAGTAGAGGATCAAGCCAAGAAACAAAAGATTTAACTAAACATTGAATACTTAATCTCTGTTTTACCAAAGTCACTTACAGATTTGATGCAGAGCTTGATGCCACTTCTCCTTGAAGAATTTCTCAAATCTGAGATCACCAACATGTTCAGCTCACCCAAAAACCCTTTGGGCTAGCTCCAATTCCAAGTAGTGAACATGAATTTGAAGTTTTTCTCAGAAAGATAGGTGCTTGGCGAAATCACAATTTTCTGCAGTTTCTCCCAGCGGTTTGACGTGCTGACTTAATGGGCTGTAGCGTGGGGAAGGTAGCTATGTATGGCTAAAAGCTTTTTGTCTAATGTTAAGACTGGAGGGAGGGACCAAGCCCCTCCACCAACTGGGGGTGCAGAGAATAGTTGAGAAATGACTAAAAAAGGGGTTAACTCCTAATCTATAATTAGTAAAGTGATTAGGCTTGAATACTAGCTGAATCCTAAGCTTGGCTCTGATACCAAGTTAATTTTACAGCAATGTGATGAGCTATAGTGGATCAAATGCAAGGATCAACATGATTAGTAAGTAATTAGTAGGTAATTAGTAGATGATTAAGATGAGATTAGTGCACAATTAATCTAATAGCTTAATGTAGGCATGGATACTCTCAAAAACTAACAATTTCTCATTAGGCCAATGCCTCAATTTATAGGTTTTACATCCACAAGATGCCAAGCATCTAATCCCACTGATTTCTCCTTGATTTGTGCCACCTCCCCTACATTTGGGGGTACCTTTTCCTAGAATCTTTCCACACCCCTATATTCCCTCATACTACTCTTGATTCTCTCATCAGTAGATTCTTCTCACCTTTTCACTACTACTCTTGATTCTCTCATCAGTAGATTCTTCTCACCTTTTCACTACTACCCACTTAACTACAGATTCCCTTTTACAGTCTCTTGCTAAGGGCTTGTTCCCGCACACACCCATTCACTTACATATTTCAACAACAGATTATAAGTGCTTCAGTACTATTGCGGAATTATATGGTAATTAGCACGCTCATGAATGAGTGAAGATGCTTGTTAGCATGTGTTTAATAGCTATATGTTGGTGTTTGCATGTGTGCATGGGTGTGTGCATATGTATATGTGTGCGTGGGTGGATGTGTGTGTGTGTGTGTGTGAGAGAGAGAGAATTAATGTGTGTGTGCATATGTGCGTGTGTGTGTGGGTGGATGTGTGTGTGTGTACGTGTGTGTGTGTGTGTGTGTGTGTGTGCATGCATGCATGCATGCATGTGTGTGGGTGTGGGTGTGGATGTGGGTGTGTGCGTGTATGTGTGTGTGTGGGTGCGTATGCATGTGCATGTGTGCGTGTATGGGGGGGTGTGTGTACGCATGCATATTGTGATTTTTTTCTTTTTCCTTCTTTCCCTCCACATCTCCCTCCTCTCCCTCCACATCTTCATGCTACCACCACTTATGCTTTATTTATAGCTAGCAAAGACATGCCTAATTTGGCAAGAAAAAAAGAAAGAGTCATTGATCAAGCAAAGAAAAGCTTGCACTGAGGTGATCCAAGTTTTCTCAACTTAGCATAATGGACCTTATGTAGAAGAAGAATGCTGGGAAGCTGCTTAAAGCATGTTTTACTGTGCTAAGAGTCTTCTAGAGAACTCCCATTTGAGTTAAAAGGAGCTCATGCATAAAGTAATATCTACCTAGATCTGTGGTCCTTCAATCAAAATGTTGCATTCTCATAAGTATTTTAATAGTTACAATGCAACTTGGACCTGTAGTCCTTCAATTCCTTTGAATTTACTATGGTTGAAGATTGGCTCAAGTGAACCTTCAAAGTGATAGCATAATACCCCTCAACTAAATAGGGAGTAATAAACTAATACCCAAAGAAAGGTTTCTTGCATGTGCATAAATTAATACGCAAAGAAAGAGGTTGAGGCTTGTATGTTTTGTTCACAGGAGGTAATTAGTGTGTATGTGCTAAAATACATGCATTGGCTAGTGTCTGTATGCATGCGCTACTTGTATATGTGGACCATTTGACTTTGCTTTGATTTTTGGTTCAGCCCTATTATTTTGTGTGTTAATGTCAAGCCAAGCTATTTTCGCATGTGATTAGCACATTGACTCGTGTGTGTGTGTGTGTGTGTGTGTGTGTGCGCGCGCGCGCGCGCGCATGTGTGTACATGCGTGCATGTGGCCAAAAGATTAACTACTTGGAATATTTACATTTGCTTTGATTTTGGTTCAACCAAGCTATTTTGGCAAGTGAATCTATTCCAAATTGTTGTGTATGCGTATTAGAGTGTTGTACCATTGGACACATGCACTAGGCATAGTTTTGAGTGATACGCATGCACTTGATTACATCCAATAGCAACAAGTCAACACTTTTAGCAAAAATTTACTATAACTTGCCTTTTTCTCCATATATTTACCACTATATGGTATATGGAAAATTTATTATAAGAATGTTAGTTCAAAAGCACTTTTTCCCACTGGGTTTTCCCTTTGAACACAATTGGGGATTCTAGCCCTATATAATAAATTTCTTTGTATATCTCTCTTTGTTGTTTTACATAGTGATCTTGGTCTATGAGACACAAGCTACGTAGCTAGTATATTATGCATAAACATAGATGTTTTTGGCATAGCATAAAGATGTGTTTTGGTTACACGAAGTCATGATTGTTTTGCACTTGCCTTTTCATTGTATATATCTTATCATAATAATTTTTACAAAGGCATAACATGGCATAATAAATCATACTTGATGATAGATAGAAAATTATATGATGGTGTATACATAAGTTCCTAAATTTTGAAAGGTTATCATAGTGAGTTCCTTACTTGTAAATATTGTGAATAAGAACAAATGTGTTGGCTTTAAATGCTTTAAACAAAATGCATGTTGCAAATTTGTACATAACATCACACATAGATTTTGTATTATTGTTAAATTTTGTTTGGTTGTCAACACAAGATGGTACCCATGAGTCTAGCCAAGTGTGCATGCCATTAATCTCCCATTAACGAGCCATTCATGTTCCCCATTCATCATACCTCTTCAAGACTTTCTAAGCCAGGAATCTATGGCCACCACTGAGAGAAAGGAGTCCACTCTCTTAGTCTCACAAGATGCACAAATCAATGACATAATAACTAGTGAATCATACAAACTCAATTTGGCCTACAAGGGACCTTTAAGTACATGGACTACCAGAATTTGCAAAGGGCAAGGTTGGGAATATGACATTGATTCTAGCTTGCTTAAGGACCTAGTCATTAAGAAATCCCATTTTATTCATGGCAAGAACTTGTAAATTTACTTGTAGAGTATCTCAATGGTAAAGAGATGACCATTCAAATGATGTTTGTTGTCATAGATTAATTTATTAAAGATATGAGAGAAGAATTGGGTATTGTAGCATCTACAAATCAATCTCTGGAAGCATCAAGGTAGCTATACCTAGACTTGAAGTGGAGTAGCCACTAGCTAGTCCCCTAAAATCTCCTTGTGGGTCAATCTCAGGATTTCCTCCTAGGCCATCTAGCCCTCCAAATGAACAAGAAAAGTTCAATGAACTTTCTGGTCCTAGCAAGAAGGAACTTCCACAACTTTCTAGTATAGTTTTGGGACATATCACAAGCATACCAACTCCAAATTTGTCAGAGATTGTAGATTTAGATCCTACTCTTCAAAATCTTTTCAACGATATGTCACATGAGGTGGTTTTAATATAATTTTGGACAAGTTCACCATGATCCCAATTTTTGAATGGGAATGGGAATTTTCCCAAAATATGTAATATGGTGTTAATGTTAAGTCTCTCATGTGCATCTCCGTGCTTCTAAGCTACAAGAGGATTGCACTTTGCACTTTGCATACATATCCACCCGAATTGCTTTATTTATCTCATGCACACCACTCACACATGTCATACATACCCACCAAAGCATTGCCAAACACAAGGTCATTTTCCAACAAAAACTTTCTAGAAATCTCGTCATGAATCTTTTCTTATTTTCAGTTTTATAAGAGAAGTTCATAGTAAGGAACTTCTCCATAGCTTCACATACTACATGTAAGAACATGTGAGAGAATCTAGAGAGAAGTCCTTGTGTTGCATCTGTTTCAATGATTGCAGCACTTTCTCACCATGGATATGTTTAGCATATCTTGCAATTAGCGCAACTCCTCAAGAGCTTTTGCACACATGCCCCTCATTTGGTGTACATAACCACCAAAGCAATGCCAAAAACAATATTATTTCCTAGCAAGTAGTAACAACTCATGCCTTTTAATATTTATCCCCCATTATCAGCTGCTCTTTACCACACAGGCTTTCAACCAAGGAAACCCTCACAATGTGTTCTTGAAAACAACTTAGTGCCTCCTCACCCTAGCCCTATTGAGCATATCGTGACTTGCAATATTTACTCCCCATTGTAAACTACTCCATAGCTGCCATAGGCTTTAATGAATTTTTGAGAGAACCCCTGTGATGCATCCTTGAAAATAACAATTCCTCCTCACTGGGCATGTCTTGTTATTAGTGCATTTCACGCAACAACATCCCAAATAGGGAGCTCCTCAATAACTTGTAGTGCTTTCCCATGAGCAAACCATTATGTGTACATACCACCAGAGTAGTGCCAAGCACAATATTGGTGTCTCACAATATCATGATGAATATTTTCCATCTTTCTAGTTGCTCCTATGTTTCCACCACAAGGTATCATGATGCAAACCACAATTAAGAAGAGGCCCTCATGCTGCATATTTTTGAAATGATTCAGTGCTTGGCCCTATTGGGCATAACCTGTGATTAATGCAAACAAAAGTGTAAACAGAAATCACATCAAGAAGTTGTTGTGATTTCACAAGGGCACCCTATTTGGCCTACATACCCACTCAAGAATTTCCAAGCAAAAAATTCTCCCAACAACCCCTATTTGGTAGCGACCCAAGAATTTGCAATGAATAGCGACCCTATTCACCACCTTGTTTCACATTGAAATAGAATTGCAAATAAGGTGGCAAAGGGGGGTTATTTCTTATAGTGTTAGAGAACAGGGTTCAATGCGGGTTGCCCAAGCAAGCACAAGACAATCCCTTATTCTTAATTGCCAATGTTGTTTGGGATTTCTTTGCCACATACTTCAACATGAGGGGCATAATCATGCATAGTTCACATAGACTTGGGAAACAAGGCATCATGCACATGTGTAAGGGCCATTGTTGTATGCTCAATGCTTGAGGGATTTTTTGCGAGCACCTCCATAGATGTTGTCTAAGAGGAGATCTAACCCTTTTTCCTTGTTGCAAAGGGAGCCCAAGAAGGCTATAATTGAACTACATGATAAACAAGTATAGAAATCCCTATAATGCAGAGAAGAGGCAAATAGAAAGTTGAAGAGCCATAAGATGTAGAATCATAGGATCTTGCAAAAATCAAGTAAGGAATTGAACTTACTTTTCCTTTAAATTTCCTACTAGCTAGAAATGTTTTTGTCTAGAAGAAAAAGGTTTCTTAGACACTAGTTTTAACTCCCTAGATGGGTAATGCAACCTTCAATTTTTGCCTTGACTACATCTATAGTTTTTTTCGAGAGGTGGGTCCTTCCCCCACGGCCATGTACACACACACACCCAAATACCCCAAAGGGTTTACAAGTGACATCCTACCAAATATTGACCACCCTGCCTCAGTTTAACTTCTCATCAATTCAAAATCCAAAATGGCTGATCCAAATTTAATGGAGAAGGAATTAAGCTAATAAAGAAAATGACCAAAATAGCGTAAAAGTTCCAAAAACGGTGTTTGCTTTATATTCTAATTTTAAGAGAGGTGAAGAGGATATGTTTATGTCTAGAAGAAAAAGGTTTTCTGGATGTTGGTTTTGACCCCTTAGAAGGGTACTGTAACCTTCAAATTTTAGCCTTGACCACATCGGAGTTTGTTTTTTGAGAGGTGGGTCCTTCCCCATGGCCTGGGAAAATTTCAATCAATGGTCAGGGTGTGCGTGGACTAGGAAACCTTTGTGCCCACCTGCATAAGAGCACACACTCGTGTGAACCCTTCCTACATGAGTAAGGATACAACATCTGAAGTTTGAATTAATACAACTATGGTTGGGACGGGTGTGTGCTATCATATTAATGCCATTGAACATTAATATAATAACAATCCTCAAGGTAGATCATAGGAAAAGGGCCCTTGCAAAAAGATTAATTATATTGTCATTTATATCCCAAATACACAAAATATATTTATATGTATGTGTGTGTGTGTGTATATATGTATATGTATGTTTTAAATGATTCGAGGTCTCAAAAAATTTAACAAAATATTTAATAGATTAGAATTAGACAAATAAGATTAAATCTAGTGTTGTTTTAAGAAATTACATGACATAACACAAAGTTTTCTTTTTTTCAAAAAAAAAGAAATTACTTGAGTAATATGATAAATGACATTTAAAATTTTACTATAACTAATGTAAAGAAAATTAGTGTTGCTTTAAATTACTCTTTGGCCATTGCTTGATGTGGTCCTCTAGCAATTTCTCAGCACTAGTACACATGTAATGGAGTAAATATGGCCCTACGGCCAAATGTTTGCCCTAGCACATGTGCAATGGCGTAAATATGTCCCTTTGTCCATTTCTTGGCCCTAGAACATTTGCAATACACTAGATATGATACTATGGCCACTTCTTGGCACTAGAGCATGAGTAATGGACTAGATATATCCCTTTGGCCATTCCCTAATAACTTTTAATGTGCCATGGAGTATATATAGCCCTTTGACCATTTCGTGGTTAGTTTTCATGTCCCATGGAGTAGATATGGCCATTTGGCCATTTCTAGGTCCTAGCACATGTGCAACCAGGACCAAATATGGTCCTTTGGCAATTTCTTATCGCTAGCACATCTACAACGGAGTAGATGTCTTGGGGATATTACTCAAACCAAGCACATTAGAACATATGTAATGGAATAGATATGGTGCTTTTGGCACGAGCAAATGTCTAATGGACTATATATGGCCCTTTGGCTATGTCTCCGTCATTTTTCATATGCAATGGAGTAGACATGGTCATTTGGCCATTTCTAGGCCCTAGCACATGTACAATGGAGCAAATGTGGAGCGGATCAATTTTAATGCTTGGCCCTATCACATGTGTAATACACCAGATATGGTCCTAAGGCAACTTCTTGGCATAAACACATGTATAATTGAGTAGATATGGCTATTTGGCTAGTTTTTGGTCAATTTTCATGTGCAATGGAGTAGATATTGCCCTTTGGCCATTGCTTGGTCAGTTTTGATGTGCAATGGATTAGATATGTCCCTTTCTCCATTTCTTGTTCTTAGCACACATGCAATGGTGTAAATATATCCCTATGAATAATGTTTGTCCTAGCACATTATATGCATTTTTGAAATCCACAAAACAATAATACAACCCATTCTCAATTAAATTTCTTCCAAAAGTACTTGAAGGGTTACAAAATGGCCCATATTGCTATGTGTTATCCAAATACTATCTTGTGTGCAAGTACGGTTGAGGTTGATTCCTCCCATGAGCTTAGTTTTGTCACCACCCCATGACACTACCAAAGAGCCTTTCCGGTTGTGCAATAGTTATCTGTGTTATTCTTATCCCCTCCTCTATGTAGAGCACTATTTTTTTAGAGTGGGGGTCCTTCCCCAATAGCCATTATATACATACCCACACATGCTATAAGAGGGATCGCACTTTCCAAATATTGTCCAATTGCAAGCACTAGATCATTTTGATAAAGATCCATGTCAATCTACACAAATATGATACTTGAGCAAGAGATCACCATGATAGTAGCCTTGCAAAAGTGGGGCGGAGTTACCATGTAGTACCCTTGGAGAAATGGCAAGGTCCACAACCACTAAGAACACTCCAAGGAGCATAGGTGTCTCTCCCAAAGAGGCCAACGGGGAATTGAACCCACAAGCTTTTGATTCTGAGCCCAAGAATTTACCACTAGACCAACTTGCGGGCTAATTGTGTAGAAGATTTATCCATTTTGTAGTACAATTTTTAGGCATCCCATATTCCAAAGCAAGGTTCAAGAATTACATAATCACACATGAGTCTTTTGCTACACTCATTTTATCATTTATGCTTTGAAGCCTTGAAATTTGGAAGATTTCCAATTGGACAATTTTTGGAGACCATGATTTCATCAATAGTGAAGAAAGAGAGGATGTTATGGAGGGGATAGTGGTGTAGAGTTATCCTTTAATAATCTAAAGATTACAATGATATACAATATGTAAACAAGTTCGTGAGAGTAAATTTTCCTCTCACATTTTAGCCAACTTTCGCAAATGAAAAATGTTATAGAAACACAGACATAGCTGATGCCTTAGTGAATGGATCCGATGGCTGCTTCCAAGGATATGATAGAACCATCACCCAATCAATTTTCCAGATATTCAACTAAAAAAAGTTGGGGATCAATGTCAATACCAATCATAATACCACACACCATACACCAAGCTAAAGGAAGACCAATCACAAGCCTTGCATTCACTTTAAGAAATGTCCACTTGCATAGCTTGAGTATATTGCTCTTTGAAAAGTAGAGGACCCTAAATTCTTATACAGCTTATGACAATACCTTTGTTCAAAAGAAGAAATTACTACACAACAATGCAGCCTAGCAACTCATCAACTAACAAGGAACTCAAAACATATAGCTTGAGCCACTTCATTCTTCAATTGCTTACTTAACATAGATTTGCTATAAAGGAGCAAAGTTGATATTAACTTGTTGATAATTATCTTAACAATTCTAACATCATATTCCTACAATAAACTTGTCAACCAAAGATAATCAATAGAAGTTTCACACACTTTGGAAGCATAAACATAAACCACAAGAACTCCCATGAAATAGACAATAAAAGAAAAGACTTAAAAGAGGAGAAGATAGTAAGTACCAAATAATTTGAATTAATACATGAAAGATTTAGTACTTCAAAAATCACAACATATATTGTAATAGTGTACAAGTCCCCCTTACACCTAGGATATTATTCAACATTCTCCATGAGGTGATGCTATACAATGTGTCCAACAATAACAAGATCACTACAAGAGACTTCAACATTGCCCCAATCAAAACTCCACAAACATGCCAAACTCTTTCACAAATCATGATGAACACGCTTGAAGACAACAAATTAGGCAAGTAACCACAACCTTTGGACAAACAACTGTTGGAGAACACCCAATTACCCATCCTTCATTCCAATCGCGCCTTGGTTTATGCCTTCGAATTATCTCTTTGGTCGAGCAATGTTTATCTACTTCTTTAAACTCGTCATTCAATAGTGTTGCAATTTCATCATCCATTATTGTTTTAATATGTTTATTACTCTGGTTTCTTTCCTTTACCTAAACTCGATGGCACATCCTTTCTCTTAATTCCAAGATTGTCAAAAAGAGTGGATTGCACAAAAGACATCTTGGTTGGAAAGAAAAGTAATTATGCATATAATTATTAGACTTATACCTCTCTCCAATGTCTCTCCCTTATAATCAACACATGTGCAGACATTACACACACACACACACACACACACAAAATTGATTCAAAATAGGCAACATTAAAATCAACCAAGCAATCCCTCTCTCTTGCTCACACACACACACATATGATTCTCTCTCTCTCTCTCTCTCTCTCTCTCTCTCTCTCTCTCTCTCTCTCTCTCTCTCTCTCTCTCTCTCTCTCTCGCATACATAAATATAGCTTTGATTCTAAATCACACACACACATCCACACACACAGGAAAAAATCTAATTTAGAAAAGATAATACTTAAATTAGTTATCAGATCTCTCTCTCTCTCTCTCTCTCTCTCTCTCTCTCTCTCTCTCTCATACACACACACACAAATCTGATTCAAAAAGGTAACATTCAAATTAATTTTTCTCTATCTGTCTCTCCTCTCCCGCGCGCGCACACACACACAGACAACACGGACACAAATCTGATTTGAAAAGGGCTATTATTTAAGTCAATCTCTCTCTCTCTCTCTCTCTCTCTCTCTCTCTCTCTCTCTCTCTCTCTCTCTCTCTCTCTCACACACACACACACACACACACACACACACACATCTCATTCATTAAAAGAGCTAGCATTCAAATCAATCTCTCTCTCTCTCTCTCTCTCTCTCTCTCTCTCTCTCTCTCTCTTTTGAATAACGTGTCTAGACTTTGAATCAGATTAACTACCATTCAAATCAATTTCTCTCTCTCTCTCTCTCTCTCTCTCTCTCTCTCTCTCTCTCTCTCTCTCTCTCTCTTTTTTGAATAACATGTCTAGACTTTGAATCAGATTAACTACCATTCAAATCAATCTCTCTCTCTCTCTCTCTCTCTCTCTCTCTCTCTCTCTCTCTCTCTCTCTCTCTCTCTCGAGTATACACATAAAAATTTGATTAAGAGGCAAACACTTAAGTCGGTCTCTCCCTCTCTCTCTCTTTCATGAGTCTCTATCTCTCTCACACATGCATATTTGATTAAAAAGATCGTTTAAATCATCTCTCTCTCTCTCTCTCTCTCTCTCTCTCTCTCTCTCTCTCTCTCTCTCTCTCTCTCTCCACAAAAAAGATGAGAATTCTAGCACCTACAAAGCTTCGAAAGTAGGCTGGCTGCTGCTACCTATAGTTGTTTATTGCGAGTTGGGAGTCGGGACTCAAAAGACTTGAGTTAGTGGAGTGTCTAGCTACTGCCCATAAGCTGGTGCTTGTGAGGGCGTTACTAGTTAGAGTGCTAGAGCAAGCAGCGACTGCAAGCAGGTTACGATTCTATGAAAACGATAAAGTGAAAAGGACTCAACTTGTAGTGATCGAAAAAAAGTATTTTCCCAAAAAGTGGAAAACTTTTGTCTAAAATTTATAAAATTATTTATTTAAAAAAATCTTGAAATATGAAGGTTTTTGTTCTATAACTTCTCAAAATCTAGAGGTATTTGTACCTTCAAGTTTTAAATTTGAAGGTATTCCTCAAAATATGCAGGTACAAACTACACTAAACTTGGGTTTTTTTCAAACACTGCGAATCTACAGAGCAAACTCGTAACCCTACGATAGTAAAGTATTTACTATTAGGAACTTAAGTTAATTCAGCTACTTCTCCCTTATTTACTCTCATATGGTAGCTAGCATAAGAAATTATATCATAAATAATACATCTAGTTTAGAAATACTATTAAAATTTAATATATTAGTACATATATTTTAAAGGGTTGTATCTGAGACAACCCTTTCAACAATAAAGCTTGATACTTGACTATTCAATTTTTAAAGTTAAACTTATGTGTGCCTCCTTTTTTAAAGGTTTTTTCAAAAAACTTGACCTTTTTTAAAACCCTTAAAAGTTCTATCACCTCCCTTTTTTATGAAACTTGATTGGCTTTTTTACACTAAAGGATGGTTTTTTTAAAAACATTGGTCGACCCTACACAAGGTATTTTTATGTGCCACTAAGGCTTAACCACTAAGGTAGGGATATAGACATATCTCCAACACCCCTCTTGGCCATAGCACTACCTCGCAAGGCATGCTTAAAACCAAACAAACATAATGTACCACAGTCTGGCTTACTGGCTTATCAAAACAAATTGCAAAATAAGATTTAATTTAGAAATCCCAAGATTCATCTTGAACCACCAACCACCAAGTTTGCATGTTCTTCCTTTAGATCAGAAGTGGAGGCATCGCTCTGAAGTAGACTTTGACTTCTTTGCTTCTTCTTAAAACATTGGGAAGAAACATGGCCCTTCTTTTTGCAATAATAATAAGATTGTACCTTCTTTATCTTCTTTTGCTCCGTGGAAAGAGCCTTCTTTGAATCCAAAGTAAGATTAGTTGATTCTAACCTTGTCTCCTCAAAGATCAATGACTAGGCTGCATTGTTTAAGGTTAAATTTGGCTAATTTGCAATAGCAAGTACACATTATTCAAAGTCAAGGGGCATAGAGGCCAATACTACAAACATGGTGTCTTCTTCAGTAATGATAACATTAGCACCATTAAGCTTGTCAATAAGGGACCGAATATCATTAAGATGGTCAGCCACCTTGGTATCCTCCCTCATCTCTAATCTATAGAGTTGCTTTCTTAAAACAGAGCTTGGAGGCAGCATTGATCTACCCAAAGATTGTCTTGAGCCTAGTCCATGCTTCAAAGGATGTTGGTGAAGATGCCACTTGGTAAATTTGATTGTCCTTTACCCCATGAATGATACAGGACAATGCTTTCTTATCAAATGCAACCCATTTTGCAACAAACTCTGGATCTAGATTTCTACCCCAGGTCTTTTCTCTTCCACTCTAGTGATGTCTCATAATCCTTTATCTTCTAAGGCAAGTTGCATTTTCATGGCCCACGTGATATTTTGTGTGCCATCAAATTTATCCTCTTTTTTAAAGTATCCAATTGCGTCTAATGTACTCATATTTGAAATGACTAAAGAAAAAAATTCCCAATGAAAAAGATCCCAACCAATGAGATAATATCCCTATCCCAAGTCCCTTAACTTCCAACTTATTTGGCTTTTTCAACAAACCACTTATACTTGCACTTACAAAACCTCTTCCTAGCTATAAGTTTAAATCTAGGACCTCCTTTCATTCTTAGAAAAGTCACTTCCTAGTTAGAGGTAGATTCAATAGCTGACGAGTTAACAAAAGAGGCTTCAGAAGTGTCGAAGGAAATTGTTATTACTTGAGATGGGCAGCTAACTTGAGACATTATAGAATAGCATGATAAGATTTTATGATACCAATAAATAAAAAAGGTGTAAAAAATCTCGCTTTCAATGTATAAGGTCTATCCTCTTTTAAGTCTCAAAAGAACTTTACCATATAAGGTTTTAGATGAATTTTAGGATAAGAATTTTAACGGGTTGAAAACCTGGACCTTTTGACCAAAGTCAAAAGAACCTTTAAAAAGGAAAAAGAATACAACAAAATCGAGCTACCCTCATCACCTCATTGGAAGATGGTTGCCATGAAGAAATACGCTAATTCTGCTGCCAACGAACATCAGTTTTGCCGAGCTAGAGTAACACAAGAAATAGTAACCGAGTTGGAGTAATTATACCACCATTATCTGATAATCTAGGTAATTAGACTGCTCAAAGTGTGCATGAGAGTTTGTAGAATGAAGTGCATCAGAGAGCCACACTTTGACCACTCAAGTGTTTATGAGAGCACATCAAGGAACCTGCTAAACTGGACTGTGATTTGTGCTCCTAGAGATAATGAAGTAACACAGATGCATGGCTTTAGTCTGCTGGCCAAGCGATTTTGTTGAAGACTTGAAGCTACTTACAGGGAAGTAGCTAACGGTGAATATTTCAATGGATTGAAATTAGTTAGATAAGTATAAGCTTAATGTAAATAAGCTAATAAGCATGCTACATCAATTCCCAAATGATTATATATGAGCACTAAATATGAATTAGAGATTAATAAAGCTCCATCATCACTAGTGATTAAGCATAGAATATAGTAATTCATTAATCATATAAGCTTAATGACATAAGACATGTCAAAATACCTAGGACATTATTCCCTTGTCAATTCACAAAACCTAATGATATATTGAATTAGAGTAGAGGCTTCCCCGTCCAAGGTTGACAAAGTCCCCAGCTTTGATCACCTTGTCCTTGTGCTTAACCCTTTGATGATGCCATCATTAATGCTAATGACAAGTAAATGATCATTAATGTTAATGACAAGTAAATGATAATGAAGATGATAAAATTTCCCTCTCAACTCAAATATGCTCACAAGAAAATCTCACAATGCTCCTGTCCCAGAACCTCTAATTAATCTCACCCAACCAAAACTAGTCAACACATGCTAGTGTTGATCTACAGCAATATAGTAATTGATGCACTGTAATTAAGATTAAGAATAGGCTTAAATGCTCACATTCAAGGCTTCCTAAGGTAAGCTAGCTTTGATAATATTTGTTGAAATAAGTGAGTGCCAAGGAGTATACATAAACTCACACACCCAAGAATCCTAGCTAGGAGATAGTGTTTAGCACTTAAGTAAGAATTAATCCATAGATTAGACACATACTTTATGCTAATCACTCACACATCCAAGAATTCTAGCTAAGAGATAGTGTTTAGCACTTAAGTAAGAATTAATCCATAGATTAGACACAGTTTATGCTAATCACTCGTACACCCAAGAATCCTAGCTAGGAGATAGTGTTTAGAACTTAAGTGAGAATTAATCCATAGATTAGACACACAATAAGCAAGAGAACATGTAAAAAATGCTAAGTGAGTGGGAAAGAGAGTTGACACAAGATATTGTCCACAAAGATTATATTATCAACCCAAACAAGTGCTTACACAAAGCAAATAGTCTTACACATGGAGAGACCAAAGAGATGGGGCATAAAAAGGTGTATGAGATAAAGAGGGTGCCCTAAGATGCTACCAAAAACCCAAATTGACTCAAGGTATGATTCCTAACTATTTGAGAAGGTACCACCACTTTTCGGGAATGGCCACCAAACTTGGAGATGACCTCATAGATGAAATCACCTAAGTCTAGAACCTTTATTATTACCTCTATCAAATAACCACCAAGATAAAAGACTACAAAACCTCCCACTAAGGTTAATGGGTTGCCCCTACAAAAGGTATTTTTATATGACACTAAGGCTCAACCACTAAGGTAGGGATATGGACATACCTCTAACAGGTTAAAGACTCTTGAGTTCATGCTAATCTATGTGGTAAAATGTTTACTACTACATTGGGTGGATCTTCCTATTTCTTGTTACAAGATAGTTGCAAATGAGACAAGGAAAAAGATTTAAAAATTTCATACAAGTCGGTGAGGATAATTCACCTCAAATGAATTCAACAACTATTGCAAGGAGCATGGCATTAAGCGCTAGCTCATGGCAGCACACACACTCGACAACTGAGTGGTGTCATAGAATGTCATAATCACACAGTCATAGACATGGCACGGTGCATGTTAAAGGGAAAGGGGCTTCCAAACTCCTTTTTGGGCTAAACACTATGGTTTACATCCCCAACAACAGATCTTACAGTAAGGTGCTCAAGGGGACTGCAGCTACTTAGGCAAGAAGCCATCCATTAGGAATTTTTTGGACCCAAAGAGGGCCTCTTGGATTAACTTTTGATTAGGAATGGACCAATAGGAAGAGGGCTAGGTGCACATTTTTGACTTCTTTGACCCTAGGGGGCCTAGGCTTTGGTTTGCTAATGGGGCCTAATTACTACTCTTGTCCCCCGACCTCTTGGGCCCAAACTTAGAGGTCCCCCCACCTAGAATCGCGCAAATGAAAAACCCTAAAAATTGAAAATTTTTTAATTCTTTTCCAAAAGTGTGTTTTCCCTCTCAAACTTCCCCCCAACATACTCTAGGTTTGGAAAGCTCATTTTGAACCTCTTTCTTCCTCTTCTAAGCTCTCCATTGCTGTAGAAACTCCATACCTCTCAAGCTCTCCCTCCTTGTCAAGCTCCCTCTCCCTCTTTCTTCCTTTTCTAAGCTCTCCATTGCTGCAGAAACTCCATCCCTCTCAAGCTCTCCCTCCTTCTCAAGCTCCCTCCCTCTCAATCTCCCTCTCTCTCTCTCTCTCTCTCTCTCAAGCTCCCTCCCTCTCCATTGCTGCTGCAGAAACTCTATCCCTCTTTAGTCTACTCTAGGTTCAGGAAGCCTATTCTCAAACTCTAACCCTCTTTTAAGCTTTCCATTGCTGCACTAAAAACCCTGGACTTTCTCTCCTCTCCACTCTTCTGTTGTATAAAACAAGCTTTTCTTTTCCCTTCTTCTCTTTTCTTACCACCATGGCCTCTTCCAGTAATGTGAGAAGACCTAGGGAGAAGGTGGAAGAGCTTGTACTGCATAACACAAGAGATGAGAATGGAGTTTGGGCTCCAACAAGATTTAGGGTTGGGGCTTGGGTTTACATGCAGCCAAGCTCTAAGGGACCACATTGAGTGCGTCAACTGGGGAATATGCTACATCATTGGAAGGGGCGGCTACAAGGCTTCAAGCATACTAAGATGGAAGGACTTGTTGCCATAGTGCAACATGTGTATACCCTTGGACACCTGTACATTCAAGGCCAACGACCAAGGTTTCCTTCAAATTATCAGTGTAACATAAACACAGCTTTAACATGCTAATATTGGATTTTTTGTTTCAAATTTTCTTATGATTCTCCATTTTCTTATGTCTCTCTGGAGATATTTTCTCCTCTAATTATATTGATGAGGAACAACCACTCCAAAGCCTCACTGGAGTTTTCTATGCTATGCATGCATCCATTGGAGAGGCAATGTTTGTATCTCAAAGCCCAAGTGATCTTGTACAAAACAATATCTTTTTCTTTTCTCACTCATATTTTGTAGATAAAAAACTAGGTTTATTTGGGAAGCTAGAAGAGATCATGTTACATTCCCGTAACGCCGCTACGGGCATTACCACAAGAGGGGACGGCCTCTGGCTCACCACCCAGCCATAGAGGAAGAATGAGGATTGCCCCTCATCCCCCAGGCTATATAGTGTGTGGCCTGCCGTCCACACTAGCCTGGCCGCCCATGACTCCGCATGGGCGTCCCCTCCCACTGAACCCCGGATATAGCCATCCGGTCTGCCGTCGGTCACAGGCGTTACAGCCTACGTGACATTACCCCCCCCTTAAGAAGAGTTTTCGTCCTGTGCGCTACGAATGCTCTCGCGTGCAGCTTTGAGCATATCATTCATATTTTCAAGGAAATCCTTGACAGATTGAATCTTCTCCTTTTCTAGGCCTACAACCATCGGAGATCTCAGCTGGAATCCATACATTAACATGAATGGTATAAATCCAGTCGTCGCTGAATGCTTGGAGCTGTTATAAGCAAACTCCAATATGGGCAAATATTCTTCCCAATTTGATTGCTTCTTACTTACATAAGAACGCAACATATCCTCGAGTATTTGGTTAACTTTTTCAGTTTGACCATCAGACTCCGGATGATCTACCATACTCATACTCAGAGTAGTATCCAACTTTTTGAAGATTTCCCTCCAAAAAATGACTGTTAAACTTTCTATCTCTATTCGACACTATATCTGCGGGCAGGCCATATAGCTTGTAGAGATGTTCAATAAAGAGTTTTGCCAACTCAGGCGTTTTTAGAGTTTTCTTCGTGGTAATAAACTTTGCCAGTTTAGTTAACCTGACCACTACCACCCACACCGAGTCATTCCCTCGACTCGTCTTGGGTAAACCGGTAATTAAATTCATGGAAATGCTTCCCATTTCCCTTGAGGAATCTCCAGTGGACGGAGTAGTCCTCCAAGCTTAAGACGTTCATGTTTATTGACATGGCACTTACTGCATTTCAGCACATAAGTCTGGACATCCTTACAAACTAGGCCAATAAAACTGTCTTTTTACTAGTGCATAGGTCTTCTGAATCCCAGGGTGACCCGCACTTGGACTATTAAAACTATACCCCGAAGACTCGGCTAGCCTCTCCGGACTAACTCTCGCTTCGCTATCCGCCGCACCTACGGCCAGTCTCTCCGGACTAGCATTACGTGCCGGCGAGGAAGGTGGGTGAGGCTGTGACAAAGTGCATATGCGTACAGCGCGCCAGACCTCTGTAAACACAGGATCATGCTCACACAAGCCATGATTTGGTATTTCAACCAAAACCTTAAGGCAAATTTCATGCCTTGATTTTGCATCATGTCATTAGCACAGAAGCTAATGTACTGGAGAGCACTCTAGTAGCGCAAGTTCTCAGACTATGCTACTAGATATTTGTAGACTACGCTACCATGTTGCTTCACCAACTTTTTAAAACTTTTCCTTGGAAAGCTCTACGGCCATAGGAGAAATAAACTAGAGCCAATCTAATCATGCATCACAAGGATTAGTTCCAAAGCTGAGAGATACTTTCTCTTTTAGAGTAACATCTTTACACAAGCATATGCTCTAGAATTTTGTTGAGTTTCTAACTACCATCAATCTACGGATGGTTAAACTCCACTCTAACTTAGAGTAAATGTAACTTTTTTGAAGATTTCCCTTCAAATATAACAATCAAACTTCCTATCTCTTATGCCATACTATATATGCGGGTAGACCATATAGTATGTGGAGATGTTTGATAAAGATTCTTGCACCACTACGGGTGTCTGGAATTACATCCATTCACTTCCAACTCTTTGTTGCTAGACATATCCCTTCAAGTATTGTCTGGACTCACACAACTATTCGAGTTTATGTGATATTTGGGGATATCCCTCCTTTCCCTCAAGAAAGTTTTTTTTGTCCTCAAAAACTGTACTCTCAAGCGGACTACGCGCTAGTGTCATAGGTCCAAGAACAAATCTAGACCGTGTTTAATATCATATGTTATATTCTTGAGTCCTTCCAAGAAACTTTTAAACATCTTGCAACGAAGATGTGGTATAGTGTCTACGCACATATGGTGGTACTATTGATAAACTGTATTGCAACAGATCAGTGGTTTCACACTTGTAACAAAGTGCTTCATTGTTGCATATTATTACCCTTCATAAGTGGTTACACACTTATGAATTATTTGGGTGGGTTGTACCATCTATCAAGAAAAATTCCAAACTACTAATAACCACATTATCAATCCACAGATAATGACTGAGCTTGCTTCGAAGCCATAGGTTGCTAGATAATTGATGGTAATTACACAAGCCCAATGTCTCATTATATCATACATTCAATATAAATGCAAACATCACAGTACTTCGTGATGATGAACTTAGGAATTTCATCCTATCCCTGTTTGGTGTTGGTATGAAGTATAACTATGAGAACATTATTTGCTGCCTCCTCATTATAGCGGCAAAGCTACCTACCCATCACTCACAGGTGGCAATCTCTACCAAGCTATAACCAATGACAAGCAAATAAACGAGTACTCTTTTAAGAACTTCATTACCATATCTCACACCAAACTCATAATCACTACGGATTAAATGCCAGGGCTTGCAAAATTGAATGTTATCTGATAGGTAGAGGGGATCATCAAACTACGGATGACCTTGACAACTCACTAGGACTAGTGATGTGTAACTTTTAAGTTACTCCACTCTCCTTGTTATTCCATACCATCGAACAAATCGGTCCCTCGATTTGAGCAACGTCAACATATTTATGAGTACCTCGATACTCATGAATGTGGTTCGGTAATTTAAAATGTTGATCTAGAGTATCTTTCACTCGAGGATCTTAATTTTATTAGCAGCTATGTATTAGTAGTGAGTAACTACGTACCCACTACCATCACACTAGTAGCTCCATACTAGTCTGTGAGTAACTCCGTACCCAATGGCGTACCTCCCCCGAGTGGGAGTACCATATACAACCATCTATAACAAGATGCTTAAGTCACTTGCTGCTAAGAAGTGACTACACAAATTGACCCCTCCATTGCACATTGCAGTACAATTTCTGGTATTACAACACGAATTTTTGGACGTCCTTATCATAGAGGTCAACTTAAAAACTAGTGCATAGGTCTTGTGGAGTCTCGGCCGACCTAACCACACCACTGGTGACTTCCTACAAAAAATGTGGCGCCGAAGTCACCACCTATGTACTTTAACTCCGTAAAGTACATGGTCTCATCTGTCATCTATGGAAAGTTGTAAAACATTCCTGCGAGATGGATTTTTTTCACCCTAAAATTATTGTGCACCATTTTAGTGTGAAGAGCTTTTTTTCCTGGGTACCATGGTTTACCCCAAGCTCATCTTTTGCTAAATTCTCCGATTTAACAAAAGATATGTCTGCCTCCGAACACTCCGGTTCAGCCCCAGACTTTGAGTTTACTTCTTAACACTCCGGTTAAGTCAAAACTCACCAGATACAGTAGGATTTACCACTAAGCTCTCCGGCTTAGCCTTCTATCCTAACTTAGCCCGAGTTTATGTACACCTCATATGTCGGATCCGATACTAACAACAACCAGGCTCGTCTGGAGTGAGATACTACTCACTATTGCCATGTAAAACCTTATTAAATCCTAGAAATGCTCCACTCATTCCCAGGGGTCATACGACTCATAGGGTTTACACGCACATGAACTTTGTAAGCAACATAGCCTGTCATGCAATATTACAATTGTTTATGTAGGAAAGTAATATATTTCCCAAATTCATATGGTAGCAACTAAAATGTGCTCACAATCGCACACTTATGTTGAACATAGGCAAGACTACGCTTGCAAAATGCTATAGGACGTCCCCCATGCATGAAATTGTCCAACCAACTAGTCTTACTGCTAACCTCTAGATTTAGATCACTCCGGAACTAAATCACTCTGTTAGCACTAGCACACCATCATGGTCTTGCTACCTAGAGCTTCTCCGAACTCTGTAACTGGGTTTTATCCCAACTTATGGCTATATTTGGTAATTTTCAAAGTTCAAATTTTATCTTGCACACTTTATCACTACAGACAAGTGTACATACAGACCTGCCAAAGAGTCAAGTTACATGCACAAGCCTTGGCGTCCCATTCCACCAATCGATTCCGTGAGAATTTGATGTCCCATACCATTAAATTACCATTAAACTAATTGATGTGACATGTAAAAAGGCTCTTTCCCCCCTCGAAAGATCACCACAAACTCTCGAGCAGTGGGATGTCGACGCATGGCAATAAAAAGAAGAGAAAACCATGCTGGTAAGTTTAAGAACAGTTCTCTTCGATCAACTTGTATAAGGGCATTGAGCATGACATCTCCAGACTATACCCCTTCAGATTTACCTTTGATTTCTAAAAATCAATCCTAAATCTGCTATTATTATCTAGGCGTATGCTAATCCTTCAGATTAGTACTCCTAGATAAACCATTCAATTGAGTACTGTTAGCAGCACTGCTAGCCCCTTTATCCCAAGTAATACACATCTTAGGGATTACTTTTACCAGGCAATGTACGTGACTAAATCAAACTAGTCACTACTCTCTAGGCCCAAGTAGTGACATTATTTTGTTATTACCAACAAGGACTAGCTTGCCTCTACGGGCCAAAGCTCTCTTGTTGCTACAAACAATAAGCAACTTGTTTGGACACGAGGCATAACCACATCAAGACTACGCTTGTACATGGTTCTCATTTGCCAAAGTTTATCACAATCTTCTAGCATCTGTTAAAAGATTGTGAAGGGTTATGAGCACTACGGCTCAATTATGCTTACCTAGATTTCTCGTGATAAGCACTTCATCTAATTTGGGCACAACTGACGCCATTGCCGGTCTTAGCCCAAGTAAAACACACCGCGGTTTCAGATTTACACTATTGTCAAACTACGTGACTTTGATGGTCAATACTAAGTGTATGCTCCGCTTTCATTTAGTCTCTTCGAACCAAATGTGTGATCACCACATGTGTTATTCTCGAGGCGCTACGGCCATAGACGTGTTCACTAGGCACAACGGCGATAGAACAGCTTTCTCTCGAAGGACTCGGCACTACGGCCGTGGGACTTGTCTCTCTCTTAGCACGCGACGCTACGGCCGTTTGCGGTGGGTCTCTTTCGTGTAAAACGGGCACTACGGCCACACGACGCGACGGCCGTGTTGGGTTTGTTTCGTGGGGTGTGTCTACAGAAGAACACATTTGTTTGTCACTACAGAACAAACACAAATTTGTTCGAACAAAAACTTTGACTCTAGCAAGACGACGTTCGCAAAAGTGTAAATTGAAATCTGGTGAGGCTACGCTCCCAGAGTGTTCATAAAAAATTAAAAATTGTCGAGAGGCTGTGCCTTGCCGGGATTAACTTTCCTGCGGGAATTATCCTTCCCCACCAGCCGAGAGAGAGCGTTTGTTTGAATTTTTCATTTTTTAATTTTTATTAAAGTTGAATAATGAAAATAAATTAAAAAAATAAAGAATTTTTTTTCTCTCTCTCCTCTTTTTCTGGCCACTGGTGGCCGCCTTGGTTGTGGCCCTGGCCGCCCGCTGGGCTGGCCGCCGCTGGCCGCCTGGGCTGGCCTGGCCGCCGCATAGGCTGGCGGCCGTGGGGCTCTTCGCCCCCCCTTCAGACAGCGCACGTTCGCTCCCGCACGGACACAGGCTTTCACCAGTTACAGCAGCGGCAGAGGACAGCACATTTCAAGTCTGGCGCAGGTCCTCAATGCCGACGCGAGCTTCCCATTTCATCTCCACACGCTCGCCATCGCCGTCTGGCCTTGCTGGTCGCGGAGGTCATCAGTCAAGTCTTCGCCCCCCCAGGCTGGTGGGGCTAGTGTTCGCTCTGGGGGCTGCTCTTCGCCCCCCTCCAGGCTCTACACACAGCGAGAGTGGTATTCTCTGACGAGGCGACTGTAAAGTAGAGCTTGCAGAGATGGGTCGGTTCGCTGCCGTCCGTGGCAGGGGCGGGCTTGGGCTTGTAAGGGTTTTGTAGCAAGTCACCGTGCGTTTCCCAACTCGCGTTTCCAAGGCAAGCCCCCCCCCTTGTGAGGTACGGGGCTGTTGTTCGCCTTCCCCCACACTCAACGCAAGTCACAGACAGTGGGCCTGTGCCGGCCTCTCCACACAGAAAATGAAATTTTTTTTTATTCTTTTGCACACAAGCTTCAACGCAGCAAAATACACAAATTGCTTACTTGATTTTCCTTGCTGTGTGTGACGGGGAGAGAGAGAGAGATAGAGTTCTTCCCCTCAATTCTTCCATGGCTGCCTCCCTCCACACCCTCCATTTGAGATAAGGATAAGGAGACGAATGGTCGAAAACCATCGAGTGGGCTCCGGTCCCCCGATCACGTGCGGGCTCTGACAATCCCATCGAACCACGCTCTGATACCAGTGTTACATTCCCATAACGCCGCTACGGGCATTACCACAAGAGGGGACGGCCTTTGGCTCACCACCCAGCCATAGAGGAAGAATGAGGATTGCCCCTCATCCCCCAGGCTATATAGTGTGTGACTTGCCATCCACACTAGCCTGGCCGCCCATGACTCTGCACGGGCATCCTCTCCCACTGAACCCCGGACATGGCCATCCGGTCTGCCATCGGTCACAGGCATTACAGCCTACGTGACATGTTTGATGGTATGGGACATCAAATTCTCACGGAATCGATTGTAGTCTTGGTGGAATGGGACGCCAAGGCTTGTGCATGTAACTTGACTCTTTGGCAGGTCTGTATGTACAGTTGTCTGTAGTGATAAAGTGTGCAAGATAAAATTTGAACTTTGAAAATTACCAAATATAGCCATAAGTTGGGATAAAACCAGTTACAGAGTTCGGAGAAGCTCTAGGTAGCAAGACCATGATGGTGTGCTAGTGCTAACAGAGTGATTTAGTTCCGGAGTGATCTAAATCTAGAGGTTAGCAGTAAGACTAGTTGGTTGGACAATTTCATGCATGGGGGACGTCCTATAGCATTTTGCAAGCGTAGTCTTGCCTATGTTCAACATAAGTGTGCGATTGTGAGCACATTTTAGTTGCTACCATATGAATTTGGGAAATATATTACTTTCCTACATAAACAATTGTAATATTGCATGACAGGCTATGTTGCTTACAAAGTTCATGTGCGTGTAAACCCTATGAGTCGTATGATCCCTGGGAATGAGTGGAGCATTTCTAGGATTTAATAAGGTTTTACATGGCAATAGTGAGTAGTATCTCACTCCAGACGAGCCTAGTTGTTGTTAGTATCGGATCCGACATATGAGGTGTACATAAACTCGGGCTAAGTTAGGATAGAAGGCTAAGCCGGAGAGCTTAGTGGTAAATCCTACTGTATCTGGTGAGTTTTGACTTAACCGGAGTGTTAAGAAGTAAACTCAAAGTCTGGGGCTGAACCGGAGTGTTCGGAGGCAGACATATCTTTTGTTAAATCGGAGAATTTAGCAAAAGATGAGCTTGGGGTAAACCATGGTACCCAGGAAAAAAAGCTCTTCACACTAAAATGGTGCACAATAATTTTAGGGTGAAAAAAATCCATCTCGCAGGAATGTTTTACAACTTTCCATAGATGACAGATGAGACCATGTACTTTACGGAGTTAAAGTACATAGGTGGTGACTTCGGCGCCACATTTTTTGTAGGAAGTCACCAGTGGTGTGGTTAGGTCGGCCGAGACTCCACAAGACCTATGCACTAGTTTTTAAGTTGACCTCTATGATAAGGACGTCCAAAAATTCGTGTTGTAATACCAGAAATTGTACTGCAATGTGCAATGGAGGGGTCAATTTGTGTAGTCACTTCTTAGCAGCAAGTGACTTAAGCATCTTGTTATAGATGGTTGTATATGGTACTCCCACTCGGGGGAGGTACGCCATTGGGTACGGAGTTACTCACAGACTAGTATGGAGCTACTAGTGTGATGGTAGTGGGTACGTAGTTACTTACTACTAATACATAGCTGCTAATAAAATTAAGATCCTCGAGTGAAAGATACTCTAGATCAACATTTTAAATTACCGAACCACATTCATGAGTATCGAGGTACTCATAAATATGTTGACATTGCTCAAATCGAGGGACCGATTTGTTCGATGGTATGGAATAACAAGGAGAGTGGAGTAACTTAAAAGTTACACATCACTAGTCCTAGTGAGTTGTCAAGGTCATCCGTAGTTTGATGATCCCCTCTACCTATCAGATAACATTCAATTTTGCAAGCCCTGGCATTTAATCCGTAGTGATTATGAGTTTGGTGTGAGATATGGTAATGAAGTTCTTAAAAGAGTACTCGTTTATTTGCTTGTCACTCATTGGTTATAGCTTGGTAGAGATTGCCACCTGTGATGGGTAGGTAGCTTTGCCGCTATAATGAGGAGGCAGCAAATAATGTTCTCATAGTTATACTTCATACCAACACCAAACAGGGATAGGATGAAATTCCTAAGTTCATCATCACGAAGTACTGTGATGTTTGCATTTATATTGAATGTATGATATAATGAGACATTGGGCTTGTGTAATTACCATCAATTATCTAGCCACCTATGGCTTCGAAGCAAGCTCAGTCATTATCTGTGGATTGATAATGTGGTTATTAGTAGTTTGGAATTTTTCTTGATAGATGGTACAACCCACCCAAATAATTCATAAGTGTGTAACCACTTATGAAGGGTAATAATATGCAACAATGAAGCACTTTGTTACAAGTGTGAAACCACTGATCTGTTGCAATACAGTTTATCAATAGTACCACCATATGTGCGTAGACACTATACCACATCTTCGTTGCAAGATGTTTAAAAGTTTCTTGGAAGGACTCAAGAATATAACATATGATATTAAACACGGTCTAGATTTGTTCTTGGACCTATGACACTAGCGCGTAGTCCGCTTGAGAGTACAGTTTTTGAGGACAAAAAAAACTTTCTTGAGGGAAAGGAGGGATATCCTCAAATATCACATAAACTCGAATAGTTGTGTGAGTCCAGACAATACTTGAAGGGATATGTCTAGCAACAAAGAGTTGTAAGTGAATGGATGTAATTCCAGACACCCGTAGTGGTGCAAGAATCTTTATCAAACATCTCCACATACTATATGGTCTACCTGCATATATAGTATGGCATAAGAGATAGGAAGTTTGATTGTTATATTTGAAGGGAAATCTTCAAAAAAGTTACATTTACTCTAAGTTAGAGTGGAGTTTAACCATCCGTAGATTGATGGTAGTTAGAAACTCAACAAAATTCTAGAGCATATGCTTGTGTAAAGATGTTACTCTAAAAGAGAAAGTATCTCTCAGCTTTGGAACTAATCCTTGTGATGCATGATTAGATTGGCTCTAGTTTATTTCTCCTATGGCCATAGAGCTTTCCAAGGAGAAGTTTTAACAAGTTGGTGATGCAACATGGTAGCGTAGTCTACAAATATCTAGTAGCATAGTCTAAGAACTTGCGCTACTAGAGTGCTCTCCAGTACATTAGCTTCTGTGCTAATGACATGATGCAAAATCAAGGCATGAAATTTGCCTTAAGGTTTTGGTTGAAATACCAAATCATGGCTTGTGTGAGCATGATCCTGTCTTTACAGAGGTCTGGCGCACTGTACGCGTACGCACTTTGTCATAGCCGCGCCCACCTTCCTCGCCGGCACGTAATGCTAGTCCGGAGAGACTGGCCGTAGGTGCGGCGGGTAACGCGAGAGTTAGTCCAGAGAGGCTAGCCGTGCCTTCGGGGTATAGTTTTGATAATCCAAGTGCGGGTCACCCTGGGATTCAGAAGACCTATGCACTAGTAAAAAGACAGTTTTATTGGCCTAGTTTGTTTAAGAACGTCCAGACTTATGTGCTGAAACGCAGTAAATGCCAGGTCAATAAACATGAACGTCTTAAGGTTGGAGGACTACTCCATCCGCTGGAGATTCCTCAAGGGAAATGGGAAAGCATTTCCATGGATTTCATTACCGGTTTACCCAAGACGAGTCGAGGGAATGACTCGGTGTGGGTAGTAGTGGACAATTAAAATGGCAAAGTTTATTGCCACGAAGAAAATTGTTAAAACGCCAGAGTTGGCAAAACTCTTTATTGAACATCTCTACAAGCTATATGGCCTGCCCGCAGATATAGTGTCGGATAGAGATAGAAAGTTCAACAGTCATTTTGGAGGGAAGTCTTCAAAAAGTTGGATACTACTCTGAGTATGAGTACGGCAGATCATCCGGAGTCTGATGGTCAAACTGAAAGAGTTAACCAAATTCTAGAGGATATGTTGCATTCTTATGTTAGTAAGAAGCAATCTAATTGGGAAGAGTACTTGCCATTATTGGAGTTTGCCTATAATAGCTCCAAACACTCAGCGACTGGATTTACACCATTCATGTTAATGTATGGATTCCAGCCGAGATCTCCAATGGCTGTAGGCCTAGAAAAGGAGAAGATTCAATCTGTCAAGGATTTCCTTGAAGATATGAATGATATGCTCAAAGCTGTACGCGAGAGCATTCGTAGCGCACAGGATCGCGCTAAAACATTTGCCTATAAAGGACGCAGACAAGTGACCTTTGCAGAAGGTGACTTTGTATTTTTAAAGGTTCCTGCGCAGTCAGCAACCATGAAAACGGGAAAGTGTGATAAACTTTCTCCTAGATATTGCGGTCCTTTCAAGGTCCTTAAGAAGATTGGGGACGTAGCCTATAAACTTGAGTTACCGGAGAGTTCTCAAGTTCATCTTGTCTTCCATGTCAGTAAACTGAAGAAATCAGTTCACGGGTTAGAGAACGCAGTTTCTCCAGGGATTTTGGTGGAATTGATAACTCCACCAAAGATACCACATGAACCGGAAAGGATTCTTGGGTATCGAGACAGACAAACCCGACATAAAGTGTACCAGGAGGTACTTGTTAAATGGATAGATAGGGATGAGGAGGTAGCTACCTGGGAATGCCGTAGTGCAATTTCCAAAAGGTTTCCCCAGTTTGTTTTCGAGGACGAAAACTCTTCTTAAGGGGGGGTAATGTCACGTAGGCTGTAACGCCTATGACCGACGGCCGGCAGACCGGATGGCTATATCCGGGGTTCAGTAGGAGAGGACGCCCATGCGGAGTCATGGGCGGCCAGGCTAGTGTGGACGGCAGGCCACACACTATATAGCCTGGGGGATGAGGGGCAATCCTCATTCTTCCTCTATGGCTGGGTGGTGAGCCAGAGGCCATCCCCTCTTGTGGTAATGCCCGTAGCGGCGTTACAGGAATGTAACACTGGTATCAGAGCGTGGTTCGATGGGATTGTTAGAGCCCGCGCGTGACCGGGGGACCGGAGCCCACTCGATGGTTTTCGACCATTCGTCTCCTTATCCTTATCTCAAATGGAGGGTGTGGAGGGAGGCAGCCATGGAAGAATGGAGGGGAAGAACTCTATCTCTCTCTCTCTCCCCGTCACACACAGCAAGGAAAATCAAGTAAACAATTTGTGTATTTTGCTGCGTTGAAGCTTGTGTGCAAAAGAATAAAAAAAAATTTCGTTTTCTGTGTGGAGAGGCCGGCACAGGCCCACTGTCTGTGACTTGCATTGAGTGTGGGGGAAGGCGAACAGCAGCCCTGTACCTCACAAGGGGGGGGGGGCTTGCCTTGGAAACGCGAGTTGGGAAACGCACGGTGACTTGCTACAAAACCCTTACAAGCCCGAGCCCGCCCTGCCACGGACAGCAGCGAACCGACCCATCTCTGCAAGCTCTACTTTACAGTCGCCTCGTCAGAGAATACCACTCTCACTGTGTGTAGAGCCTGGAGGGGGGCGAAGAGCAGCCCCCAGCGAACACTAGCCCCACCAGCCTGGGGGGCGAAGACTTGACTGATGACCTCCGCGACCAGCAAGGCCAGGCGGCGATGGCGAGCGTGTGGAGATGAAATGGGAAGCTTGCGTCGGCATTGAGGGCCTGCGCCAGACTTGAAATGTGCTGTCCTCTGCCGCTGCTGTAACTGGTGAAAGCGTGTGCTCGTGCGGGAGCGAACGTGCGCCGTCTGAAGGGGGGGCGAAGAGCCCCACGGCCGCTAGCCTATGCGGCGGCCAAGCCAGCCCAGGCGGCTAGCCCAACGGGCGGCCAGGGCCACAGCCCAGGCGGCCAGCCCAGCAGGCGGCCAGCCCAGCCTTGGGCGGCCAGCCCAGCGGGCGGCCAGGGCCACAACCAAGGCGGCCACCAGCGGCCAGAAAAAGAGGAGAGAGAGAAAAAAAATTCTTTATTTTTTTAATTTATTTTCATTATTCAATTTTAATAAAAATTAAAAAATGAAAAATTCAAACAAACGCTCTCTCTCGGCTGGTGGGGAAGGATAATTCCCACAGGAAAGTTAATCCCGGCAAGGCACAGCCTCTCGACAATTTTTAATTTTTTATGAACACTCTGGGAGCGTAGCCTCCCCAGATTTCAGTTTACACTTTTGCAAACGTCGTCTTGCTAGAGTCAAAGTTTTTGTTCGAACAAATTTGTGTTTGTTCTGTAGTGACAAACAAATGTGTTCTTCTGTAGACACACCCCACGAAACAAACCCAACACGGCCGTCACGTCGTGTGGCCGTAGTGCCCGTTTTCCACGAAAGAGACCCACCGCAAACGGCCGTAGCGTCGCGTGCTAAGAGAGAGACAAGTCCCACGGCCGTAGTGCCGAGTCCTTCGAGAGAAAGCCGTTCTATCGCCGTTGTGCCTAGTGAACACGTCTATGGCCGTAGCGCCTCGAGAATAACACATGTGGTGATCACACATTTGGTTCGAAGAGACTAAATGAAAGCGGAGCATACACTTAGTATTGACCATCAAAGTCACGTAGTTTGGCTATAGTGTAAATCTGAAACCGCGGTGTGTTTTACTTGGGCTAAGACCGGCAATGGCGTCAGTTGTGCCCAAATTAGACGAAGTGCTTATCACGAGAAATCTAGGTAAGCATAATTGAGCCGTAGTGCTCATAACCCTTCACAATCTTTTAACAGATGCTAGAAGATTGTGATAAACTTTGGCAAATGAGAACCATGTACAAGCGTAGTCTTGATGTGGTTATGCCTCGTGTCCAAACAAGTTGCTTACTGTTTGTAGCAACAAGAGAGCTTTGGCCCGTAGAGGCAAGCTAGCCCTTGTTGGTAATAACAAAATAATGTCACTACTTGGGCCTAGAGAGTAGTGACTAGTTTGATTTAGTCACGTACATTGCCTGGTAAAAGTAATCCCTAAGATATCTACGGGCCAAAGCTCTCTTGTTGCTATAAACAGTAAGCAACTTGTTTGGACACGAGGCATAACCACATCAAGACTACGCTTGTACATGGTTCTCATTTGCCAAAGTTTATCACAATCTTCTAGCATCTGTTAAAAGATTGTGAAGGGTTATGAGCACTACGGCTCAATTATGCTTACCTAGATTTCTCGTGATAAGCACTTCGTCTAATTTGGGCACAACTGACGCCATTGCCGGTCTTAGCCCAAGTAAAACACACCGCGGTTTCAGATTTACACTATAGCCAAACTACGTGACTTTGATGGTCAATACTAAGTGTATGCTCCGCTTTCATTTAGTCTCTTCGAACCAAATGTGTGATCACCACATGTGTTATTCTCGAGGCGCCACGGCCATAGACGTGTTCACTAGGCACAACGGCGATAGAACGGCTTTCTCTCGAAGGACTCGACACTACGGCCGTGGGACTTGTCTCTCTCTTAGCACGCGACGCTACGGCCGTTTGCGGTGGGTCTCTTTCGTGGAAAACGGGCACTACGGCCACACGACGCGACGACCGTGTTGGGTTTGTTTCGTGGGGTGTGTCTACAGAAGAACACATTTGTTTGTCACTACAGAACAAACACAAATTTGTTTGAACAAAAACTTTGACTCTAGCAAGATGACGTTCGCAAAAGTGTAAACTGAAATCTGGTGAGGCTACGCTCCCAGAGTGTTCATAAAAAATTAAAAATTGTCGAGAGGCTGTGCCTTGCCGGGATTAACTTTCCTGCGGGAATTATCCTTCCCCACCAGCCGAGAGAGAGCGTTTGTTTGAATTTTTTATTTTTTAATTTTTATTAAAATTGAATAATGAAAATAAATTAAAAAATAAAGATTTTTTTTCTCTCTCCTCTTTTTCTAGCCGCTGGTGGCCGCCTTGGTTGTGGCCCTGGCCGCCCGCTGGGCTGGCCGCCCAAGGCTGGCCTGGCCGCTCGCTGGGCTGGCCGCCCGCTGGGTTGGCCGCCTGGGCTGGCTTGGCCGCCGCTGGCCGCCTGGGCTGGCCTGGCCGCCGCATAGGCTGGCGGCCGTGGGGCTCTTCGCCCCCCCCTTCAGATAGCGCACGTTCGCTCCTGCACGGGCACAGGCTTTCACCAGTTACAGCAGCGGCAGAGGACAACACATTTCAAGTCTGGCGCAGGCCCTCAACGCCGACGCGAGCTTCCCATTTCATCTCCACACGCTCGCCATCGCCGCCTGGCCTTGCTGGTCGCGGAGGTCATCAGTCAAGTCTTCGCCCCCCCAGGCTGGTGGGGCTAGTGTTCGCTGGGGGCTGCTCTTCGCCCCCCTCCAGGCTCTACACACAGTGAGAGTGGTATTCTCTGACGAGGCGACTGTAAAGTAGAGCTTGCAGAGATGGGTCGGTTCGCTGCCGTCCGTGGTGGCAGGGGCGGGCTCGGGCTTGTAAGGGTTTTGTAGCAAGTCACCGTGCGTTTCCCAACTCGCGTTTCCAAGGCAAGCCCCCCCCCCCTTGTGAGGTACGGGGCTGCTGTTCGCCTTCCCCCCCACACTCAACGCAAGTCACAGACAGTGGGCCTGTGCCGGCCTCTCCACACAGAAAACGAAAATTTTTTTTTATTCTTTTGCACACAAGCTTCAACGCAGCAAAATACACAAATTGCTTACTTAATTTTCCTTGCTGTGTGTGACGGGGAGAGAGAGAGAGATAGAGTTCTTCCTCTCCATTCTTCCATGGCTGCCTCCCTCCACACCCTCCATTTGAGATAAGGATAAGGAGACGAATGGTCGAAAACCATCGAGTGGGCTCCGGTCCCCCGGTCACGCGCGGGCTCTGACAATCCCATCGAACCATGCTCTGATACCAGTGTTACATTCCCGTAACGCCGTTACGGGCATTACCACAAGAGGGGACGGCCTCTGGCTCACTACCCAGCCATAGAGGAAGAATGAGGATTGCCCCTCATCCCCCAGGCTATATAGTGTGTGGCCTGCCGTCCACACTAGCCTGGCCGCCCATGACTCCGCATGGGCGTCCTCTCCCACTGAACCCCGGATATAGCCATCCGGTCTGCCGTCGGTCAGGCGTAATTAGGCTTACCTTGATTTCTTGTGATAAGCAGTTCGTCTAATTTGGGCACAACTGACGCCATTGCCGGTCCTCTTAGCCCAAGTAAAACACACCTCAGTTTTAGATTTATACTAGCCAAACTACGTGACTTTGATGGTCAACACTAAGTCTATGCTCAGCTTAAATTTAGTCTCTCCGAACCAAATGTGTGATCACCACATGTGTTATTGTCGAGGCACTACGGCCATAGACGTGTTCAGTAGGCACAACGGCCATAGAACGTCTTTTTCTCGAAGAACTCGGCACTACGGCCGTGGGCTTTGTCTCTCTCTTAGCACGCGACGCTACGGCCGTGTGCGGTGGGTCTCTTTCGTGGAAAACAGGCACTACGGCCACACGGCTTGTGAATGCAACTTGACTCTTTGGCAGGTCTGTAGGTACACTTGTCTGCAGTGATAAAGTGTGCAAGATAAAATTTGAACTTTGAAAATTACCAAATATAGCCATAAGTTGGGATAAAACCCAGTTACAGAGTTCGGAGAAGCTCTAGGTAGCAAGACCATCATGGTGTACTAGTGCTAATAGAGTGATTTAGTTCCGGAGTGATCTAAATCTAGAGGTTAGCAGTAAGACTAGTTTGGTTGGACAGTTTCATGCATGGGGGACGCCCTATAGCATTTTGCAAGCGTAGTCTTGCCTATGTTCAACATAAGTGTGCGATTGTGAGCACATTTTAGTTGCTACCATATGAATTTGGGAAATATATTACTTTCCTACATAAGCAATTGTAATATTGCATGACAGGCTATTTTGCTTACAAGTTCATTGTTTGGGACATCATAGCATAGCGGAGGCTACACTCCAACCCACACACTTGTCAATCCGTGAATGCAACCCGGTTAGCGCATAGAGGCTATCCCAAATGGGAGAAGAAGAGTTAACCACACTCTAATGACTTCTAGTCCTACTCAATCCTTCTCAACACTCAAGCAATCAATCTTACATAATCAAAGCATCAAGATTAGGCTACACTTAAGCACACAAATGCAACTTATGCAAGGAACCTAATATGCAAAGAGCTATCACACAAGCCTCAACTACACATTATTTCAAGCACAAGCTTCATTACAAGCACTCTACAACTCACAAATCAAAACATCATTAAGAAATCTAGATTAGCAAGAGTGTAGACCAAAACCTCATATCATTGAAAATGTAAAGAATAGAGAGTACATGATTGAAATAAGAATGGAGATGGAGAGCCTTGGGAGAGCACTTTTGAGAAGGAGCTATGGAGCAAGCTCTCTCTATGAGCCTCTCAACCAAATGACCAAAGAGTCCCCTAGCTCTCAAATGGGCCACCTTTTATACAAAAATTCTAGAACTCCCAAAAGTTCCCATGTGGGATTATTGTCAAGCCCTCTCCCACATTCATCTACAACTTTGAACTCTTTTCAAGAGCCCTAAGTGTCTTTTTTGTTACATCCTTGTATTGATCTTCTTCATTCGTCATGCAACACTCCCCCCTTCCTATTTTGCGCACATCCTCGAGCGCGGTAGTAGCAAGAGCTGCAACAAAAAAACAATGGATACAAGTAAAGTCTTTTATTGAATAAAAGAAAAGAAAAGAAAAAACCAGCAATGATAATTTCACACGTGAGCATACAAGTGCAAGGCTGATTAAAGTTTTAATGAGTACTAAAATAGGTAAGTAAAGACTAGTCAAAGTGAGACTTAAGTGGTAGATAGTGCTATGCAAAGGCAAGTGTGCTTTGTACACCGCCGGTTATGACCGCAGTCTCAATGTCCTACAAGTATGTAAGTTATTCCTAAGTGGCAAACCTACTCCTAAATATGAGCAAAGGTGATTGGAACTCTCTTTTTTTTTTTTTTGGATGTGTGTGTAGAAGGTGATAAAGATTAAGGTTCCATCCCAAAGAGACCCAAGCAATGGCCAAGAGACCTCCGCCAAGAGAATCTAAAGACCGCTAAGTATCTCAAGGGCGACAGACCCTTTTTCTTTCTTTATGATCTAAGGAGTACCCCATGAAGATGAGGGCATCAGTCTCGAGGGCCCATAGTGTACCCCAGAGTCCTACCAACATCCATCAAGGCGATAGATTCCTCAAAGGTCTTTTTCTGAAGCTTTTCGATATCAGTGTTCACCCCATGGAAACCAAGGCATCGGCCCCAAGGTGCTAAGACAACCCCAGGTCCTACCAAGCATTTCTCATGGCTGTAGACACGTCATGTCTCAATTTACTTTGGATATATATATTTTTTAGGGTATATTTTCGTAAATTTTTATTACTCCTAGCACCTAGCTCATATCTAAGAGGTAGCTACCACTAGGGATAACTAATATACCTTGAAAGCATAAGAACTTGGCATGTTCCCTTGGTATATATCCTACACTGTCTTTAGATAGAAATATCTTTTACTAAGTCTTCTAAGATTCTAGAATTCACTCACCATATTTTAACAACTAATCAAAAACTTAAACCAGCCAACATTGTGTGAATCATGCAAACCATATATTCGAAAGATAAGAGCACATAAAGAAATAAAGATTAAGATTTGAATACACCTGTTGTAGTGCCCTGTTGATGTTGTTCGTTTGCATTGATGCATTGCTGATTTTGTGCAGATTGCTCCTCCTTGATCTTTGTAGGCGTAGCATGTCTCCCCCCTTCCTAATTTGTGTGCACGATAGGTGGACTATTGGGGCGTGTTTGATGCTCTTGTTTTTTACGGAGATTTCTGCAAAATTTTTATTAACAAACACGAAAAGAAAAGAAAAAAATAAAATTTGCCATTGGTGCCAAACACCAAATATAGCCGAGGGGAAAAAAACCCAATGGGAGAAAAGTGCCCTGGCTTGTCGATCTTATTGTGGAGTCGCTGAGCTTACTCTTGCCCTGGTAGTGGAGATCATCTCAAAAAGAACATAATTCTCTAAAGGCATAAGGAACCACACTATTTAAACATTGATCTACCAAAGAGCTTCAATTGTAGTGTTAATGCCTTATCTTTGGTTTTAGATATGTCCTTCTTGGGTGGGAATTTTATCAATTGTTTTGGAATTTGAGCAAGATAAGAGGATTTAGGCAATGAAATGCTAGAATCTATGCTCAAATGAGACTCCTTTGAAGTTGGATGTGTCTTAGGATGTGTCTTAGGTACACCAGTTGATGATGGAATTGGGTAATAAGGAGAAATCGGGACAGCCGGTGTTTCAATACATGTTTTAGGAAGATCAACACAAGTAGATTTGTAGGTGCTATCACAGCCACCTTTCCTTTCTTGAAGAGTTTGTGTTGATTTCTTTTGCACCCACTGATATGGAAATCCAAGGGTGGCTTTTGGAATCTTTCTGATATACTCTTTTACCCCTAGCAAACCATGGCATTTTGGAAGCCAAATTGCTGTTGCACCCTCATAATAGACTTGTGATTTGAGCACATGTTTTGGGACCCATCGAGTAACAATCCGAGGTTTAGGCTTGGAAATGATGTGCTTCTTAAGAGGCTTAGCAACTGGACTAGATGGTACAAGTTTGTACGCATCTTTGGGTAGCCAAATTGATAATTCCTTCTTGCCCGGCCTTCTTTGAGCAGCAACTAGAGTAGTTGGAACATGCCAGCCATGGCCCTCACTTGAGTACTCATCAATTATCCACATCATTTGTTTTGGAGCTTCAAGAGCAGATTTTGATTGTGCTTTGTGTAAGGTAGAAACACCACTCTTTTTACAAGATAAAGCTCGTGGATTAGCAGAGACTTCCTTTACTTGCAGTGCTGTTGTGGATGCATTCCTATAGTACAAATCATCTAGAAGGTCACGTGGTTGTACCATTCGTATAGGAATAATATCATATCCATCTGAGTCACAAAATTGAATTGGCTTCGGTAAAGCACATGTCGATAATGCTGCAAGGACATGACTCCATTCTAATGGATCAATTAAATGCTCAGGGAAGGGTTGTGGAATGTATGCCTCGTCTGATACACTTCGATTACCCTTAAGTCTCTCAGTGTTGAAATCCCTACATGAGGCTCCGCACATCCATAGATCTTCTCGCCCATCGGACAATGTAACTCTTGAGCCCTCAGATGAAGCAGAATCAAACTCATCTATTGGAGACCTTGTTACATCACGATATGAGTGATTCCTTAGGTTGACCCTTGTGATGACAGAATCATGTCGGCGGAGGTACAAATAATTGTATCCCCAATCTTGAATCATTTGAAATTGTCGCATGAATGGTCTACCCAATATCACTTCATAGTTTGGATGTTTTCCAAAATCCACTACTGCAAAGGTGTGCTCATATTCAATCCCACATGTGGTGACCAATATGTTCTCAAGCAGCCCAAGGGGATGTTCTAAGCTTCCATTTGCTAGCTGCAAGCGCATCCTGGTACTCCTAATAGCTGGTTTGCCCCACTTTTCCCAAATGGACCTTGTCACAATGCCCACTCATGCACCACTATCAAGTATTGCAGTTGAAGATACTTTTCGCACTTCTAATGGGAGGGTAGCATTTCCCTGGTCGTCCTCACAAAATTTTCCTACTTTGTTGATAGGAACTGGCATTACATGCTTTGTCTCAGGGTGTATAGTACACTCATGGTGAACCTTTTGTAGCAATACCTGCTCTGACAAACATGTGGCAATATCATTCCACAACTCAAGTCGAATTTTTATCAAATCAAGCAAAGGTAAGGTACAAGCCACTGGTGCTGACAAAATAGCTTGCACCATACTGATATCCCTCTCCTTTGTCAACCTTTTATGCATGGAGGGTATTCTCAAGGTTTGAGAACAGTTCTCATATTCTCCCAGATATGATGGTAAGGTTTTCATTGTATGCTTACTTCTAGGAGAAACAATTGTTTGAACTTCCTCCTGGATGCTCGGGTGTCTAAATTTGTTTTCCGTGCCCCTGGTAAAATCCACCTTAGAGAATGGAGGCGAACTAATAGAAGACATGTTCTCATGAACTTTCTCATGAACTGCGGCCCACATCTCATTTGCCATGTCCTCATTAGCATCAATAACTTCATCATTGCATGGGAAGACAAGGCTAGGTGGTGGCAGATTACCTCCTTTCAATTGCGTGTCAATTGGTGCAGACCTTTCGCTATGAGCTTGTGAAATGAGTTCACTTTTCATTTCCCGACTTGACGACACTTCTAGTATGGTTTCTAATGTTGGCTTAAGAGAGGTTGGGCCCCGAGGAATAGGTGGTGGTGGTCCCTCAAGTATTGACTGAGCTTCCCTAATGAGTTGCTGATGTACAGCTAGATTGATCTTCTCCTCACGAGGGTTTGGGTATTCTTGAAGCTTCTTGGGTAGCTCAGATAAAGCTGCAATGCGACTTCTATGAGCATCAATGATGGCCTCTAGAGTCTCATTCACTTTATCCACAAAAACAGAACCCCCAGAACTATCCTCAGTCATACTAGCCTCATCTTGTTTAACACTAGGCCCAGGTTGAGGTTGATGTTCCTCATGCACTTCTTGGGTTGTAAAAGTTTTATCCCTCATGTTTTGTTTAGAGGCTTCTTGAGAACTAGTGGATGTACTTTTAGTTTGTTTGCTTCGGTTCTTCTTCCTCCTAGTGGTCTTTTTTCTATTGGGCTGTAGGGTCTTGTCCACTAGATTTGTCTTTGCATCCCTAGTTCAAGGTGTCTCATCAGTCTGTATTTCGGCATTTCGTGTCTGTGATCTAGTCATGACTCTAAGTGGCACGACATCCTCATTCTCAGATGAAGGTGGTGATGGAACTGTACCTACAAGGTTGAGTGAGACCTTTGATTGAGAGGTGCCTTCCTCATGTGGTTTCAGCAGACAATCCTTTGGGAAGTGTTCTACACAACACCCTAGACAATATCTTTCAATTGGTGGAAACTGTTGTACTGTTGTATTGGACCGAGATGCTTGCCTTGAGCGATGTGGACAATCACGAGCCCAATGGGGTTCTCCGCACTCATAATAGGGGCCCATTGTTTTGGCCTCTATTTTCCTTGGCTGCCATTGACCTGAGGGGCGTGGAGTCCTAGGTTGGTAGCCGCCTAGCAACATTAAAGAGTTTTGTTCCCCCGTTTGAGTGTCCAGTGCTGGGCTTGGGTATGCGGGACTTTTAAAGATATTTTCTTTGGATGAATATGATACATATTCTTCCTCCACATAGCCTGGGTTTACCAAGTCTCTACACATATTTGAATTGTCGTAGTCGACAACCCTCACAGGAGCAGTCCCTGGAGCAGGAGGTTGAGCACCAAGAACAGGTCGTGCTTGCTCTTGTGCCATCGGTGGCTTACGTTCAAAATTAGTATACTGTTGATACATTTGTGGAGCCACTCCACCCCTTGGCTGCTCACATTCTTGTCTCATTATCGCAATGCGAGTACATTCCTGTGTGGTGTGGGTAAAGTTCCAAGCACACAGGCTTGGCACCACTTTTTTGTGGGTTGGTTTGTGACTAGAGGAGAAAAGGTGTTACATTCCTCTGTTTTATGGTTACCACCACATGCTCCACAAAGATGAGGACCTGTAGGAAGTACACTCCTCATTCTCTGCTGCTGTTGTTGTGGCTGCATGGGTGGACGATAGGTCTGTCCCAATCTCCGTAGTACTAGGTTAGCTATCTGGTCTGGATTTACTAGCGCGCTAGACCCTGAACTTTGGTCGTCTCCCCACTGATCTCTAGGTTTCACCTCTGGGCCAGAACCATCTTGGAACTTGAAGTTATCGGTGAAATCCATAGCATCATGGCAACACTCATTGAAATTTGTATGTTTCTTCGCATAGAGATGTGTATGCAGTGTTGAATTTTTGAGTCCTTTTAAGAAGAGAGAAATTAATCGACTTTGGGCGGGCTTCTTATCTTCAGGGTAACGATTAATGTACTGCTTCATTCTATTTATACAGTCTCTAACACTCTCATTCTCGCCTTGCTTTAAAGAGTAGATGTGTGCTACCGTGTCATGTTGTATTCCCATCAAGGAAAAAGCAGCAATGAATCTCTCTTCCAAAACTCGTAAAGAAGATTTGTCTGAAGCCTCTAATGCCTGAAACCAAGCCAGGGCTTTTCCCTCAAGAGTGAGTCCAAATCCTTCAATTTGAGTATGCTTATCAGCCACTTGCTCAGCTCGAACTGCTTGTCTAAATGCTGCTACATGATCGTATGGATCTCCCGACCCTTCATACTTCTTTACCAGTTTCTGAAGAGTTGATGGCCTTACTTGTCTTGAATACTCGTCATAGGGCCTACGGCCTCTCACTCTCAGTGGGAATTGTTCCTCTCTTTGGAAAGATGGTCCACATGTTTCCAAAATTGGTGTGGGTACCCTATTACCAGCCTCACCAAACCCCTCCAAAGATCTTGTCACCCGCATTTCAGGAGGTGCATTAATGGGATGCCGAGTTGGCTCCCCTACCCTCCGATTGTTATAATGAGAAAGATGTTGGTGTGGTGTGACCTGTGGTCGCACATTTGGTGTAGGACGTTATCTTGGTGCTAGAGTTGGGCTACTAGCAGTGGTCCACTTAGATGTTGAGGGTCCCTCTCTAGTGAACTCTCGTAGGGGAGGAGCAACAGTTTCTCCAAGAAAGGCTGTCTCTCCTGGTTTGGCTGTATTTGTTGAGAACACTTCCATGAATAATGGATGTCCTTTCCACGTGAGTTCCCGAATCTCTTTCCAATCTAAGGTTCGGTATTCATTGGCCCATTTATCAATTATTCTGTTCATGTGTCCTGCAAGCTTCTCAACTACCACCACATGAGCTAGCGAAAGATCCAGCTGTGGCAATCTAGTTGTGGCATAATATCCCTCTAACGAGTCCTTATAGACCTCTTGAAGTGGGTCATCCTTTAAGACCTTTGTCACAGGAATTTGTCGTACAAACTCCCATTGGCTTTCAGCCCCCTGATCCATTTTGCTCTTGCCTTTCCTATCCCTTTCCAAATTTAGATCTACAAGAAGTAAATCATCTATGGATGGCTTTGAGGACTCGGCATTGGAAGGTCCAGGCATGTCCGGCTCAATGAGCCAGTCATCTCTAGACTCCCTTGCTCTGGAAAGTTCTGATAAGTCTAAGAACTCGGTTTTAGAGATCTCCCCTAATTTGTCTACCTTTTCTGGATGGTAGGTGACTTCGTAGCGAACACCATCTCCACCCATGTACATGTTACCCTGGTCATTGACTAGAGGTGCTCTATCAAGTTCTGAGAAAATGTCCGCGATCTTAACAAGATACCAGTGTTGTGGATCCCTAAAGATCTCAGCTCCTTGAGCATTTGTGTAGACATATTGGAGTCTCACATTGAGTGTTAACCCCATGGTGTCGGCTTCAAATGGATTAAAGGATCTTGAGGGTGTCCTATTTGGGGCTACGGGATGACTATTTGTCGGCCCTAGATTGTCCATGGACAATGAACTAGTTGTTCTGGAGGAAAGGGTATCGGATTGGGATTCAGAAAGGGTTTCAGCAATATCTGCCAAATTTCCTACCGATTGGGTCCCACTTTCCTGCGTAGGTACTCTAGGAGGTGCCCTAGGCCCTATGGCAGAATCTACAAGACGTCCCGACCGCAAGTGCATAAGGTCAAATTTTTTTGGTTTTTTTATGTGTTTTTGTTTTATTTTGTTTTGTTTCTGTTTTTGTTTTTTGTTTTGTTTTTTTTAATTATATATATATATATATATATATATATATTATCCTACCTAATCACTAAATGCAACTAAAATGAGTATGTGTGGCGTAACTATCTATCCTATTTTTTTATTTTTATTTAATTATGATTTTTTTTAAATGATTTTATGTTTTTATTTTATTTTTATTTTATTTTTTTTAAACACAAAAATTATGAATCACACTAAAAAAATACTAATTATGCACAAAGTTACAAAAAATTAAAAAATGCTGGTTACACTAATTATGCAAAAAATTAAAAATGAAGAATTACAAAATATGCAAAAAAATAGACTCCTAAAAAACACTTAATTTATAGAGTTTTTTTTATTTTTAAATAAATTTTCTTTTGTTTTCTTTTGTTTTTTTTTTGTTGTTTTTTTTGTTTGTTTGTTTGTTTGTTTGTTTTTTTTAACTAATAAATTTCGTGCCAAATATAAAAAATATGAATTTACTAATTATGCATCATTTACAAAAATTCTAAAAAAAATAAAAATAAAAAATGCAAGCTACTTTAATTATGCAAAAATTTAAATAATGAACAATGGATTCAAAAAAAATTATTATTTTTTATTTAATTGTATTTTCTTTTTTTTTTAATTTTTTTAATTCCTTTTTTTTCTTTCTTTTTTTTTTAATTTCTTTTTTTCTAAATTTAATTGTTTTTCTTTCTTTTTTTCTTTTTTAATCTCTTTTTCTTTTTTTTAAAAAAAAATATTATTTTTTTGTTTTTTATTTATTTATTATTATTTTTTATTTAAGAATACAAAAAAAACATGAAAAATCAAATAAAAGAAAAAAAAATAAAAAATAAAAAAAATTGAAAGGTGCACTTACCTTATCCGCCACCGCTTGCCGGATTTCTTGGCGCCGCACCCACTCGCCGGATTTGTCGCTGGCGCCATGCACCTTCATCAGCTGCCGCCTACCGCCGTCGTCTGCTCCTTCTCCTCCCACTTCCAGCTGTCGTCTGCAGCTTCTACCAGCGCTTCACGTCGGCCCACGCTGCCCGCAGTCTGCTCCTTCTTCTCCTTCACAGTCACAGAAGCTTCTCCTTCTCTCTGGCCTTCTTGGCTAGTCGCCTCCTCCGCTCTCAGGCACCCCCCGCGCCTTGGCTCCTTTGTCTCCTTCCTCCCACCACGCAGCGACTCCTTTGTTCACCTCCCACCACGCAGCGCGCTTTGCTTCGACGCTGGTCGGCTTCCACCTCCGCTTCAACTGGCACGTCAGCTGCTGTAGACGCCAACAGTCTTCTTCTTCGCTCTCAGCTGCATAGCAGGCCTTGGCTCCTTTGTCTCCTTCCTCCCACCACGCAGCGACTCCTTTCGCGCTTTTGCTACTACGCCACCTTTGGCCACGTCAGCCGCGACAGCCAACCTTTGCCTTCGCAGCAGCTGCTCTTTCCACCTTCACCGGTACAATGCGACTGCGGCCCTTCTGCAGCTGCTGCCACGTAAGCCGACGCCCCCCACTGATGCGCTTCTACAGGCTGCTGCCATCGGCCAATATATAAAAATATATATATATATATATATATATATTTTAAAGCCGCCTTCTCCTCGCTTTCAACTGCCGTCTAACAGCCACGCTTCAACGCTTATGTAAATGTATATATAAATATATATATTACCTTGCTAGGCCTCCAACAGTATATATATATATATATATATATATATATATATGTATATTTTAAAAAGTCGCCTACAAAGATCTTGTTAGATGATGGAAGGAAATTTTTGCGTCACAAAGTCCTCCCAACCGCAAGACAAAACACAAATGTTAGTGTTTTAGTTGATTAGTGACACAAGGTATGCCAAAAAAAAATACAAAAACAGGAAGCAGTGAAACCTAATTAATGGCGGGATTTCTCTACCGCAATGGGGTTTTAATTTTTTTTATTTTTTATTTTTTTGCTTCTAATCAAAAAACAGAAAACACACAAGGCGCCCTTGAGATCACACACTCAATGCCCTTGCAAACTCTAATCTAATCTACCCTAATCCACGATTTTGCAATCAATGGAGCACTTAGTAAGAAGTAATGGTTAACACCCTTCACTAACTTAGGTGTGCGTTCCCCGGCAGCGGCGCCATTGTCTGGGACATCATAGCATAGCGGAGGCTACACTCCAACCCACATACTTGTCAATCCGTGAATGCAACCCGATTAGCGCATAGAGGCTATCCCGAATGGGAGAAGAAGAGTTAACCACACTCTAATGTTTTCTAGTCCTACTCAATCCTTCTCAACACTCAAGCAATAAATCTTACATAATCAAAGCATCAAGATTAGGCTACACTTAAGCACACAAATGCAACTTATGCAAGGAACCTAATATGCAAAGAGCTATCACACAAGCCTCAACTACACATTATTTCAAGCACAAGCTTCATTACAAGCACTCTACAACTCACAAATCAAAACATCATTAAGAAATCTAGATTAGCAAGAGTGTAGACCAAAACCTCATATCATTGAAAATGTAAAGAATAGAGAGTACATGATTGAAACAAGAATGGAGATGGAGAGCCTTGGGAGAGCACTTGAGAAGGAGCTATAGAGCAAGCTCTCTCTATGAGCCTCTCAACCAAATGACCAAAGAGTCCCCTAGCTCTCAAATGGGCCACCTTTTATACAAAAATTCTAGAACTCCCAAAAGTTCCCATGTGGGATTATTGTCAAGCCCTCTCCCACATTCATCTACAACTTTGAACTCTTTTCAAGAGCCCTAAGTGTCTTTTTTGTTGCATCCTTGTATTGATCTTCTTCATTCGTCATGCAACATTCATGTACGTGTAAACCCTATAAGTAGTATGATCCTTGGGGAATGAGTGGAGCATTTCTAGGATTTAATAAGGTTTTACATGGCAATAGTGAGTAGTATCTCACTCCAGATGAGCCTGGTTGTTGTTAGTATCGGATCCGACATATGAAGTGTACATAAACTCGGGCTAAGTTAGGATAGAAGGCTAAGCCGAGTGGTAAATCCTATTGTATCTGGTGAGTTTTGACTTAACCGGAGTGTTAAGAAGTAAACTCAAAGTCTGGGGCTGAACCGGAGTGTTCGGAGGCAGACATATCTTTTGTTAAATCGGAGAATTTAGCAAAAGATGAGCTTGGCGTAAACCATGGTACCCAGGAAAAAAAGCTCTTCACACTAAAATGGTGCACAATAATTTTAGGGTGAAAAAAATCCATCTCGCAGGAATGTTTTACAACTTTCCATAGATGACAGATGAGACCATGTACTTTACGGAGTTAAAGTACATAGGTGGTGACTTCGGCGCCACATTTTTTGTAGGAAGTCACCAGTGGTGTGGTTAGGTCGGCCGAGACTCCACAAGACCTATGCACTAGTTTTTAAGTTGACCTCTATGATAAGGACGTCCAAAAATTCGTGTTGTAATACCAGAATTGTACTGCAATGTGCAATGGAGGGATCAATTTGTGTAGTCACTTCTTAGCAGCAAGTCACTTAAGCATCTTGTTATAGATGGTTGTATATGGTACTCCCACTCGGGGGAGGTACGCCATTGGGTACGGAGTTACTCACAGGTATGCTCCGCTTTCATTTAGTCTCTTCGAACCAAATGTGTGATCACCACATGTGTTATTCTCGAGGCGCTACGGCCATAGACGTGTTCACTAGGCACAACGGCGATAGAACGGCTTTCTCTCGAAGGACTCGGCACTACGGCCGTGGGACTTGTCTCTCTCTTAGCACGCGACGCTACGGCCGTTTGCGGTGGGTCTCTTTCGTGGAAAACGGGCACTACGGCCACACGACGCGACGGTCGTGTTGGGTTTGTTTCGTGGGGTGTGTCTACAGAAGAACACATTTGTTTGTCACTACAAAACAAACACAAATTTGTTCGAACAAAAACTTTGACTCTAGCAAGACGACGTTTGCAAAAGTGTAAACTGAAATCTGGTGAGACTACGCTCCCAGAGTGTTCATAAAAAATTAAAAATTGTCGAGAGGCTGTGCCTTGCCGGGATTAACTTTCCTGCGGGAATTATCCTTCCCCACCAGCCGAGAGAGAGCGTTTGTTTGAATTTTTCATTTTTTAATTTTTAATAAAATTGAATAATGAAAATAAATTTAAAAAATAAAGAATTATTTTTTTCTCTCTCTCCTCTTTTTCTGGCCGCTGGTGGCCGCCTTGGTTGTGGCCCTAGCCACCCTAAGGGCTGGCCGCCCAAGGCTGGCCTGGCCGCCCACTGGGCTGCCCCCTGGGCTGTGGCCCTGGCCGCCCGCTGGGCTGGCCGCCTGGGCTGGCTTGGCCGCCGCTGGCCGCCTGGGCTGGCCTGGCCGCCGCATAGGCTGGCGGCCGTGGGGCTCTTCGCCCCCCCTTTAGACGGCGCACGTTCGCTCCCGCACGGGCACAGGCTTTCACCAGTTACAGCAGCGGCAGAGGACAGCACATTTCAAGTCTGGCGCAGGCCCTCAATGCCGACGCGAGCTTCCCATTTCATCTCCACACGCTCGCCATCGCCGCCTGGCCTTGCTGGACGTGGAGGTCATCAGTCAAGTCTTCAACCCCCCCAGGCTGGTGGGGTTAGTGTTCGCTGGGGGCTGCTCTTCGCCCCCCTCCAGGCTCTACACACAGTGAGAGTGGTATTATCTGACGAGGCGACTGTAAAGTAGAGCTTGCAGAGATGGGTCGGTTCGCTGCCGTCCGTGGTGGCAGGGGCGGGCTCGGGCTTGTAAGGGTTTTGTAGCAAGTCACCGTGCGTTTCCCAACTCGCGTTTCCAAGGCAAGCCCCCCCCCTTGTGAGGTACGGGGCTACTGTTCGCCTTCCCCCACACTCAACGCAAGTCACAGACAGTGGGCCTGTGCCGGCCTCTCCACACAGAAAACGAAATTTTTTTTTATTCTTTTGCACACAAGCTTCAACGCAGCAAAATACACAAATTGCTTACTTGATTTTCCTTGCTGTGTGTGACGGGGAGAGAGAGAGAGATAGAGTTCTTCCCCTCCATTCTTCCATGGCTGCCTCCCTCCACACCCTCCATTTGAGATAAGGATAAGGAGACGAATGGTCGAAAACCATCAAGTGGGCTTCGGTCCCCCGGTCACGCGCGGGCTCTGACAATCCCATCGAACCACGCTTTGATACCAGTGTTACATTCCCGTAACGCCGCTACGGGCATTACCACAAGAGGGGACGGCCTCTGGCTCACCACCCAGCCATAGAGGAAGAATGAGGATTGCCCCTCATCCCCTAGGCTATATAGTGTGTGGCCTGCCGTCCACACTAGCCTGGCCGCCCATGACTCCGCATGGGCGTCCTCTCCCACTGAACCCCGGATATAGCCATCCGGTCTGCCGTCGGTCACAGGCGTTATAACCTACGTGACACATCAATTGGTTTAATGGTAATTTGATGGTATGGGACATCAAATTCTCACGGAATCGATTGTAGTCTTGGTGGAATGGGACGTCAAGGCTTGTGCATGTAACTTGACTCTTTGGCAGGTCTGTATGTACACTTGTCTGTAGTGATAAAGTGTGCAAGATAAAATTTAAACTTTGAAAATTACCAAATATAGCCATAAGTTGGGATAAAACCCAGTTACAGAGTTCGGAGAAGCTCTAGGTAGCAAGACCATGATGGTGTGCTAGTGCTAACAGAGTGATTTAGTTCCGGAGTGATCTAAATCTAGAGGTTAGCAGTAAGACTAGTTGGTTGGACAATTTCATGCATGGGGGACGTCCTATAGCATTTTGCAAGCGTAGTCTTGCCTATGTTCAACATAAGTGTGCGATTGTGAGCACATTTTAGTTGCTACCATATGAATTTGGGAAATATATTACTTTCCTACATAAACAATTGTAATATTGCATGACAGGCTATGTTGCTTACAAAGTTCATGTGCGTGTAAACCCTATGAGTCGTATGACCCCTGGGAATGAGTGGAGCATTTCTAGGATTTAATAAGGTTTTACATGGCAATAGTGAGTAGTATCTCACTCCAGACGAGCCTGGTTGTTGTTAGTATCGGATCCGACATATGAGGTGTACATAAACTCGGGCTAAGTTAGGATAGAAGGCTAAGCCGGAGAGCTTAGTGGTAAATCCTACTGTATCTGGTGAGTTTTGACTGAACCGGAGTGTTAAGAAGTAAACTCAAAGTCTGGGGCTGAACCGGAGTGTTCGGAGGCAGACATATCTTTTGTTAAATCGGCGAATTTAGCAAAAGACGAGCTTGGGGTGAACCATGGTACCCAGGAAAAAAGCTCTTCACACTAAAATAGTGCACAATGATTTTAGGGTGATAAATATCCATCGCAGGAATGTTTTACAACTTTCCATAGATGATAGATGAAGACCATGTACTTTACGGAGTTAAAGTACATAGGTGGTGACTTCGGCGCCACATTTTTTGTAGGAAGTCACCAGTGGTGTGGTTAGGTCAGCCGAGACTCCACAAGACCTATGCACTAGTTTTTAAGTTGACCTCTATGATAAGGACGTCCAAAACTTCGTGTTGTAATACGAGAGATTGTACTGCAATGTGCAATGGAGGGGTCAATTTGTGTAGTCACTTCTTAGCAGCAAGTGACTTAAGCATCTTGTTATAGATGGTTGTATATGGTACTCCCACTCGGGGGAGGTACGCCATTGGGTACGGAGTTACTCACAGACTAGTATGGAGCTACTAGTGTGATGGTAGTGGGTACGTAGTTACTCACTACTAATACATAGCTGCTAATAAAATTAAGATCCTCGAGTGAAAGATACTCTAGATCAACATTTTAAATTACCGAACCACGTTCATGAGTATCGAGGTACTCATAAATATGTTGACGTTGCTCAAATCGAGGGACCGATTTGTTCGATGGTATGGAATAACAAGGAGAGTGGAGTAACTTAAAAGTTACACATCACTAGTCCTAGTGAGTTGTCAAGGTCATCCGTAGTTTGATGATCCCCTCTACCTATCAGATAACATTCAATTTTGCAAGCCCTGGCATTTAATCCGTAGTGATTATGAGTTTGGTGTGAGATATGGTAATGAAGTTCTTAAAAGAGTTCTCGTTTATTTGCTTGTCATTGGTTATAGCTTGGTAGAGATTGCCACCTGTGATGGGTAGGTAGCTTTGCCGCTATAATGAGGAGGCAGCAAATAATGTTCTCATAGTTATACTTCATACCAACACCAAACAGGGATAGGATGAAATTCCTAAGTTCATCATCACGAAGTACTGTGATGTTTGCATTTATATTGAATGTATGATATAATGAGACATTGGGCTTGTGTAATTACCATCAATTATCTAGCAACCTATGGCTTCGAAGCAAGCTCAGTCATTATCTGTGGATTGATAATGTGGTTATTAGTAGTTTGGAATTTTTCTTGATAGATGGTACAACCCACCCAAATAATTCATAAGTGTGTAACCACTTATGAAGGGTAATAATATGCAACAATGAAGCACTTTGTTACAAGTGTGAAACCACTGATCTGTTGCAATACAGTTTATCAATAGTACCACCATATGTGCGTAGACACTATACCACATCTTCGTTGCAAGATGTTTAAAAGTTTCTTGGAAGGACTCAAGAATATAACATATGATATTAAACACGGTCTAGATTTGTTCTTGGACCTATGACACTAGCGCGTAGTCTGCTTGAGAGTACAGTTTTTGAGGACAAAAAAAACTTTCTTGAGGGAGAGGAGGGATATCCTCAAATATCACATAAACTCGAATAGTTGTGTGAGTCCAGACAATACTTGAAGGGATATGTCTAGCAACAAAGAGTTGTAAGTGAATGGATGTAATTCCAGACACCCGTAGTGGTGCAAGAATCTTTATCAAACATCTCCACATACTATATGGTCTACCCGCATATATAGTATGGCATAAGAGATAGGAAGTTTGATTGTTATATTTGAAGGGAAATCTTCAAAAAAGTTACATTTACTCTAAGTTAGAGTGGAGTTTAACCATCCGTAGATTGATGGTAGTTAGAAACTCAACAAAATTCTAGAGCATATGCTTGTGTAAAGATGTTACTCTAAAAGAGAAAGTATCTCTCAGCTTTGGAACTAATCCTTGTGATGCATGATTAGATTGGCTCTAGTTTATTTCTCCTATGGCCGTAGAGCTTTCCAAGGAGAAGTTTTAACAAGTTGGTGATGCAACATGGTAGCGTAGTCTACAAATATCTAGTAGCATAGTCTAAGAACTTGCGCTACTAGAGTGCTCTCCAGTACATTAGCTTCTGTGCTAATGACATGATGCAAAATCAAGGCATGAAATTTGCCTTAAGGTTTTGGTTGAAATACCAAATCATGGCTTGTGTGAGCATGATCCTGTCTTTACAGAGGTCTGGCGCGCTGTACGCATACGCACTTTGTCATAGCCGTGCCCACCTTCCTCGCCATCACGTAATGCTAGTCCGGAGAGACTGGCCGTAGGTGCAGCGGGTAATGCGAGAGTTAGTCCGGAGAGGCTAGCCGAGCCTTCGGGGTATAGTTTTGATAATCCAAGTGCGGGTCACCCTGGGATTCAGAAGACCTATGCACTAGTAAAAAGACAGTTTTATTGGCCTAGTTTGTTTAAGAACGTCCAGACTTATGTGCTGAAACGCAGTAAGTGCCAGGTCAATAAACATGAATGTCTTAAGGTTGGAGGACTACTCCATCCGCTGGAGATTCCTCAAGGGAAATGGGAAAGCATTTCCATGGATTTCATTACCGGTTTACCTAAGACGAGTCGAGGGAATGACTCGGTGTGGGTAGTAGTGGACAATTAAAATGGCAAAGTTTATTGCCACGAAGAAAATTGTTAAAACGCCAGAGTTGGCAAAACTCTTTATTGAACATCTCTACAAGCTATATGGCCTGCCCGCAGATATAGTGTCGGATAGAGATAGAAAGTTCAACAGTCATTTTGGAGGGAAGTCTTCAAAAAGTTGGATACTACTCTGAGTATGAGTACGGCAGATCATCCGGAGTCTGATGGTCAAACTGAAAGAGTTAACCAAATTCTAGAGGATATGTTGCGTTCTTATGTTAGTAAGAAGCAATCTAATTGGGAAGAGTACTTGCCCTTATTGGAGTTTGCCTATAACAGCTTCAAACACTCAGCGACTGGATTTACACCATTCATGTTAATGTATGGATTCCAGCCGAGATCTCCAATGGCTGTAGGCCTAGAAAAGGAGAAGATTCAATCTGTCAAGGATTTCCTTGAACTCAAGTTTATAGGCTACGTCCCCAATCTTCTTAAGGACCTTGAAAGGACCGCAATATCTAGGAGAAAGTTTATCGCACTTTCCCGTTTTCATGGTTGCTAACTGCGCAGGAACCTTTAAAAATACAAAGTCACCTTCTGCAAAGGTCACTTGTCTGCGTCCTTTATAGGCAAATGTTTTAGCGCGATCCTGTGCGCTACGAATGCTCTCGCGTACAGCTTTGAGCATATCATCCATATCTTCAAGAAAATCCTTGACAGATTGAATCTTCTCCTTTTCTAGGCCTACAGCCATTGGAGATCTCGGCTGGAATCCATACATTAACATGAATGGTGTAAATCCAGTCGCTGAGTGTTTGGAGCTGTTATAGGCAAACTCCAATAATGGCAAGTAATCTTCCCAATTAGATTGCTTCTTACTAACATAAGAACGCAACATATCCTCTAGAATTTGGTTAACTCTTTCAGTTTGACCATCAGACTCCGGATGATCTGCCGTACTCATACTCAGAGTAGTATCCAACTTTTTGAAGACTTCCCTCCAAAATGACTGTTGAACTTTCTATCTCTATCCGACACTATATCTGCGGGCAGGCCATATAGCTTGTAGAGATGTTCAATAAAGAGTTTTGCCAACTCTGGCATTTTAACAATTTTCTTCGTGGCAATAAACTTTGCCATTTTAATTGTCCACTACTACCCACACCGAGTCATTCCCTCGACTCGTCTTGGGTAAACCGGTAATGAAATCCATGGAAATGCTTTCCCATTTCCCTTGAGGAATCTCCAGCGGATGGAGTAGTCCTCCAACCTTAAGACATTCATGTTTATTGACCTGGCACTTACTGCGTTTCAGCACATAAGTCTGGACGTTCTTAAACAAACTAGGCCAATAAAACTGTCTTTTTACTAGTGCATAGGTCTTCTGAATCCCAGGGTGACCCGCACTTGGATTATCAAAACTATACCCCGAAGGCTCGGCTAGCCTCTCCGGACTAACTCTCGCGTTACCCGCCGCACCTACGGCCAGTCTCTCCGGACTAGCATTACGTGACGGCGAGGAAGGTGGGCGCGGCTATGACAAAGTGCGTACGCGTACAGCGCGCCAGACCTCTGTAAAGACAGGATCATGCTCACACAAGCCATGATTTGGTATTTCAACCAAAACCTTAAGGCAAATTTCATGCCTTGATTTTGCATCATGTCATTAGCACAGAAGCTAATGTACTGGAGAGCACTCTAGTAGCGCAAGTTCTTAGACTATGCTACTAGATATTTGTAGACTACGCTACCATGTTGCATCACCAACTTGTTAAAACTTCTCCTTGGAAAGCTCTACGGCCATAGGAGAAATAAACTAGAGCCAATCTAATCATGCATCACAAGGATTAGTTCCAAAGCTGAGAGATACTTTCTCTTTTAGAGTAACATCTTTACACAAGCATATGCTCTAGAATTTTGTTGAGTTTCTAACTACCATCAATCTACGGATGGTTAAACTCCACTCTAACTTAGAGTAAATGTAACTTTTTTGAAGATTTCCCTTCAAATATAACAATCAAACTTCCTATCTCTTATGCCATACTATATATGCGGGTAGACCATATAGTATGTGGAGATGTTTGATAAAGATTCTTGCACCACTACGGGTGTCTGGAATTACATCCATTCACTTACAACTCTTTGTTGCTAGACATATCCCTTCAAGTATTGTCTGGACTCACACAACTATTCGAGTTTATGTGATATTTGAGGATATCCCTCCTTTCCCTCAAGAAAGTTTTTTTTGTCCTCAAAAACTGTACTCTCAAGCGGACTACGCGCTAGTGTCATAGGTCCAAGAACAAATCTAGACCGTGTTTAATATCATATGTTATATTCTTGAGTCTTTCCAAGAAACTTTTAAACATCTTGCAATGAAGATGTGGTATAGTGTTTACGCACATATGGTGATACTATTGATAAACTGTATTGCAACAGATCAGTGGTTTCACACTTGTAACAAAGTGCTTCATTGTTGCATATTATTACCCTTCATAAGTGGTTACACACTTATGAATTATTTGGGTGGGTTGTACCATCTATCAAGAAAAATTCCAAACTACTAATAACCACATTATCAATCCACAGATAATGATTGAGCTTGCTTCGAAGCCATAGGTTGCTAGATAATTGATGGTAATTACACAAGCCCAATGTCTCATTATATCATACATTCAATATAAATGCAAACATCACAGTACTTCGTGATGATGAACTTAGGAATTTCATCATATCCCTGTTTGGTGTTGGTATGAAGTATAACTATGAGAACATTATTTGCTGCCTCCTCATTATAGCGGCAAAGCTACCTACCCATCACAGGTGGCAATCTCTACCAAGCTATAACCAATGACAAGCAAATAAACGAGTACTCTTTTAAGAACTTCATTACCATATCTCACACCAAACTCATAATCACTACGGATTAAATGCCAGGGCTTGCAAAATTGAATGTTATCTGATAGGTAGAGGGGATCATCAAACTACGGATGACCTTGACAACTCACTAGGACTAGTGATGTGTAACTTTTAAGTTACTCCACTCTCCTTGTTATTCCATACCATCGAACAAATCGGTCCCTCGATTTGAGCAACGTCAACATATTTAGGAGTACCTCGATACTCATGAATGTGGTTCGGTAATTTAAAATGTTGATCTAGAGTATCTTTCACTCGAGGATCTTAATTTTATTAGCAGCTATGTATTAGTAGTGAGTAACTACGTACCCACTACCATCACACTAGTAGCTCCATACTAGTCTGTGAGTAACTCCGTACCCAATGGCGTACCTCCCCCGAGTGGGAGTACCATATACAAGCATCTATAACAAGATGCTTAAGTCACTTGCTGCTAAGAAGTGACTACACAAATTGACCCCTCCATTGCACATTGCAGTACAATCTCTCGTATTACAACACGAAGTTTTGGACGTCCTTATCATAGAGGTCAACTTAAAAACTAGTGCATAGGTCTTGTGGAGTCTCGGCTGACCTAACCACACCACTGGTGACTTCCTACAAAAAATGTGGCACCGAAGTCACCACCTATGTACTTTAACTCCGTAAAGTACATGGTCTTCATCTATCATCTATGGAAAGTTGTAAAACATTCCTGCGATGGATATTTATCACCCTAAAATCATTGTGCACTATTTTAGTGTGAAGAGCTTTTTTCCTGGGTACCATGGTTCACCCCAAGCTCATCTTTTGCTAAATTCACCGATTTAACAAAAGATATGTCTGCCTCCGAACACTCCGGTTCAACCCCAGACTTTGAGTTTACTTCTTAACACTCTGGTTAAGTCAAAACTCACCAGATACAGTAGGATTTACCACTAAGCTCTCCGGCTTAGCCTTCTATCCTAACTTAGCCCGAGTTTATGTACACCTCATATGTCGGATCCGATACTAACAACAACCAGGCTCGTCTGGAGTGAGATACTACTCACTATTGCCATGTAAAACCTTATTAAATCCTAGAAATGCTCCACTCATTCCCAGGGGTCATACGACTCATAGGGTTTACACGCACATGAACTTTGTAAGCAACATAGCCTGTCATGCAATATTACAATTGTTTATGTAGGAAAGTAATATATTTCCCAAATTCATATGGTAGCAACTAAAATGTGCTCACAATCGCACACTTATGTTGAACATAGGCAAGACTACGCTTGCAAAATGCTATAGGACGTCCCCCATGCATGAAATTGTCCAACCAACTAGTCTTACTGCTAACCTCTAGATTTAGATCACTCTGGAACTAAATCACTCTGTTAGCACTAGCACACCATCATGGTCTTGCTACCTAAAGCTTCTCCGAACTCTGTAACTGGGTTTTATCCCAACTTATGGCTATATTTGGTAATTTTCAAAGTTCAAATTTTATCTTGCACACTTTATCACTACAGACAAGTGTACATACAGACCTGCCAAAGAGTCAAGTTACATGCACAAGCCTTGGCGTCCCATTCCACCAAGACTACAATCGATTCTGTGAGAATTTGATGTCCCATACCATCAAATTACCATTAAACCAATTGATGTGACATGTAAAAAGGCTCTTTCCCCCCTCGAAATATCACCACAAACTCTCGAGCAGTGGGATGTCGACGCATGGTAATAAAAAGAAGAGAAAACCATGCTGGTAAGTTTAAGAACAGTTCTCTTCGATCAACTTGTATAAGGGCATTGAGCATGACATCTCCAGACTATACCCCTTCAGATTTACCTTTGATTTCTACAAATCAATCCTAAATCTGCTATTATTATCTAGGCGTATGCTAATCATTCAGATTAGTACTCCTAGATAAACCATTCAATTGAGTACTGTTAGCAGCACTGCTAGCCCCTTTATCCCAAGTAATACACATCTTAGGGATTACTTTTACCAGGCAATGTATGTGACTAAATCAAACTAGTCACTACTCTCTAGGCCCAAGTAGTGACATTATTTTGTTATTACCAACAAGGGCTAGCATGCCTCTACGGGCCAAAGCTCTCTTGTTGCTACAAACAGTAAGCAACTTGTTTGGACACGAGGCATAACCACATCAAGACTACGCTTGTACATGGTTCTCATTTGCCAAAGTTTATCGCAATCTTCTAGCATCTGTTAAAAGATTGTGAAGGGTTATGAGCACTACGGCTCAATTATGCTTACCTAGATTTCTCGTGATAAGCACTTCGTCTAATTTGGGCACAACTGACGCCATTGCCGGTCTTAGCCCAAGTAAAACACACAGCGGTTTCAGATTTACACTATAGCCAAACTACGTGACTTTGATGGTCAATACTAAGTGTATGCTCCGCTTTCATTTAGTCTCTTCGAACCAAATGTGTGATCACCACATGTGTTATTCTCGAGGCGCTACGGCCATAGACATGTTCACTAGGCACAACGGCGATAGAACGGCTTTCTCTCGAAGGACTCGGCACTACGGCCGTGGGACTTGTCTCTCTCTTAGCACGCGACGCTACGGCCGTTTGCGGTGGGTCTCTTTCGTGGAAAACGGGCACTACGGCCACACGACGCGACGGCCGTGTTGGGTTTGTTTCGTGGGGTGTGTCTACAGAAGAATACATTTGTTTGTCACTACAGAACAAACACAAATTTGTTCGAACAAAAACTTTGACTCTAGCAAGACGACGTTCGCAAAAGTGTAAACTGAAATCTGGTGAGGCTACGCTCCCAGAGTGTTCATAAAAAATTAAAAATTATCGAGAGGCTGTGCCTTGCCGGGATTAACTTTCCTGCGGGAATTATCCTTTCCCACCAGCCGAGAGAGAGCGTTTGTTTGAATTTTTTATTTTTTAATTTTTATTAAAATTGAATAATGAAAATAAATTAAAAAAATAAAGAATTTTTTTTTCTCTCTCCTCTTTTTCTGGCCGCTGGTGGCCGCCTTGGTTGTGGCCCTGGCCGCCCGCTGGGCTGGCCGCCTGGGCTGGCTTGGCCGCCGCTGGCCGCCTGGGTTGGCCTGGCCGCCGCATAGGCTGGCGACCGTGGGGCTCTTCGCCCCCCCTTCAGACGGCGCACGTTCGCTCCCGCACGGGCACAGGCTTTCACCAGTTACAACAGCGGTAGAGGACAGCACATTTCAAGTCTGGCGCAGGCCCTCAACGCTGACGCGAGCTTCCCATTTCATCTCCACACGCTCGCTATCGCCGCCTGGCCTTGCTGGTTGCGGAGGTCATCAGTTGCCCCCCCCAGGCTGGTGGGGCTAGTGTTCGCTGGGGGCTGCTCTTCGCCCCCCTCCAGGCTCTACACACAGTGAGAGTGGTATTCTCTCACGAGGCGACTGTAAAGTAGAGCTTGCAGAGATGGGTCGGTTCGCTGCCGTCCGTGGTGGCAGGGGCGGGCTCGGGCTTGTAAGGGTTTTGTAGCAAGTCACCGTGCATTTCCCAACTCGCGTTTCCAAGGCAAGCCCCCCCCCCCCTTGTGAGGTACGGGGCTGCTGTTCGCCTTCCCCCACACTCAACGCAAGTCACAGACAGTGGGCCTGTGCCGGCCTCTCCACACAGAAAATGAAATTTTTTTTAATTCTTTTGCACACAAGCTTCAACGCAGCAAAATACACAAATTGCTTACTTGATTTTCCTTGCTGTGTGTGACGGGGAGAGAGAGAGAGATAGAGTTCTTCCCCTCCATTCTTCCATAGCTGCCTCCCTCCACACCCTCCATTTGAGATAAGGATAAGGAGACGAATGGTCGAAAACCATCGAGTGGGCTCCCGGTCACGCGCGGGCTCTGACAATCCCATCGAACCACGCTCTGATACCAGTGTTACATTCCCGTAACGCCGCTACGAGCATTACCACAAGAGGGGTCGGCCTCTGGCTCACCACCCAGCCATAGAGGAAGAATGAGGATTGCCCCTCATCCCCTAGGCTATATAGTGTGTGGCCTGCTGTCCACACTAGCCTGGCCACCCATGACTCCGCATGGGTGTCCTCTCCCACTGAACCCCGGATATAGCCATCCGGTCTGCCGTCGGTCACAGGCGTTATAGCCTACGTGACAGATCCCCAACCCCCCTCTTAACAATCCCGAATGGCCCAAACCTGATGCTTGGACCATCTTATGCTTAAAGTTTAAGATGGTAAGTGATATCAAGACATCACTCAAGTTTTCAAAGGCATCTAGGTCAGTAGGGCTAAATTGGTTTTGTCCTTTACATGTTTTTGTGCACATGTTCAATTCCATGCCAATGCACCAAACAAAAATAATGTATATTTGTAAGGATGTACAGTCTGACCTCATTCAAGGATTACAAGGAGATTTTGTACATGCATCTGCACTACCAAAGATGGATGCAAAAGCACGGGACATAGATCCCACTTCAAGCCTCAGAAGAAGAAATTATGCCTATTTTGAGGTAGCTGTGATGATGCAAAATGGATGGATTGAGCGAGTGGCAGCAAGCAAGCATTGTAGCCTAACAGACCTTCATCAACACTTTAGCATCATGGGCTTTGACAATGTGGAAGAGTCAAGTTTCAAGTTGATGAGAAGAAAGGTATATCTGATTCCACTGCATGTCTAGAGTTAACCCTTACACTTTCTAGTTATTATGCCACTTTCTATATTTTTATAGATTGGGAAGCGTAAGGAGGGGACAACCATGGTCTCAAAATCATGGCAAATGGGGGACCTTGAATTTTCAGCAGCAAGGTGCATAGCCCTACCAACACATAGTAGGCATGTGGAAGAGCTTGAAGATGAACTGAGTATATGGGAAAATAGCCTCTGTTTTGATGCACGTGAGGGGCAAGAGTTTCAGAATCGAGGTGAAGGCAATGACAAGCTTTCAAGTCAACAAGAAGATGGAGATCAACATGAAGTAAATGTCACAAGGAGGCAAAAAATGAAGACATTATAACAATTTTAGATTAGATGACATGCTTGTAATTTTGTAGGCACGCTCTTTTTAAACCAATCTTTTTATTTAATTGAAATATTAATATTTTTGCAAACTGTAATTTTTTTGTCTAGCGGTCTAGTGTGAAAAGACCAAACTTTAAATTTTAACTATAAATAGCCAAAGGTGCCTTCTTTCTCATTTTCACGCGATAGAAACCAAGCACGAGCTCACACTATCTCTTTGCATTCACATGGCTACCCACTTTGACAACTTCTGTGAGTTCCTCTCCACCACCCCGTGGGCGGGCAAGAGCGAGCTCTTTGTCATGTTCTCTCGTCGTGAAGTCGACTTTGAAAAGTTGCTCGCCCTTGCGTCCCAACATTATAAGACGCAGATTGCATACATGGAGCAATACTTGGCTCCCCACTCCATTTCCTTTCCCCATTGCCCTAATGATCGATGGGTGCCTGTTGAGCTGCTTAAGTACATTCAACAATATGCCCGCCCTACATCCAGCGCCTTGAACGCTTCATCGACATCTGCATCCCCGCAGCAGGAGCTTACTATACCTTCAATAAGCAGGAGGTGAAGAGGTTGGGGAGGAAGGGCAATTTAGGAACTAGGTTCCTCTCGTGGCTCGCCACTTTTGCGTGCCTCAGCGAGCGATGAGGATTCGGATGAGGAGGTAGAGATGCCTACATTGCAATTGGCAGGGTATTTGAGGGATGACAAGGAAGTGAAGGCAGTAGGAACGAGTGCTGGTGTAGAAGAGTAGCTTGTATCAGAGCACTTTCCAGAGGGTGCACAATCTGCAGCTGAACAGCCCACTGTAGTAGAAGATACGGGGCCATCTTCCCCACACACGAGGAGAGCAAGGTGCTGCTAGAGCTTGAGATCAATCTCTTGAGCACCATTGTGGTGGAAGGTGAAGAATACTTATTTCTTCATGACCTTGAAAAGACAACTGGCTTGAGAATGGATGAATTCTTGGGCATTATATGCACGCGATGGTGAGGTGGACCTTGATACGTCCAACCTCGGTCCTCACCTAGATAGTGCTATATTACCCCTTGGAGAATCTATCGCAGAGACAGTTGCTTTGGTCAAGGAAACTGTGGTTGAGACCGCGGAGCAAGACCTAGTTCCAGAGGAGGAATTCACAACCTTACAAGACAAGCTAGAGGCTAAAAAGGATACCCTTGCTGCTGGAGTAATGGAGGAGACAAAAGCACCAAAAAAGGATGAGGCTAAGTCCTCGATTGACCTCTCCGCCCCCACCGACACTTTGGCACAAGAAGACATTGAGCAAGAGGTAATAATCGACCTTTTACATCCTAGAAACATTTGTAATTATGTATAGGAAAATATTTAGATTTTTCCTTTGATTACAGAGGGTGGTTGAAATTGACGCATTTGCTAGGAGAGGCGGCGGCAGGCAGAGACCAGGCCAAGGTCCATGGACATGATGCTGTGTTGGCGCACTATCTTGGTCAACTTCTTGTGGATAGCATCGCCATTATCCACACAGGGACTACACCCCTCAATCTGCCTTCACTCTCTTTTTTTTGAAAGCCCTCTCTAAGGTGCTCTGTGTAGCCTCTATGGCACAAAGCACCAAATGTATAGTTCTGATTAAAAAACCCCTTGCCTTCGATGTTTTTAGTTCTGAATTTAGGGGTAAGCTTCTTGCTCGTATAGGTATAGACAAAAGCATAGGCATAGAGAATCCTCAAGAAATAGCCCAATCACTCCTTGAGCACACTCTGTCCAATAACAAGAGAAGGAAGCTCAATATTGTAAGAAAGCTTTTGTAAAGATGATGTATCATTTCTTATTATGAATACAATACAATTTTTGCAAACTTATTTTCATCAAGTATATAATTGTTTTTTCTAGTTTGTACCATCAATGTTTTTGTGAATGCATCAGAAATGACCCTGGGAGCCTGGGGGAGTAGTGCCAGAACAGTGTGAATTTTCAGCCTGCACCACTGCTGTAGAGCCCAAATTCACACTGTTTTGGCACAGCTTCCCCAGCCCTTCAGGAGAAATTCTGATGCATTAGATGATAAATAATGTATTTTTACACATGATTAAAGGTATTTTTATCTTGTAAATTACTATTTCTCATAATCAATGTACTCAACTTGATTATAAATGCATCAAAAATTATTCTAAGTGACTAGGGGAGCAGTGCCAGAACACTGGGAATTTTGAGCCTACACCGCTGCTGTAGAGCCCAAATTGGCACTTTCCTGGCATAGCTTTCCTAGCTCTCCAAGAGCAATTCTGATGAATTGGATGACAAATAATGTATTTTTATACATGATTAAAGGTATTTTTATTTTATAAATTATTATTTTTATAATTAATGTACTCAACTTCATTATAAATGCATCAGAAATGATCCTGAGAGAGTGGCTGGGGGAGCAGTGCGAATTTTAAGCCTGCACTGCCGCTGCATAGCCTAAATTCGCACTGTTCTGGCATAGCTTCCTCAGTCCTCCAGGAGCAATTCTGATGCATTGGATAACAAACAATGTAATTTTACACATGATTAAAGCTGTTTTTATCTTATAAACTATTGTTTCTCACAATTAGTGTACTCAACTTTATTATAAATGCATCAAAAATGATACTGAGTGGCTGGGGAGCAGTGCCAGAACAGTGCGAATTTTGAGCTTGCACCACCACTGCTGCAGAACCTAAATTCGCACTGTTCTGGCATAGCTTCTCCAGTCCTCCAGGAGCAATTCTGATGCATTGGATGACAAATAATGTAATTTTATACATGATTAAAGGTGTTTTTATCTTATAAACTATTATTTCTCACAATTAGTGTACTCAACTTCATTATAAATTCATGAGAAATTATCCTAAGTGGCTGGGGGAGCAGTGCCAAAACAGTGCGAATTTTGAGCCTCAGAGCCTAAATTCGCACTGTTCTAGCATAGCTTTCCCCCAGTCCTCCAGGAGCAATTCTGATGCATTGGATGATCAACACTTTATTTTTACACATGATTAAAGGTGTTTTTATCTTATAAACTAATCTTTCTCACAATTAGTGTGCTCAACTTCATTATAAATGCATCAGAAATGATCCTGAGTGGCTGGGGGAGCAGTGCCAGAATAGTGCGAATTTTGAGCCTTCACCGTCGCCGCCGTTGCAGAGCCTAAATTTGTACTGTTCTGCCATAGCTTCCCCAGTTCTCTAGGAGTAATTCTCATGCAGTGGATGACAAACAATGTAATTTTACACATGATTAAAGCTGTTTTTATCTTACAAACTATTGTTTCTCACAATTATTGTACTCAACTTCATTATTATACTCAACGTCATTATAAATGCATTAGAAATGATCCTGAGTTGGGGAGCAGTGCTAGAACAGTGCGAATTTTGAGCCTGCACCGCCGCTGTAGAGCCTAAATTCGCACTATTCTGGCATAGCTTCCCTAGTCCTCCAGGAGCAATTTTGATGCATTAGATGATAAACACTATATTTTTACACATGATTAAAGGTGTTTTATCTTATAAACTACTATTTCTCACAATTAGTGTGTTCAACTTCATTATATATGCATCAGAAATGATCCTGAGTGGCTGGGGGAGCAGTGCCAGAACAGTGCAAATTTTGAGCTTGCACCGCGCTGGCAGAGCCTAAATTCGCACTGTTCTGGCATAGCTTTCCCAGTCCTCCAGGAGCAATTCTGATGCATTGGATGATAAACACTATATTTTTACACATGATTAAAGGTATTTTTATCTTATAAACTACTATTTCTCACAATTAGTGTGCTCAACTTCATTATAAATGCATCAAAAATGATCTTGAGTGGCTAGAGGAGAAGTGCCTGAATAGTGCGAATTTTGAGCCTACATCACCATTGTTGCAGAGGCCAAATTCGCACTATTCTGACACAACTTCCTCAGTCCTCCCAGGAGTATTTCTAATGCCTTGGGTGACAAACTGACATATGATAGACACTCCATGTTAAACAAACATGATGACACCGAGTCATTGTAAGAGAAACTTAAAATTTTAATTATCAAAAGGTTACAAATGAAAGCCAGATAGGCTTGTTACAAAGGGGGGTTTGAAACAAAAGAGTTGCTTCAAAAAAAAGGTTAACATCTAAGATCTCTAGATCGTGTCTCGCTCGCCTCGAATGCGCCGAGCTAGTTGCATGTCCTTGGTAGATATGGTAATCCTCTTTGCATGTATTGCAAGGAGGTTGGTGTCTTCAAAAGCCCAATAAGGTAAGCCTTGGAGGCTTCTTGCAATGCTTCAAGGACAATCCCCTGCACACGAAACTCTGTTCTATATCGTTGGAGAATCTCCTTCACTGTACGAGCAAAAGGGGCTCTGTTCTATATCGTTGGAGAATCAACAACTCAGTGTTCCTCTGATAAAACTTAATTTCTTGTAGAGCCCTATGCCCTTGGCGCATCCTTCTCCTTGGAGCTCTCTATGTTGTGTTAGTGCGTTGGCGAGGTTGGGACTTCCTTGGCTTGAAGAGCTTGACCTTTCTACGCTTGCGCGCACTTGCAGGAACCTACTCTTGGTCTCTCTCATAGTCTGAATCCTCCTCCTCCTGCTGTGGTACCTGTGTATCAAGTTCCTCCTGGGTAGGTAGGGGACCCTATCCTGGTAGTAGGGTCTTACCACCTATGGTGCTGTGCAATGTAGGAATGTTTTCACCAACCCAGTCGAACTGCTCATCATTGGCCTCTCTGTCTTGATCTCTGGGGTGGCTGCATTGTGGGGTCTTCTTCACTCACACGCTTGCTCCCACTAGAAGGGCCTGCATGTGTGTGCGCTAGTGTTACTGTGGGAGGAGGATTGGACTCTGGTGATCCCATTGGGCATGTCCTAGAATCCAAGGGGTCACTCTCTTCCGTGGTGTCGCCAGTATGTGGTCGATGGGTGCCTTGCATTGTGTTTTGTGAAGGCATGGTAACATGTGTAGTGTTCTTGGTGCGTGCCATATCCATGTACGACTATGCTAACGTGGTGATGTGCTGGTGTCCTTACGTGGGTGTCTACGTAGATCTTGAGCTCAAGCTCTCTAAAAAAGTGAAATGAAAATGAAGTGAGAGAAGAAACTATTAATAGTTTTTTTAAGGAAAAAAAACCTAACTAAACTTATTTTCTTAGCCTTATTACATCTAGATTTATGCTAGTGCATGCACAACCCAACGCCTCCCTTGTCTCCTCATTCATGCACAAGCACCATGCCTATGGGGAGCATTGGTCTGCAACCATTCAAGTCGCGCATGACTTTTTGTAGCCTTGCGTGCCTCTTGCGCAAGCTTAGATTGTTGGGCCCGCTCCCTAACCAATACCCTTCCAAAGGTTGTGCGATAAAACCAATTGAATATCTCTTGTAGATAGTTTGTACGTGTTCCTCCTACAGAAGCTCCGCCTCCATGTCTTGTATTTTTGAAATAAACCCCTCTTGCTTTATAATGTGATTTCTCCATCCCTTGGGTACTCCACATGTGTCGAGCGATCCATACTTGTTCATGAAATACGCACCATGTGCATAAACTATGTGCTGTACACAACATGATAATAGAATTTAATTAGAAAAAGTCAAGGTTAAAACACCAGTTTATTTTTTTACTGTACAACTTACTATATAGTATGTTACTTTACTCACCTAGCACACTTTTGGTGAATTCTATGATATGTTGTTGGAATGATGCTCGTTCTTGTGCTACTTTGATTCATAATGCGAAGCATGTTATTGATTATTCACTCCAATTTTCATGTTTCCGCCATGGCAGCCCAGAGAATTCAAAAGATGCTCTAATTTACCAAGGGCTACAACTTTCCTCTCTTGTGTAGGCATTGTGAATGCATAATCGATATTGCACCTAAGCAATCGATCACAGATTCTCATGAATGCATGAAGTGTGCAAAAGTGAATATTCTTTAGTGAAAAATTAATGATGGGGCTCCAATTTGAATTCCTGTTTGGTTCTCCTAGCATATCAGGAGACATGACACCTTCCACCCATCTTGCATTTGGTTGTTCCTCATCATCATCACATCAGTTGACTCGGTTGGATCTACTGCATCTTCTTGTTGCTTCTTCCCTTTCTTGGGACCTTTCGAGGCATCCTTCCCAACAGAACCAACCTTCTGTATACCTTTTCCATTTAACTTTTTCTGCCTAGGAATATCAATCTGAGCATTGCAGTATGGACAAGGCCATCTTGATGTCGCGCCTTGAGCACAACCCATCATATCATGCATTTAATTGTCTTCAAATCTCTCCTAAGATGCCAATCCACCTTGAACTTTCCTATGTTTTCTACATCTAAAAGTTGACCATCAATTTGCTTTTTGATTACATCTATTATCCAGGGAGTCCTTTCAAACATCCATGTCAATACCTCATGTGTCTCCTTCAGTACCTCAAATGCACCAAGCCACCAGACCTCTTTCTCAGATTGCACTCTAAAACTTGGTTTGGTAGTCTTTTCCCATGCACAAATCATGGCCTCATTCGTGAGCATAATGCTCATACGTTCTAGCTTTCAACCTTTCACAATTTGGCACTCATCTAGCTTGAGCACAAATGAAAGTGTGCTCCCCAAAACTGCAAATAAACGGTAATTTACAATATTCAAAACAAAATAATCTTCATTTTCTACTAAAAAACATGAATTGTAGCAATTGCAAGTTCTCACCTTCTGGTGAAAGACCATAGAACTTCACCATAGCTTGTTGTAGTCTCTCTATATGAACAAAGATGTTATTGTAAACATCATAGTGAAATTATGTACTTGTCTTGATTTTCTTTCTGCTCGACCCTATGTCTAATGTTAGTGTGCCCTCAACGTGATAAAACTGTCCTATAACTCACGGCACATCATCATTATTGATACGCTTGACATTGTGAATCACCTTAAGTGTAGGAAATAAAGTGCCAGTGATTCCTTGTCTTAGAAGTGCATCTTTTATAACCTAACGGATTGCTTGGTACCCTTTCATGCTGATTCCAGCCGCATCACAAGCATGTTGAATTAATGAAGAATCGATGGAGGTGGTAATCTCGCTCACTACATTGCTGACAACAGCTTGGCGTATTTTAGGATGATGAGGGTCAGTAATAATTGAGAGAATATCCTTGGTATTCAGAATGGCTTTGACCAAATCCTTCCATCCCTCTTCATTAGAACCACACACCTCTTTTGCAGAAAATTCCTGGCAGAACACAAATCATGACTATTTTGTTTAAATCACTGAGTGCATAATGAAAGTTTATGTTACTTACTTTGTTATACGAATCCTTTTCTTCTGTGCTCCACCTTTAAATGCAAGAGATTCTATACCAGAGCCAATGTCTTTTTGCGTTCATCACGAGCACCATTTGGCGTTGCTTTGGGTCATTTGATAAGTTCCTCTAGCCTTTGAATCTTTGCATCCTTCTTCACATTCTTTGCGAGAATCTCTTTCATTTTATCTGATGATGTTTTAAGTCCTTATTGACATTGTAAAAGGCTAAATTGTGATGCTTGCAATTGAGATTAGAGAATATGGGTTTGCCAAGCTCCACTTGTAGTCAATCTTCTGCAGTATCCTAACAAGCCAAGCTCTCTTTCACCAACAAATTGCATAAAAGATGATAAATTACGAAAAGGAGGGTTTGCTCTTAATGGAGGGTCAACTAGATAGAGATGCCCATCAACCCAAAGATCTATATTTTTCTCCTTAGCTATCCTACGAGCTTGGATAGATTGTACATCAGTAGGATGGGTTTTGTTAGAGCTGCCATACTCTTCAGGAATACGAATGTGTAAATCAACCTTCCGTTTTCTAGCTTCACAAGGGGCTATACACACAGCTTGCAAAGGCTCCATAGCTAAGCAGAGGAAGAAGCTAAAGCAAAGAGAGAGAGAGAGAGAGAGAGAGAGGGAGGGAGGGAGGGAGTGAGAGAGACTGTTAAAACTTTGCTGTTTTGCAGGTTTAACACAAATCCGTTTTTCTAAGTAGAAAATGATATTTTTGATATACAAATATACTAACATGGAGTTTTTCATCAATAAATTACATTTATCAGAAAAATTAAGGACCCCATAATTTCGGGATCTGACAGTTAGTTATGTTTATGGGGTTGTGGGGACCTGACAGTTAGTTATGGATATACTGGCTCCTAACAGGCTTCTGACGTGACCCTTGAATTACAAGCTTTTTGGAGGAAAAATTTTATTTTCATTATACATATTGGTTGGGTGGTGTTTTTTCCACCTCAAAATGTAAAAAAATAAAAAATAAAAAAATCACTTTTTGGGGCCCACCTAACTACGAGAATGTTTTGCTGATGTGGAAGGGAGATATGGTGGGAGTTAATGAGAAAGGAGATTTCAAACTGACAAGAAAGATTCAATTTATAGAGAGTGAAGATAAAAAAGAGAAAGTATGAGAAAAGTCAAAAAGTAAGAGAGAGAGTATGAGAATATTCCCTTTAAAAAGTGAAACTAGGGGGGTATGGCTGATGTGGCAAGGCAAAAAATAGGGGTCATCATAGCCTTTGTCTCCCTTAAGCCCAACTTTTTAAGCTCTAATCCCTTAAAATTAGGAATCCTTAGGAGGCCCTTTTTGGGTCCACAAAATTCCTAATGCCGTTGCTCATTTCAAAACATTTGGGTGTAATTGCTATGTGCATGTTCCAGATACTTTAAGAACAAAGCTTGAAGCCAAAAGCAAGAAATTTATCTTTCTTGGATACAACCAGGAATCAAAGGCTTACTGGCTATATGATCCAGAGACTAAGGAAATTGTCATCAGTCGAGATGTGGTTTTTATAGAACAACCATATTCAGTAGAGAAGAGGGCTCCGTCTACTTTATCGAGACTTTATCATCAAACGGAGAAATAATCTGCCATGTGCCTCAACCAAGTAGGAAAAATTTTGGAGGAGATGTCAAACGGTGAAGACTATTCCCCAAACAACATCACTTGGCTACAACACCATAAGGAAAACCACTTCCAAAGTGGGTGCATTAGCTATTTGACGAGTGCAACCCCCAATCTAAGATCCCAAAAACTTCAGCAAACGGACTTCACACATCGTGATGGATAGAGCAGAGATGAGCCCTAGAACACATAGTCAACATGGCCTTGATGGTGGCTGAGATTATGGATTCTATGCATAAGCCAACCACTTTGATAAAAGCACTTGTGGATTCAAAGTGGAGGCGACAATGCAGTCTAAGTACGATAGCATCATGAAGAATGACACTTGGGATCTTGTTGATCGACCATCCAAATGTAAGGTAATTGGTACTGAGTGGGTTTGGAAAGCTAAATACAAAGCTGATGGTTCATTAGAAAAGTACAATGCTCGGTTGGTTGCCCTGGGATTTTTCACAAGTTGAAGGTTTTGACTTTGGTTGAAAGTTTTGACTTTGCTGAAAGCTTTTCTTCCACCGCACGAAGGCAATTCTTGATGTGGTCACTCAAGAAGTGGCCAATCTATCACATGGATGTCAAATTGTTTTTGAACAGACATAATTGTGTGTCCAAATAGTCGAATTTTTAGATCTTGAAGCATGCCTATGGCTAGGACGAGCGAACCATTCGCCAGTTTTACCTTGAGATTAGACGTCTCCATGGGTGGCTTTGCCGTTTTCTCCAAACAATGCTTAATGAGGGCACTTGGTCCAGTGCCGCCATCAAGAACTCCGATGATGGTGACACCTTTGCAAGTGACTTACAAAGCTGCATTAGAATCATTGTTTCCCATGACGTTTACCAACTTTTCAGGATCAATTTGTTCAAGTTCCTCTTGATGAACCTTTGGTTCTTGTTTGGGTGGCACAGGCGTTGATGGTGTGACAATTGGGGTGGGATTGGAGACCATCAACTGGATAGAACCTTAGTCACTTGGTCATATAACCATATATTTTGCAAGATCCGCTCACCATCAACAGCTGTTACATATTACATAAGACATTTTTTATGGGGGATTCCATAAAATAGAAACTCCTCAACATAATGGATTCGCTTCAAGTCCACGGAAATATTGCCAAATCCAATTTTCTCGAATGATGAAATATGAAGATCAACGGTTCCACCATTCTCCCCTATTCCATCCCCTCGTGAAGTGAGGGATGATCAACTTGTCCATAATATGCATCATGATATTACGGAACTCAAAGCTTGGAGAATGACAAGGGGCCTTATACATAAGTTGAAACACCAAGAACTTTGAGTAAGGGTCCATTTCTCCTACAACCATTCAGTGTCGGGGCTAGGCAAAAGAAAAAAGTTTTCATGATAAGCAACTAGTCTAATGTAGGAAAAGCTAACCTTGCTCTGATACCACGTGTAAGTTCCCCACCCTAAGTGGGTCATGGGAGACCTCTTGATAGTCGATTGATGACACCTCAATCTCTCATAAATACAAGGATACAAGTAAATGGAGGGAACTAACTCTATCTCATAGGGGAAACGTAGTCATTCTAGAATAAATCTTATCCTTGGATCGAACGGCACTCAATGTGCAAGATTGAGGATAGAGAAAGTTTCGCACTTGATTCATGGAAGCCAACGCCTGTTCCCCTATCCGAGCGAGGCACGGCCGCCACTGACCCGGTCCTCTGAAATGAAACTTGCTCGAGTTCTTACATTAATGTGTTCCATGTTTTGACTGGAAAGTTACCCAACTAATCGGGTCCACCCATCCATAGGATGGCGCCGCCCACTGACCTGGTCCCCTAAAATAAAACTTGCTTGAGTTCTTACATTATCTATCAATGTGTTCCATGTTTTGACCAGAAAGTTACCCAACTAGTCGGGTCCACCTATCCATAGGATGACGCCGTCAAGGCATCCATCCACCACTTTCCACCCACTCACCTGATTCACTTTTGTTACCTGATTAGGTCTTGCCACACTGTGAAAGACATAAAACAGATTCCTTTACTAATAAAAATTCAACACGGTTCCTAAAAACAACCTTTAGTGCATGAAATTGAAAACAACCATATTTACATCTAAACCACTTCTTGCAGCAAATCATTTACAGTAGAGACCTTGAAACCTGGTTTACAACCAGATCCAGGCTTCCATATCCATGTGCACCATAACCAAGGAGACATCGTTTCTAATCTTAGGCTTCCATATCCATGTTCAGTATAACCAACGAGAAATCATTCCTAATCTTAGGAGCTCATAGCCCCCCCTTTCCCTGAAAGGCCATGTCACTCGCTTGGTGGGCACTTATTTTGCACCACTAGCCCTTTGCCAAAGATGCATGGCAGCTCATCCACCTCACTAGTGGGGTCAAATTTCCAGCATGGAGGAGTACTGCAAACTAGCGCAAGGCCTCTCAGTAACACCTCTGCCTGACTTCAGAAGCATGGTATGATGTCCATTTTATCATAACAATGAAGCAGTGCTTACAACAATTTCAATAAACTTGCAAATTCCTTCTTTTCATAAACAATCCTTTTCAATATAGAAACAACATTTAAAAACCATGATCTTCTTAGTCAAAAGTCCTTGTAAAGAGAATCATAGAAATTTTGGGAGCAAAATCTCTTATTCACGGCGGCTAGTCTTACACTCTAGGACACTTAAGCACTTTAATCAGGTAAAAAGTAACATTTTTCCATATTTAAACTATAAGAATGAACTCCCACGGTTTTTTTTTGGGAGGCACTCGGGTGGGGGTCATGTGCAGGGTTAGTGGACATCCAAGGAGAGAGTGACCTGGAGGGTACGAGCTGGAGAGGTGCGTACCCATTTAGGTGTGAACTGGAGGATTTGGGCGGCTGCGATAGTGGTAGGGCCCACGATGGGCGCCCAGGAGTTGCCCGGGGACGTTCGTCGCGACAGATTTTTCGGTGAAGACGTCTGGGTTTACCTCGGCATTTTTTGAACTTTAAAGCTCAATTAAGGCTACTCCGGATGCCCATTTTGACTCCCGAAAAATTCCTATCCCGAGTATATCCATGCATCAACATTACAATATTCCCAACAGAAATTGGTGATTTCCAAAAATAGTAAGTTCTGATGACGACAAAAATATTTACCAAAACGCTCAAGAAGTATCACTCTTCCTTTACCTCTTTTCAAAGGTTCAAGAATCGTGCACTCTGCTACCAATTGTGGGCCTCCACACCTATAGCAAGCTCCTCTTGGCATCATTCTATCCAGCATTCTCTTGAATAATCCCTCTACCTTGCTAGCCGCTACCTCGGCTATTTGACGTTTTCTCAGATTTCCCCTCAATGGAGCTAATGTCTGAAGCATCTAACTTGGTGCTTGCCTTGTCCTTGATTGCACTCAAAGTTGTCATCAAAGTCCATAGCATCAAGGCAACACTCATGGAAATTCTTATACCTTTTATAGCATAGAGATAGAAATAAGCCTTAATGAGCTTGGTTTCTCTTCAGGTGGGCATCTAGCAATGTATAGCTTCAATCTGCTGACACAATCTTGTATCGCCTCCTCGCTTTTCTACTGGAAACTGTAGATCTTGGTCACTACATTATGATTTAGAGAAGGTTGCTACAAAATCCTTCTCTAATTCCTCAAAAGTTGCCAAGGCTTCAAGTTCCAAGTACAATCCTATAAGAAGGGAGCAAAGTACTCCGTAAACGACCCCTCATATCTTCTACAAAGCGAGGGCAAGGTAACTATCAAGTGTCCAATCGGAGATCGAACCTAGTATTTCCAAGTTACAAGCCACCCCTATCAACCACCACTAGAACAAGAGTCGAATATTAATATTATTATCATTTTAAACAAAAATTATATTATTAGTATTATTTATCATTAAAAAAATAAATTAAAATCTAGATTTATTGATAAAAGAGAAATAATAGTCAAAATAAATAAATAAATAAGCTAAAACTAAACATAAAAAATAAAAAAATTGTAAAATCCAAAAAATAAAGATTAATAATCTAAAATATTGAAAATAAAATAAATAAATAAATAAAAAGAGGAAGGGGTAGAAAGTGAGGGAGTTGGGATAGGAAGAAAGAGGGGAGTCGTGAGGGAAGAGTTAGAGTTAGAGAGAGAGAGAGAGAGGGAGGGAGAGAGAGAGAGAGTGTGATAATTAGTCGATTAATTAAAAATTAAAACTTAATGAGAGATAAAGCCACAATAAAGAAGAAAAGAAGGGAAAATTGAAAAGAAAAATGCCAATTGGTAGAGTGGCGGTCCTTGGCTAATATGGCTTCGAATCCCACCCGGACTTTTTTTTTTAAATAACAATTACTAACCAAAAGTTAACCAACCAAAAAAAAATAACAATGAAACACAAACAAGTTGACAAAATTAGCAAAAAAATTCGCTTGAGATTGCACCTACACACATTAAAATCAACAACATTATAATGCACACACAGAGTTATCCATTTTTTTGCAAAAAAAATCATCATACGTATGCTTTGAGTTTTCGAATTATTCCTTTTTTTTTGGTATAAAATGGTGGCTCATCTAACCATTTCATAGCGCACACATTTTAACTTATAATGCTTATGCCTTGCCCGTCTAATTATGATAAACTAATGATATGGTTCCTCTAACATGGTATGATCAATAAGCCTTTAAAGAATGTGAAATGTTTAAAGTGATTAGAGCACCTTAAGTAAGTCCAATGTGCTTTTTTCTTTCTTCCATAAGTATTGGGTCCTTTCCCCACAGCCACACACATGCACACACACACGTGCGTGCCAAGGTTTGAACCCGTCTCCTAACGTCTGTAAAGGGTACTTTGGAAGCTAGGATAACCACTAGGCAAGAGCCTGTTAGCATGCTTAATGAGCTTTAAGTAGTGGATATCAAAAAAGAAAGAGAAAAGGTTAAGATAAAGCAAAGCATCTTTTTTAAGAGGTAAACCTTGCCAACAAGGTTGGCACAAGGAAATGGAGAATACCGCATAATTAACATGTGTTATTGCATTTTTAACTTCTCCATTCCCTTTGACTACTTCAAATTCAACTAAATTTTGGGACAATGCAGCACAAGAGCAGCAGCATTGGGAGGTTGAGAGATACAAGCTCCACAAATTTATGGAGTATCTCACTAACAGAGCTAGACTTAAGAGTTGTTAATACAATTGCTTATCTAAGCAAGGTGGAGATGCATATCTACCTTTCATATGACAAAGCATCCCATCCAAAGCATTAGCTTTAGGCTGACACCAACTTGCCCAATCCTTAAAAGGAAGGAGGTCACAGTGTTATTAGCAGCAGTGGTTCTCTTATGAAAGTGCTAAAAGAGTGAAAACAAGGCTCTCTCATGCAAACCAGAATGACCTTGAGAAGCATGAGCACGCATAGAGTGCTTTGGTCATGCAAAGAATACTACTGTTGACCCTCTATTCTCTCTATGTGCCAATGCATTGCGTAAAGTACCATCCTTGGAACGAGTAGCTAGTAACTGGTTCGAACTTACGTATCAATTAAAGTCAGAATTTTTTGAAATACATCAACAAGAGAAGTTTATCGAAAACAGATCATTTATGATGCCAACCACTGATTATAAAAAAATTTCACGTGGAAAGTGTGGGACATGAAGCAAAAGCCCATCATATAAATTTTAAAAATAACTGTCAAAACTTCATTGATAAAAGGTATTGAGGCCTTGACTATGCAAAGTGAGATGTGCAACATGCGCAAAAGAGAGAGAGAGAGAGAGAGAGAGAGAGAGAGAGAAGAAATTAATATTTACATCTTACAAAAGCCATGGTGGGCCTATGAGACAAAACAGAGAGAGAGAGAGAGAGAGAAAGAGAGAGGAATCACTGCCCAGTGGTGAAGTACAAGGCGTCCAATGATATGTTGCTATTTAAAACAGCATGCAACCCAAAGGTTGAAAGTGTCGCCAATATCCGGGTAATTGTAATTGTATGAAATAGTTTAGTACGGGTACTGATGACATCAAAATCAAGATGGCACCATCATTACTTACAAACCATGAATATTCAAAAATAAAAAATTCAAACCCGCATGAGAAGCAGAGCCAGCTTTAGTCTCTAGCATTGTGAACTTGTAGTGATGTGTCAACCTTCATTGCAAGAAACTCCTCCCCAAATGCCAAAAACCTCACTTCCGTGTTTCAAAGAAAAAGATGTTTCTAAAGATGGAAACACCTTGGAACTCCATCTTACCACATCAATTTTTCGGGTTAAAGACATGTAAAAACATATATACATACATACAGTACAGAAACTTGAAAGACACAACTTTGCCTAAAACACATACATCAACGCACAAGGTAAGCTACTAAGCTGTGAGGGTGCTCAGATTAGTGCACGAACTGCAACAGACAGATGCAAAGAAAAAACGGCACACTGCTAGGTTTTGGGTTTGGGGAAAAAAATGACCCAGCTGAAACATCGTTTTGCTTTCTGGAAACGGTCAGAAGTGGCCGTGTACCATTTTGGGGCAGCCGAAACGCCATTTCAAGAAACTATGGAATGCACATGTGACCTCGAGCTAGCTAATACATTGTGTTCCTTTCAAGCACTTGCTTTCTTTACTTCAACTGTGCCTACCCAGCCATTTCCTAGAGTTGATGTCATTTCCACATCAATTTTAGCTGTAACGGAAAGGAAACGCTTCATGCAACTCAGGTGTCAGCAGTGCTAAAAGTAAAAACTGAGTGAATGGTTTCTGGACAAAACAAGACAATACTCTGATACCAAATCCTTACTCATAACTTCATTTTACAAAGATTACGAACACACCCACAATGGCTGAGACATTTTCTTAATTACGAGGCTTTTATATCCAAATAGTGCATCCTAGTGTGATGTAGAAGCGTAAATATACATGATTTTTGCTTTTAATACAAAAATAAAACCTCCCAAAGTCCCATGTCAGCATGTTATTCTTGGGCCCCTGTACGGAGCTCCCTCAACAACGTGGTCATCAGAAGGTTCAGACTCTTCAAGCCATGCTAAATCTAGCTCATCGCCATCTGTACTTACATTCTCAAAAGTCATACCTGTAAAATTCAAATGTTAAAAATGATCCAAGCCAAAATAATGACAGAAAAAGCCAAATTTAAGCACAAAATCTATTCTCTTCGCCGTAATCATCTGCTAGAACTCTACTTACTTGCAAAGCTGGAGTACGGGAAATCTTGATAGTAAGTGCAATGCCTGCCATCTTTTTTAGAATAAGGGGGTGCCAAAATATCGAGTACAGCACAAGATGTTACTGCTGTGAAAGCATGTATATTTCCTCCACTAGTAGGGTACAACACAGCAGACTCACATGGGGCCAACATAGTCCTATCAACCACTAGCTTTGCAAGCCTTGCTGCAAATCAAATTATCTTTAGTCGAGATCTTACTTGAAACACTCATACAAAGCATTGAATCTTCTGCCTACTTACGTTGTGAGGTGCTAGTGGGATCGACCCAATCATAAGCCCTCACATGCATTGAGCCATATAAAAGCTTGCTGAACACAGTCATGCCCGGGTGGTTGTGGAGAGGAATCACCGCTGACATGGGCAAACAGAAAATTCCCATCTACATCCATTAAAAATCACTTAGACGCTGATCATAGTTGCTTTCAAGAATACCATAAGAAAATGCAAAGAATTGATCTTGAGGTCTTACAGAAAAGTCTTCACATTCATATATATGCAGATAAAAGATAGGTGGAGACCATATAGAGATCAGCGATGAATGCCTGCCTCTCCACCCATTCATACGCCCAAAGAAGCCAAACCCTCGATCAGTGTGTGGAGGCATATTCTCATCTAATCCAACATCCATAGGCTTGATACTATCTGAACAAAACACAATCTCTCTCTCTCTCTCTCTCTCTCTCTCTCTCTCACACACACACACATAGAAGCCAAACCCTCGATCAGTGTGTGGAGGCATATTCTCATCTAATCGAACATCCATAGGCTTGATACTATCTGAACAAAACACAATATCTCTCTCTATCTCTCTCTCTCTCTCTCTCTCACACACATCACACGCATGCACTCTTTTTTTGTTTGGTGAAACCACTGTGTTATCTTATATTACATGAGAAAATTATTGGCATATATGATATGAGTAGAGCCACATGCGAACATGGGCTAACCAAGGGCACTTTTTCCCTTTGGGTTTTTCCCCTTGGAGATGTGTGAAAGGACACCTTCTATTTTAGTTGTATTATGATATTATGGAGTTGAACTTATAACTCCACACATTCCAATGCAATCACCTCTTTGCATCTCATCATCTTCTCTGTGCCTTCTTCACTGTGTGTGTAATGCTGTGCCAAACCCTGGTTCAGCTCCAGCTACCCTCCTGAGCCAACAGTGGTATCAAAGCAAGGTTCTCCCTCTCGCTCGCAGACCTTCCCCCAACTGCACCAATCGGTCCGACGACCGTGCATCCTGCTATTCCATCCAGCGACTCTGCGGCCTGCTGTTCCTCCGCCAGTCCTGCCGTCGCCGTGTTCTTCACCTCAGCTGCCTCCTCATCTGTTCGCCATCCATCGCCTCATTCACCTGCCTCTCCATTTGCCTGCTCATCGGCTGCCTCTCCATTTGCTGCTTTTGACAACCGTTCTCTCCAGCGGGCCATCAACAATGTCGATATGTACCTGTTTACCCTTTTCCAACGCTGCCAAACTTGTACATGCTTGTAAAATGCTAACAAAAATGAGCCTGTCAGGCTCCAACCCCTCCAATTGCATAATCTCAAATAACGACAGAGCCTCCTTGCCTTGCCGTCGCTGAGCCAACCCTGCAATCACTGCCGTATATGAAACGACATCTCTTTCGGGCATTCTGTAGAGTACCAAGCAAGCGTCAACTATGCTACCACATTTTGCATACATGTCAACTAACACACTCCCCACAAAAGCATCCAAACCGAACCCACATTCAAGGAGGATAGCATGTATTTGTCTGCCCCAATCCAGGGCTAGATTTCAGGTGAAGGTTTCAGTGAAAATTTGAGATTTTTTGAAATTCATGCTTAATTGCATGATTCAAGGCAAACAGGACAATTTCATGCACGCAATTGCAGAAATTTCTTGCTTGATTGCAGAAATTCACACTGCTGTGGATCATTGAAAATTCCAGATGCATGCAGCAGTATAGAGGAAGATTTCAGATGCAGGTTTCAGTGAAAATTTGAGATTTTTTGAAATTCATGCTTGATTGCATGATTCAAGGCAAACAGGGCAATTTCATGCACGCAATTGCGAAAATTTCTTGCTTGATTGCAAAAATTCACGCTGTAGGCTTTGCTGAAATTTGGGGGGTTTTCGAAATTCGTGCTTTGCACAATTGCAACTACAAGGTACCCAAAGATTTGGGGCTTCTGCAATCTATGTGCAATTGGCACAAAATTGAGCCCAACGGTGCATTAAAATTTGAGGCTTTTCACATTTGTGTGCAATTGGCACATCATTCAGCTCTCTCGTGCACAAAAATTTGGGGCTTTCCATTCTACAAGCCTTAATTGGATGTTTATGCATTGACTGTGCAAAGATTTGCATTGCTTGTGTTGTCAGGACAGTCACAATAATTACTGCGGCCTTGTATTGAGGTAAAAAATTTGCTCAGAAATCTGTGATTGCCTGGCATAGCACTCCAGTTCATTGGGTTTTTGCCCAACGAGCAACAAGTGCTTTTTACAGCATACTTGGTTGCAAGTGTTTGCATATTTCTTGGTAAAGATATTTTAGTGTTATGGTTGGGAATACAACCGATATATTCGGAGTTTTGTCCCAAGACGACAAATTGTATGTCAGTAACTACTCCCTCTAAAGTTGCATGGTCCAAAATCTTCTTGTGGCCAAAGGCTATGTTTCAGGTGAAGATGTACGCCCTATAGACATAGCACCTAACACACCTAGCCGTGGTGCTCAGCAACCTGCAGTACCTACTCCTCCCTCACAAGAGAAAAAAAGATGGGATACTCGTGATGCCCCAATGATGGCTTTGATTGCTTTGTCAGTAAAGCAATCAATCATACCACATATCAGGTCTTCCAAGACCTCACAGCAAGCATGGGATGAACTTGAAACCATGTATCAAGCAAAGAATGAGGCCACGGTTGCATATCTCAAGAAGGAACTTGAGAACTTGGACATGAATGATGGTGACAATATGGTTATCATCTTACGAAGATCCAAGATCTTCGGGAGCAATTCCTCAATATTAATGAGGTCATTTCTAAAAAGGAGCTGTAAGCCCAACGAGCATGCCGTGAGAGATTCAACCATGTATCCAAGAGATAAAGATAGGGAGAGGAAGAGGGAGAAGGAGAAGGGTTTAGGGAACTTTGCACAATACACACACACTCAGCGGGGAACAGACCCCGCCCCCTTTCAAACCCCGCCCCCTTTTAGGAATTGATTCACGAACAATCCACGGGCTTATCAAGACAGGATCAATACAATCAATGAATACAAAATCAAACAAATATGTCGATGTAGAAATCCGGGTCGGAGTCGATGTCCGGGCACGAGATTTCTGATGCCAAGCACACCACGAGGATGACCCACAAGAATCTCTCATCGGGCTAGTACCAAATCCAAATCCAAGGAATCCCTAACTTGTACTCCAAGTATACAAGGGTTGCATGAAGATGTTAAAGAGTATGATATCCAGTAGTAAACTTGATGCCCAAACTGGAGTAAAAGCAAACCACAAAGAGAGGCTTCACGTAGGAGTATATTCCAAATCAATCCACAGATGGTGGCATAGCGCTATACCTACTGGCGAATCTATGGGCAGCAGCCCGGCAACTGTCACAGGCGGCACAGAAGCAGACAACAGTTTCCAGCCGGAGATGAAGCAAGCGACACTAGCGGGCTGGTAGGCAAGTGGCAACCGGCAGAGGCGCAAGTAGGACAAGGGCGGCGCAAGCTGGCGCAAGCAAGCGTACACGCAGTGATGGCCAAGCGGCACGGATGGTTGCGCACAGCAACAACCCAAGTAGCGGCGAAGATATAGCCGTATAGTAAGGCAACGCTCAGAAACACAACAGCAATTGGCGGCAACAGAAGCACAAAAGCGACCTGATGATGAGGAGGAGGAGGATAAACTTCCAAACCTTGGTCAATGACAATCTCACCTTTCTCAACGATCTTTCAAGAGAGACTCATGGTTCTTTTATACCTGAGGAGAGCTTGCTTTTTGCCAAAAAGTGATGCTTTTACTTTGCTTTCCTCTTTTACTTTGCTTTTCTTTTTAACTTATAATAATAAAAATATTACTCACCTTCTGTTCAAAGTTCTTTACCTTGCTTTCTGGCCCTAGAGTTGCTTTTTGGAAAAGCGTCTTTTAGCTTTTTGGTTCGGCTCAATCTCCTCTTGCCAATGATACCCCTAGCTTGTGGTCAACTCATTTTGACTTTTTGCTTTTCCTTGCTTTTTAACCAAAACTGGTCCAAAGTTTTCAAAATAGCCACATACACCGCTTGCATAAGCTTTGGTTGTAGTCCATTCACAAACTTTTGCATTTCCATATTAGCGGTGGAATAGGAGTATACGAAGTAAACTTTAGTGAAACAGCTGAAAAGCTCTTAAGATAGGTTGCCACATTCTCACCAACTTTCTGTTTTACCTCGTCCCATTCTTTTTTCACTTCCGCTTCAAAGTTTGCGGATAGAAACTTATTGTTGAACATAGTCTTGACGTCGGTCCATGTCTTGGGCTCGGTCCCTTCTTGTACCACTTTTAGCTAGTACAACAAGTACAAGGGTTGGTACAACAAGTACAATGGCTAAAAATCATAATAAATGATTAAATATCCTTGCCTTCAGTAGTTCTTCGCGATGGAAGCCTCTAAAACAATCCCCAACAGCCAGTATTCTTCATGGGCAGCCTTCAAGAGAGAAAGAGAGTAGTCATCATTAGGGCAGCCTGTAACGATGGTAGAGGCTGGTGCGCAACAAGAGAGTCTCCTTTAATAAAGAGAGAGGGCTCCAATTTATAGATTTGGGCCTCCCATGAGCTAAAATGGCAAGAGAAGGCTACAATGACAAGTGGAGAGCCACACAATAGCTGAAGTGACAAGTATGAGGCCACTTGTCTCACTTTGATCCACTTTCTAACTAGTGTCAAGCCACTTGTCTCACTTTGGTCCACTTTCTTGCCACATGTCCCAATCTAAGAGATGGGTCCTGCCATAAACTTTATCTCTAAAAATATCCCAACTGGTAGCCCATTTTGTTAGACATCATCCCTTCTTGCTGGCTTCCTGTTTGGTGTCCTATTTTAGCCTCTAGGGCTGACCATGTTAGCTTGAGGGACTAGTCACCCCTCGCATATGTTTTTCCATATTATTCCCCATTTTATGGAGTCTTGGGTATTTTCCCAGTCGTGGAGGATTTATTCCCTAGTCGGCTGCCTGCATATGGGCATATATATAGCTGGCTTGCCTCCCTCATTCTTCGCTGCTTGCTCAGCATTGTTTGCTGCAGTCTCTCACACATACGAGGTTTTCTCCCCTCTTGCTCGGGACATGTATTCCTTTGGATGATGATATTGAGAGCAGGTTCTCACCTGTGTTTCCTCTCCATCTCTCTCTCTCTCACTCTCTCTCCTGTGTTTCCACTTTCCCTTCTTCCGTTTCACATTCTATCATGGTATCAGAGCGCCAGTGATCTACAGTGTTGGATGCTCCCTCCTCTCCCTCCTGCGTTTTTGCGTTTTTAGCAGATTTGCATTTTCTCTCAGAGTTGCTGCTGGTCGCCTGCCTCTTCCAAGCATATTTTTTCTCTGCAGCCCGTGGTCATCCATAATAGGGTTTGATCCCTGAGATTACCCCTTTCCTCACCTATTTTCTGCTCTGTTTTCAGGGCAACAGCACCTTGGTGTGCTGCATTTTTTCTACAGGTGTTGTCTACAGCAGTTCTGCAGCAAGTCTTCAGTATTCAGCAGCATCTACCCCCCCCAGTGCTGGCCGCCCATTCTGTGCAGGACAGCAGCAGCCTACATGCTGCGTTTTTTCTCCTACAGGTTTTCTGATGCCGATCTGCTGATCTAAGGCTTGGGTGTACCTCTTTCTTCTGCATTTCCAGATTCAGCCCTTTCTACTGCCCCCAATACCTCTGCGTTTTCAGATTTGCAGCCATGGTTGCTACGTTTTTCTGAACTGATCTTGCTGGTAGCTCTACCTTCACCTGGGCTTCATCTATTGGACCCGAAGGTAGCGTTTTTCCTCATAAGAGAAGGTGTGGACACTGGTTGGGCCTGAATTTTCTTGTAGCCCTTGTTTGGCTGCATTTTCTTCTCCAGTGGACACAGATCACTTGCAGAGGGCGTTTCTTGTGTGGATTGTGGCTTTGGAGGCAGTTTGGTACTTGAGAAGGATACTGAATTTCTGATTTCAGTCAGCGTTTTGCTGATTTTGGAGCATTTTTGAGTTTATTGAAGTTGGTTACAACCTCCTTACTTCTTATACTCATTCATATGTTTCTTTCTAACTCTCTTGATTTGGCACAACGCTTGTTCTTGCTTCTCTCTATGTTAATATTTCCAATCTATGAAGGAAGAGAGTGAGAGTGAGGATATCTTTTGTGTCATTGTTTTTATGAGTGTATATGGGCTGAGGTTTTTAGAGAGAATTTGTAGGTTTCATGGTGAGGGGCTAAGCCCTAAGCATATATTTTGCTACCTTAGTACTTGGTTCTGTGTTTTAGTGAGAGGTGGGTGAAAGCATGTTCGCCCTGAGACTAGGCTAGCTGTGGAACCTACAAGAATATGGGTGAAAGTTGGTGTGTGTGTTTTGTTGTGTTCTTATGCATCATCCTTGAAAGGAATTGAGGAGAGTAACCTTGCCAACAAATTTCTTTATCTAGTATTAATAGCCATTCCTACTCAAGAACCTCTAGTTTCATTGTTGCAATTGCTAACATTTTCGAAGGGCTGTGAGAAAAATTATCAAAGGGAGGACAATTTGCAAGGAAAGAGGGATATTTAATTAGATTTTCTTGGAAATTAAGTGTGGATCAGCCCCATTAAGTGCGGATTATCATCATCAAATTGGTTGTATAAAAAATGTCAGCGTTACATCGCCCTCTTGCAAAGTGATAACAACGCATCCTGGCAAGTGCTAGTCACCGACCATCTGCCCTTACTGTGTGTAGATTCATAACAGCCTCTATGTTGCTACCAAGGATATAAGTTTTTAATAATCTTTTCAATTAAAAAAGTTAATGGTATGTAAAAAGTTCTATTAGAAGCAAGGGTTCACACACAGATAGTATTCGGGTTACACTCTACACACAAGGATTTTCATTTTGTGAGGGAGAAATGTTAACACGTGATTTGTGGAAAAACAAGGAAAAAGTTTGCTTCTTCATTGACCAATATCTAAACTTCTGGGATTTTCAAAATATATTATGTTAACCCTCACCAGAGACCTTCTAGGTGTCAACGACATCCACCACTTCACTTTCATTGTATTTAGTCTCGGGCATCAAAAAACCTGTCTTATTGTTATGTATGTTATATTTTACGTGTGTGCTTTGCTGATTGTCTATTAAAGATGCATCATGAGATCTTAGTTTTGGTGTTACAACACTTGTTTAGGTGTCAATTTAGTTTTGGAGGCCTAGGACCTATTTTTGACTTTTTGGACACCTAAAGGGTCTAAACCCTAGGCATTGTGTGAACCTTAGAAGTGAAAACCTAGAAAGTCCCATAAAAAGGCATTTGTAACCCTAAATTTTCATATGTAACAAATAGAGTGCTCATTTCTCCATCTGTCATGTCTATTCGCTTATGTATGTAAGAGCTCTAGTGTGCTCTCTCTATGAGTGAGTGAGTGAGAGAGAGGGTCGAGCTTCTTTTTTGGTGCATATGTGGTAGCGACGATGGCGGGGAGCTCTCGTGTGCTCTCTCTTCCAATGATGCAACCAAGTTTCAGCGCGAAGAGAATTGATTCATTCACAAGGTTGGTGACACAACCTTGAAAGCATTATCAAGCGTGCTTGTCTACACCGTTGATTCTTGTTGAGCTCTTGCATGCTCAGGAGGGTGGTGTGGTAAGTCCCCACGACACGTGACTACTACATCCATCATTCCCATGGTGTGAGAAGCAATACACATAAATGGCGCCGTTGATACTGAGGAAAGTCAACCGCTAAAGCGCTCATGCACCTTGGGCATTTTTGTGCTTTGTTTTTTTTTGTGTTTTTTTTTTTGGCTTTCCTTTACTAGTGAGCAACAAGTTGCTAACAAAACAAACTAAGTTTCCTAAAAAACAAAATTCATTGCATTTTTATACTATGTTTTTCAATTTGTTCAAGCTATCATCGTTCAATTTCATTTTGTCAAGTTATATTTGGTTTTGAATTTGCATTTTTTGTTCATTCATGTATGTATATATACACACACACACACACACACACACACACACACACAGTTTTTTGCATTTCTTGTTGCGTTTTTTTGTATATATATATTGTTCATTCTTGTGGTTTTTTTGTTATTTGCATTATTACACACACGTAGTGCCACAAGCTCTCACTAAAGGACATTATTAGTTAATGATTTAGATTCACGGCATTTGGAAAAGGCATTATACTTACTTTAGCATCTGGAAAAGGCCTTACCTACACACTCTCTTGCATGCACACACACTTGAGCGTTCATCAAAAATAAAAATTTGAAGAAGCAAGGAAAATAAATTGCATCTAACACACCTAGCAAATTGGCCCAAGTTTAAGACCTGGAACAAGCAAGACTCGAGACACAAGCAGGACACCTTAAGTGCTTAGAGACTTAGGCAACCTTACCAAGATTATAACCATCATGAAGGCACTCATGTTGGGAGATTACAAAGCCAGACATGCTTGCTATTGACCCTACCCTTGCACAAGAAATAGACTTGAGCTTGGTAAAGACTCCTTAACTAGATGTTGATGACTCTTTATCTTTGGGTGGCCCCTTAGACAACTCCCCGTACTAAGGTTACAATAGTGCATTGCTACTAGTCTACCAGTTAGCAATGATGATAGTCCCGATACTATCCCAGACTAAGAATTTATGCCAGATGGCAAAACCAAGGAAGAAGTTGAGCAAGAAGCATCCATGATGAGAGTTGTTGATGCAATGAAAGTGCAAACTGAGCTTAATGATCAACAATGACTTAAGGTTTTAGCATCTGCATCAAGTTTCTAAGGCACAAACAAACCACATACCTCTGAAGGTAGCCAAACACAGACTGGTGGCACAACCATCTCCAATGCTAGCAAAACATCTAGGGGACTCTTAGGCACATGGAAGGGTGGCATAATCAAAGCTCCAGATTGACAATATGATATTGCAAGACAAGTTCTCATGATAGATAGCTACATGGTGTTAATTGGTGTGAAATTTTAATTTTTCTTGGTGCCTCAATAAAACGTGATGAATCCATACCAAAGATTGCAAATTGTTTCTAGAGTGTAATATAGAGTGAGCAAAAACCACTGGCAAGCCTTGTGCGTGCCCAAGAACTGACACCATGCACCTTTGTCTCATCCCAAGTAGTGGATCTGACACCCCCAATAGTGGAGAAGTCAGACAAAACCCAATCAAATCTTCTAATCAACATCTTAGGGCCACCCAGTCCACACCATCTATACAAGAAACATGATATTACAAAGAACTCAATGGCTTAAGATGGATTACAAATAAGTACAAGGTTGAAAAATGGCTAATCAATTGGATAGTTAAAAGTCCCCAAAAATGAGAAATCCCCCTCATTAGAGCCATGCCCCACCAAGGTTTAGTGGGGGCTGTGTTTAATTTAGTGGGGGGAAGGCCTCCCCCCACTATATATGTGTCCCACCCACAACCTTCCACAAAAATAGGAAAAGGTAATTGAGAAAAGGTTCTATATCAAGTGTGTGCATGTGGAATCTTAGCCATTTCTCTCACCAAAAAAAGTGGAAAGATCCTTCGACCCTACAAAACCTTGAGTTTTTGAGAAGATTTGTAGGAATAGTAGGGGCCCTGGGACACGTAGATAGTGGGTTGTAAGAGCCCCGTCTAACGTAGCATTAGCAAGGGGACTGAAGCTCTCTTAATCACATAAATGAGTAGTCTCACGCAAGTTTTTAAAAATAACCCTTAAAAATAGTGGAACTTTAGATGCTCTCCAAGTAACGTTGAAAATTACTCAAATACGATGATTTCGGGTACTTTCGCAATTAATAGTCAAATTGTTTAGAAAGAAGTTGTAAAATTGAAGATTTCAATATTAGCCGATACCGATGAGTGTGTTATGCAGCTATTTTTGTGGGAGCTACTGAAGAGTAGGACATTAATTTTAACTATCTCATGTTAATGACCCTATTTAATAGGGTTGAATGTGAGACGGGGCTCTAAGACCACCCCACTACCCCTATAAACCCAGAGTAGGACGTGGCTCTTATATAGGCCACGCCCCCTGCCAGCTGTCTACTAGCTGTCAGCTTCTCGTTCCACTAGCTCCTCTCCAACTTCTTGGCTAGCCACCAACCCCCTTGCCACCCTCCACATCTCTTTTTGTAATGAGACATTTTTATTTGTACCAAGTAGTGTCCTTACGGATGAGAGCTGAAAGTAAGACTCGATCATGAGACCTTACCCCTTACCCCTTGCCACCCTCCACATCTCTTCCCCTACTTTGGCATCTCTGTCTTTATTTAAGCAACTTGGGGATTGGGGTTGAGATCTACTTTCCGGCCAGTTTTGGAGCTGGTGACCCTGAACTGGTTGGCTATTTCAATTCTCAACTTGGCTAGCTGCATGCAATGGTCCAAGGTAGTAATCCATCCCTCCTTATGTGACAGGTCTTGTTCTCAACCCTGGCAGGAAACATTTCTTCTGCCATATCTCTTTGCACTGGATCTGTCTTATTTCTGGCTTTCTTTGGTGCTGGCACTTCATGGGTTACCAGAGTAAGCTAGAGCAAGTCGTTGATTATCCGGACCAGTTCTTTTGTGTGCTCCTCCCAGCCCTCCATAGTATGTGTAGACATTTGGAACAGGTCTAAGGTCTTCAATTGCATTTGTTCTGGCTAAATCTGGGCTAATTCCTGCTCAGTGGACATCATTCTTCATTTATGGTTCCATATATTCATATTGATACAATATAGCATGGTATTGCATATACCTCATGGGATTTCATTTCTCGCATATTCAATAAGCGACTCATATCTTTGTAAGTTATGCACCATGTCCTTAGCTTTTGGACCACTTCCACATATCTAATAGCATCCAGCGGCTCCATGATGAATGGGTATAAAACAGGAGAGAGTTCAGGTAACCCATCATCTTCTTGCTGGACCCCAAATATTAATATGGGCTGATCTGGCATCTCATGGATAACCTTCTAGAGGTGTTTGTCCTGTAAACTTGAGTAAACAAAGTAAGCTCATCATAGAATTGGTTGCTTCCCCCAAAGTGTCTCCAAGCCCCTTTAATTCCTCCATTTGCAGTTCAAACTGCATCTTTACTTTATCAAATTCTGCATGTAGCCCTCAGAGCTCATACTTACACTCCTCCATGCACTCCCATCTGGGCTTATTACCCATAAGTAGTTCCAGACGAAACTGGGTTGCCTTAAGGCTTGCATTGGCAATTTGCCTTATTTCTGGACTGTCATCTTTTGGTGATACCATGACATCCGATGGATTTCTTAACACCTGACAGACATTTGGATGCTCTGGTAATTTACATCTATGAATGTCATGCCACTGTAGCAAAGTCCATACCTGCAAAAAGTCTCGGGTCTTCTTGAACAAAAGTTCAAGCTTTGACTGGTGGGTTACCCTATCACCTTTCGGAAGATTCTTAAGTTTCTCGACCCTTAATGTAGTTGTTAGCTCCTCTTCATAATTTGCTCTCTCCACATAGACCCACTGATGACCTGGTGTTAATCGAGTCTTTGGTGTTGAGTAGCCGGTACCAGGTGTGTTCATTCATGGTGGACTTGGCAAGATTTTTGGTTGCCAGGACTAGGACTCCTTGGGGTTGGTAAGCTTTTCTTTGAGTCTGGTAACTCTTGACTGGCAACCCCTTCTTTTAGACTAGCCAGAGTCATTATCTCGTGCTTGGCTAGCTCTACAGATACTTTGTAGGCCTAGCAAGAGTAATCCTTCATTGATCGGGTCTGGATTGTTCCTTTGGCCTCACTTGGTCCAGTGTCTTGTCAGTTGACTCCTTCCCTGACTGCTTTTAGGACTCTGCTTCCTTCCTCCGAGTACTAGCTTTCTTTCATGACTTTTTCTTCACCTTGGATGGCTCTGGTTTTGGTTTCTTTTGTGTTTCTGGCTCCTTGCCAGACTCTCCCTCTCATTCAGCCTGACCTTCCTGGTTCTAGGGTGGTAACGTATGGTCATCATCGTCATTATCATCATCATCATCACTACCGTTATCATCCTCCATCATCATCACTACCGTTATCATCCTCCTAGTCATCGTCATCCTCCTTGTTAGGTTCCTCTTCATTCTCCTCTTCTTGGTCACTGTCTGGTGCTTCTTTTGTCGGAATATGCAGTGGATATGAGGCAAAATGCTAAGAGCACAACGTAGCAAGACACGAACATGAAGATGAGAAAACACGAGAGAACCACCAGCATGAAAAACGCTGAACTATGTGTGGAAGAGAAAACGCAGAAGAGAGAGAGTGAAGCTGTATGAACTCTGCACTATATACAAGATCCGGTACACAATACCCAATATAATGGAGGGGGGGCGATACATATGGCCCTAGGCTGCTAGTCGGCCAGCCCAAAACAGGCCGACAGCAGCCAGATGTCCATGACCAACACAAAATAGCAGGTCGGCCAGAATATGCAGGTCGGCCAGGACACAATCTAGTCGGCCAGATCTGAAATCAGCCAGCCAACACACTACGGCCCCACATCCACAGAAAACAGGGAAAAAACACGGGAAGTGGGGAAAAATGGAGGAACACTGAGCAATGCTCTTGGGCGGGCACCATAGTTGTCAGGTACGAAACGAAGGTACGAAAAAACGGTACCAATACGGGACTGCTAAATTTTGAAAAATAAGTTCGATTGAAGGACGGTCCACTTTAAAAAACACTTGGAAAATAGATATTTGTACATTTTTGGCCATACTTTTAGACTTGGCACCATACCCTGAGCCCTCCTTTACTTTTTTAGTTCCTGAAACAAATCATGGCACCATACCTTCCTTTAATTTTCATTCTTTCAAACTAGGGAGCTCATGCTTTTCCTTTCCTGTGGACTCCAAACCTCATTGCCAAAGAGAAAGGGGGAGGGAGAGCCTAGGTAGTAGATATAGAGAGCTTGAGAGAGGGGGGGAAAAGCCTTGGTAGTAGGCCCTAGAGAGCTTGAGAGGGAGAGGAAGAGAGAGATGGGGTCCAAGCGGGCTGCCTTGGGGGCCTGAGCAAAGGACACGTGGGTACAGATAGGGCAACCGACGAAAAAGGACAGGTGGGTACAGAAAGGGCAGCGGGGTACAACGGCGAGCAAAGGGTGGGTGCCAAGAAAAAAAAATCGACAAAAAAGCATCCTTTTTTATCGTACCGTACCGGTCAGGTACGAAACTATACAAACCGGTACGAAACGCTGCAACAAAACTGTCATGAAAAAAAAACGTCCCAGACCTCGTACCGTACCTCCATTTCATTTCGTACCAATCTTTACGTCTTTGTGGTCTGGTATGCGTCCCGTAGACAACTATCGCGAGCACACTGAAACCGATCCCGTCAAGTGGGAAGACTCCGTTGGACACCCACACGCTTAATAGCACAACTTTAAAACCACAAATTTGAAATGGACAACTTAATACAACTTGAAATTGAAATGAAATGAAATGGAAAGATGGACACCAACGCTGGGGCCGGAACGGGCCGACCCCCCCTCAATATATGATATATTTATTGGGAGTATTTAATAAATACAATGCTCCATGGGTTCCAAGAACCAGATGATGTCCATGTACATATGAAAATAGTACCAAACAAGTAGGCTCAAAGTCGAAATTCGATGTAGATGCTCGAAGCAGAATGACCACTAGCGTGGTCTAGTCTCTACGGTCCTGTGCTTTCACTGGACTCCGCGGAGAGCGCCTCACTGGTGTTCCGAGACCACGCACAAACAGGCGCTCTCGTACTAACGCCTGGCTCTCCCGATCTCAGCACCTTTGGACCGAGATTCTCCAATAGAGCTTGGACAACCCGGCACCGAACGGGTGTGGCCGTATAGGGAGTCGGGAATCCCTTATCAAATTTAACACAAAATACTTTTACTTAAATGTGAAATTCACTTACTTGAAGGTTGCAGATTGTAGACCAATACCCGAGGTATTCGTGTGTGTAGCTACTGGAGTGGAATACCAAGATGTAGCCTCTAGGAGAAAGAAAACACCGCCTATTGAAAGGAAGTGCAATACTTGTTGAAGATGGCCCACGTCTGCCTGCAAGAGAACAAGGCAGTGTAACCTGTGTGTATGCAGCCGCCTGATAGAGAGCTCACGCACCCTGCTGAGAAAGAGAACGGGTGCAGCCGCCTGTAGTGCAAAGTAAACAGCCGCCCATATGACAAGCTGGCGCAGCTGTCTAGGCCAATACAACCGCCTGTAGTCTGTTCTGCTGTCTTGTATAGTGGGCAGCCCACGAGTAGAGGGAACAGCCACCACAGATGGTACAGAAGCGCAGCCTGGACAGCATATATGCGACTGGGTGAACAGCAGCGCAGCAATGTTATACAGTCGCTGCCTGCACACGTTGATACACAGCAGCCTGGGAATGGTAGACGGTGGGCAGCTTTGCTAAAAAGACAGGCGCTTGCAGCTGCCAGTAGATGGTGGGCAGCCTGAAGCGTGCGGAGTCGGTAGAGCAGCCAGCCGCCAGGGAAAAGCAAACGTAGGAGGTGGTCGCCGTCTTTGTTTTTACGAAAGAAGCTGGAAGCGGTTTCATGCCCACCCTTGAAAGGGAAGGTTTTCTTTTATAAAATTAAAGGTGGAGTTACACTACGCTTGCATGTGGGTGAGGAGTGTGGGTAGGTGACCATGCCCACCCCCACACTCACTTAAGTGGGGCTCCCCACCTTGGCCCCTAAGTGGGTGCCCAAAGGGGGTGCCCACTTTTAAATGAATGTGAACACTTTAACCTTATAAAACAAAAGGTTAGAAATAAAATATTAAAACAACATGTGCGATATACTTACCACCTGTTTACATGCACCAAAACTCGTTAGAATATAGAGCAGACTTCACGACTCACTGGGCAGGCGTCCCCGCTCAAGTAAGTAACACGTCAAGCAGGCAAACACAAAAATACATGTCATGCGAAAACAGTTTCAAACATGCAAAATATGTGTGCATGTGCAAATAGTAACATGGACATATCTCCCGTTCATGGAACAAGTACAAAATATCTGTCGGCACAAAACTGGCACGACATAAAAACATAAAAACCTGGTCTTCCTATGGAGTGACAGTCCCATAGGTAAGACACAGTTCCAGGCACGAGTTTCCCTATGGTGTGACAGTCCCATAGGCAAAACACGGCACGAATACTGGCTCTTCCATGGCGTGACAATTCCATGGGTCGAACACAGTCCAGGTCATACACGGGTGGCACCAGTCTAGCTCCCGTCCATACGACACCATCCTGCTAACACATGGGTGGCACCAGTCTGGCTCTCGTCCATGTCAGCAAAATACTGGCCTCTTCACATGAGACACCGGCCTGGCCTCAAGTGAACGAGACTCAAAATCTGGAGATGGACCAAATGGTCGGCCAATTGGTGACATCCCCCCGGGCTTCTAAAGAGTTGACCTCAACTGAAAAGCCTCAAGATATGCCTGCAACAATTCTGGATAATCAACAAAATAGTCCTCATTTACCCACTTTGCATCAATAGGCAAATAGGCAAATAATTCTTAAACTTCACAAGGTATCTCCTGGAAAGCTTTCCTGCAGGTAGCTTTCGCTCCTTGTGAAAAACAATCTGTTCTGGCTGGAGGTTCTCCTCAAGCTCTTCAATTTCTGGCGGATCTTCTGTGACAGGCTCATCAGGATCTGGCCCCACATATTTCCGAAATAGACTCACATGAAAAGCATTGTGAATCTTCAATTGACTAGGTAAAGCAAGCCTGTAGGACACTTCATTGATCTTCTGAATCACCTTGAAGGGTCCATAATAGCGAGGAGAAAGCTTAGGATACGATCCTTCTCGTCCTGGCCTCTTCCGAAGCCTAGCCTTCTCAAATTTCAGCAATACCCAATCACCTTCTTTGACTTCCATGTCCCTTATATGCTTGTTAGTAGCCATTTTATGCTTATCCTGAGATCTTGCAATGGCTGTCCGCACCTGACCAAAGGCAACATCCAAGTCACCAACATATTCATCAGCTGCGAATATCTCATCCTTTATTCGAAGGATGGGTGGCAATACCACTTTGCCATAGATAATCTCAAACGGAGCCTTTCCCATGGAAGCATGGATCGTATTGTTGTAGGCAAACTCAACAAGTGAAAGATACTTCTCCCATGCACTCTTTTGATCTGCCACATAACACTTCAATAAATCCAACACGGTTGAATTTGCAGCTTCACTTTGGCCATCCGTTTGGGGATGATAAGCTGATAAAAACTCAAGTTTAGTTCCCATATTATCAAACAAAGCTCTCCAAAATAGGCTTGTAGTCCTGGGATCTCTATCCCCAACAATGGATTTAGGCATACCATGATGCTTGAAAATATTAGCAAGAAAAAGCTTTACCATATGATCAGCTTTAATGGTTTTCTTGACGGGCAAGAAATGAGCTTGCTTGCTAAACCTGTCCACAATAGTCCAAATAGCGTCATTCCCATGCTGGGATCTAGGCAAGTCCATAATAAAATCCATAGTGATACTTTCCCAAGGTTGCGAGGGAATAGGCAATGGCTGAAGCAAACCTAGAGGCTTTTGCCTGTCAAATTTCACCTTCTGGCAAGTAATACATGCACGCACATAAGCCTCAATGTCTTTACGCATGCTCGGCCAAAAGAAATACCTCTGAATCATGCGAGTAGTAGGCTCGTTTTATTTTTTTCGCTTGATTTATTTTTTTATTTTTTATTTTTACCAAATGCACACTACAATGGCAACCACCCCATATAAAACTAGGCTGCGATTCTCAGACCTTGCCACCCGGCTAGGTTGACTCCAAGAACCTACCAAGCTCACATGGCGATGACTATCCCAAAACAGCCCAAGGCATCGGTTTAGAGTACTGACAACCCTGCCTGCATGACTCTCCTCACCTACCAAGAACCATTAAGGCGATAGACCACATATACCACATACATACATTTGAATTTTTATTTTTCTTCCTTCCTCTTTTTTTTCTTCTCTTTTTTTCTTTTTTTTTCATCATTTTTCAAAGGCAATGATTTGAAAACCCTCCCTAGGCTCATCATGAAAATCGAGACTATTATGGTCATTATAACCCAGGAATAAGAGAGAAAAGTTCCTTCCACTAAAGTTCTTAAGCACTTCCAAGCTGCTACCTACCATTAAAGAGAAAAAATATAGTCAATGCAACACATGCCTAGTTAAGATGAATGTGGTAATGACCAATTTCTACTACAGAGCTCAACAAGAAACTCATAGAATTAGTATCCTTGACTAATAAACTCTAAATCTTTCCAAAAGAAAGAATCATATAAGTCAAGTACCAAGCAATTGCAACTGGATTAACACAACTCACAATCCCCATTATTACACACACCATGCAAGTGATACCAAAAAAATAACCAAATATATCGGAGAAAATACACCTGTGGAACACTGCATATCCTCTGAGTAGCAAAAATTGCATGTCCAAAAACAATCTTCAATACTATGATATCACTGTTCCCAAGTTACTCCCCCATCTTCTTGCACCTAGCAATGCAAAAATGCAAAGAAAATACCATATCTGCACATACTAACCATTCAAACAATTAGATTACAACTTCCAAGAAACATAATGTACCTAAAATTGAAAACAAACAAACACAAAAAACCAATCCACATGCAAACCGAAACAAGCAACAAAAACACATAACAAATCACACAAACAAAACAATTGTTTCTTTTTAAAGCTTTTTTTTTGAACTCCTAAACCCTGGTTCTCACACGCAAAATATATGCGCCGAGATATCCCGTAGCTACTAACTAGCTAGTGATCTCTCGACGAAGGCACCAAAAAATGACTGGCCTTCCTACTCTCTAGTCCAACGCACTAAATACCCACTAAAACAGTGAATGCGTCCTAAATAACAACCACACAGCCTAAATCCTAGAAACACACACCGAAAAGACATCTTTTTGTATGAAATAATTTACAATGTTTTATTTACACACCCACACAGACACACAAATGGAAAAGAACAAACTACTACGACCCAACAGATCATCAAGACACAACTTCACCATTCTAAACTGAATAAAGAAATTTAATGTCAAAATGGTTTTTGTGTAAATTGTTTCCAAGAATTTAATGAAAAAGAACCAATATTTCCAACACTTCCACGTTTCAGTCAATCTGCAACAGCATCACTGCATTCAACATTTAGCTAATCTTCACTTCACTCCACTCTTCACTCTCTCTCTTTCACACTTCAAAACTCTTTCTTTCTTTCTTCTCTCTCTCTACTCACTATTCTCGTGAACTCTCTTCTTCTTCTTCTTTCTTTCTCTTCCTCCTCCTAAAACACAAACACAAGAATAATGCACACAATCTAATACATTCTCTCACACTCTCATGCTTTTACTTTTAAGTATGCACCATGTCAAAGTGATCAAATCTCTTTCTCTCTCTTTCCTATTTTGCATGTACACACATAGCGCAGCCATATTGCCCTCTCTCTTCTTTCCTTCTTCTTCTACCCACACACAGTGTCTCCTCTACTTGCTATGGTTCCCCACCTTCTCTCTCCTCATTTTAGCTGGAGAGCATGGAGACCTCCCACATGCACACACACGTTTCTCTCTCTCTCTTTATGTACAGAGTTCACACACATACATTAACAACAAACAAACAAACAGGCTTACCTCCTTCTCCTCCTCCTCTTGTTCTTCACGTTAGCCAGAGAAAGAAACGCTCCCTCTCTCTTTCTCTTATATGCTCTCAAGAGGTTGGCGGGTACCAACGGGCGCTAAAACTACCCACCCTTCCATTTTTAATTTGAAACTTTTCATTTGTAACCACATTAAGGTCTCCAAACTTGCGTTCCCACCTAACCATCCTCAAAGCTTGAGCTCGAAACTCATCATACTAACCCTCGTTCTCTCCCCCTCGATCTCTCTCTTCTCTCTACCCACTTACATACAACCTCCTCTTTATGTACAAAACAATGTTAATCGTCACCATTCCCATGCAATGTGCATACACCAATGGACAACATCGACAATCATGATGCATGCAAATACCATGACATTCCACACACACATGCTTTCAAATACTATGAAAATACATCCAAAATGACCATAATTGACCCTTATTAAACCCTAAAAATTGCTAAAAATGGCTTCGATCCAGGGGTCATCACGGTGGCATGTGCTCCACGAACTCGAAACTCAGATGAATGTGACTTACCTGCATATGGTAATGTCTCTCCATGAGACAACTCAGAAGGTAAAATTTTTCTGGAAGCAGACCTGTCACCATGAGATACATGTCTTGCATGCATGTGACTTTCATGCCCTCCATGAGCACTGGCATACATATATCTGTCAGGCTTTGTGCCTTGTGGAGAAGATGCATGTCGAGACGTGACTGTCACCTCTTCCTTTTGCATAAAAGATTTCAACCTTTGAGATGCGTGATCTCATTGCTTCAAACGAGGTGGATTTCTGAATTTCAGCTCTCCGTCATGCCCCGCTTTAATATCACCTTTGCGGAGGAGGTAGGCAAGTGCCAACTCCCTTAGTTTCTTGCCCACTTCCCGTGCCATTGATTCAAAAGTTACATCAGCCCGCAAAAGTTTTCTCATATGTTCCATTTCAACCCTCATAGCATCAAACTCTTGTTCAAGCATAATTGTCTTTCCTGGAGACAGTTGACCCTTTGATTCACTATCAATAACCCTTTCAAGGGGCTTGTGTCTACCTCGCAGGACATCAGACCCACCAGAGGCACTAGATGAACCCCTCGAATTTGGCACTTCCAAAGGGTTGCCTTGGCTGTCCATTGTGTTTTAAGTTTGCTAAAAGCGGGATGTCCAGTACACAGGTTCGTTTCCCCACTAAAAAGAGGGAAACAACCGTGCTCTGATACCAATGAAACCGATCCCGTCAAGTGGGAAGACTCCGTTGGACACCCATACACTTAATAGCACAACTTTAAAACCACAAATTTGAAATGGACAACTTAATACAACTTGAAATTGAAATGAAATGAAATGGAAAGATGGACACCAGTGCTGGGGCCGGAACGGGCCGACCCCCCCTCAATATATGATATATTTATTGGGAGTATTTAATAAATACAATGCTCCATGGGTTCCAAGAACCAGATGATGTCCATGTACATATGAACACAGTACCAAACAAGTAGGCTCGAAGTCGAAATTCGATGTAGATGCTCGAAGCAGAATGACCACTAGCGTGGTCCAGTCTCTACGGTCCTGTGCTTTCACTGGACTCCGTAGAGAGCGCCTCACTGGTGTTCCGAGACCACGCACAAACAGGCGCTCTCGTACTAACGCCTGGCTCTCCCGATCTCAGCACCTTTGGATCAAGGTTCTCCAACAGAGCTTGGACAACCCGGCACCGAACGGGTGTGGCCGTATAGGGAGTCGGGAATCCCTTATCAAATTTAACACAAAATACTTTTACTTAAATCTGAAATTCACTTACTTGAAGGTTGCAGATTGTAGACCAATACCCGAGGTATTCGTGTGTGTAGCTACTGGAGTGGAATACCAAGATGTAGCCTCTGGGAGAAAGAAAACACCGCCTATTGAAAGGAAGTGCAATAGTTGTTGAAGATGGCCCATGTCTGCCTGCAAGAGAACAAGGCAGTGTAACCTGTGTGTATGCAACCGCCTGATAGAGAGCTCACGCAGCCTGCTGAGAAAGAGAATGGGTGCAGCCGCTTGTAGTGCAAAGTAAACAGCCGCCCATATGATAAGCTGGCGCAGCTGTCTAGGCCAATACAACCGCCTGTAGTTTGTTCTGCTGTCTTGTATAGTGGGCAGCCCACGAGTAGAGGGAACAGCCGCCACAGATGGTACAGAAGCGCAGCCTGGACAGCATATATGCGACTGGGTGAACAGCAGCGCAGCAATGTTATACAGTCGCTGCCTGCACACGTTGATACACAGCAGCCCGGGAATGGTAGACGGTGGGCAGCTTTGCTGAAAAGACAGGCGCTTGCAGTCGCCAGTAGATGGTGGGCAGCCTGAAGCGTGCGCAGTCGGTAGAGCAACCAGCCTCCAGGGAAAAGCAAACGTAGGAGGTGGTCGCCGTCTTTGTTTTTACGAAAGAAGCTGGAAGCGGTTTCATGCCCACCCTTGAAAGGGAAGGTTTTCTTTTATAAAATTAAAGGTGGAGTTACACTACGCTTGCATGTGGGTGAGGAGTGTGGGTAGGTGACCATGCCCACCCCCACACTCACTTAAGTGGGGCTCCCCACCTTGGCCCCTAAGTGGGTGCCCACAGGGGGTGCCCACTTTTAAATGAATGTGAACACTTTAACCTCATAAAACAAAAGGTTAGAAATAAAATATTAAAACAACATGTGCGATATACTTACCACCTGTTTACATGCACCAAAATGTTGGAATTAGGGTTGCAGGAATGCACACACAACTTCAAGAAGATGAGGAAGCTTGAGCACAACACTGTAGTGTATTATGAGTGCCAAAAATGAAAGATAACCAACCCTAAAAGATAATGGGCGTATATACAATGCACGGGGGAAAAAACCTCCTAGTGAGGGAAAAAGTGCCCCGGCGGTCCTAAGTGTGTTCACACACATCACTACTATAATATGGTAACAAATCCCCCATGGAGTGATGTGGTGAACAAGAGCTAGCACTCATGTATAGGGAAGTGTCTAGCTATGTGGACGAATCCACAAAAGGGAGTAAGCCCAAAGCTTTGCGAAAAGCTTCGAACTTTTCACGAGGCAGAGCCTTTGTGAAAAGGTCTGCAAGGTTATCCTGTGTTGGCACATAAGCCAAACTGATCTCTCCTGCAGAGAGTCTCTCCCTGACATAATGGTAGTGCACCTCAATGTGCTTCGTACGAGCATGGAACACTGGGTTCCGCGCAACTGCCAATGCGCTCTGACTGTCAGTGAAGATGGTGGTGGCAGATGGCTGCCCAACACCCAAATCAGCCATAAGGCGTCTGAGCCACACACACTCAACCGTAGCTGTGAAAGCTGCCCTGTACTCAGCTTCACAACTAGAAGTGGCCACAGTAGGCTGCTTCTTGCTCAACCATGATATGCATGAGCTTCCAAGCATGAAGCAAAAACCACTCGTGGACACGCGTGTGTCATAACAACCAGCCCAGTCAGAATCTGAAAAAAACATGTAAATCTGGCGGCAATGATCCCCCCTTGGGATAAAACAACCCAAGATGCCGAGTACCACTCAAATAGCGAAAGATACGCTTCACTGCCTGCCAATGCTTAATGCCTGGGCTATGCATAAATCTGCTCACCTGTGAGACTGCAAACTGAATGTCTGGCCTCGTAATGCATACATAAATGAGGCAACCAACAGCTGTCTGATAGAGTGTGACATCCAAGTGATCTCCAGCATCATGAAGACTCAACTTCAAACCTGTCTCCATTGGAGTAGCAATAGGCTTGCAGTCTTCAAGGCCAAATCTCCGCAACAATGTTTCAATATACTTTGTCTGACACAAAGCAATACCTCCATCACACTGCTTAAATTGTATCCCCAAATAATGATGCAAATGCCCCAAATCTGACATCTCAAAAGAGGCATTCAAATCAGCCTTAAAATCAGCAATATGACTCTCATTTGGTCCTGTGAGCAGCATGTCATCGACATAGAGAGCAATGATTAGATGTACACCATCCACACGTTTAACATACAAAGTGCTTTCTGTTGGACTATTCTGAAACCCATGTGCAGTCAAATATGCATGTATTTTTTCATACCAAGCTCGTGGAGCTTGCTTTAAACCATATAAAGCCTTTTTTAACCTGCACACTTTGTTTTCCTGCCCTCTTTGAACAAAACCACGAGGCTGCGATACATACACCTCCTCATGCAAATCTCCATTTAAGAACGCAGTCTTTATGTCCAGCTGATGTACATTCTAACCATTATGAGCTGCTAATGCACAGATGCTACGAACAGTGGTCATACGACATGTGGGAGCAAAAGTCTCATCAAAATCAATGCCCTTCTCTTGAGCATAACCTTTTGCAACAAGCCTAGCCTTATGGCGATCCACTGTGCCATCAGGCTTACGCTTCAATTTGTATACCCACTTAGTGCCAATGGCCTTCTTGCCAGGGGGCAAGTCACATAAAGACCATGTACCATTCTTCATAATAGCATCGTATTCTGCTTGCATAGCAGCCATCCAATTTTCTGAACTTTGTGCCTCATCAAATGAAACAGGCTCACTTTCATCGCACATACTAGAAACAGCCAATGCATAACAATCTGACGCATAAGAGGCACCATGAGAGCCAGAACGAGTGCGACTAGACAAAGGGGCATCCAACTTGCTGTCACGCAAAGTTTGCACCAGCCATCTAGGCATATTCCTAGAGCCCTCAATCTCTTGTCTCTCATCCTCAAGTGCATCATGCACATCTGCATCAGATATAGGCTGATCTGTGCCATCATTTAAAACCTGCATAGGCTGAAAAACTGCCTCATGAGGTATTGCACTTGACTGTGCACCACTGAAAAGAGGCAACAATGTATCATAGACATCACGTGAGCTGATATCTGTCTCCTTAGTACATGAAACCAAGGGCTGAACTGCATCTTCCACAAATACAACATCACGGCTAACCAAAATGCGCTTTGTCTGTGGATGATACAAACGATAGCCTTTGCTCTCAGCACTATATCCAACAAAAATACATTTGACAGCTTTGTCATCCAATTTTCTGCGATGTTGCACAGGCACTAATGCATATGCCAGGCAACCAAAAACACGTAAATGGCCAACAGATGGCTTGCGGCTATACCAAGCCTCATATGGAGTGACAACCTGTAATGCTTTGGTGGGACACCTATTTAGTACATAAGTGGCACACATGACAGCCTCAAGCCAAAAACCATGTGGTAGACTTTGACTCTTAACCATACATCTTGCCATTTCCATGAGAGACCTGTTTTTTCTCTCAGCCACACCATTTTGCTGTGGTGTATACGGCACTGTACATTGGTGTTTTATCCCACGCTCAGCCAGAAATGCATTAAATTCTGAAGACATATACTCCCCCCCTCGATCTGAACGGAGGGTGCCCATCTTACTTTCTGACACATTTTCAGCCATAACCAAAAACTGTTTGAAGCACAAAAACACTTCGGACTTTGCCTTCAAAGGATATACCCATGCATGCCTGGTAAAATCATCAATGAAAGTCACGAAGTAAAGGTAGTTTCCAAATGATGGAGTTTGCATGGGACCACAAACATCACTGTGAACAAGCTGCAATCTGCGTTCAGCTCTCACTGATCCATCTTTGGGAAAGGAAGCACGCTGCATTTTACCCAATATGCAGCCCTCACAAACATGCTTGACAGGTGCCTCAAGCTTAGGCAAAGAAGACACCATTTCAGATTTCTGCAGGCGCAGCAAACTTGCAAAATTCAGATGACCAAAACGTGCATGCCACAGTTTTGCATCTGAAATAGCCTGCGTATCCATAATAGCACATGCTGAATCCTCTACACATTTGCCATCCATATTGAGCTTATACAGCCCTCGACATAGTGAACCAGATGCTACAATGATGTCACCACAAGAGAGATCATGAACAGTACATCTGTCATCCACAAATTTTACAACCAAACCTGTTTTGGCAAATGCGGAGACTGACAGCAGATTCTTTTTGATCCCTGGCACATACAATGCATCAAAAAGTGTAAAGGTGTTGCCATTTGCAACATTCAGCACAATCTGTCCAACTCCTTCAACGGGATAAGAGGAGTTATTGGCACAAGTGACAGTATTCCCTGTGGGAGCAGACTCAAGGAAAGTGAATAAACTACGCTGCGAGGTGATATGCTTAGTGGCACCACTGTCAAAGTACCATACATCTGAATCTACTGCAGACATACATGTGTCATGCAAAGATGGGTCATAACTGCACTGCGCATTGAATGCCCATTCTGTATCTAGCACAACATTAGCAGATTCATTGTTAGAAGGAGAGGCATCTGCAACAGCCATACCAGCCTCTTTCTTCTTAGCCTCTTTCGCAGCCAGCTTAGGACACGCTTTGATGACATGATCATTTCCCTTACAGTACTTGCAAAATGTCTTTTGTTTGTCACCCTTCTTCTCATCTTTGTCTTCCTTCTTTGGTTGCGCAGCATTTGCAGATTTCTGCTTACTAGAAGAAAAGCCAGCTTTACCTTTCCCGCTTCTCTGACTAGCAACGAAAGCTTGATCTGCGACACGCATAATATTCCTGTTTTGCCTTGACTGGTCTTCTTGCAACAAAACAGAAACTAACTCCTCAAATGATAAGGCATTGGGATTGCCTTTCATCATCAAGCGAAGAGTGGAAGCAAAACCCTGATAAGAATCTGGTAGACCATTCAAAACAGTCTGCACAAGTGAACTGTCTGACAAGATTTCATCTGCAGAAATGAGCTGCTCTTTGAAATCCTTGATCTTTGTCAAAAAGCTATCCATAGAATCACCTTCGTTCATATGCTCACTTTCCAACTGTTTTCGGAGATAAGCAACACGAGCCTCATTTCTTGCCTGATACAATGTGGCAAGTACATCCCAAGCATCCTTAGAAGTCCTGCAGGAGCGAATATGTGGGATAATGGTACGTTTGACAGACAGCGCAATCAAGGCATGAGCCTGCGCATCTCTACCATCCCAACGAATCTGCTCTGCTGAAAGTGGTGGTTCTCGAACAGCTGCTACAGCACTTGTGCCTGCACCATCATCAACAGTACCTGTTTTTGATGTGTTTGCAGCATTCCCAGCCACAATAGGACGTGCATCAATACCCTGCACAATGTTCCATAACCCCTTTGCTACCAATACATGTCGCATCATATATGCCCACAATGGATAGTTGGTGCCATCCAACTTATCCTCAGCAGCCAACATGCGGAATACATCATTGTTGTCAGCCATGGCCAATGACTGTACTACTAGATGTAAATGCTGTCTGTAAGAGGTAAACCTGTATAAAATCGACCTGTGCTATGTAGCACAGCCCAAAACAGACGAATGGGCACCTGTCCTGCAGATTTTAATCTTGACAGAAAATCTGCACAGTAGGACGATTTTGCCTGCGCAGTACTTGGAATGCAAAAACGGAGGGCGAAATGACTTCAGATCAAAATTCACGGCATATACTAACCTGCAGACGCTCGTGAAACCTCGTTGCAATCGGAGGAGATGAAGCGGCAGGTGCCGGTGATGCTGCCCGGGAGGAGGAAGCCTGCTCTGATACCAATTGTTGGAATTAGGGTTGCAGGAATGCACACACAACTTCAAGAAGATGAGGAAGCTTGAGCACAACACTGTAGTGTATTATGAGTGCCAAAAATGAAAGATAACCAACCCTAAAAGATAATGGGCGTATATACAATGCACGGGGGAAAAAACCTCCTAGTGAGGGAAAAAGTGCCCCGGCGGTCCTAAGTGTGTTCACACACATCACTACTATAATATGGTAACACAAAACTCGTCTATATACAGAGCAGACTTCACGACTCACTGGAAGGCGTCCTCGCTCAGTAATAAGTAACACGTCAAGCAGGCAAACACAAAAATACATGTCATGCGAAAACAGTTTCAAACATGCAAAATATGTGTGCATGTGCAAATAGTAACATGGACATATCTCCCGTTCATGGAACAAGTACAAAATATCTGTAGGCACAAAACTGGCACGACATAAAAACATAAAAACCTGGTCTTCCTATGGAGTGACAGTCCCATAGGTAAGACACAGTTCCAGGCACGAGTTTCCCTATGGTGTGACAGTCCCATAGGCAAAACACGGCACGAATACTGGCTCTTCCATGGCGTGACAATCCCATGGGTCGAACACAGTCCAGGTCATACACGAGTGGCACCAGTCTGGCTCCCGTCCATACGACACCATCTTGCTAACACACGGGTGGCACCAGTCTGGCTCCCGTCCATGTCAGCAAAATACTGGCCTCTTCACATGAGACACTGGCCTGGCCTCAAGTGAACGAGACTCAAAACCTGGAGATGGATCAAATGGTCGGCCAATTGGTGACACACACCCACAACAAAGGCTCTTTGTGAGATAATGTACAGACGGGAGATGACCAAAAACCCAATTTACAGCTTTATGATTTCACATACTAATAATTATGGATGCAGGTCCACACTCACTTATAAGTGACCGAACAACTTATAAGTTATTCACACTGGGTAGGACCAATTTAATGCACGTGGCAGCCAATAGATGCCCACTTGACAAGATTTGGGCCAGTCTCTTGTAGGCGTCCCCTTTTGGACCAGAAAAGCACACGACTGGGCTATTTTCAGCAATGGAACTCTATTACAGGGGGAGAACTCCAGTTTTGCATGGGCGCCAGCTTTTTGGTGCATGGGAGGAGCTGGTCGACTGGTTCTACAGCTTCCTACAGCCATCTACCACTACCTACCACGACGGAATTCAACCAGGTGTGTAGCCAAGTCTGGTCGACTTCATCTAGTGACTGTTTTTGATGCCGGCCGACTGTTAACAGCCCTAAGAAGCTGCTGGTCAGGGCAGGGAAGTGCTGGCCGATTTGTGGGAGAGACATCCTCTACCGATCGGAGACCATCTAGCTTGTGAACTGCTGCTGCTCGACTTCCCTTGTGGCTTCTGAGAGCTGGTGGACTGCTGCAAATAGCCCTTCAAGGCTGGTCGACTTGCTATGTGAGCCAAACAAGAGGAAGATGAAGATGCAAGGCTATCCTGAACTAATGTGGGCTGTCCATGGTTGTCCTACATGTGCTTTATGCCGGGAATGCTCTCTGGTGTTGAAGATTGACATCAAATTCAGTATATGTTTTGTTTTCATACTGTACTGAAAGAAATAGATGCTAGCTAGTGGAGAATCCCTGGACACCCACAAAGTTGTATTTGGAAGCAGACTCCTTTTTGGTAATCTAACCATAAGGGGGGGGGGCATCTTCTGGCCCCTAGTGTGGTGTACTGTGCAGAGCTATTATCTTTCTTTTATCTAGCATGCTTATGTGTTTATTCAGTTTTCATGATTGATAAGATTTTCGTGTTACAATTGCCCTTTCGTTAGAGGTCCCCCCTATACGAGCAAGGAGGACAAGTTGGATGGATCCAACTATGCTCATTGGAAGCTGAACATGCGGTCTTGGTTCATTCACAAAGGTCTTTGGGAACCTGTTCAGGGCAGTGAGAAGCAGCCCGAAAGTCCCTCGAACCCGCGTCATTGGACCCAAGATCTGGAGGATGCATTCCTATTGGAACTTGAAGATTGGGAGAGCCGTGATACGAAGACACACTCGGCGCTAGTGCGTACCATTTTGAAGGAGGTCTCACCGGCTGTGCAAACCATCACTAGTGCTTATATGGTCCAAGTTGGAGGCTCTCTATGCTAGGGATTCCTCCATGCGGGCTGTTACTTTGTAGGGTCAGCTCTACAATCTTGTGTTTTCTACAGGTAGCTGCAGGCGTTCTTAATAAAGGGCAAGGTCATCCATGACCAGTTTGCTCGCAATGGGTGCTGCCTTGTCCTCTCCTCAGTTGGCTGCATTAATCCTCACAAAGCTTCTCGTGGAGTATGATGTGAGAGTGTTGCATTGCTAGGTCACAATCCATTCATTGGATTTTGATGACCTAAGCTCCTTTCTCTGGAAGAGGAATCCGTCCTCATGTAACTACAGGTGACTTATGGTGGGGATCAGGCACTTTCTTCGGTGCAGAAGAAAGTTCGAAGTCGATGTTACTCTTGTGGTAAGAAAGGTCATTTGGCAAAGAATTGTCAGTCCAAGAAGAAGGCCACAGCCAAGGTCAACGACAAGTCTTCCTCAAAGAAGAAGAGCATGTTAGAAGTCATCTCCTGTCTTTATCAGACACCAGGGCCTCTGTTGTGGGTGTGCCCGCCCTTTGTAGGTGTTTTCTCATTTTTCCCCACTCTCCATATTTTTTCCCCGTTTTCCATGGCTTGGGTGGCTGCCCTGTGATGGCAGCATGTCCTAGTAGCTGGCTGACTGCATGGGTTCATCACCATGAGCTGGCCAACTGATCATTCAGGTCCACGACCTTTCACTGCTGGCCGACTTGATACAACTGGCTGACTGGTGCAGTTTGCTGGTCGTGGAGAATACAGTCCCTGTCAGCTGCCCCTTCTACTGGCCGACTACTCTCTTGGGGCCATATAAATGGCCCCATAGCCCCCTTGCCATTGTATCTTGTTTACACTTCGAGATCTTGTGTATATAGAGCAGAGTTACACGCATATCTCTCTCCTTCTCTTGTGCTCTCTATTTTCTGCAATCTACTTGCTCTTGTGGTCTCAAATTTGGTTATCATCTCTGTTGCGTATTTTGACAGGGCAAGCACACTACTCAAGACAGTGAGTCTGATTCGTCTTCTAGCACGTCCGGTGCTCTTAGGACAGTCCTTGCCCAAGAGATCGAAGGTGTGCTTCTCTAACCATATGGGACAATCTCTCCTCACTTGCTACTTTGAGAAGGGGCTAACAGTAGCTCCATTTTCAATATTTTGTGAAGCTATGAACAAGATGTGTTCTATGCTCATTGCTTGTAGCAAAAACTATGGACAGGATGTGTTCCAAGTTCATTGTTCAGAGGTTGCTAGGACATGATGTGTTCACAGTTCACTGGCAAGGGATATTGGGTGTAGTGTGTCCGGCATCTCATCATTCTAGTTATTTTTGGAGGTTCCTATGGGCATTCGGAGTCAAGCGGATTTTTGTGTTGTTCACGGTGGCATTTTTTTCGAGGAGCCAAGCTGGCATGTAACTTTAGCAAACACAAAGAGACCTCAAGTTACAGAGCCCGGCTCATAGAGAGACTCAAGTCCATGAGTAAATCTTAAAGGCAATCTTATAAGGACGGAGATGCACCAAGATGGAATCTGAGCACTTCAACACAAGAAATATGCGTGCATGATTATTAGAATATCACTAAGAAGCCAAACAAGCCTTGAACATATTCAAAACATCTAGTTGCTCCTCATTGGCCTCATCAATAACAAAATCCATAAGACTAATAGTCATCAAGACGGATTCCACTTTCATCTTTCAACGATGTCTAAGTAGCCTTGCGGTTGCAAAAACGGTATTGCTTCTCTCCCTATGGCGACTTCCTTCAGCCTCTGCAACATGGTTGTCACGGTACGAAAATATGATACCGCACAATATGATACCGTATGGGAATTTTTGGTACAATATGAAATTTTCGAATATCATACGATAAAATACGGGTTTTTTTTAACACTTATAAACTATGGAGCTTCAAGCTTGAATGTGAGGGAAGGTTGGGAGGAGGAGGAGTCTACACTGCTTGAGGAACCAGAACATGGAGATGTGTCTCTCCCAATTTGATCTCCCAATTGTCTCCAAAAAAGAGCCTCCATGGATAAAAGGTCTCCCAGTGTAGCGTTTATGACTAAGGGACCAACCTTGCACAAATACGAGCAGTGCATCTAGGGTGATAGGTTTAGGGACTCCTCTATAGATCAAAATGACCCTATCCAAATCTTCTCCCTCGTACATAACTTGAGGATCTGACTGTCTAGCCTACCTCTAGCAGGGATCTCCAAGTGATGTAGCAAGATTCTCTCATCCTACCAATCAAGTGTACACTACCAATCTATCTTGCCAGATTTTTTAGGTCTCTCAGCAACCCCGTATGGAATACTGAGTGGACATGAAAGTTGCGAAGTATTGCGGGCATTTGGAATCTTCATTCAACAGGATTTCTATTTTTTTTTAGCATTTGGAAAATTTTTTCTCAAGGTAGGGTGGGGAGGGGAACTCATACCGTACGATATCGTGTGGTACCATACCGTACGAACTGTACGGTACGAATAGATTCGTACCAGTACGAGAAACAACCATGCTCTGCAAGATGCCTAATAGTGGCCCCCTAACTATCATTGAATAGGTCCTACACCTTCTAGGAATAATGAGTCAACTTTCTAGATTTACCCACTTTGACGTTTCAACTTGCCAATTAAACGACCATTCAATTTGGGCTTCACTTGAAGCGCCTACAAAATGCACGAATTATCATGAGTTACTAATGTGCACATACCGCACATACCTGGCTAATGTACCCGGACTCCAAAGTAACTCTGCCCCCGCCTAGTACTTACTTTTGCCTCCGTGATAATCTCACCGGAAGCTGCATACAAGTAACAAACGCCAAATCCAGTTAGTACAACATCGCTTTGCAAAGAAGATTATGCAATAAACAAACGCATCCTAACTAATGGAATACCCCGAGCGTGTAGATCTCCGGAAAGGCTCCCCTAGGCTTGACTAAGGCCGATGTGCACATGACATGTTGGTAAAGTGTTCTTTAAGTTTTCAAGCTTTTGTTAGTCTTTTGTGAAGAAGAGGTGTTGTGGAGATTCTCTGGCTACAAGTTCTCTATCTTCTATATGGCTTATCTCCTATACACATCTGTTTCTCTGTATTAAAGACCATTGCTTATTTAATTAAAGAAAAAGTAAGGATGTCAATGCACAACCGATTTAGAGAAGTCTCACATACATCTTTGCTACAGTTTACTCTTTCACAATGGGTTTTATAGTTATTGGGCTGAATCTCGAGACTGCAAATGCATTGGATTTTAAATCAATGGAGCCTTTTGATCCTTTTATCATCAGATTATCCTCAAGCTGAATCGCATTTGATGTGCCTTCATCCCAATTGGTGATCCCTCTAATGACCAAGCCATTATAGATCTCTTCATTTTTCAGACTGCGGATAAATCTATCAAATCAAATGATTATTTATAAAACGTTCAGGTGGTGCACAGCGAGAGTTTAAATACTTCAATCAGCTCATAAAATCTCTAACCGACTCCCCATCATTTCTTTTAGCTTTTTGGAGGCTTGTGATCTCTCAGTGTTTTTCTCACAATAGCATAGCTAAACCATAAATGTGTGCTCCATGAGGGGCACCAAAGGAACGTCTTCTTTTACAAAGCCCAAATATGAATGTCTACATCGAGTCGCCTGCTGGATCTTCCTTGTACTCGTCATTCTTGCAATACAGTACATGCTCCCAGGCCACGGTGAGGGGGGGCTGAAAAGGGTTTGAGATACCCAAACTTTGTTTTACAAGTTAATCTCAACAAACCCAAGTATTAATAAATAATCCTTTTAGCCTTTCATTGCATGCTACCCAACTAGTCCCCAAGTACTTAGAAATAATCCTTTCAAGCTTCACCAATTAGTCCCCATGGGAACATGGCTTACAAACATGATCACAATTCCCAAAGTATATTGTGAATCCAAGGAGTCCTCATAAATCTGAAAGTAATTCATGAGCAAGTGCTCTGGTGCCAGGTGTATAGCCTCTAAGCCATGCTTCCATTGAGACTGCTCAATCGGCATGCAAAACACGCCTGCTTGGCAAAGATGGTACACTTCAACCACTCAAAAGGCCATTATAGAGCATGTTTCTCAGTGATAATCACCTTTGCTTTAAAAATACAAAGTTGTCACACTCTAGGCAACGCACAAGGGAACAACCAAACTACGTGATAGTACACCGCTTGCACACCATGAGCTTGAGCTTCACCTAGTTAGTAGTGATTGTCCCATCTTCCAACACGAGTGAACTGGATAAAAAGCAAGACGGCTCGGCAGGAGCATCTTCGGAAGGTTTTCAATCAATCAAATGAGTCTCCATTGATCTTGATGTATATTTATGCATGGGCTGAGAACCATCTTTGATGCTTTTGAGCACGATGTTCCATTGGGACATATACCTGGCCTTAAACAAAGGTTTTGGCTTCCCGCTTGGACCTGTGCCAATGTGTATATGCCTAGAAGCACTTGTTAAACATATATACCATCATAGGGCCTAACAAATCTTAAGTTACAAACAATCATACGAAGAGGAGAGAGAAAATTAATCAACGAAAAACAAGCAAGCACAAATAAGAGAATGAATACTCTCCCACGGCACACCCTAGAAAACTTTAAAAGAAAAGGACCGAACCAAACAATGTTAAGAAACTTTAAAAATCACCGAAACTACCTTGTCAAATTTAGGCTTTAAAAGCTAGACAAGTACATTACTAAACCATAATCAAAGAACTCAGAGAGCAACTAATGACAATGAAAGTCCATTTTTTAAAAAAAACATGACGAATTAACTACCACAGGTTGAACAAAGACAAAAGTGCACACTCAATCTCAAATTTGTTCAAATATGAAGTATAAGATTATCACCTTCAGCATACACAGCGTGTGCCAGGTGTTATGACATCCCAAGAATAGGTGCAGGTGCAGGTGCCCAAAAAAAAAAAATCCAAAATAGAAGAGAAAATTTTTATACATGTACCAATGAGTGGATATTCTATCAATTCTCCGAAGGTGAAAGCCACATTCAACCATGATGAAGATTTAAGCACGATCTGGTACCTCATGTACTTGCCCAACACCCATAAGATATAATCTCACAAATGAAGATAGCACGAGCCGTGTGTGTGAAACTGGTACCAGCAGATAGGATTGTCTCTACAAAACTCAATTATAAATTATGACCAATGTGTGTCTTCATGCTTAAAAACTGAGGTGGCCAAAACTCTCTATATTAAATCTGCCCAAGCTTCCCATAGCCATTCCCCCCTAACTATTCTTCATCAAAACCCTCCATTAAATTGCTGAGAATTTTAATTCTCTGCTGATTTTCTCATTCTCAATCACCTAACTTACTAGAGAATCATCAAAAAAGCTATTGATGCCAAAAAATCACAATAGGTTTAAATAATTCAACCTCCAGATAAATCATTTAGAAGACTATTGATGCCAAAAATCACAATAGCTTTAAAGAATTCAACCTTACAAACAAATTCATGGCAAGAAATTCCTCTGATTTTGAATCTTCTTGCACATGTTAAGCTCTTGCCATACACGCTCTGGCCGATTATCTTCATTGCTTTTGAAACAATGGAGCAAAAGGTGGGATAAATGAAAATATATACCATCATAAGGCCAGAAGAATCTGAACTTACAAATAATTATAATGAAAAGAAGAGAGAATATTAATCATTAAAAACAAGCAAAGCAGGAAAAGGGAAGGGGGGATGTAAAAGACCCACAGTGATAAATAATAATAGTAATATAAGCATATAAGAAATAAGACCACACCATACAGTGTTAAGAGACTAAAAAATACATCAAATACTACTTAAGAGGGTTAGCACATCCTCCAGGCGCGAGCGAGAGAGAGAGAGGTAGAGAGAGAGGTGGAGGGGATCCAAAGGGAAAGATCCAAAGTAAAATCAGCGGCGTTAACGGTGGGCGGCTATCTGCTATTGCACATGAATATTGCTCACCAAAAAGCCACCGTAAGACTAAGGTGGTGGCATGTATTGAAGTAAATAGTGCGCCAAACATCTTGTCTTGTTTTGTAAAGGATACACTTCGCTTAAAGTTAAGTTTGTGGAGGTGACATGTGGAACGTGGAATTTCAAAGGAAAGTTTTTTTGAGGCTTTTATGTGCGTGCCCAACTTTCTGGCATGGCATCCATGTGGGAGCCTCCTCTCTTATAAACACAGATGGTTACCTCTCTCTCTCTCTCTCTCTCTCTCTCTCTCTCTCACAGCAAAACAAGAGGTGCTAGGAAGCTAGGAAGAGCAGGGTGAGGGAGTAATGCAGGGCATGAAGGCATGGACACGGGTGGAGAAGAAGAGGAGAGTGTGTGGGTGTGAGACAATGTGAGGGGGCCTTCTAGCACAATAGAGGTGTAAGGGGGGGGGGGGGGGGGGGCTTAGTATGCTCATAAGATCTTTACGGTCTTACATTTTTTGTTAATTATAATCGTGGGAGGTTTAAGAACTTTTGTTGTATTCTCAAATAACAATATTAAAACAAAAGTACAATAAACCTTCTGAGTTTTACAAACTTAATTACACTGCATATAATGACCATTGTTTTTTTCTGAACCTTAAGATTTCCCAATCTTGTGTTTGTATAGATGTAGATATATATGATAAACTCTTACAACCAGAGTATTCCAACTTAAATATCATAAGAGTGCCTCACTTCACTTCTAACATTTCTAAAATAGCTAAATATGTTGTCATCTCTTCTCAGTTATTTAGATCCTCTCGTATTTGCTCGAGAAAATATGCTTTGAATTCTTAAACTTGCCAAGTCATCAATTTTCTTGTGCAAAAAGATTATTGTTTTAGGAAGGTTTTAAACAAAGTTTGTTGTTCTTTAATGTTTCCGTTTTTTGGAATGTTTAGGATTGTAAGTGGTTTCATAAAAATGAGGAGTTTAAAAGCCCATTTTCTTTTTAGACCTTTGTAATTTTATTTTGTTTATTGTCTTTGCTTCTAGTCAATGCTTTAATAGGGTAGTGATTGGTTTGCTAATATATTTGTAAGTGCTAGCCTCCATCGTGGTTGAGTTTGCCCCACACCTCCAAAGGTGATACAAACTTAGCTCATTGGTCTGTAAGTAAAAATTACGTCCCCTTTTTTTGATTGGTGGTGCACTAGATTAAAAAGTATTTGGGACTTGAGCATTACCGTAAAACAAAAGATCTTTTTGTGGAAAGTATGCATAGTTTCCCTCCCCCTAGCTCCAACACTTATGTTGAGAGGGTTCGCAGATGGGAAATGTGCTAGATGCCACACTCAAGAACCTTTTAAACATGCATTTTAGAACTATAAAATAGTGAAGGAATGTTGGATGCAATTGATTAAGATTATATATGATACCTAGAGCTACAAATTTTCTAAGTTTGCAATCACTTTTGGAGGTAGCAACATAAGAGCTCCAAATCACTCTACACTTCATCAAAGTTTGGTTTGTATGGTTTATTTGGTTGGCCAGGAACAGAGTCCTCTTCCATCAATGAAACCTCTTCACTACTGGTCTCCCTTGGCAGCTCATAAAAAAGGAGCAGATTGTAAAAGACTTTAAAGCCTTTCACCCAGGAGATCTATCATCTAGACTTCTTTGGCAGCGGGTGATAAGTATGTTATAAAGATGACACGATTCTTTTCTTTTCAAAAGAAGAAAAAAAAAAAGGGAAAAGATATATAGATATATGTATGATAGATTGGAGTCCTTTTGGAATGACATAAGTGAGAGGATGGACTGGCCCGTGCCACCCAATATGGCCAGTTATGACTGCTTTCTCAAGCAGAGAGCTCTAGAGGATCTCATATGAGTAGAATTTGAAGGAGTAGGACTTGTTCTTGGTGGCTCCACTAGTGGGGCATTGTAGCACCATCCTTGGTCCGCTCTTAATCCAGCTTCACCAAGGAAAAGGTGCAACCATTGTTTGCTAATGAGTCTCTTCATCAGTTTGTCATCTATTTTACTTATGAATGAGTAGAGAATAAAGTCCACGTAATTGCTCCTCGAGCCTTGGCACACTGTGCCAGCCTTAATGGGAGCATTAGTTGATGCAGATGGTCAACCCCACAACAATGGGTGAACGAATTCACCTCATGTCCACACTTTAATCATCCACATAGCGATTAAGCTTTGTTTGTGGTTATTATTGAGCATGCATCATTTTGATGTGATTGGTAGATCTTGAGCATGGCACTCATCTTGCACCTCTAGGCCTGGTGAGCCATCTGAGAGGGAGTGGTGTGAGAATTAGCTCCAATGGATAATTTCACCAATCTAGGGCAATCTAATCTAGTCACTTTAGTTTGCAGTAGTATCTTCAACAACAATATCAAACGGACCCACACATGAAGGCACTTTGTTGGTGCTACATCACATCATGTTAGGCAATGACCTCCCATTGTGGCTCCATCGTGTCCTCTCATCAACTCGAGGATCACCATAGTAACTTGGTACAAGGAGGGAAGCCCCCAAGCAAGTTTCCCTATAGTTTATCCAAAGCGTTGGGCATGCATATCTTAGAGCTTTTATAGACCATTTTCATCATGTTGATAGACAACACCTATGCTTTTTGTTCAAAAGTGGGATAAGTTGGCAGAGCTCTCTATTGACTACATAGTCCTAAAAAGCATTTAGAATAAATTGCCTATGCCACCAATATTGGAGCAACTAGATGGGGCGAAGTAGTTCACAAAGAGTGATTTGGAGAATGGATACCACCAAATTTGCTTTTGCAAGATGAGCATTCCTAAAATCGGCTTGCGAGTATAATACAATTTGGTGGTGATACCTTTTGGTCTCACCGATGCCTCATCAACCAACAATAACATGATGTCACATCTTTGTTAGACTCATTACTGCTTATACTCTTGGATGACAATCAAATCCAATTATCTAGTTTTATGTTATATGCCTATCAATGTGGAAAAGGCTCTTAAGCTTTTGGAACTCAATTAGCTTTATGGAAAGGAAGAGAAAAGCAACAAGAGTTATCCCACCTTAAGTACATCATCTTCTAGACCTAAGACATTTTGGATTAGGATATTCCCTAGACACCCTTGGAGGTTTTGTAATTTCTTGGTCTATGCCAGACATATAATGGGCACATAAAGTACTTTTGGACCTGGCAACACCTCTCATGGATTTGCTAAAAGGAGTCGAGACCCAAAGATAGAAATGACACGAAACGGGATGAAATCTTTCCATGCCTTAAAAATGGGAGGCATTTAAAGTATCAATATGAAATCGCTTCATGGGATAAACCCTTCAAGGTCCATGCCAATAGTGTAGCTATCGACAAAGATTTGCAAAAAGATTCCGATTCAATGGCTTATTAAAGCACAGTGTCAAAAGGAACTATTTGTTTATAATCAAGGGTTGTTGGCCATCATACCATACTCATGCACTAGAAACAAATTTTGTATAGCAAGGAGTTCACAATGAGACCAAAACAAGTTGTGCTATGCATAGCAATACTCTCCTTGTTAGAGAGAGAGAGAGAGAGAGAGAGAGAGAGAGAGAGAGAGAGAGAGAGAGAGAGAGAGAGAGAGAGAGATGTTGAGATTGTGTGAGAGAGAGAGAGAGTGATACTATTACGGATTGTCCGTCCACCCTCTGTGGTTATTGGGGACGCCCAATAATTCACTATGTGTTATGACGGGCACATGGGTGATTCTGTACATGCCTAGAGTAAGACATATGGGGTTCTCATGCGTGTGTGTGCATGTAGAATTAGGGATAGCTGGACTTAAAGTATCCTTGATGATTGCAAAGAATTAACCCTAGCCACCACCAACACATAGTATAACTTGACAAAATAAAAGCATCACACAACTATTGGGTTGAATCTGCCCCTCAAGGTGTTAGAGAACTCCCACACTTGAGTATTTCTTTATTAAGAAAAACCCTTGTGCCAGAAATAGATGCACGTGCATTGGCATGGCTTTATTTACAAAACTAGAGAGCATATTTCCTAAAATTATGCTTGACTTCCTATCCAAGACTCTTTATTTAAATTAAGGCTGTTTACAAGCTCTCTTTCACGTGTATCACAACAAAACATTACAATCTGGGCAAAATAAATGAATGTTTGTATAAAATTAATTAAATTTATCCATGAAGACTAATCAATCCCAAAAATAATTTCCTCAATGGAGTGCAATCACAGTCCATCACAGTCCATCGCACAATAGCTTCGCTACCTCATGTACTATAAGCAAGCCATCCCGCCTATATGAACTACACCGCCCATCACTCTCTCCAACCTGTGGGTTGTCCACGAGTACACACTAGTAGCACACATGCTTACTAATAAATGAAAAATGATAAATAAAAAAACCATAATTACTTAAGTCTAGCTATCTCTAATTCTCCATGCACACACATGCATGAGAACCCCATATGTCTTACTCTAAGCATGTACGGAATCACCCGCGTGCACTCTGACATGGCCACGATAGAGGGATTGCCAACAAGGATCACATAAGGACTAAACCTAGTGGTGGCTGATATCCTCAATGTCCTCCATGGTGAGTACTCTGACTAGACGTCTCCCATGCCGTGCTAGTATGTTCCTCCATGGTGAGTACTCACCATGGAGGGCATTGAGTGGACGTCTCCTCCATGCCGTGCTAGTATGGTCCTCCATGGTAAGCATCATATACATCACTATCCAAAGATGTCTCTCATTGGTCGACCGACCGCGACACGGTCGCCCCGCCGTCGCCCCGTGGGGCGGGAGGGGGACGTGCGCACGGACAGCCAGCTCCGCCGCGCGCCCCCCGCTCCCAGGAGGGAGGCGGGGGGGCGGGGGCATGGACACATAGTAAATTATTGGGTGTCCCCAATAACCCCAGGGGATGAATGGACAATCCGTTTAACAGATACACTAAGAGAGAGAGGTAGTTTCTATTAGAGAGAGAGAGAGAGAGAGAGAGAGAGAGAGAGAGAGAGAGAGGTAGTATCTATCAATTAAGTAAGAGTCTTATAGTTAACTACAAGTGTTAAAGAAAAAAAGAAACCAATGCAATAATACTCTCCTTTGTTAAGGAGAGTAGTACTGACAAATCTTGCCCATTGTTTAGCAGTACCAAAGTATTTCTAATATGGGTTCGTTTTGCTACCTCAAACCTACATATCTAGCTCTCACAATACTTGCCAAGTTTTGAAAGTGCATTGGTAGTGAGTTTTGACATAATGGAAAGGAGATGTTTCATCTAATGAATAGAGCGATGCATGATACGTGACAATGATACACCCAAAAATCCCCACGGCTACTATATGTCCACCCACACTCACCTTAAGCTCAACTTTGGATGTTTTTTCAAAACTCGGATAATTAATTGATTCCATTTCTTAAGTTTTTGCCATTTTGATTAACTCCATTTACACGAGAAAATTTCATATTTACCTTTTCCCTCTCTGCTATCATAGATATAACTCTTGTTGCTTCATATACAAAACCTTCCCTACTTGCATTAACATACTCATCAAGATCTAGGAGACACAAACACCTCCTACAACCATCATTCACACAGGGCATCTATGTTCATGAGAGAGAGAGAGAGAGAGAGAGAGAGAGAGAGAGAGTCCTTCAGGACTTTTCCATAATGCCCTTTTCAAAGAAAAAATTAGGTGATGAAAGTGATGCATAGCCAATGGACGCACAAGAGAGCGAGAGAGAGATCAAATCAGAGTACTACTTTATGTCAAACTTTGTCTCTCAGATCTTATAAGGAATTGATTGCCACTCGACAGCAGAGCTGCTCTTATGATGCCACAAGCTTTGCTACCTTAAAGGAGAAGTCTTTGGCATCCCTTTAGATAATTGAAACCTCTTTTCCTTGGCCATCTTCACATTATAGCAGGCCCCTTCATTTTGTATACAACTTCACCAAAGCAATACCAAGAAATGTATGGTTTCCTAATGACTCCAAGTCAGAAACAACGACTATAGTTGGGAAATCTCATCTCCCCTTGTCTTCTAATTATGTGCATGCATGTATCTTGTCATATTTATGTATGCATTGTGCATTGTGTGTGTGTGTGTGTGCATGTATCTTGTCATATTTATGTATGCATTGTGCATTGTGTGTGTGTGTGTGCATGTATCTTGTCATATTTATGTATGTATGTATGTATGCATTGTGCATGTGTGTGTGTGTGTGTGTGCGCGCGCGCGCGCGTATGATACAGTATGATACACGCAGGCTTCCTCATCTTGGCCATGATGGGTAAAGCTTTGGAGCCCATGAAACACCAATCCTACCAAGAAAATATTTTATCTTTTAAAAGTACCCAACCTCAAAACTAGTCAAAAGATGGTTTCATTTCACTAACGATGCTCTTGGTACAATATTTTGCCTTTTAAAAGTACCCAACCTCAAAACTAATCAAAAGATGGTTTCATTTCACTAATGATGCTCTTGGTACAATATCTTGACCTAATGGTTGCAAAATATACTTGATCCTCGTCAAATAGTATTGCAGTTGTTAGAGACAGCTTATGTATGTATTACAAACATCTATGTCGGCCCTCTGGAGAAGCAATCTCCTCCATTGTAAAGGAAAAATAACCTTCAAAATGATAAAGCTATCAAAAAGACCATCAACACTGCTAAGGCTAACCATAATTATAAATTACAATACAAGCCTCTCATGTAATAAATACAAGCCCTTAGGGTAGATAAGGAAGGACTAGGGATAACAACCGATTTGGGGGAATACAAGACCATCTAGGAGAACCATACAAGTGTTGAAAAATACAAGTGAATAGGGTGTGTGTGGAAACAAGCTCTTGGATAGAGGCTGTAAAAGAGGAGATGTAATTGTGAAAGAACCTGTGAAAAGGTTAGAAGAATCTACTGGGAGAGAATAATGGGTAGCATGAGGGAATTTAGGAGTGTGGAGATATTCTGGGAGATATTCAGGGAAAAGAGAAGAGGTGGAGAGAATCAGGCAAAAGGTGGAGATATTCTGGGAGTGAATCATGGAGAAATCAATGGGATTTGATGCTTGATGTAAACTCTATAAATTGAGGCATAGCCCTAATGAGAATTTGCTGGTTTTTGAGTATCCATGCCTACATTAATCTATCTGCTAATTATTCACTAATTACGTCTTAATCATTTCTTAATCACTTTGTTAATCATGTTGATTCTAGTGTATGATCCACCCTAGCTCATCATTATGCTCAAATTTCAACATGGTATCAGAGCCATGCCTAGAATCAACCAGATTTATGAGCCCATTAGTGAATTAATCAGGATTAGTAAGTAATTAGCAAAAAAATCAGTTTTTAGTGAGTTTTCACTCTTCCCCTTCACCCCCAGCCAGTGGAGGGTCTCTAGCATCTAGCACACTCAAAATTAGGGCTAGAACTTCTAGCACATAATAGCTAACATCCCTAGCTTCAAGCCTATCTACTCCACGCAGCAAACCGCCGGCGGAAGCACTGAATTTTCGCTAATTAACAGGCGCCGTTTTTCTGAGCTATTTTTGACATTACTCCTTGCTCCAATCAAATTGAGCTAATTCCTCCTAGCCCAAGGGGTAATCAAGCATGCTCTACAAGCTGGTGAAGACAGAAATCAATTTCATCAAGTCTACATTGAGATCCAAGCTCTTCATCAAATCTACAGGTGACTTTGGTAAAACAGAGATTAAGCTTTCATTATTTGGTCAAATCTTGTGGTTCTTGGCTTAATCCTCTACTAGACTCATTGCTATTGATGCCTTTGAAAGCATTTGAGCTCATTTGAAGTGGAAGACACCAGATCTGGACTCCCCGCATACTCTGTTTTCTGCACACAAACCAGAGCATTAATTTGCTAATCAGTGATTAATCAGTGCTAATCACTGTACTTTGGTGCAATTGAGGGTTCAAATTAACCATTAGGTATCTGATACAGATCCCTAAAGCTTCAGATTGCAAATCGGAGTTGGTTTGATACTCCAACCATCCCGTACAAATTGGTTACCCTTAATTTAGTGTAATTTCTAGTAAAATTGTGCTGATAAATTTGTGAAAATCATCATTTTGCATTCAACCCTTGGTTAATGCCTGTAAATCTCACTCAAATTCAAGATTATTCACAGCCAGAGTTGCATTTGGAATGTGCATGAGAATGAATGCTATACGCATTATGTATTGGGCACATTTTATCAGTGTAAAAATGGGAACAGACACTGCCCTTGTCCAGATTAAGGCAAGAGGTAAGACCTCCCGCATAAATTTGGGTTTGCATTGCATAATGATAAAAAATAAACATAAAAATCCCAAAGGAACTGTCAGCAAAACATTGAAACATGTTGCTCACATGGAGCAAAAAGACCTGACGGACAAGCTCATGGCCCCAGCCATGAAAGAAGAAGAATATCTCTTCCCAAGAAGAGGATCCACACCGAGAAGAAGACCTGAAGGAAGACATGGACACGAGAAGAGAAGCTGCCACGAGAAGAGAAGCTGCCCCAAGAAGACTGAAAGAAGAGACGGACGCGTGGAGAGATGCTGCCACGAGAAGAAGACTGAAGAAAAGAGAAGATGTGAGGCTCCAAAGAGTGAGGAGCCATGTGAAAATCTCTGAGAGAGAGAGAGAGAGAGAGAGAGAGAGAGAGAGAGACCCCACAACCCAATGTAACCTGCCCCAATAAAGTAAAACCACCTCTGAGCCACCGATGATGTAGGCCACGTGGTAGATGTATGTGTGCGCACTTTAGTCAAGGTTGCGGGCAACTATAGTAAGCCTTGGACACATAGAGAGAGAGAGTGTCAAGGACTATGGGTTTAGGGATCTGAGGCACTGGTCGCAGGCTGTCAAGTAAGAGAGAAACTTGATACAGGGTCCAGGTGTGCTGAGATAACTTGAGGGGAGGAGTAGACACTGGTCGCGGACTACCAAGTAAAGGGAGGCAAACTTGGTATAGGGTCTAGGTGTACTAGGATTATTCACTTGAGGGGAGGTGTTGAAAAATACAAGTGAATAGGGTGTGTGTGGAAACAAGCTCTTGGATAGAGGCTGTAAAAGAGGAGATGTAATTGTGAAAGAACCTGTGAAAAGGTTAGAAGAATCTACTGGGAGAGAATAATGGGTAGCATGAGGGAATTTAGGAGTGTGGAGATATTCTGGGAGATATTCAGGGAAAAGAGAAGAGGTGGAGAGAATCAGGCAAAAGGTGGAGATATTCTGGGAGTGAATCATGGAGAAATCAATGGGATTTGATGCTTGATGTAAACTCTATAAATTGAGACATAGCCCTAATGAGAATTTGCTGGTTTTTGAGTATCCATGCCTACATTAATCTATCTGCTAATTATTCACTAATTACGTCTTAATCATTTCTTAATCACTTTGTTAATCATGTTGATTCTAGTGTATGATCCACCCTAGCTCATCATTATGCTCAAATTTCAACAACAAGAGAGATAAAAACTTCCATCTACCCCAAGTCCCCAAAAATTTGAATCCATTACTCTCTATTGACGTGGAAATACCCTGCATCTAATCCCAAGCATCCTTCAATACATGTATTATGTCGCCCCAAATGTCCACTAGAATTGATATTGTGGAAGGCCCCTCTTTGCCAGTAATATGAGAGCAACATGCCTTCAAAATGTGCAATCCTATTGTATTGTAATCCCTCTAATTGAAAAGCTAAAAGATTCCTCGATGAACAAGTGTCACTTCATGTTTGAAAGATGGTGTGCCCCCCCCTCAAACATGGTCTCCCTCCCCTGTTCTCAGCTCTTAAAGGCATGGTGCCTTTAAGAAGGGCGTTAAGTGGGATCAAGGGTGGAGGTGGGCTGGAAGTCAAATCAAGAATTTCTTAGCCGTGTGGTCAAGCAACTTTCGGTAGTAAACTAGGGAAAATTTCAAGATGCATCAAATTATGTTGTGTTTTGGTAGCTCATTAGTTTTTCTATTCTAGGGGCTTAGAGAAAGAAGTGTAGTGTCGTGGTTTCTCTATGTTTTAGGGGGTTTGAAGTAGATTAAGGTTGAGGCAAAAATTGGATATCCTCCTTAGGATTTTCTATCTTATCAGAGTTGTGTTGTTTGCCATCTCGTTAGGGTTGCGTTGTACTTTGCCCCATAACTAGGGTTTGGAGAGAAAAAGCAGATTGACTATCCTCAGCTCTGTGGATTTTCATAGCTTGCAAAGATGAAACCTTAGTCATAAGCGTCCCTCCTCATCTTCTTCTTCATCATATCCTCATGCTCCACAAGTACCCCTTCATGACACAGATAATTGCTTCTTGCCCTTGGCGATCTTACAAAGTTCTCTTGTTTGTTATGATTCACTTAATGCTATTTGTAAAAGGTTTTGAATGTGTGTGTGTGTGTGTGTGTGTGTGTGTGTGTGAGAGAGAGAGAGAGAGAGAGAGAGAGAGAGAGAGGCTTACATCTTTATTTTTCTTCCTTGTAAAACCTAGGGCTTGTAGTAGTTTATGGTTTTATGATGAAATGACTTCATCTATGGTTTATATTGTCTACACATGCAATATAAATAAATGGTTTTGCTTTTTCTCTGGGTTAAGGGTATTGATTATTCATACTGTTGCTTGTTGTATGCATGCCTTATTGCCATGCAAGGCTCCTGGTTTATATGATTATAGGTATCTTTTCCCCTATTTTTCTTTCTTTTCTCCTCTTGCTTGCAATTTTCCAACTTCCCTCTTATTTCATGGCATCGTGAATCTCCTTATCGTATCATACATGTAGTGTTGTGGTAGACATGTTATGGTAGACATATAGTTCTCGAAAAACTCCAGAGTGATGAAGGAAATGGTATTTCCTTGGATATTTTAGTTAAGTTAACCATGAGTTCTTTAATCGAAACATTTTCTTTTTAAAGGGGATGAAGCATATGAAAAAAAAAGTCACACATCGTATTTTAGTAATATATCAGTATGCATGATGTACTTAAAGCTCCAACCTTTTGATCTTCAGTTAGGTTGGAGGTTTTGCTTATTGATGGTATCTCATACTTCATGTTTATCATGTTGTTTTTTACTATGTCCTAGACAATTAGGGTTAAGATTTTTATAGTTTATGTTGACTCCTTATTCAATTCTTATTCATGCTTATCACATCATGAGATTTTTATAGTTTATGTTGACTCCTTATTCAATTCTTATTCATGCTTGTCAATCATGGGATTTTTGTTCTCTACAACTTTAAACATTTCATTTTTGTGGGACTTTAGGCAATGTTGTGTGCATTTGTGTCATGAGGTTTGTGTGGTGGTCGAGTCTTCACTTTTGTCAAATTATTGCAACCAATCATATGATTTTCTTAAGCTATTAGGATATTGATTGTTTATGATGTCTCTTGTTGCATGCATGTCTTATTGCCATGCTAGGCTCGTGGTTTATATGCTAAGTAATACTTTTTAACCATTTCTCTTTTTTTCTCCTCCTACTTGTAGTTAATTTTTGCCTCTTGTTTTATAGCATGCATATCATACACGTTGTATCATGGTAGACATAGCTACAAAGTGTAAACTCGTTCAAATGCAACACCCTAGCTTGCTATACAACCCTATTTTATCCCTAGTTTACTACACAGGCCTAGTTTACCCCTAGTTTACTACACAAATCTAGTTTACTACATAGTCTTGATTTACTACATAGACCTAGCCTAAAAATCAATCTTAGTTTACTAGGTCCTAGTTGCTAGATATGCATAGTTTATCCAAACCCAAATGATAACCCATTCTTTAAAAATGTAACCTTGTTTTATTTAACTTCAAGGAAAGCAAGTCTCGATATTGTAGTCCTTGTATTCTTTCTTTTTATTAAAAGAATGTGTTCTACTGATTTGTGTATGTTACTTCTTTATTTTGATGGTTCTTTCATAGTCATTGTTTTACTAGATGGCACGAAGATTACCACCTGTAAATCCTCTTTATGAGGAGGATTACTCTTCCTTGTGGGAAGCTTGATTGGCAATGCTGAGTCTCATATACGTGTCCTAGAAGGAACACAAACTATTGCAAGAAAGTTGACATGATTCATCACTTGAAAGCAAACCATGGCTTAGAGATAGATATCCCACTTCAAAAGATAGGATGCCCCTGGGGTGGCGAAATCAAAGGAGCTTCAAAGAGTGTTGCAAAGTAGTCATAGACAAGGTTCCTATATGCAGAACATAAATTTCAAAACAATGTGAAAAAAAATGCAAGGATATAAAGACTTTTGGCCCAAGAGGCTTGGGAAAAGAATGCTCCATCCAACTTGTCCAAGAAAGCCTATAACATTAAAAAGAAAGTGTTTATCGAGGGTTTCATTGCCAACAATACATGGCGAACAAGGAGAAACACATTCAAGGGATTGAACAGCGCATCAAAGAGGGATATTAAATACATGTGATATATTTTCTTATCTTATTAATATATGTACACACACACACACACACACACACACACACAAACATAGACATGCTGCTCTTATCTTATAAACTTACTAAAAAATGGACACTTCTCTCCCACAAACACACACACACACACACACACACACACACACACACAAACACTCTCACTTGCACTTTTTTTTTTTGCCATCCCTTATTAGTTGTTTTAATTGCCAGAGGGTTGATGCACACAAAATACTTGATAATTTCGAAAAATTCGCAGATAGGCGCCTTTCCAATAATTTACTACACCTAGACTTTTTGCATCTAGGGTAAATCTCTTGTTATTGGTATAAATGGGAAGGTTTTGGTTTCACACAAACATCTAAGAATAGGGTAGGACTCACACATGCCACCTACCTCAATCATTTCTCTTACACTCTGCATGTGGCATTGCCCGCCTGACATCTCATTTACTTTAAACATTAGCTCGCCATGGCTAATTATGGATTAACATTCTATGCAATGGAACTCCGCCTAACATGAGATTCATTATGGGCTTAACTCGGCTATGGCTAGTTGTGATTAATATACTGAGGAGTGGATGACCTGATATAGAGCTTTCATGGTGGTAATCGGTGGCATCAGCTCGACTCCACCTATAAATAACAGTGAATGGTGAGTGCTTTGACACTCACTTAGCCTGTGTGTAATCATGTTCTTACACTATGTCTATTGTGCTTGCAACAGTTGGAAGTTCTTCTTCCTCTTAGGTAAATCATAGCGACTCACTATTTTCTATGATAGCTTTCAAGATACTATGTGATTCTAATTTTGCATACGATTATGGGTTAAGGACTTGATGGAAACCCATAGTATGCTTTGCTTGTAATATTCGTGCTATCAATCTTTGATAGTTGAGATGATACACACCTCTCGGGGCATCCTATCTAGGATTAATAGTAGGATGATTACAGTATGTTATCTAGTTTCCTTTCAGTTCTACATGTGGTACTCTGCATACGAGTATAGGCTTAGGACTTGATGGAAACTCAAAGTATGCTATGTTTGTAATTTTCATGTTATCTATCTTTGAAGGTTGATTACAATTCACACCTCTTGGGGTATCCTATCTAGGATTCGTATTTGGATGATGACTATATGTTCTCTAGTCCCTTTTATTTGAATTGTGCATGCAACACTCCTAATGTTATGCTTAATTAACATTCTACCTATTATGTTAATATGGCCATACCCTGATTTTATTCTATTAATGCCCTAAACCTCCTCATACATGGAATGTTGGATTAGTTAGGATACGGGATTGTGCCTAACTAGGAATAGTATACGATGCTCTGGCTATGTTTTTTATAAATAAGTCTCCTTTACCCTTGGTCATACTACATAACTATGGACTTTGGATGGTGAGTCATTTGGCATGTTCTGCTGAGATGATCTCTCCATCCTACTGGCTATACTAATGGCCGAATAATTGACAGCTATTATGAGATAAATAACTCCCTTGACCCTTGTCGATGGGCGAAACTGGGAACCTAATCGTAATGCACACATGTTGTATGATTACTAAGGATACATGGTTACGTACAATTTACCTTTGAAAGTGATATATGATGTCTTGAAATATTGTTTAATAATTGTAGCATTATATGGTAGTGATGTGTGTGAACACACTTAGGACCGCCGAGGCACTTTTTCCCTCACTAGGAGGTTTTTTCCCCCGTGCGTATGTACACTCTCTTATTTACTCATTTTGGGGTGTGTACTTATTTTTTGTATCTGGCACACATTTTTTCATTCTAATCTAGTGAGTTTGTGTGCTCTCAAACTTCTCTATCTTGTGTGTGTTCATTACTGCAATCCTAACCCTGATTCCAACAATTGCTATCAGAGCTAGCTTCCTTGACATTGATCTAGCAGTCTGCCTCCCTCCACGACCCTATTTTTTTTTTGTCTTCGATTGAGATACTCTCTTAGGAGAAGAAGGTATATATTGTAGTGTGATGTATACAAAGTATACAAATATTTTTGGGGTCCGCGACACGATTTGGGTGCGTTTTGGGCACCGTAAGGTTTTTGCAGACGTTCTGGAGAGACGTCATTTCGGATTGGTTCTACTCAATTTTGGGTGTTTGGGCTATGTAGTGGCAAAGATTTGGTGTGCAACAGCATCTACAGTGTCTTCAACAACATCGACCATCATACTTTTGCGCCAGTAACACTCTATTCTCTACTCTATGTTATTTTTCATACACTTTGCAGCAGCAGGTGATTCAGTTAGTTGGCGCAACAGCCATCCAGGGTTGCATTCAGTGAATACTGAGTACTTGCAGTGTGTTGGAAAGATTTTGCATTTGGTAGAAAGTCATGGGGGTTGGAAGTAGTGATGTATTCAACATGTTGTCTGTTGTGAGGATAAACTTGATGGGACTAAGTGGTCCTATATAATGAGGCATGTATTAGTTGCTAAAGGCCTTTGGAATGTGGTCAGTGGTAGTGAAACTCATCCTGTTTCACAACTACCAGTGCAACCAAGTGCTTCAGGTACATTTGAAGTAGAATTTGATACAGATGTGGCTCCTCCACATGCACCACCAGTACCTCCCACTGCTGCTCAAACGAGATGGGATGGAAGAGATACACAGGCACATGCATTGCTTGCACTTTCTATAAAGCGAAGCATTATTCCTCATATTCGGTCATGTAAGACTTCAAAACAGGCATGGGATGCACTTATTGCATTATACTAGGTGTGCAATGAAGCACGTGTTATATATTTGTGCAAACAGTTGGAGTCTGAGCACATGAATGAGGGAGACTCAATGGATAGATTCTTGACCAAGATCAAAGATTTTAAGGAGCAGCTTGCTAGTATGGATGAGATATATCTTGATAGTACATTGGTATCCACAGTTCTCAATACATTGCCAGATTCTTATCAAAGTTTTGCCTCTACCCTTAGAATCATGATGAAGGAAAATCCAAATGCCCTTACAGTTGATGAGCTGGTTTCAATACTCTTGCAAGAAGAGCAGTCTAGGCAAAACAGATATGTTATGCAAGTTTGTGATCAAGCTTTTGTTGCTAATCAGAAAGGCAATGGTAAAGCTTCTTTGCATGGTGGCTATAAGCCAAAATCAGAATCCTCAGGTAAGGATGCAGAGAAAGAAGGTGATAAGCCTAAAAAGAAGGGTAAGTGTCACTATTGTAGGAAATGAGGGCACTACATATATGAGTGCAAGAAAAGGCTAGAGAAGGAGAAAAAGAAAGAATCGGGGATGGCTGTGTGGCTAATGCATCTGCACCAAGTGCAGAGAATAAGAAATCTACAAGTTTTGCTAAATAAAGATGATTGGGCATGGACTATACATTGCAGTTATGACCCTTCTGTTCATGATGTATGCATGTCAATGGGCAGAATCGGATGCTTAGTACTTTGACAGTGGTGCTAGTAAGCACATTACTTCATAAAAAATTTTATTCTCATCTCTGGAATCTGTTCCAAGTGCAGGAACCGTGATCACATGTGCAAATGGTTCCTCATATCCTGTCAAAGGAGTTGGTAGAGTTGTGCTCACTACTGTAAATGGGGACATATTTACTCTTTCTAAAGTTTTATATGTGCTAAGAATTAAGAAGAACTTATTGTCAATTTTAGCCTTAGCCTTGTCAGGCTTGATGGCGGTGAAATTTGTGGATGACAGATGTACAGTTCAAGATAGAAATGATGGTTATTCTATCATTGCCTCAGGTACCTTGTTTCATGGCCTATACAAGATGGATGTATTTGAGAAGTTGCAGCATGATGCTTGCTCAGTCTCTACGACTCGTGCTATGAGTGATGCAGAATTATGGCATGTACGATTTGGCCATCTGAATTATGGCAGTTTGTTACGTCTTCAAAGGCATGATATGGTGTCTGAGTTGCCAATTCTTGAGACCCCTACTAGACATGTATGTGAGGGGTGTATTCTTGGTAAAATGCATCGGGCATCATTTTCAAAGGATGGATCTTTGAGAGCTGTTAAGAAATTACAGCTTATACATAGTGATGTATGTGGTCCTATGAGGACACCATCTATTGGGGGATATCTCTACTTCGTCACTTTTATTGATGATTACTCCAGATATAGATGGGCGTATCCATTAAAGTAGAAGTTAGAGGTTTTTATGTGCTTTAGGCACTTTGTATCCATGGCTGAAAATGCATGTGAATGTAAAGTTGGCACCCTTCGTTCAGATCAAGGGGGGGAGTATATGTTCAAGGAATTTCATGCATATATGGCTGGAAAAGGCATAGGGCATCAATGTATAGTGCCATACACACCTCATCAAAATGGTGTGGCTGAGAGGAAGAACAGGTCTCTCATGGAGATGGCACGATGTATGGTGAAAGCCCAAGATTTACCTCATGGTTTTTGGTTAGAGGCAACTATGTGCACAAACTATGTGTTGAACAAATGCCCTACCAAGACCTTGCAGTCTAAAACTCCTTATGAAGCTTGGCATGGTAGGAAGCCTTCTGTAGCTCATTTGCTTGTCTTGCTTATGCTCTTGTGCCTGAGCAACAATGTAGTAAGCTTGATGATAAGGCAATTAAATGCATATTTGTGGGATACATTTCAGAAAGCAAGGGATATAGACTCTACCATCCGGCCTCAAAGCGGATTTTGGTAAGTAGAGATGTTTTTGTCAAAAACTCAGTTCAGCCCATGCTTTCATGCAAAAAACAACAGAATGTATGCTCACATTACATGTTTTATTCGCTCCTACCTTTGTTTAATGGAGGGCAACCATATGTAGAGCAATTGAATGCTCAACCAATTGCTGCTGAAGTTCAGCCTTGCCAGGTGCAAAATCAGCCTACAAATGAGCCTTTTGATGAGGCAATTATTGAGGATGTAGTGGATGAGAAGAGAGCAGCCATAGAAGAATCTAGGCGTATGCGAAAATGGCTTGTGCAGACATTGAGGGATAATAAGTTGGTAGCTCCTTTACCTAGTAGAACTCGCGCAGGTTCTCATCATCATGCAGATTATTCTCATATGGATCATGTTCTCATTTCTACTTTATGTAATGAAGAACCTGTTTCCTTTGAGGAAGCACATGATGATGATCATTGGATGCATGCTATGCAGGATGAGTATAACTCTATACTTAAGAATGACACGTGCATTTGACAGATCTACCTCATGGCAAGAAGGCCATTGGTACTAAGTGGGTTTACAAGTTAAAACGCAAAGCAGATGGTAGCATTGATTGCTACAAGGCCAGACTTGTTACCCCAAACCTTCCACATCACCCCAAAAGAAAACTCCACCCCACGAAAACCATAATCAAGATATCTTAATAGTATCAAAATGTGGGTGGAAAAGCAGCTACTTGTAGCTCAAGGCTACTATGAAGGTGCCAATCAAATTTGGGTGCCTCGACGACAGTCAATACCTCTTTCTCAACGAAGCACTCAAAAGCCAAGGAAGAACAAGAGTACTCCACAACACCGTCCTTCCAGCTATGAAGTTGAGTACAGGGTAGCTTTTACAACTACAATTGAGTGTGTGTGGCTCAGACGTCTTATGGCTGATTTGGGTGTTGGACAGTCGTGTACAGTCGTGTAGAACTACGATTTTCACTGACATTCAGAGCACATTAGCAGTTTTGCGAGGAACTGAGTGTTTCATGCTCACACTAAGCACATTGAGGTGCATTATCACTATGTCAGGTAAACACTCTAGAGTTGTAGTAGAGATCAGCTTGGTCTATGTGCCTACACATGACAACATGGAAGATTTATTCACTAAGACTCTTCCTCGTGTGAAAAGTTTGAAGCTTTTCGTAAAGCTTTGGGGTTATTTCCATACCCTATACATGTTCACATCATCACTCCAGGGGGATTTGTAGCATTATATGGTAGTGATGTGTGACCGTGGGACACTTTTTCCCTCACTAGGAGGTTTTTTTCCCTGTGCGTATGTACACCCTCTTATCTACTCATTTTGGGGTGTGTACTTATTTTTTGTATCTGCTGGCACACATTTTTTCATTCTAATCTAGTGACTTTGTGTGCTCTCAAGCTTCTCTATCTTGTGTGTATGCATTGTTGCAACCCTAACCCTAATTCTAACAATAATGGCCTAACGCAATAGTACTTTTTCAACGGCATTTTGATGTTCTATTTTCATTCGGCTTTTTGTGCATGATTGCCTATATGGGTGATAATATAGCTCATATTTTAGAAAGACAAGATGAGTGATTTTACGACTTTTGCGGATCTTAATAGTGCCTCTGATGGGATTTCATGACTCATAATTTCTTTTTTTGAATTTTTAATGGTAAGATACTAATTTGACAATCTATTGTCATTAGTTTATGAGTTAGGGTAATTTTAGATACATTTGTTGAGTTACACAAAATTATGAAATACATGTTAGTTTCTACCTACGTGATAGGAGATAGATTGAATATCTACTAGGTTATTGGGATTTACTATAAGGCCAACTGTCCTGATAGTATTTGGAAGCCAAGTTTCTTACATGCTTATAGATAAAGATAGAGTCGGATTCCTTTACTCATGAAGGATACTAAGGTAACAAATATAATATATATCAAGGGTCCAAGATCCCTTTACTACATAAATCATAAGATAGTTTGGGTGACATCTATAACACGTGGTAGATCCTATGACACTTGCAAGACACACACAAGCTAACTCAAGGGTCCAAGATCCCTTTACTACATAAATCATAAGATAGTTTGGGTGACATCTATAACACGTGGTAGATCCGATGACACTTGCAAGACACACACAAGCTAACTCTTTGTATGTCTGTTTGGATGGATGCAAGTAACATGATCTACTCTCTCAAAGTATGTTCGTGGTTTATGCTCTACAACAAAAAATTCTGTTTCACCTAATGGAGTCACTATCTCCACGTATTTGTAACATGATTATTGTAAATAAATCCATTGTTATATAATCATGTTTAATGTTTTTACTAGTCAAGTTGGATAAGGTTCTTGGAGTTTCTCTGATTGCTGATGTAAAATTTTAAAAACACACACTATAACTGTAGTATATATCTCTTTATATGGGAGATATATGGAACCTCTAGCTTGATATTTTTTTACCTTAGAAGTCTAGTTCACCTCACTATCATTATGCTCCATGAGCTGATAGGTTTCAAGTAGGGTGCTTTACTTCTAGGGTGAGATCAGGGCTCACAGCAATTTTGCTATGCATGTTGGTTGAAGGTAGTCCCTATCTCATACTTTTCTCATAATTATCTCAAGCTTTAATACCTTTCTTTTATTTTTATATCCTACCACTTCTAAGGGGTGTCAAGATTTCGATGGAACATACCCTTTAAAAGCCTGCCAGCATGTCTTGGCATGCATCAAGGATGAAGAGGCTCAGAATAAGATTTTGTCATTTATCAATCCTGAGATGTTCCCTCTCGGATCCATTTTGCAGTTCCTCTCATTCAATGATTGGGTTCGAGTACTTGCAACTCCTGATAAGACTAAGGATGATAGTAACCAAACCATCTCTGACTTATTGTCACAAACTCCCATGCTTACTAAAACTTACCATTCTGATGATATGGCCTCATTTGCTTTGTGGTGGAAGCAGATATCTCAAATTTCTTAAGAAAGCAATGTGGTTTGGAACCATCTTTCCTTGCTGCTCCATCTGCTCCTAATGTTCCACTAACAGGAAATATATTTAATAGGGATCCAGCGGCTCTAGAAGCTATTAAGTCTTTCCAAACAGATATGTGTACTATGACTGATTCTCGTCTTTTAGAATTGGTGCCAAAGGTGTCCAAAGTATATCCTTTTTTACCTATTCGGCAGGTGGAGGTAGAATCAATCGGGGTATCACATCGTATTTGGACCCTTGCAAAACAAAGGGTTTTGGCACCCATCCAAGCAGAAACTTGGATATATCTGGCAAATCTACTAGTTTCAATGCTTGAAGAATGTAAGAACCATCCTATCAAAGGTGTTCAATATCTAAAACGAGGAGAATTACTGAAATCAACTTTTTCTATGAGCTTTTTAGATCCATCTAAGTGCTCATCACCTGTGGGCATTTATGGGAGAACAAAAGGGACCATGACCTTTTCTAAGGCCAACGCTGACTATTATTCTGAAACAATCTGGAATATCTATAGGCCTTCCTTAAAATGCGCTTGCAAATTTCTTGATCCTAATGCCCCTTGTGATTCTAGCATAATTTAGTTCGACCATGCCATATGGTTTGTTTTGAATCACTTGGAGGATTTATTTCCAAAAAAACCAGTGGTGTTCAATCTCTCACTTCTGTGTTCTTGGCTAGGAGGTCAAGCTAGAAATCTAGTTTTAGCACAAATTGCTTTTCTTCAATTTAGACAGCTAATGCTGGATGTACTAATTAAACTCAAGGGAATAGAACCAGGAACCGTTCTCAATTGTTATGGTCAATTTAAAGGGATAAAGCTCGTTAAATGATGCGCTTCTAAATCCATGATTGACAATGAATCCCATTCATCTCCTCCTAGAAAGAAACCCAACTCTTCACTTGGTACTCCAAGTTCTTTTACCTCCTTCCTCTCCCCCTCCTCTACGGCTAGAAATAGATCAAAATCTTTTACTTCAAAGAGTCACGGACGTGGTTTTCCCGTCTGAAATCTGCAAGATTTGTAATCTTTAAACTTTGCCACATTGGGAGAAGGATTCTCTGTACCAAGGATGATATGCAAAAAGATAACTTCTCTCACTACCTTTTTACTAACAAATTATTAGAATTTGCCTCTCCAAAAGATGTATTAACTGTAGCTTTTGACTTTGTCTTAGGAAATCATGATGCTTTAGTAAATGTCAAAATAGGTTGAAGATATATTGCTAGTCTAAAAAAGATTTTTTGCAAACATGAGTTCTTACGACAAGATATTGTGCTACAATGTTTTTGCGATGAGCTTATGACATATTCTAAAGAATTTTCAGATTTTGGATCACATGTGTGCATGACAAACCTGAACATTGTTTCAGATACTAATATGAGAAGCTTGCTTTCCAAAGGTTTGAATGACATTCTCACTGAACCAATCCACATTTAGCAATTAGTGTTAAACTAAATTACTTGGCAGACATTGCTAGTAAACTCCAGCTAGAGTCTTCATCACAACTTAATGCAATTGCAGATGTTATTCCCCACTTATTTATGGAGAAAATTAAATGGATCCCCAAGAAATGGCTAGCAAAGGATAGCTCTTAGATTAATCCTGACTTTTTACACTCAGTAAAAACACTAATCGACAAATTAATGGTGATTAGTTTAGACAACGCACCCAACAATGTATCTATCATCTGTAAAAAACTTGCATACATGGGAGGTATAGTAGGCGATTATCTGGCAATGAGTTTTACAAACTCACTGACAATCCATTTAATATTGCCAAACAGTGACCTACAAGAAGAACTACGTAAAATGAATATTGAAATAACTAACGTGAGGTTACCAGTATTGGTCCCTACATTCAAAATCCATAAAAATAAATTTAGATGGATTTCTAATGCGGCTAACTGTATTTTTATTGATATTATAGTCATCATTACCAGAGTTCTTAACTTGGTACTTGAGGAATTTCATAAAATTTGTGGTATAAAGCAACAAGAGATTAAAACCTTTCTTAAAATACAAACTAATCCTTTTTGGATAAGTAGAAACGCTACCGAGGTGATATTAAATCTTCCAGATACTATCTTTCACATTTATACTGCAAATATCACTAAAATATCACACTAATAGGGGAAACGGGACTCATGAACATACTATACAAGGTATGCAACATGATATTTGAAAAAAGAAAGAAGGAAGGATTTCCTAAGATATCCCTTAGCCACATCCTTCCCCGCTGGATTAAAAAACCATGAACTATATTCCCAGATATAGTTGATGGTGTAGAGATGTAACATTTGCTCTTTTGGCTCTTTAACCACAATATTATTCAGCTTGGCTCACAAGTCTTTAAACAAACCAAAGGTGTTTATTCTTCTACTAACCCTTTTGTGGTCTATGAGGAGATATCCAAACTCAATAAGTTTTGCAACAATGGATTCAAAAAAAAAGACGTACTTAATGTAATCACTGAAAGTCTAGCTAACAACAACAAAGGCATGGAGCTAGATTTACTCCTTCTTTGATTATCAATCTTTTCAGGCAATAGGGCCATACTCATGGGGCCTATTGCCTCAAACTATTATGAGTATGGTGCCTCAGTAGGGGTGGGCACACACACACACACATAAACATAGACATGCTGCTCTTCTTTTATAAACTTACTAAAAAATGGACACTTCTCTCCCACACACCCACCCACCCACCCACCCACCCACACACACACACACACACACACACACACACACACACACACAGAAACACTCTCACTTGCACTTTTTTTTTTGCATCTCTTATTAGTGGTTTTAATCCCCGGAGGGTTGATGCACACAAATTACTTTGGTAATTTGGGAAAATTCGTAGATAGGCGCCTTTCCAACAATTTACTACACCTAGACTTTTTCGCATCTAGGGTAAATATCTTGTTATTATAAATGGGAAGGTTTTGGTTTCACACAAACACCTGAGAATAGGGTAGGACTCACACAAGCCACCTACCTCAATCATTTCTCTTACACTCTGCATGTGGCATCGCTCGCCTGACATCTCATTTACTCTAAACATTAGCTCGCACCATGGCTAATTGTAGATTAACATTCTAGGCAATTGAACTATGCCTAACATGAGATTCGTTCTAGGCTTAAATCGGTGATGGTTGGTTTTGATTAATATACTGAGGAGTGGATGACCTGATATAGAGCTTTCATGGTGATGGTAATCGTCAACGGCATCAGCTCGACTCCACCTATAAATAATAACAGTAAATGGTGAGTGCTTTGACACTCACTTAGCCTGTGTAATCGTGTTCTTGCGCCATGTCTATTGTGCTTGCAACAATAGTTGGGAGTTCTTCTTCCTCTCAGGTAAATTATAGCAACTCGCTATTTCCTATGATAGCTTTCACCATACTATGTGATTCTAATTTTGCACATGATTATGGGTTAAGGACTTGATGGAAACCCATAATATGCTTTGACTGTAATATTCGTGCTATCAATCTTTGATAGTTGAGATGATACATACCTCTCAGGGTATCCTATGTGGGATTAATAGTAGGATGATTACAATATGTTCTCTAGTTTCCTTTCAGTTCTGCATGTGGTACTCTGCATACGAGTATAGGCTTAGGACTTGATGGAAACTCACAGTATGCTATGTTTGTAATTTTCATGTTATCTATCTTTGAAGGTTGATATGATTCACACCTCTCGGGGTATCCTATCTGGGATTCGTATTTGGATGATGACTATATGTTCTCTGGTCCCTGTTATTTCAATTCTACATGCAGCACTCCTACTGCTATGCTCGATTAACATTACACCTATAAGTCAATATTAGGTAATTTGGGAAAAATCTCACATTTTGGGAATCAATTACTCCATATAGTTTTGGACATATCTTAAACATACTAACTCCAAATTTGTTGGGGGATCATAGATTTAGATTCTACTCTTCAAGATATTTCCGATGATATGTCACATCATGAGGGGGTTTTGACAAACTTTTGGACAAGTTCACCATGCTCCCATTTTTCAAATGGGAATGGTATTTTTCCCAAATTATCTAATATGGTGTTCTATTATGTTAATATGGGCATACCCTGATTTTATTCTATTGATGCCCTAAACCCCATCTTACATGGAATGTTGGATTAGTTAGGATACGGGACTGTGCCTAACTAGGAATAGTATACGATGCTATGGCGGTGTTTTTTATAAATAAGTCTCCTTTACCCTTGGTCATACATAACTATTGTTGAAATATACAAGTGAATAGGGTGTGTGCGAGAACAAGCCCTTGGTTAGAGGCTGTAAAAGAGAATATGTAAATGTGAGAGAACCTATGAAAAGGTGAGAAGAATCTACTGGGAGAGAATAAAGGGTAGCATGAGAAGATTTAGGAAGTGTGGAGATATTCTGGGAGAGGTGGAGAGAATCAAGCAAAAGAGGTGGAGAGAATCAAGCAAAAGAGGTGGAGTGAATCAAGGAGAAATCAGTGGGATTAGATGCTTGGATGTAAACTCTATAAATTGAGGCATTGGCCTAATGAGAACCTGCTGGTTTTTTATTATCCATGCCTACATTAAGCTATTAGTTAATTGCTCACTAATCATCTAATCACTTTGTTAATGATGTTGATTCTAGCATTTGATCCACCACCATAGCTCATCACATTGCTGTAATTTTAACATGGTATCATGTCTTAATTATCATCTAATCACTTTGTTAATGATGTTGATTCTAGCATTTGATCCACTACCATAGCTCATCACATTGCTGTAATTTTAACATGGTATCAGAGCCAAGCCTAGAATCCATCAATTTGTGAGCCCATTATCTTGCTAATCACATGGCGGATTAGTAGATAATTAATATTTTTCCCTCTTTTTCAACTAACCCTCTGTACCCCCAGCTGGTGGAGGAGCTCTATCTCCTTACACACATCAAATTAGCCCAAATGCTTCTAGTCCAACATAGCTGACTCAGTTGTGCTCCAGCCCATTCAAGAAATACCTCAAACCGCCCGCCGCCGGCGCAAGCTCCCGATTTTCGCTGATTCAGAAGCGTCGTTTTTCTAAAAGAGATCTCAGATCTACACTCACTCAAGGTGAATAAGCCTAATTCCTCTTAGCCCCGGGGGTTTTCAAGCATGCTCTACAAGCTGGTGAAGTCAGAATTTGATTTGATCAAGTCTACAGTGAGATCCAAGTTCTTCATCAAATCTGCAGGTGACTTTGGTAAAACAGAGATTAAGCATTTAATGTTTGGTCAAATCTTGTGTTTCTTAGCTTAATCCTCTACTAGACTAATTGTTATTGATGGCCTTGAAAGGATTTGAGCTCATTTGAACTCTAAGGCCTCAGATCTGGGCTCCCCGCATACTCTTTTTTTGTACATAAAATAGAGGATTAATTTGCTAATCAATGCTAATCATTGTATTTTGGTGCAGTTGAGGGTTTAAATTATCCATTAGGTATCTGATACAGATCCCTATAACTTCATATTGCAATTCAGAGATGGTTTGATACTCCAACCATTCCGTACAAATTGGTTACCCTTGATTTAGTGTAATTTCTGGTTATGCTGTGATAAATTTGTGGTAATCATCATTTTACATTTAACCCTTGGTTAATGCCTGTAAATCACACTCAAATTCAAGATTATTCACAGCCAGAGTTTGCATTTGGGAATGTGCATAAGAATGAATGCTATATGCATTATGTATTGGGCACATTACATCAGTGTAAAAATGGGATCAGACACTGCCCTTATCCAGAATAAGACAAGAGGTAAGACCTCCCACATAGATTTGGGTTTGCATTGTATAATGACACAAGATAAACATCAAAAGCCCAAAAGAACTGTCAACAAAACAATCAAACTGTTGCTCACATGGAGCAAGAGCTGACGGACAAGCTCATGGCCCCAGCAATGAAAGATCTCTTTCCCCAAGAGGAAGATCCACACCAAGAAGAAAGGCTAGAGGAAGCATTGAAGGAAGACATAGACACGAGAAGAGAAGCTGCCACAACAAGAAGACTGAAAGAAGAGGAAGACATAGACGCGTGAAGAGAGGCTGCCACAACAAGAAGACTGAAAGAAGAGGAAGACACGGACGCGTGAAGAGAAGCTGCCATGACAAGAAGACTGAAAACAAGAGAAGATATGAGGCTCCAAAGAGTGAGGAGCCATGTGAAAATCTCAGAGAGAGAGAGAGAGAGAGAGAGAGAGAGAGAGAGAGAGAGAGAGAGAAACCCCACAACCCAATGTAGCCTGCCCCAATAGAGTAAAACCACCTCTGAGCCACCGATAATGTAGGCCATGTGGTAGATGTATGTGTGAGCACTTTAGTCAAGGTCATGGGCACTTGTAGTAGCCTTGGACACATAGAGAGAGAGAGAGAGTGTCAAGGACTATGAGTTTAGGGACTTGAGGCACTGGTCGTGGACTATCAAGTAAGAGAGAAACTTGGTATAGGGTCCAGGTGTGCTAAGATTGTTCACTTGATTATCCATGCCTACATTAAGCTATTAGTTAATTGCTCACTAATCACATCTTAATTATCATCTAATCACTTTGTTAATGATGTTGATTCTAGCATTTGATCCACCATAGCTCATCACATTACTGTAATTTTAACAACTATGGACTTTGGATGGTGAGTAATCTGGCATGTTCTGTTGAGATGATCTCTGTGTCCTACTGGCTATACTAATGGCCGAATAATTGATGGGCTATCATGAGATAAATAACTCTCTTGACCCTTGCGGATGGGTGGAACTGGGAACCTAATCATAATGCACACATGTTGTATGATTACTGAGGATACATGGTTATGCACAATTTACCTTTGAAATTGATACATGAGGTCTGGAAATATTGTTTAATAATGGCCTAATGCAATAGTACTTTTTTAATGGGATTTTGATGTTCTATTTTCATTCAGCTTTTTGTGCATGATTTCCTATACGGGTGATAATATAGCTCATATTCTAGAAAGACAAAACTTGCGGATCTTCATATTGCCTTCTGATGGGCTTGCATGACTCATAATCTCTTTTTCTGAATTTTTTATAGTAAGATACTAATTTGACAATCTACTATCATTGGTTTATGAGTTAGCGTTAGTTTTAGATACATTTGTTGAGTTACACAAAATTATGAAACAAATACATGTTAGTTTCTACCTACGTGATAGGAGATAGATTGAATATCTACTAGGTTATTGGGATTACTATAAGGCCAACTGTCGTGATAGTATCTAGAAGCCAAATTTCTTACATGCTTATAGATAAAGATAGAGTTTGATTCCTTTACTCATGAAGGATACTAAGGTAACAAACCTAATATATATCAAGGGTCCAAGATCCCTTTACCGCATAAATCATAAGATAGTTTGGGTGACATTTATAACATGTGGTAGATCCTATGACACCTGCAAGACACACATGGGCTAACTCTTTGTATGTCTATTTGGATGGATGCAGGTAACATGATCTACTCTCTCAAAGTATTTTAGTGGTTTATGCTCTACAACAAAAAACATTGTTTCACCTAATGGAGTCACTAGCTCCAAGTATTTGTAACATGATTATTGTAAACAAATCCATTGTTATATAATCATGTTTAATGTTTTTACTAGTCAAGTTGGATAAGGTTCTTGGAGTTTCTCTGATTTGCTGATGTAAAAGACTAAACACAAACACAACACACACACACAATGAATATTTTTAAGCTATCCTTTTGCATTATGTAGAAATGTCAGAAGGAAATAGAAGAAAGTGGCTGGTGATGGTGAAGCGGCTTGTCAACAAAATTGACAAGAGACGAGGATGAAAAGGGGAAAAAGTCTCTTACTAAGGTATGCAAGAAATGACTTTAAAAAAAAACTTTCTTGTTGTTTGTTGTTTGTTGTTTGTTTTCTTTCCTTTCATAACATGCATCCAATCCATTTTTCTTCCTCCAGAAAGGAAATCATTAATGAGGCAAACCATGAGCCTATGGCTCCATCTAAAGAAGAGGCTAATGTGTGTTACCTTTCACCTTTGAAGGTAAGAGGTATATGCGCTAATTGGTGAGAGGGATTCTTTGTAAACAAGTTACAAAGCAAGATGTTTTGAAAAAGATGGTACTAACCTTAAATTGTATTTGCCATGAAACTCTGAGAAAAATGATCTAAGTCATGATGGTGAAGCCTTGTCACAGTGGAAGTGTTGACGAGAAATTTGGATTTTAAGGGGCTCACCTATAATGGTATGCAAGTATTATGCTTTGACCTTTGTATTGTTTTATTTCTTCTTTTCTTTACACTAATATACATAAACATGCATTGTTTCTTGTTTCTTCGCTTTAAGAGAAAATGGTCAATGACAAGGCTCACGTGGTACTCTCTAAAAAAAGCAAGAAAACGGAAGAAGGTAAGAGGTGGAAGTCCTTATTTGTGAGGTCTCTTTGTACACAATTTAAGAGTATTCTAATTTTACATACCTTGGCTTCTTGTGTCAATTATTGTTTGTTTGGACTTGAAGGGGATGGCTTGTAATGCAAATGCATCTCATGTTGATATCAACTCTTTGAGTGAGAGTTACGCTTTAAATGTAACAATAATAGTATCCACAAGTGTGATTAAGACCCACACTTTCTTGGACATCATGGCAAAAAGATCCAAGTGTAGCCTATAAAAGGTATACCTTAGTTAACTCTATGGCTTGAATCTTGAGTTGTTTTAATATGTGCATGGTTTTAATCTTGATATATGTTTGTTTATTATATCTTGTTCTTGTTGGTAATGTAGACTTCAACCGGGAGAGACTATTCACTTACACTCTACACGATGTGTGCCTTGAAACACACATCCTCAATTAGAGATCCCAATCGTGTAGAGTGTAAGTGAATAGTCTTTCCGGGTTGAAGTTTACATTAATGAATCCCCATCATGTAGAGTGTAAATCAATACTCTCTCAAGGTTAAAGTTTACATAACTAAGAACAAGATATAATGAACAAACATATCAAGACTAAAATCATGCATATATTAAAACAATTCAAGATTCAAGGGAGAACTCATATACAACAGCCTACACCTCATCATCTGGTACCGCTCCATTAAACCTCCTTAAAGCCGATGAAGTCACCCCACGAAGGAAGGTAACAACTCTGCCTACATCAAAGATCTTCGTGATCTAGATGATAGCAAGAATTGGATGCACATTCTAGGTGCGATTGATAATTGGGGACAATAAGGAATTACTTGTGTAGATTCCACTTTATCAACAAAGTGGATTTTGGAATCCAAATTTCCATCAATTTTTCAAAATGACAAAACTAATGCCATTTTCATGGCTCAAAATCTAACTGTTATAAACCGAAAACTGTGTTTTTACAAAGACTATAACTCTAAATTGAACTATTAGATCAAAATAAAGTAAACTGATAAATTATAGTACTCACTACCATCTAAAATTGATCGTTTGGATTGTTGGATTTCTATCTAAATCTAGAGACATCTTTGATAAACCTCTTCTTGGCCATGGACTCTATATACCTACTTTTCTTAATATCAAAATATGCTTAAATTCAACCATTGGATCAACTTTGTAATGAAGAAAATTTATTTTCTTAGACAATGCACTAACCCCATGTAAGAGTTTCATCAAATTATATTGGGTCTAAAAGTAACGTCAATTTTATCACCTATCAATTTGTTGATAACATGCTACATACAACACACAGTAGTGTAGATGTGTATTGGTACAAAACTTATCCTTGCTCAAGGAAAAGTATGATCTAGAGATGCTTAAATAAAGTAAAAAAGGAAAGAAAAGTGAAATTTATTAACGTGTGGACATGTTTAATTTGCATGATATGGAAATTGTTGTGTATTGATTTGAGTTAAAAAACTTCTTGACACTGGCACCAGAAAATAATTGATACTTTTAAGCAAAAGGTCCAATGACTCTCCTAGTTGATTGGAAGAGTTTCTTCTCTTTTGTAATTCTTTGTTCAATTGGACATTTTTGGGTTTAGAGTAAAATGTAAGTAATGTTTTATGCATTATTTTTTCACAAAAGTAGTGTTTTAAAAAAAATGTTTGACATGAAAGTGTGTCTTTTGTCTCCATAAATTTCAAAAAAAGGTGTATTTTTGTTTTTTTTTTTCCAAAAATGGAGTTGAGTTGTCATTTCCATGAATTTCCTCCCCCAATGGTAGAACACACGATTCCCATACACCCACAACAAGTGCATCAATGTCCTTATCCCATGAACCCAACCTATGCCTAGTGTGTTCAAAAGGAGATCAACAAACTTCTCGAATGTGGATTCATATATGAGATTGAACATCTTTCTTGGGTGTCGCCCATTGTGGTAATACCTGGAAGAATGGGAAGCTTAGAGTCTGCATGGACTTAAAGAAAGTCAAGGCTGTTTACTGGAAGAGATCATTACCCATCGCCCTTTAGTGAACATGTGCTTGAATGTGTAGTTGGCAAAGAGGATTATAGCTTCCTTGATGGGTACTTTGGCTACAATTAAATCTCAATCACCCCTAAAGATCAACCCAAAACGGCCTTTATCACATAGTATGGAGTGTATGTGTACAAGGTCATGCAATTTGGCCTCACTAACACTCTTGCTACATTCTAGAGGCTTATGAATACCGCTTTTAGAGAATACTTGAGCGAATTTCTTGAAATTTTCCTGGATGACCTTTGTGTGCATTTGTCTTGGGACAAACACCTCGTGTGTCTCAAAAAGGTGTTTGAGAAGTGTAGATATTATCAAATATGTTTGAATCATTCCAAATGCGAGTTCTGGGGGTCAAACATGGAGTTATACTAGGGCATATAGTGTCCAAAAATGTGATCTTAACCGATGAAGAAAAGATTAAGGTTATCTTGGAATTTCCACCCCCTAGAAACTTCAGGGGTGTCCAAAAATTCATGAGACATGGATATTATAGGCGTTTCATCATATTTTATGCAAAATAGCCCAACCATTATATAAGCTACTCATAGCTTGTATGTGGAATGAAGAGTGCCACAACAAGCCTATGACGCCTTAAAGAAAGCTTTAGCATCATCACCTATATTGCATGCACACAAATGGGACGTGATCTTCCACACATCAATGCTTCGAACTTTGTAATTGGGTGTGTGCTAACATAGCCTAGAGAACACAAATTGTATTATTCCATTAGCTTTGCTAGTAGACAACTGAGCAATGCAGAGATCAACTATACCACCATAGAACGTGAAGGATTGGCCATAGTTTATGCTGTGAAGAAATTTGGGCACTATCTCCTTGCCAACAAATTTGTTTTCTTTGTTAATCACTAGGCATTACTCTATTTGGTAAACAAACCTTGTTCTACTGGAAGAATTTCTCGTTAGCTACTCATTTTGATAGAATTTGACTTCACCATTGTAGTGTGTCTTGGCAAAAAACACATCATGGCCGATCATCTATCTTGAGTTCCAAATGGGGAACCACCAATTGGAGTAGATGACGATCTTGTGGATGCTACACTCTTTATGGTTGATACTATACCCAAATGGAGCGAGCACATCACAGAGTTCTTATCAAATACACTCTTACCAAACATACCTCTTAACGGCCCAAGCACCTAAAGACTTATCAAAGAATGCACACCCTATCAATCTCCGAATAATTATATAGGAAGGGCAAAGATGATATGCTTCGATGTTGTCTGAGGGAAGATGAAATTTTGGTTATCTCATGAAAGAGGCTCATCAAGGAATAGGTGGAGGACATTTGCATCATATGTAGTGGCTTGAAAAATTCTTCAAACATGATACTAGTGGCCCACAATGTTTAAAGATTGTCACCTATTCATACGGGGATGCAATGAATGTCAACGATGTGCTAAATTGCAAAAATGGGACCACATGTCCATGCATCCCTTAAGAGTTTGACAACCCTTTGACAAATGGGGCTTAGACTTCATTGGGCCTATTAGTCCAGTAGCACGTATCTCAGGCTAGATACATCATCGGGGCCACATAATACATAACAAAATGGGCTATAACAAAAGCAGTGCAATATTCATAATGCGATGGTGAGATTCATTTATGACAACATGATCACAAGGTTTGGCTGCCCATTTGAGATTGTGAGTGGTCAAGGCACACACTTTATTGACAAAATGATCTCAAACCTCAGCCAACACTTTATGAGCGCTCATCAAAAGTCTACATTGTACTACCCCTAAGAAGAAAGCACGGACAAAATATTGATTGCCATTCTGACGAAAACTGTGAGCGCTAAAGAGATGATTGGGACTTAAAACTTTCCGCTACACTTTGGGCTTACAATACATATGTATGCATGCAATGTACATAGGTATATATGAATGTATGTGTTTATGTATAAGGATGTGTGTGTGTGTGTGTGCATATGTAGTATGAATGTACATAGGTATATATGAATGTATGTGTTTATGTATAAGGATGTGTGTGTGTGTGTGTGCATATGTAGTATGAATGTACATAGGTATATATGAATGTATGTGTTTATGTATAAGGATGTGCGTATATACATAGGTGTATATGTATGTATGTGTGCATGCACACATGTAAACAATCATGCTATTGCATCGTGAAATGGGAGAGATGGTGACAAATTTATAGTTACTCTTAGAACCATCCTAGCATATTTCTCTTTATTACCACCTTATTACTTAAAGGCTAAAATCATTGATTGAACATTTTGAGCTATCTATCACCATTCTAAGGCTCAAAAGTACAAAAGCATTGATTGTGTCAATCTAAGGCAGTGAAATCATTTTAGTTTTCTTGAAACTCTACTAATTATGATTTATAGATTTTCAAATACCTTTATGTGGATTGAAGAAATTATGTACAAGTTTGACTTAAATGCTTTACAAATCACATGAGGGAAAGAAGATGCTTTCTTGGTAAGTAATGATGATTTATGGAGGTTTGAATACCTTTTGTGTATGGAAGACTTGATGTACAAGTTTGAATTAAATGCTTTACAAGAGGGCAAGAAGATGATTCTTTGGTAACAATATCTACCATAAAGCTCTCAAGTTGATGAAGTGTGTCAGACTTGTGAAGACCTTACCACAAATAAGAGTGTGTGTCATTGAGGTTTTTAACAAAATTTGTTATAATTTATTGTGGGAAATTTACAAGTCTTGGCACCAACCTTGACCCCAAGTACTCAACAATCATAGCTATAATATTATAGTCCTTGAATAGGCACTTGTGGTGATTGTGTTGATCCTCTCTCTCTCTCTCTCTCTCTCTCTCTCTCTCTCTCTCTCTCTCTCTCTCTCTCTCTCTCTCTCTCTCTCTCTCTCTCTCTAGATATAACCAATAGTTAAGTATTATACATAGAAAGCTTGCACTAGCATGGGATGTTGCCATCTCTCTACCGTTATACTTTCTAAAATTATATCTTAACTTTGTCTTATAGCTATTTCTCCATCAAAATTTCTTGCATGGGTCTTAGATGTTTCCCTCTCTTTATTTTTTTGTTAACCTAAGGATCATCCCTCAGCCAATGTCTTATATGGCAATATTCTATCAATGAAAACTTCTTGCATGGTTGTAGGATGTTTCCATGCCTCCACATCTCCATCATTCTCCTCTCAATAATTGTCATAAATGGTTGCATACAGTAGCTTTTCTTTACTAGAATCAATTTGTTTGCCCATTCTTGTGTGTCCATTTCACCTATCATTGGTACAACATGCCATATGATGAGAATGAAAAGTATGTTTATGTTCATTTCCCATGTTTTGTAATCATTTGAATGGGATTTGATGTATGAATTAGAAATGAGTAAAGCTTTTGTCTTCAAATTTTTCATTGTTCCAAGGAGTGGAGATAGAAGATGAAACATTTTGTGCATGTGTATATTTGTGTATGTTTGCAAGTTGTGTGTGTATGTGTGTTTTTTTGGGTGTATATGCATTTACACATGTGAGTGTGTGCAATGGCACGTGCACATGCATGTGTGTTGTGGTAAAAGGAAAACATTGTAGTGTGCACAAGGAGGAGGGTTTGGTAATTGTGCATGCAGTACAACTATGTACACATATGCTTAAGTATCTATACACATATTTATACCTTTGTGTGTGTGTGTGTGTGTGTGTGTGTGTGTGTGCATGCACCCATGCTTAAACATGTATTGAGTATAATCACATGATAAATGAAGGTAATCTACGTGTACATGATAGCTCTTCTAATTGACCATTTAACGATTTAAGAAGGCTCAACAAAAAGAGTTTGGATAGACTATTTGTTCTTCCCATAAACACTATGCACAAATAGAAATATCGAGTTCAAATCTAAATGATTTTTGGTGGCTTTCGATAATTTTGTATAGCAACATTTTATTTGAAACAGAAATGTAAACTTATTCATTTAAAGGAAAAGCATTATTTTGTATGCAACATGTCTGTATAGATAATATTTTAGAGAGGGAGGGAGTCTAGCGATTCGTTGAAGGCTTTGTGGAATATTGCCCATCCTCGAGCTGTCTCGGAGATGGGTCGTCATTTTGGTGGAAATGTGATGCTTCTTGGTGGGGATTTATACACAAGTATTGTTTAAGTTTCAAAGAATTTGTTGCCACAAAAAGTTTATCAAAAGCCACCAAAAATCATATAGATTTGAACTTAATAGTTCTATTTGTGCATAGTATTTATGGGAGGAACAAATAGTCTATACGAACTTAGCATCCCCCTTTGAACTCTTTCTACTGAGCCCTGTCTCGATACTTGGGACTTGCTGCACCAAAAAGCCCAAGTTTCAACCGTGTCAATGTAGATTGCCAACTTTGTCTATCGTAATGGCTTGGTGAATTAGTTTTGATAATTTACCAAGCTTGGAAATCATGATATGCATCACAATATTAGGTGTGGTACTTTACTGTTGTTGCAAGAAGGCAGCCTGGCAAAAGGCATGTCATGGGCTGATCATCTATCTCACATACCTAATGGTGAAGCTCCTATCGGAGTTGATGATTAGAAGTGAATGTGAAGCAAAGCTTGTAAACACAAGGTAACATCCATGGTCTAGATTCTACTATAGATGAAATAGAATGTGAAGCAAAGCTTCTAACATAGGGTAACATCCATAATCCAACTAAGAAACTTTTTACTACATATGAAATGAAATGTGAAACAAATCTTTTAACATAGGGCAGCATCTCTACCTAATTCAACTAACCTAATTTATACTATAGATGAAACCAAATGTGAAGCAAAGCTTCTAACACAGGGCATCATCTCTACCTGATTCAACGAACCTAATTTCTACTATAGATGAAACTAAATGTGAAGCAAAGCTTCTAGCATAGGGTCTCACCTATCTATTCCTAGCTATCTCAATAATAGATGAGACCGAATGTGAAGAAAGGCTTCTAACATAGGGTCCCACCCATTTAAATTCCCTATCTATTTATTTTAATGTATATACTATGTATCTATCTATCTAACTATTTATTACTAATTAAACTATCTATATACCTATTAATATTAATCTAATATCTATCTATCTATTAATATCTAACTAATATCTATCTAACTTTTATAGTCTTACCAAATAGGTAAATTATCCTTTTTTTTTAATAGATGCCCTAACACTCTCAAGAGAGTAAGCACATCTTACATGATAAAATTTAAGTTAAAAAACTTATTTTCATTTGCCAAATGGTAATTTTATTACCAAATGCTTATATTTGCTTAATTTTGATTGTGTAGATGTCCTTGATCTCACATAGAGAGCTTTGACTATCTTGTCCAAATTCCCAAGTTCGCTTACACTGCATCGCTAGATCTTCAATTGTCCAACTGCAAACCATCTCCAAAATGTATCTTCAACTATTCCCTTTTAATAACTCCAAGCCTTAACTTCAATACCTTTTACAGTCATTATATTCAAAAGTACATCGTACTCAAATTCCATATTTTTTCAATTGCTCCTACAATCTGTAGAGATGGACACTACGTTTTGCAGTAAAGCTAATGTCAAAGTGCTTCTTAGCTTCAAAAGCCTTCTTGCCAACCACCAATTGCTTAGCAAAAAGCTCTGCAATAGCTTCATGCAAAGATGCATTTTCCTCGCACTTTTGCTTCTGGATCTGTGAAGCCAACTCCTTCTTTACCTTGTTGTTCTCTACTGAGGAAGCAATGTTGCCCTCCCTATCCTGAAGAACTCCATCTTTCTATGCCTTCCTTGCAGCTTCATCCTTCCGTGCCCAATACCCTTTCTCTTTGCTAGTGGAACCATAGATTCCAAATAGCCCCCCGCCTAGGCCAAGCATAGTTGCGTGGCAAAGGAAACGGAAAAATGGCTGAGTTAAAAGATGCTCCAGAGCTTTGTACCAAGAAGAAGCACGACAAAGAGTATTTGGAGTATTTCTAATATAGCTATGTTCTTTTTTTTTTTGAGAAACAATAATTACTTAATATATTAATATCTACAACTTTTTCACAGGTTTTTACAAAAAGCTTTCTGCTTGCATACTCCCCCTAATCCCACTTTCTATTAAGAAAATCATATACCATATCCTACATCTCATCTTCCCATACAAAAGGAGGATCTTTCCCAAGAGAACTAAAAACCCAACTGCATCATACAAGCACTCAATAGCACATCAGAGATGAATCCTTTGGGTGACTGTTCTTCAAAGTACTCCCCTTTTGTCCATATCTTCACTACTTGTCTTTTTCCCAGGGGGTTCTCAATTAGGGCCATAAATATCTCTTATGGGTGCTTTGCCTTCAAGTACCATATTTTAGATTTGGGCCCAAATTTGGGGGATTTGGCTCTGACATCATCCCAATTGTAGACCTGCCAATAGTCAAGCAACATTAGGATATCCCAGCATGTACTAACATCTCATCATCCAGGGTCTGAATCACCTAATCCCTGATTGTAATGCCTGAACTGCCTCAACATACATATTATTATTCATCTTATTAATATACTATATAGAACAACAAAAGTGTATACATTTGAACATCATTTTTGTAGCCTCCACCCCCTGACCGGTCCCTTTATTGAATATCAACTCATTCCTAGAAACCCAAATCTCCCACAAGCAATAACATCTTATAATACAAAATATTAGATCAATCTCATTTGCCTCCTTGCTTAATCTCCACCCCCTGACCAGTCCCTTTATTGAATATCAACTCATTCCTAGAAACCCAAATCTCCCACAAGCAATAACATCTTATAATACAAAATATTAGATCAATCTCATTTGCCTCCTTGCTTAATCTCCCCAATGACCAATCCCCCCAATATCCCCTCACCCCCAAGTTGCCTTCTACCCATTTACCTATTTTCCCCCAGAACCCCTTAATGCAGGACAGTTCCAAAAAGCATGTTTTCCCTCTTTAATTGCTATTTTACATTTGGGCATGTCTCAATAGTGAAATTCCTTTGGAGAAGTTTAAAACCTAGAGGTAAAGCCAACAAACAAACTCTCCACATAAACATTTGAGCTTTCATTGGGATCAATGCTTCCCAGATCAGATTCCACCTCTTCCTCCAAGAGTTTAGGTCCCAGCTTACTCTTGGGACTTTGTTACAATATTTAACATTAATTTCACCTTTACATATCACTTCATACAGTGTTTTAGTATTGATTATATCTAGTTTGACCCCATTGAACCAGGTCCAGTCCTAAAACCAAGAGGCTTCATTAAATGTTGTGGAAGACCAGCTTTTCTCAACCTTATCTAGTAATGAACTCAAGATTTGAACCTCACTCTGTTGTAGTCTAAACTCCCTCACAACCTACTGTAGTTCTTCTAGCTAGCTTGGGAGGAGTCCCAAATGTCCCCTAGTTTCCTTAGACCTTTGTTATTCAATCTTCTAGAGATCCTTGTATCAAGGAGGGCTAGAGGGGGTTTAAACTTATGAGTCCACTACATGTTTAAGGAATTCCCATAGACATTGGTACTGTTACATTATTGGCCCTCTATGGTCTATTGGGGATGCCCGTCTGCCCATTGTGCCATGCTTGCAATTAGTATCGTGAGTGATGCCATGCTTGCAATTAGTATCGTGAGTGATGTCATATTAAATACTACATTGTAAGTGCGATTGGCATATGCTTTGCGGGTCTATGCTATGTATGTTGTGATTGGTGATGCCATGTGTACACATGCTAGTGTTGTTGATATTGGTGTTTGATTGCCTCACCTAACATGTTGACTTGTTGAGTATAGGTGATGAGTACGAGATGCCGAATGAGGTGTCGTACTTGTGCGAGGGTCACCGAATGAGGTGTTGCACAGGCATGAGTGTGCAAGGGTCACCGAACGAGGTGTTGCACGCGCGAGGGTCACTGAACAAGGTGTCGCGCGGCTTTTGTCATGTGCATGGGCGTTTACATCGCCTCGACATTTATGAGTTATACTTCATTATTTTTGGTTGGCCGTTGTTGAAATTTGAGCATAATGATGAGCTATGGTGGATCAAACACTAGAAGCAACATCATTAACAAAGTGATTAGTAAGTGATTAAGATGTAATTAGTGAATAATTAGCAAACAAATAGATTAATGTAGGCATGGATACTCAAAAACTAGCAAATTCTTATTAGGGCTATGCCTCAATTTATAGAGTTTACATCAAGCATCAAATCCCATTGATTTCTCCATGATTCACTCCCAGAATATCTCCACCTTTTGCCTGATTCTCTCCACCTCTTCTCTTTTCCCTGAATATCTCCCAGAATAACTCCACACTCCTAAATTCTCTCATGCTACCCTTTATTCTCTCCCAGTAGATTCTTCTCACCTTTTCTCTTTTCCCTGAATACCTCCCAGAATAACTCCACACTCCTAAATTCTCTCATGCTACCCTTTATTCTCTCCCAGTAGATTCTTCTCACCTTTTCACAGGTTCTTTCACAATTACATCTCCTCTTTTACAGCCTCTATCCAAGAGCTTGTTCCCGCACACACCCTATTCACTTGTATTTTCAACACCTCCCCTCAAGTGAATACTCCTAGTACACCTAGACCCTATACCAAGTTTGCCTCCCCTTACTTGATAGTCCGCGACCAGTGTCTACTCCTCCCCTCAAGTTATCTCAGCACACCTGGACCCTGTATCAAGTTTCTTCCTTACTTGACAGTCCGCGACCAGTGCCTCAAGTCCCTAAACTCCATAGTCCTTGACACTCTCTCTCTCTATGTGTCCAAGGCTACTATAAGTGCCCGCGACCTTGACTAAAGTGCCCACACATACATCTACCACGTGGCCTACATCATCGGTGGCTCAAAGGTGGTTTTACTTTATTGGGGCAGGTTACATTGGGTTGTAGGGTCTCTCTCTCTCTCTCTCTCTCTCTCTCTCTCTCTCTCTCTCTCTCTCTCTCTCTCTCTCTCTCTCTCTCAGAGATTTTCAAATGGCTCCTCACTCTTTGGAGCCTCACATCTTCTCTTGTCTTCAGTCTTCTTGTCGTGGCAGCTTCTCTCCACGCGGCCGTCTCTTCTTTCAGTCTTCTCGGGGCAGCTTCTCTTCTTGTGGCAGCTTCTCTTCTCGTGTCCATGTCTTCCTTCAGCTTTTCTTCTTGGTGTGGATCCTCTTCTTGGGACGAGATATTCTTCTTCTTTCATGGCTGGGGCCATGAGCTCGTCCGTCAGGTCTTTTTCCTCCATGTGAGCAACATGTTTCCATGTTTTGCTGACAGTTCTTTTGGGATTTTTATGTTTATCTTTTGTCATTATGCAATGCAAACCCAAATTTATGCGGGAGGTCTTACCTCTTGCCTTATTCTCAACAAGGGCAGTGTCTGTTCCCATTTTTACACTGATGTAATGTGCCCAATACATAATGCGTATAGCATTCATTCTCATGCACATTCCAAATGCAACTCTGGCTATGAATAATATTGATTTTGAGTGAGATTTACAGGCATTAACCAAGGGTTAAATGCAAAATGATGATTTTCACAATTTTATCAGCACAATTTTACTAGAAATTACATTAAATCAAGGGTAACCAATTTGTACGGGATGGTTGGAGTATCAAACCAACTCCGATTTGCAATCTGAAGTTATAGGGATCTGTATCAGATACCTAATGGTTAATTTGAACCCTCAATTGCACCAAAATACAGTGATTAGCACTGATTAGTAAATTAATGCTCTGTTTTGTGTGTAGAAAACAGAGTATACGGGGAGCCCAGATCTGGTGCCTTCCACTTCAAATGAGCTCAAATGCTTTCAAAGGCATCAATAGCAATGAGTCTAGTAGAGGATTAAGCCAAGAAACACAAGATTTGACCAAATATTGAAAGCTTAATCTCTATTTTACCAAAGTCACCTGCAGATTTGATGAAGAGCTTGGATCTCAATGTAGACTTGATGAAACTCAATTCTGTCTTCACCAGCTTGTAGAGAATGCTTGAATACACCTTGGGCTAGGAGGAATTAGAAACATTTGAACTGAGCTTGAAGAAATCTTCAATTCCCTTCAGAAAAACGGTGCCCAGTAATTAGTAAAAATCTGCAGTTATGCGCTGAATTGGCCCACAAGATTTGAAGTGTGTGTAGCCCTATGAGTCTACTAGGAGTACCTAAAAGGGGTTAGCCTAATGTTATGTGTGCAAGGAGAATGGAGTCCTCCACTGGCTGGGGGTGAAGGGGGAAGTGAAAAACTCACTAAAAATTTGATTTTTTGCTAATTTTCTACTAATCCTAATTAATTAACTAATGGGCTCATAAACCTAATTGATTCTAGGCATGGCTCTGATACCATGTTGAAATTTGAGCATAATGATGAGCTATGGTGGATCAAACACTAGAATCAACATCATTAACAAAGTGATAAGTGATTAAGATGTAATTAGTAAATAATTAGCAAATAGATTAATGTAGGCATGCATACTCAAAAACCAGCAAATTCTCATTAGGGCTATGCCTCAATTTATAGAGTTTACATCAAGCATCAAATCCCATTGATTTCTCCATGATTCACTCCCAGAATATCTCCACCTTTTGCCTGATTCTCTCCACCTCTTCTCTTTTCCCTGAATATCTCCCAGAATAACTCCACACTCCTAAATTCTCTCATGTTACCCTTTATTCTCTCCCAGTAGATTCTTCTCACCTTTTCACAGGTTCTTTCACAATTACATCTCCTCTTTTACAGCCTCTATCCAAGAGCTTGTTCCCGCACACACCCTATTCACTTGTATTTTCAACAATCGTGTGCCATTTATTTGTACTCGAAGATTTATGCACCCCGATGTGCACGGGTGTATTGCGTGTGTGCTAGAGCTTCACTATTATTTTTGGAGAAGTAAGGAATTTAACAATATCACTTTCACCTTATGAGGAAAAATGAACTTTTTTGGTTGCACCACTGCAAGGCGTAGATGTAATACTTGGCATGCCATGGCGACATCAGTACAATTCATATATTGATTACGACATGCATTCCTTGTATTTCATGTTTAATGAGATCAGCACTTGTGTCTTAGGGGAATGATGGAAGATAGGAGTGCACCTTTCCTTAGCCAACACCCAGGCTAAGAGAGCACTGAGGAAGAGGGAGAAGACATTTCTCATCTTTGTGAATGAGATTACTGCTCATGAACCACCTCCCAAGGACACCTCGCATGATTTCTTCCTTTCTGAGTTTTCTGAGTGTTTTCTTGATGACCTACCCCTTGGCTTGCCTAGATCTAGACCTGAAGACCATAAGATTGACATTATCCCTGGTAGTATACCTCCCTGCAAGGCACCTTATAGAGTAAATCACATTGAGTAGAAAGAAATTCAGAGACAGATAGAAGACGTTTTAGAGAGGAAACTGATCAGGCCTAGTAGTTCACCCTACAGAGCTCCAGTTCTTCTAGTCAAAAAGAAGAATGGAACCTACCGTCTATGCATTGACTATAGAGCCCTGAATAAAATCACAATAAAAAATAGATATCCTATTCCTCGAGTGGATGATCTTCTTGATAGATTGTGAGGAGCAAAGGTATTCAATAAAATAGACTTGAAATCCGGATACCACCAAGTGAGGATGGTAGAGGAAGATATATACAAGATTGCTTTTAGGACATAGACGGGCCATTATGAGTTCTTAGTGATGCCCTTTGGAATCACTAATGCTCTGGCTACTTTTAGCCGCATGATGAGCCGCATCTTCCTCAAATATTAAAAATTTGTGGTAGTTTTCTTCGATGATATTCTTGTATTCAGTGATAGTGTTGTTGAGCATGAGAAACATCTGGAGATAGTGTTTAATCTCTTAAAAGAGAATGAGTTGTATCTCAATCCTGAGAAGAGCTCTTTCTTTCAGATAGAGATGGAATACCTTGGTCACATTGTTTCTACTGATGGTATTCGTGTGGACCCCAAAAAGATAGAGACTATAGTGACTTGGCCGAGACCCAAAGATATTCATGAACTCCGATCATTTCTTGGTTTGTGCAGTTACTATAGACGTTTTGTAAAGAATTTTGCTTACATTTCTCATTATCTCACTTTTCTTTTAAAGAAAGCAAACAAGTATGTGTGGACTGATAAACAGGAAAAATCTTTTAATGCTTTTAAAGAAGCACTCACTAAAGCACCAATTCTGCAATTACCAGACTTTGCTAGACCTTTTTTTATTGTTGTAACTGATGCTAGTGGTATAGGCATAGGGGCAATATTAATGCAAGATGGTCACCCCATAGCATTAGAGAGTAGGAAACTTAGACCCCCCAAGTGCAAGTACATCACTTATGACAAAGAATTGACTGCTGTAGTCCATGCCTTAAAGATTTGGAAACATTATTTGATGGGATCAGAATTCATCATTAAAACAGACCAGTAGAGTATTAGGCACCTGCTTACTCAGCCTTTGATATCTGATCAACACATCAATTTTATTCAAAGTTTCCAGCCTACTATTCTCTACCAGCCTGGAAAAAGTTTCCAGCCTACTATTCTCTACCAGCCTGGAAAAGAGAATGTAGTTGCTGGTGCCCTTAGGCAACGGCCTAGTGTTTATCACATCACGGCTGTAGATAGCTCGACTTTTGATGCTATGATGAAAGAATCTTATGACCAAGACCCAGACTTTTCAGACACTTGGACCAAAATGAGAGATAATGACTCCCCACTCAGATTACTCTTATCATGATGGTTATCTCTTCTTTTAGAGGAGATTATGCATCACGAGACCTTTTAGACAGTCTGTTATGGTGGAGGAGTTGCACCAACCCCCATATGCAGGGCATAAAGGAGTATCATCTACTTTATAGACCATTGTCCGAGACTTTCATTGGCCATATATGAATAAAGATGTAGCCAAGTTTGTGGTGGAATACATTACTTGCCAAAAGATTAAAAGCTATAAGGGAAAAACTCAGGGATTACTTATGCCACTCCCAATTCCCAATGAACCATGGGAGCAAATTTCAATGGATTTTATATCTGGTTTTTTGCTTACTGCTAATCAGAATGACATGATTTGGACAGTAGTTGATAGATTTAGCAAACAGGCTCATTTCATTGCATGGACAAAGAAACTGACTGCTCATCAAGCTGCTAATTTATTTTTAAAGCATATATTTGTGCATCATGGTTTGCCTAAAGTTTTTGTGTCAGATAGAGATTCTAAATTTTGTAGTGATTTTTGGAGAACATTGTTTGATAATTTAGGCACAAAATTAGATTTCTCTACTGAACACTAATTTAGGAATTATGGGAAAAATTCACAATTGTGGCACCAATCTCCTTGATTAGTATTTAAAAATTTGAGATGTGTTTTTGAGAGTGAGTAAGAGACTTTCTAAGATTCACACAAGCAAGAATGCTAAGCAAGGATGTCTTGCTCTTTATTTTTTGAAATAGGAATGTTTTATCAATGAGAGAAGAATCTCTTGTGTGATTCCCATGAAACTTGAACCCTTAACGTTTGGGTGTGTGTGTGTGTATTTGAGATAGAGAGAGAAATAATGAAGAGTGAAGATTTTAGTTAGTTTAGTTACAAATATTAATATTCATTATATTTTTTAATTTAAAGAATATTTTTTCTTTTATTAAAATATTTAAATGAATTAATTTTTTATAATTTTAAATAAATTTAATATGAAGGTCAAGATATTAGAAAAAATAAGTTTTTTTCTTAATTTGTTTGAAATTGATTATTGCAAGAGAGAGAGAGAGAGATGGATTGTATTTATCCCTAAAAAGTATTTGTGAAAAAAAAGTCTTCAAAAGAAGAATGACCTTGAACATTAAAATCATGTAGAAAACTTTAATTTGAGCGGTAGTACATGTCTTCAAAGCTGTCTCAAAAAACATCATGAAAAGTGTTTAATCCTCATCTTCCTCCTCACTTTTATCGTCATTAGTGTTCTCTTTAATATTCAAACTTTCTTGAGTCTTTGAGATAATTGTTTTTGGAATCTTTATCCTATTTACTTTTTGTCCCTTCCTTGGTGCCCAACTCCAGATAATGCTGCTAACATGCTCCCAACGTTGAGGATCATTTTCATTGCACCTCCAATGCTTCTTCCAACAATCTACATATGCTTCTGCATCACTCACATTCTTCTTTCTTGTGATAGGAGCCCAATATTGAATCTTCACTCTCATATAGTTTAGTGAGTCTTTCTCCATATCCACATCTGAAACTGCAACCCCTAACCATATTGGATATATTGTGTCACTTGGTCGCACAAGAAGAAAGTTATCTTTTATCACATCAACTTTTGGTTTGAATTCCTCCCTTGGCTTATGACGTGCTGGTCCACAATAGTGTCCTTCATTTTCCTCTATTCCAATTGGCTCCTCATCTTTGTTGTTGTCATCAATGAAAGCATTCCTTGAAGACATACTTTTAGGCCAGAAGTCATGACAGAAAGTGTTCTCCTGCACATTTGCCGTATTCAAGGAAATAACCATGTTTTCCCAATACTCAATGACAGGCTTGATCCATTTTGCATAAGCTCAATCATCTCCTTTAGTTTCTACAAAGCTTTTCCACCAGTTCACAAAGGTATTCAAGCCTTGTACAACCTGGATATTATCCTTTATATATTCAAAAATAGGCACAACCTTTGGAACCCCTTGAGAAATCATAGGTGTCCCTGCATCATTACGCTTCCACAACTCAATTCCATTTTCAAGCAACCACTCACTTGAGGAATCATAGGTGTCCCTGCATCATAGGTGTCCCTGCATCATTACGCTTCCATAACTCAATTCCATTTTCAGGCAACCACTCACTTGATTTGGGGTGTATCTTGTATTGCATCAATGGTACTGCATCATTCATGTAAAATCTAAATTGCAATGGCTTTGAATGACCCACTAGTCTATCTGCTCCTTCATGTAAGTAGTCTTTTACATAGTCTTTGAGGTCTGGCACCTCCTTCATAAGAAAAGGTGTTGGTTTCATGCTTGTACACTCATTAGAACTTTGCATCAAGTGAGGAAAGCTGAATGTCTGGCTTGTTCTAAGCTTCTCTGAAAAGCGACTAAACAATGCATCAATATCCTCATGCGTGTGTCCCACCATAAGAAAGCCCAATTGCACCATCTCAAAAACTCCTTTTGCCACCAGTAAAGATAAGTATGCGAATACATATCGATTCTTATTCTCAGATCCATAGTTATCCAACTGAAGCAACAATGTCTTTGGCAACATCTTAAATGTGTCCACAACATCCTCTAATGTGACATCATTTGTTTGTGTACTCTCATTTGCCTCCATATTTGCAACACATTGCACCATTTGATTATTGGCTTGATTCTCCTCATGCATAGTAGCATTTGTTTGCACCTCTGCATTTGTAACATCTTTTGAGATACAAAGCAAATTTTTCTCATTTTTTATCTTCATGTGATGATCTAATGCCATTCTAGACATCAAGCATTCAAAAATATTATGTGATGTCTGAGGAGTGGTACCATCACATATCAAATCACCGTACATGTGATAATCCATTCTCTCCAAGTTTCTAAGACACTTGGACAAAGAAGCAATTGTGAAGTTGGGATCGCTTGGCCATAAACCCACTCCAAAGTGTCCATAAGCATTTTGACCATGACCATGTGTGAGCATTCCTGTTAAGGATATTGGAAGAGACATCACTTGGTTAAGTGACTTGGTTAAGGATATTGGAAGAGACATCACTTGGTTAAGTGACTTAGGAACTGGAGTCACTCGTGGTATGCAAGTCTTCTTCTGATCCATTTTGTCATGAATAATGCATAGATATTTTTTCGGATACATCTCTGAGTACATTCTCCAAGCATAGTAGACATTTCTACAACTCATTTGCTGCAACATATGCACCCGTCTCTGTATGAAGTACTTAGCACGCTCCTCTTGGTTCTTTGTTGACTCCAGTTTGAGCTTTATAGATGTACATATATCACACTTTGAGAATGTGCTAGTTTTTGAGAGAGTGACCGTCTTGAAAACTGTATTCCACATTCGAGAAAATGTGGGCTGTGAAAGCCCTTTATATCCCAAAGAGTTGAGTGATGCATTAACTTCACGTAAGATATCCACTTGTTTATACATTGCTGGAAGAACTTTTTGTGTCTCACGAGTTCCATACATAGATGTCCTAGACTTATGAGGCATTTTCTCAGCATTATTATCTATGAAATCTTGTATAATTGCCTTCCCTATCTCCACATGTGTCAAACCTTTTCGGATGATTGCATTGTTCCCATGACTCACATTCCTTGATCCTTGCATATATCTTCTTCTATATCTGTAGAAAGTAGTCTTTGTAATTCCATGTACAGTGTACCATGCTATGCTGCAAACTTTTCTTCCATCATACATGAAGTTAAAACACTCCTCATTTGCTTCCTTACCAAACGCCATGTTCATACTATCATATATGTAGGTTGACCTGTTTGAGTAGTTTTGACCCCAAAAGTCTGACCTTGTTTGCGGAACTTTCCGTCTATCAGCCATTTGGCAACATTTGTTTGCACAACAATCAATGGTTGCAACATTGTACACATCTTCACGATTGCACTTTGTAGAAAAGGCTACATTCTTGTTAGTCTTTCTCGTATCCTCTCCATCACATTCTTCTTGCCCTGAACTGCTATTATCATCTCTATCACCCTCCTTAGTACAACCATTTTCATTGCTCGATTGATAATGAAAGTCATGAAGATTATCACTACCATCATGTACATCTGCATCATGAGTTTCAAGTAGTTGTAATTCTTCTCCATTCTCAAAGGTAAGTTGCTTTATGGGCCAACTAATCAAATTGATATGGGGTAAGTTTGATGTAGTATTTAAAGATGTTCCTATTGACAATGGCTTTTCAATTATGATGTCGAGGTGGGTTTCTCCTAGATCCCTGAAGTTGATAGCCTCATAAGAGTGAACAAAGAGAATCACCCCATCTCCAAGTTTTTCAGTTTTATGCTCATTCCATATAAATACCCTCTTCTCTCTCCAAGAATCTCTTCCCACCATCAAGTCAAGTGGGTGATGCTTTTTTTGCTCAATGATTTTTGGGCATCCTCTTGAGTCCATTTTGTCCTTTGGTCCATCGTGAACTAACATGTGAACTGGCCATTTAATAGTACTTCCAACAGCTTCACCCATGGTACTAGCCCCCATTGTTGGAAATGGAAGAGTACACATATCCTCTAAACTTTCCATAACATGAATAGAAACACATGCATCGCCGATCTCAACGGTGCCACAAAATTCTGTAGGATCATTGGAGAAAATGATTCCACGTCCCTTCCTTGAGGTTCCTTGAAGAAGAAAAACTTTATCTCCTTTGATCCACATCATGTGAACCTACATTTGAATCACCATTAAACTATGTTAGCAACAAAGAAATAACATAATTAATGATAAAATTTTGAATTGATAAAAACATATAATGTCCAGAGTCTCAAACATGAAATTAAACCTTAGTTTGTATACTTATAAAATCCACCTTTTCTACTAGGCAGGAAGTATTACAAAGTAGTATCAAAGAAGGTAGTTTTAAGGAGTAGGTATTCGGGCTCAAACTTGAGTTTGAGCTTAGACATTCTAATAAACTTTATTTAGAAGCACACACTTGAGCCTCCAACTTGAGATTGGGTGATTAAGAGCAAGTGGAGAGCTCAAACCTAAGATTGACATGGCTTGCAGATGAGATTGGGCCTCAAGAGACACTACATACACAATTAAGAGAGGCTTAAACTTAAGACTAAGATTGAGCCCAAGCTTGGGACTCAACCTTAAGATTGAGCCCAAACCTGGGACTCAAACTTAAGATTGAGCCCAAGCCTGGGACTTAAACTTTACGTATGCTCCTCAAGAGACATTACACACACAATTAAGAGAGTCTCAAACTCAAGACTAAAATTGAGTCCAAGCTTGGGACTCAAGCTTAATATTGAGCCCAAGCCTGCGACTCAAACCTAAGATTGAGCCCAAGCCTGCAACTCAAACCTAAGATTGAGCCCAAGCTTGGGACTCAAACCTAAAATTGAGCCCAAGCCTGGGACTCAGACCTAAGATTGACATAGCTTGCACATGAGATTGGGCCGCCTCAAGAGACATTACACACACAATTAAGAGAGGTTGAAACTCAAGACTAAGATTGAGCCCAAGCCCGGGACTCAAACCTAAGATTGACATGGCTTGCAGATGAGATTGGGCCGCCTCAAGAGCCCAAGCCTGGGACTTAAACTTTACGTATGCTCCTCAAGAGACATTACACACACAATTAAGAGAGGCTCAAACTCAAGACTAAAATTGAGACCAAGCTTGGGACTCAAACTTAATATTGAGCCCAAGCCTGCGACTCAAACCTAAGATTGAGCCCAGGCTTGGGACTCAAACCTAAGATTGAGCCCAAGCCTGGGACTTAAAACTAAGATTGACATAGCTTGCACATAAGATTGGGCCTCAAGAGACATTACACACATAATTAAGAGAGGCTGAAACTCAAGACTACGACTGAGCCCAAGCCCGGGACTCAAACCTAAGATTGACATGGCTTGCAGATGAGATTGGGCCTCAAGAGACACTACATACACAATTAAGAGAGGCTTAAACTTAAGACTAAGATTGAGCCCAAGCTTGGGACTCAACCTTAAGATTGAGCCCAAACCTGGGACTCAAACTTAAGATTGAGCCCAAGCTTGGGACTTAAACTTTACGTATGCTCCTCAAGAGACATTACACACACAATTAAGAGAGGCTCAAACTCAAGACTAAAATTGAGTCCAAGCTTGGGACTCAAACTTAATATTGAGCCCAAGCCTGCGACTTAAACCTAAGATTGAGCCCAAGCCTGGGACTCAAACCTAAGATTGAGCCCAAGCCTGGGACTCAAACCAAAGATTGACATAGCTTGCACATGAGATTGGGCCTCAAGAGACATTACACACACAATTAAGAGAGGCTGAAACTCAAGACTAAGATTGAGCCCAAGCCCGGGACTTAAACCTAAGATTGACATAGCTTGCACATGAGATTGGGCCTCAAGAGACATTACACACACAATTAAGAGAGGATGAAACTCAAGACTAAGATTGAGCCCAAGCCCGGGACTCAAACCTAAGATTGACATGGCTTGCAGATGAGATTGGGCCTCAAGAGACACTACATATACAATTAAGAGAGGCTTAAACTTAAGACTAAGATTGAGCCCAAGCTTGGGACTCAACCTTAAGATTGAGCCCAAACCTGGGACTCAAACTTAAGATTGAGTCCAAGCCTGGGATTTAAACTTTACGTATGCTCCTCAAGAGACATTACACACACAATTAAGAGAGGCTCAAACTCAAGACTAAAATTGAGTCCAAGCTTGGGACTCAAACTTAATATTGAGCCCAAGCCTGCGACTCAAACCTAAGATTGAGCCCAAGCCTGGGACTCAAACCTAAGATTGAGCCCAAGCCTGGGACTCAAACCTAAGATTAAGCCCAAGCCTGGGACTTAAACCTAAGATTGACATAGCTTGCACATGAGATTGGGCCTCAAGAGACATTACACACACAATTAAGAGAGGTTGAAACTCAAGACTAAGATTGAGCCCAAGTCGGGGACTCAAACCTAAGATTGACATGGCTTGCAGATGAGATTGGGCCTCAAGAGACACTACATACACAATTAAGAGAGGCTTAAACTTAAGACTAAGATTGAGCCCAAGCTTGGGACTCAACCTTAAGATTGAGCCCAAACCTGGGACTCAAATTTAAGATTGAGCCCAAGCATGGGACTTAAACATTACGTATGCTCCACAAGAAACATTACACACACAATTAAGAGAGGCTCAAACTCAAGACTAAAATTGAGTCCAAGCTTGGGACTCAAACTTAATATTGAGCCCAAGCCTACGACTCAAACCTAAGATTGAGCCTAAGCCTGGGACTCAAACCTAAGATTAAGCCCAAGCCTGGGACTTAAACCTAAGATTGACATAGCTTGCACATGAGATTGGGCCTCAAGAGACATTACACACACAATTAAGAGAGGCTGAAACTCAAGACTAAGATTGAGCCTAAGCCCGGGACTTAAACCTAAGATTGACATAGCTTGCACATGAGATTGGGCCTCAAGAGACATTACACACACAATTAAGAGAGGCTGAAACTCAAGACTAGATTGAGCCCAAGCCCAGGACTCAAACCTAAGATTGACATGGCTTGCAGATGAGATTGGGCCTCAAGAGACACTACAATCACAATTAAGAGAGGCTTAAACTTAAGACTAAGATTGAGCCCAAGCTTGGGACTCAACCTTAAGATTGAGCCCAAACCTGTGTTACCATATTATAGTAGTGATGTGTGTGAACACACTTAGGACCGCCGGGGCACTTTTTCCCTCACTAGGAGGTTTTTTCCCCCGTGCATTGTATATACGCCCATTATCTTCTAGGGCTTGTTATCTTTCATTTTTGGCACTCATAATACACTACTGTGTTGTGCTCAAGCTTCCTCATCTTCTTGAAGTTGTGTGTGCATTCCTGCAACCCTAATTCCAACAATTGGTATCAGAGCAGGCTTCCTCCTCCCGGGCAGCATCACCAGCACCTGCCGCTTCATCTCCTCCGATTGCGACGAGGTTTCACGAGCGACTGCAGGTTAGTATATGCCGTGGGCGAGCCCGTAGGGCTCGGTCATTTCAGAATTTTGATCTGAGGTCATTTCGCCCTCCGTTTTTGCATTCCAAGTACTGCGCAGGCAAAATCGTCCTACTGTGCAGATTTTCTGTCAAGATTAAAATCTGCAGGACAGGTGCCCATTCGTCTATTTTGGGCTGTGCTACATAGCACAGGTCGATTTTATACAGGTTTTCCTCTTACAGACAGCATTTACATCTAGTAGTACAGTCATTGGCCATGGCTGACAACAATGATGTATTCCGCATGTTGGCTGCTGAGGATAAGTTGGATGGCACCAACTATCCATTGTGGGCATATATGATGCGACATGTATTGGTAGCAAAGGGGTTATGGAACATTGTGCAGGGTATTGATGCACGTCCTATTGTGGCTGGGAATGCTGCAAACACATCAGAAACAGGTACTGTTGATGATGGTGCAGGCACAAGTGCTGTAGCAGCTGTTCGAGAACCACCACTTTCAGCAGAGCAGATTCGTTGGGATGGTAGAGATGCGCAGGCTCATGCCTTGATTGCGCTGTCTGTCAAACGTACCATTATCCCACATATTCGCTCCTGCAGGACTTCTAAGGATGCTTGGGATGTACTTGCCACATTGTATCAGGCAAGAAATGAGGCTCGTGTTGCTTACCTCCGAAAACAGTTGGAGAGTGAGCATATGAACGAAGGTGATTCTATGGATAGCTTTTTGACAAAGATCAAGGATTTCAAAGAGCAGCTCATTTCTGCAGATGAAATCCTGTCAGACAGTTCACTTGTGCAGACTGTTTTGAATGGTCTACCAGATTCTTATCAGGGTTTTGCTTCCACTCTTCGCTTGATGATGAAAGGCAATCCCAATGCCTTATCATTTGAGGAGTTAGTTTCTGTTTTGCTGCAAGAAGACCAGTCAAGGCAAAACAGGAATATTATGCGTGTCGCAGATCAAGCTTTCGTTGCTAGTCAGAGAAGCGGGAAAGGTAAAGCTGGCTTTTCTTCTAGTAAGCAGAAATCTGCAAATGCTGCGCAACCAAAGAAGGAAGACAAAGATGAGAAGAAGGGTGACAAACAGAAGACATTTTGCAAGTACTGTAAGGGAAATGATCATGTCATCAAAGCGTGTCCTAAGCTGGCTGCGAAAGAGGCTAAGAAGAAAGAGGCTGGTATGGCTGTTGCAGATGCCTCTCCTTCTAACAATGAATCTGCTAATGTTGTGCTAGATACAGAATGGGCATTCAATGCGCAGTGCAGTTATGACCCATCTTTGCATGACACATGTATGTCTGCAGTAGATTCAGATGTATGGTACTTTGACAGTGGTGCCACTAAGCATATCACCTCGCAGCGCAGTTTATTCACTTTCCTTGAGTCTGCTCCCACAGGGAATACTGTCACTTGTGCCAATAACTCCTCTTATCCCGTTAAAGGAGTTGGACAGATTGTGCTGAATGTTGCAAATGGCAACACCCTGAATGTTGCAAATGGCAACACCTTTACACTTTTTGATGCATTGTATGTGCCAGGGATCAAAAAGAATCTGCTGTCAGTCTCCGCATTTGCCAAAACAGGTTTGGTTGTAAAATTTGTGGATGACAGATGTACTGTTCATGATCTCTCTTGTGGTGACATCATTGTAGCATCTGGTTCACTATGTCGAGGGCTGTACAAGCTCAATATGGATGGCAAATGTGTAGAGGATTCAGCATGTGCTATTATGGATACGCAGGCTATTTCAGATGCAAAACTGTGGCATGCACGTTTTGGTCATCTGAATTTTGCAAGTTTGCTGCGCCTGCAGAAATCTGAAATGGTGTCTTCTTTGCCTAAGCTTGAGGCACCTGTCAAGCATGTTTGTGAGGGCTGCATATTGGGTAAAATGCAGCGTGCTTCCTTTCCCAAAGATGGATCAGTGAGAGCTGAACGCAGATTGCAGCTTGTTCACAGTGATGTTTGTGGTCCCATGCAAACTCCATCATTTGGAAACTACCTTTACTTCGTGACTTTCATTGATGATTTTACCAGGCATGCATGGGTATATCCTTTGAAGGCAAAGTCCGAAGTGTTTTTGTGCTTCAAACAGTTTTTGGTTATGGCTGAAAATGTGTCAGAAAGTAAGATGGGCACCCTCCGTTCAGATCGAGGGGGGGAGTATATGTCTTCAGAATTTAATGCATTTCTGGCTGAGCGTGGGATAAAACACCAATGTACAGTGCCGTATACACCACAGCAAAATGGTGTGGCTGAGAGAAAAAACAGGTCTCTCATGGAAATGGCAAGATGTATGGTTAAGAGTCAAAGTCTACCACATGGTTTTTGGCTTGAGGCTGTCATGTGTGCCACTTATGTACTAAACAGGTGTCCCACTAAAGCATTACAGGTTGTCACTCCATATGAGGCTTGGCATGGCCGCAAGCCATCTGTTGGCCATTTACGTGTTTTTGGTTGCCTGGCATATGCATTAGTGCCTGTGCAACATCGCAGAAAATTGGATGACAAAGCTGTCAAATGTATTTTTGTTGGATATAGTGCTGAGAGCAAAGGCTATCGTTTGTATCATCCACAGACAAAGCGCATTTTGGTTAGCCGTGATGTTGTATTTGTGGAAGATGCAGTTCAGCCCTTGGTTTCATGTACTAAGGAGACAGATATCAGCTCACGTGATGTCTATGATACATTGTTGCCTCTTTTCAGTGGTGCACAGTCAAGTGCAATACCTCATGAGGCAGTTTTTCAGCCTATGCAGGTTTTAAATGATGGCACAGATCAGCCTATATCTGATGCAGATGTGCATGATGCACTTGAGGATGAGAGACAAGAGATTGAGGGCTCTAGGAACATGCCTAGATGGCTGGTGCAGACTTTGCGTGACAGCAAGTTGGATGCCCCTTTGTCTAGTCGCACTCGTTCTGGCTCTCATGGTGCCTCTTATGCGTCAGATTGTTATGCATTGGCTGTTTCTAGTCTGTGCAATGAAAGTGAGCCTGTTTCATTTGATGAGGCACAAAGTTCAGAAAATTGGATGGCTGCTATGCAAGCAGAATACGATGCTATTATGAAGAATGGTACATGGTCCTTATGTGACTTGCCCCCTGGCAAGAAGGCCATTGGCACTAAGTGGGTATACAAATTGAAGCGTAAGCCTGATGGCACAGTGGATCGCCATAAGGCTAGGCTTGTTGCAAAAGGTTATGCTCAAGAGAAGGGCATTGATTTTGATGAGACTTTTGCTCCCACATGTCGTATGACCACTGTTCGTAGCATCTGTGCATTAGCAGCTCATAATGGTTGGAATGTACATCAGCTGGACATAAAGACTGCGTTCTTAAATGGAGATTTGCATGAGGAGGTGTATGTATCGCAGCCTCGTGGTTTTGTTCAAAGAGGGCAGGAAAACAAAGTGTGCAGGTTAAAAAAGGCTTTATATGGTTTAAAGCAAGCTCCACGAGCTTGGTATGAAAAAATACATGCATATTTGACTGCACATGGGTTTCAGAATAGTCCAACAGAAAGCACTTTGTATGCTAAACGTGTGGATGGTGTACATCTAATCATTGCTCTCTATGTCGATGACATGCTGCTCACAGGACCAAATGAGAGTCATATTGCTGATTTTAAGGCTGATTTGAATGCCTCTTTTGAGATGTCAGATTTGGGGCATTTGCATCATTATTTGGGGATACAATTTAAGCAGTGTGATGGAGGTATTGCTTTGTGTCAGACAAAGTATATTGAAACATTGTTGCGGAGATTTGGCCTTGAAGACTGCAAGCCTATTGCTACTCCAATGGAGACAGGTTTGAAGTTGAGTCTTCATGATGCTGGAGATCACTTTGATGTCACACTCTATCAGACAGCTGTTGGTTGCCTCATTTATGTATGCATTACGAGGCCAGACATTCAGTTTGCAGTCTCACAGGTGAGCAGATTTATGCATAGCCCAGGCATTAAGCATTGGCAGGCAGTGAAGCGTATCTTTCGCTATTTGAGTGGTACTCGGCATCTTGGGTTGTTTTATCCCAAGGGGGGATCATTGCCGCCAGATTTACATGCTTTTTCAGATTCTGACTGGGCTGGTTGTTATGACACACGCGTGTCCACGAGTGGTTTTTGCTTCATGCTTGGAAGCTCATGCATATCATGGTTGAGCAAGAAGCAGCCTACTGTGGCCACTTCTAGTTGTGAAGCTGAGTACAGGGCAGCTTTCACAGCTACGGTTGAGTGTGTGTGGCTCAGACGCCTTATGGCTGATTTGGGTGTTGGGCAGCCATCTGCCACCACCATCTTCACTGACAGTCAGAGCGCATTGGCAGTTGCGCGGAACCCAGTGTTCCATGCTCGTACGAAGCACATTGAGGTGCACTACCATTATGTCAGGGAGAGACTCTCTGCAGGAGAGATCAGTTTGGCTTATGTGCCAACACAGGATAACCTTGCAGACCTTTTCACAAAGGCTCTGCCTCGTGAGAAGTTCGAAGCTTTTCGCAAAGCTTTGGGCTTACTCCCTTTTGTGGATTCGTCCACATAGCTAGGCACTTCCCTATACATGAGTGCTAGCTCTTGTTCACCGCATCACTCCAGGGGGGATTTGTTACCATATTATAGTAGTGATGTGTGTGAACACACTTAGGACCGCCGGGGCACTTTTTCCCTCACTAGGAGGTTTTTTCCCCCGTGCATTGTATATACGCCCATTATCTTCTAGGGCTTGTTATCTTTCATTTTTGGCACTCATAATACACTACTGTGTTGTGCTCAAGCTTCCTCATCTTCTTGAAGTTGTGTGTGCATTCCTGCAACCCTAATTCCAACAACCTGGGACTCAAACTTAAGATTGAGCCCAAGATTTGAAATCAAATAACGTAGCATAGCATAACACAAAGCAAAGGAAATGAAATAACGTCACCATTAAGACAAGATTGGGTGCAGTCTCCCCCCTCAACCGTGTAGCTCCACTTCCACGACTTGAGTATTTAGAGAATTTTATTCATAAAAATAGCCCAAGGAGCTAAGAATAGATGAGCTTACAAATTGGGCTTGCTTTTTCTACTTTTGGGATATTGCTTTACATATTTTTAATCATACCAAAATCCCTAAGGTTTTTACATATAAAAACCTTTGTCCAAATAAAATTGCTAATGGGCCTTGTTACATAAAATAACTTTGTGCACATTTGCACATATATTAATCTTGTACTCACTTGCACATTCCATTAAGCTGAATCTTGCACAAATTAAATTAAACATATTTTTATACGATTATTAATTCATCAAAAATATGATAAAATATATACTTGTAACAATCCTCCCGTTTGAGGAACCAACTATCCTCAGTTGTGTAAGAAAAATGTCGAGAGAACAAGATTGTTGATGTCATAACCTACAAGGTAAACTCAAAGGTCCGAACATGGCTCCTCAGAGACACAAAGGCATGGCTCAGAGGTTCTTATATGGACATGGAATACCAATCAAGAAACACTCGTGTGACACCAAAGTTGGTAATCATCACACTGATTATCAAATTAAAAAATAACATGTACAAAAAGTTTAATACAAAAGAAAAATGATCATCATATTCACACCACCTCTTAATCCACCAGCCATACGACACCTCAATCGGTACCCTCGTATAGTATGACACCTCAATCGGTACCCTCGCACTACTTGTTGCTATACTCAAATGCTATCCACGTTAGTTAAACAAGTAATTGAACACATCAATTAATCCCAACGTCATCTTGAGATATAGACAATCAATAAATAATCAAATAACAACCATACACATGTTTGCCAGGCGTAAGCACCTCAGGAATCACCCCTCCATACGAACCAACCGAAACAAACAGTGGAGGCCCACAGCATACCATATACGAGCGTCCCCGATATACAGTTACATAAACGCATGAGAGGATCGCTTCATGATTGGTGTGGAAGAATAGATCTACACAGAATGCATATGCAGTGAACCAATCAAATGAATGTATGTTGTAAGACAACTCTAAGTGTCCCATACCACAAGGGCCATTGTGCATACATGCATAGGGTGCTAGAAGATAGAAGACATAAATGTGTCTGGAGTAAGTATATGAAACCAATCTGATGTCCCATGTTGGAATTAGGGTTGCAAGAAAGCACACAAAGCTTGGAGAAGAAGAAGCAAGAATGCACACAACACACAATGTATTAGATTGTGTCAATGTACAAAAGATAAGTTAGCCCTAGAATGATGGGCATATATACAAGCTGGGGGAAAAAACCTCCTAAAAAAGAGGAAAAAAGTGCCCCGGCGGTCCTAAGTGTGTTCACACACATCACTGCCTATATATATGGCAACAAATCTCCCCTGGGAGTGATGGTGTGAACGAGAGCTGGCACTCATGTATAGGGAAGTGCCATGCCCAAAGTAGATCAGTCCACAAAGGGGAGCAAGCCCAAAGCTTTGTGGAAAGCTTAGAACCTCTCACCACGAGGAAGCGCCTTTGTGAAAAGATCGGCAAAGTTATCCTGTGTTGGCACATAGACCAAGCTGATCTCTCCTGTTGAGAGTCTCTCCCTGACATAGTGATAATGCACCTCAATGTGCTTTGTGCGAGCATGAAAAACTGGGTTTCTCACAACTGCCAATGCGCTCTGACTGTCAGTGTAGATAGAGGTGGCAGACTCCTGTCCAACACCCAAGTCAGCCATAAGCCGTCTGAGCCACACACACTCAACCGTAGCTGTGAAAGCTGCCCTGTACTCAGCTTCACAACTAGAAGTGGCCACAGTAGGTTGCTTCTTGCTCAACCAAGATATGCATGAGCTACTGAGCAGCATGAAACAAAAACCACTTGTGAACACTCTTGTGTCATAGCAACCAGTCCAATCTGAGTCCGAAAAAGCATGTAAATCTGGCGACAATGATCCCCCCTTGGGATAAAACAACCCAATATGTATGGTGCCACTCGAGTAGCGAAAGATGCGTGTAACTGCCTTCCAATGCTGAGACCCTAGGCTATGCATAAATCTGCTCACCTGTGAGACTGCAAACTGAATGTCCGTCCTTGTAATGCATACATAAATGAGGCAACCAACAGCTGTTTGATAGAGTGTGACATCAAAGTGATCTCCAGCATCATGAAGACTCAACTTCAAACCTATCTCCATTGGAGTAGCAATAGGCTTGCAGTCTTCAAGGCCAAATCTCCGCAACAATGTCTCAATATACTTTGTTTTGACACAAAGCAATACCTCCATCACACTGCTTAAATTGTATCCCCAAATAATGATGCAAATGCCCCAAATCTGACATATCAAAAGAGGCATTCAAATCAGCCTTAAAATCACACTGCTTAAATTGTATCCCCAAATAATGATGCAAATGCCCCAAATCTGACATATCAAAAGAGGCATTCAAATCAGCCTTAAAATCAGCAATATGACTCTCATTTGGTCCTGTGAGCAGCATGTCATCGACATAGAGAGCAATGATTAGATGTACATCATCCACACATTTAACATACAAAAGTGCTTTCTGTTGGACTATTATGAAAACCATGTGCGGTCAAATATGCATGTATCTTTTCATACCAAGCTCGTGGAGCTTGCTTTAAACCATATAAAGCCTTTTTCAACCTGCACACTTTGTTTTCCTGCCCTCTTTGAATAAAACCACGAGGCTACGATACATACACCTCCTCGTGCAAATCTCCATTCAAGAACACAATCTTTATATCCAACTGATGTACATTCCAACCATTATGAGCTGCCAATGCACAAATGCTACGAATGGTAGTCATACGACAAGTGGGAGCAAAGGTCTCATCAAAATCAATGCCAATGCCCTTTTCTTGAGCATAACCCTTTGCAACAAGTCTAGCTTTATAGCGATCAACACTGTCGTATCTGGCTTTCGTTTCAACTTAAAAACCCACTTACATTTAATGGCCTTTTTACCAATAGGCAAATCACACAAAGACCATGTACCATTCTTCATTATAGCATCATATTCACTTTGCATTGCAGCTAACCAATTTTTTGATTTTTGTGCCTCATCAAATGAAAGAGGTTCTTCCTCTTCACACATACTAGACACAGCCAAAGCATAACAATCTGATGCATAAGAGGCATGCTGAAAACCTAAACGAGTACGACTAGATATAGGTGTATCAATTTTACTATCACGCAAGGTTTGCACCAGCCATTTAGGCATACCTCTAGCCTGCTCATTTTCAGCCCTATCCTCATGAATTACATCCTATAAATCTGCATCAGAAATAGGCTGATCTATGATGTCGCAGAGGCTGAGTATTTGCCTCATTATAGGACTTACATTTGAATTCCCACCTGTAAATAGAGGCAACAATGTATCAAATACATCCCGTGAGCTCACACTCTCTTTGGTACATGATAACAAAGGTTGCACAGCATCTTCCACAAAAACAACATCTCGACTAATCAAGATACGCTTTGACTGTGGATGATACAATCTGTAACCCTTGCTCTCAGCACTGTAGCCAACAAAAATGCATTTACAGCCTTATCATTCAATTTTCTGCATTGTTGCACAGGCACTAAAGCATAGGCCAAGCAACCAAAGACATGTAAGTGACCAATAGAAGGCTTCCTACCATGCCAAGCTTCGTATGGAGTAATAGACTGCAAGGCCTTAGTGGGACACCTGTTGAGTACATATGCAGCACACGTGACAGCCTCAAGCCAAAACGCATGTGGCAAAGCTTGGCTCTTGACCATACATCGTGCCATCTCCATAAGTGACCTGTTTTTCCTCTCAGCAACACCATTTTGTTGAGGGGTATATGGCACTGTACATTGGTGTTTTATCCCACGACTAGCCAGAAATGCATCAAACTCTTTAGACATGTACTCCCCCCCCCCTCGATCAGAACGGAGGGTGCCCACAGTACAATTGGATACATTTTCAACCATAAGCATAAACTGTTTGAAGCACAAAAACACTTCGGGCTTTGCCTTCAGTGGATATACCCATGCATGCCTTGAGTAATCATCAATGAAAGTCACGAAGTACAAGTGTTTACCAAATGATGGAGTTTGCATAGGCCCACATACATCACTATGTACAAGTTGCAATTTGCGAGTGGCCCGCACAGAACCATCCTTTGGAAACGCAAAACGCTGCATTTTGCCCAAAATACAGCCTTCATAAACATGTTTCAATGGTGCCTCAAGAGGGGGCAATGAAGCAACCATATCAAATTTCTGCAAACACAGCAAACTAGCAAAGTTCAGATGACCAAAACGAGCATGCCATAGTTTTGCATCTGAAACTGCCTTTTCATCAAAAACTGCATTTGCTGAATCTTCCACACACTTGTCATAAGAATTGAGCTTATACAGCCCACGAAACAAGGTGCCAGATACAATAATCGTATCACCAGAAGTCAAATCATGAACAGTACATCTGTCATCCACAAATTTGACTACAAGTCCAAGCCTAGCAAGCGCAGAGATAGACAATAGATTCTTCTTTATCCTTGGCACATACAAAGCATCTGAAAGTGTGAAAGCGCTGCCATTTGCAGCAGTAAGCATAATTTTACCAATGCCCTTCACTGGGTGAGAAGCATTATTGGCACATGTGACAGTATTCCCATTAGGGACAGCCTCAAGACAAGTGAACATATCACGATGCGAGGTAATGTGCTTTGTAGCACCACTGTCAAAATACCAAACATCAGAGTCAAGAGAAACTACCCAACATGCATCATGTAAAGATGGGTCATACTGGCAATACACGCTAAACGCCTATTCTATATCCTGCACAACATTTGCAGAATCTGCATTTGTAGAATCATCCGCTATTATGGCTGCATTTGACTCTTTCTTCCTTGCCTCTTTAGCCTTTAGCTTAGGGCAATTCTTAATGACATGATCAGTTGCCTTACAATAGTTGCACCTCATTTTTTTCTTGCCTTTATCAAGAACCTTCTCAGACCTATTGTTGCTACCTATGGAAGGAGAAAAAGTTGTAGACCTACTAATAGGAGAAGAAACAATGGGCCTTACCACTTCTTCTCTGCTGGGCAGCAACAAATGCCTAATCAACTGCACGCTGCCTAGCCCTGTTTTGCTTGGACTGCGCTTCTTGCAAGAGCTTGTTGACTAAAGTATCATACTTGACAACATCAAGTCTATCCTCAGTAAAAACAAGTCTCCACGTGGAAGCAAAAGTCTGATATGACTCAGGTAAAGCATCAAGAACAGTCTGCACAAGAGAATGATCAAGAATAATCTCACCTGCAGAAATCAACTATTCCTTGAGATCTTTAATCTCAGCAAGAAAAACATTTATGTCATCATCTTCCTGCATAATCTTCGATTCTAGCTCTTTACGTAGGTAAGAGATTTTTGCCTCATTGCGACGTGCATACAAACCATCTAGAATATCCCAAGCCTGTTTTGCTGTTTTAGCTGAACGAATATGTGGGGTGATGTTACGTTTGACAAAAAGTGCAATCAAGGCATGAGCCTGCGCATCTTTACCATCCCAACGAGCTTGTTCAACAGTGGGTAAAACAGCAGCAACAGTAGAGCTGCTAGAACCTGCAACATCCTCAACAGATCCTACATCCACAAAACCTGGACGTACATCCATACCCTGCACAATGTTCCACACTCCTTTTGCAACCAAAACATGCTGCATCATGTATGCCCAAAGTGGGTAGTTGCTGTCTCCATCCAATTTGTCATTAGCAGACAACATGCGAAATACATCATTGCTATTATCAGCCATGGCCACTGACTGAAACTGATGCAAAAGACTGAACAGAGAACAACTCGTGCTATGTAGCATGGTCCACATAGAATATGTATGCCTATTTTGCAAAGAACTGCACTGTCAAAATTTTTGTAGAAAATGACGAAAACACATGTGCAGAACTTGCAATGCAAAAACAGAGCCCGAAACGACCTCAGATACGATTTCTGAGAACGTGAAACCCTACGGGCTAATTTGCAGAGTATAGGGACCTGCAAGCGCTCGTGAAAGTTCACCTCAATCGGAGAACGTGAGTCGAAGGGTGCCGGCGGTGTAACCCTGGGAGCCGATGCCTGCTCTGATACCAATTGTTGGAATTAGGGTTGCAAGAAAGCACACAAAGCTTGGAGAAGAAGAAGCAAGAATGCACACAACACACAATGTATTAGATTGTGTCAATGTATAAAAGATAAGTTAGCCCTAGAATGATGGGTGTATATACAAGCCGGGGGAAAAAACTTCCTAAAGAGGGAAAAAGTGCCCCGGCGGTCCTAAGTGTGTTCACACACATCACTGCCTATATATATGGCAACATCCCATACCACCAAATTAATTCCATACATCACTTCCTTGAGAATAGAAGTTTGAGGCAGATTGGCCAATTCCCTCTGAAACTTAAATTCTGACATAAATTTTCTCTATCTGGAAACTTTATTTCAGTTACTGGACTTGAACTAATCTTAATGTTGAATCTATGATTTATTAATTAGGTTCTTTGGTTGAATAAATATTATAGAAATAGTTATGAAAAGTTTTATAAAATGAAATGAATATATACATATACATACCTCCATCATTGGTGTCATAGAAATAATCTGTCAAAAACAATATTAACACTCGAAATAGATGTGAATTGTTATTACCTTTATGGATAGGGTTTTTATATAAAATTATTAATCAAAATCTTATGAGAAACTTGTCATCATAAAAATAAAAGTTAAATTGGTTATGGATATAAGGATAGGAAAATGCTAACCTTGAATTGGAAAGGTTGTTTGAGGGGATGTAAGGTTATAAATGAAGAATGGATAAATATGATAAAATATGAATGACAAGTAATGATTCTAAACATTTTGATCAAATGAACAAGTCTAGATGATGAAAGATTAATTTACATTTGTAGTTGAAATAAACTTAAATAATAAACATGAAACTGAAGCGTAACAAAGTCGTGCCTTATATATATATATATATATATATATATATATATATATATATATATATATATATATATATATATATATATATATATATATATCCAATTGCAATGATGCTCTACGATGAGAAAAATGAGAAACAGTGTGAATGGATTGAAACATAATTACTCTTTCAAACATAATTAGGGTTATATTAAATTATGACTTTATAAGAAATAGAACTTAGAGTAGTATGAATTGAAATTCTATGCATAATTATTTAAGCATGATCATTACTGTAAGAATAAGAAACTTACTTGAAAGGTGTCTGAGTCACTGTCTGAAAAATAAAACTTACATAGAAATATTGGAAACATTATTTACTTAGAGGATACATTGTTTAAAGGACACAAATTTTGTAAGCACATGTGATTGTATTTTTCAATTAAAAAAAGAATTATGGAAAGTGTGGAGAATCAATTTTCTACGTTCATAAAGGTAATGAAATACCATTTCCAAAATAGAAAGTTTTAATATAACAAGAGAAATGAATACAAAAAGTTTGAATAAAATTTACATCCTTCTAATGATGCGGGTATGGTCAGGTATTCTGGCCCTAAGGTAACATAATCGATTTATAAATTTTTCATCCGTTATATTGATGAATCATCTTCTATAGTATATCCACGTACGATGTCCATCCGCTCCAGAAGGTGGCAAAAACGTATGTTTGGAGCAAAAACCGTGGTGTTTCCAATAGGTATGAAAACAAAGCATCCCTCGTGATCATATGTCCAGAGCTTTAACCATTCATCTTGTTGCCTGTTGTTGAATATCCATAGTAGTTGAAAAATAGCATGGTATGCTAAATGGGTACATTGTGTCATGAGCCACATGAGTTCCGATTGTGTAAGTGGATCATGGGGTGATGACCGAGTCATAATGCTATAATAATCAAAAAATTTGACATGGCGATGCTATGTTGTACAATTCATTTTGGTTTTAGTGAGGGAGTCTTGAGGTTAAGCACTATTATAATTTTAAATACAATGGAAACTAATAGCAATCTAAAGAAATGAAAAGAAGTAACACAATTACGATCTAAAGAAATGAAAAGAAGTAACACAATTACGATCTAAAGAAGTAACACATCTACTAACATTTATAATTCAAAACCAAAAAATAAATTTAAATACATCTTTAATCTAGGGCCAAGGATGCCATGAGTTCTGCTCAAACAGTCTAAAGAGATGTCGAGGGAAGGTGTTCATGAGGTTAGTGATAGCTATTATGGGAAATGTTGCCAAATAGTTGGGTACGTGGATACGGATTTCAGAAATCATGTTGAAGAAATACAAAATATATAGCTTGGGTATTATGGGTAACATTCGTAATGTCGAAGTCTACGACTTTTGTTGTGGAGTCCCAAGCAATTCCTCGTTTTGCCATAGTATTATAGAAGTCCATCCTTCATAGAAGGGCCATGGGGGAGGTTCATTGGTCAATGACTTTCTCCAAGGTAAATGTGGTCCAATAGTCTCTCTCAATGCCCATAAAAGTGGTTGAATCGAGGGTTGCCAAGCCATTTTTCCGATGTTGATTTTAAATCAAGGTTGTCGGACTTTACAAGACAAGGAAACTCGTAAGCAAATTTTAGGTAAGGGTCTTTAAAATATCACCTAACATTTAATCAAAAAGAAGACTTAAACGAAAAGCATGTTTTTAATCTACCCCTATTTATATGTTATGCTTTGTTGTTTAATAGTGAGAAGGCATTGAAAAAAATTTAAATACATGTAAACAGTTAGTATAATTAAATTAAGAATGAGGTGACTTGAGGGATTTTAAGGGTAAGCGTATAAATGTTTCTCTTCGTGAGAGAAATAAAATGGATAGTTGGAGTAGACTTTACTATATTACGTGTCTAGCTTTATAATGGTCATTTAACAAGATGTTTCTTCTAATTTTCCCTTGGTTGATGAGTGTCTATGGTCTCTAAGCTTTTTAGAGGGATGATTAAAGCTATTAAAAGCTTTAATTTTGGGTCTCAAGGTATTTCCTATTAAAAGTTATAAGCAACTTGTATATTAAAGATATAGAGTGCTTTAATTTATTAACCTCTTTAATTTCAACTGCATCTTATGCAATGATGGTCATTGATTTTACAACTGACATTGGGTAAATATATATATAAAAAGCTTGATTATTAAAACTTTAATCAAGGCTTTAAAGCTTAATGGTTAAGCCTCCAAAATGTGTTGTATGCGCAAAAAGGAGATGGGGTAAGGTATATATATATATATATATATATATATATATATATATATATATATATAGCCTTTTATATCAAAGCTTTATTATTAAAACTTAACAAAGCTTTATTATTAAAGCTTAACACCAGCACAGCTTATTAATAAAGCTTACAAAGTTCGGCCAGTTAATCGATGCAGTGTAGGGAATATCGCAACCGTAGTCGTCGAGTGAGGGAGAAAAAAATAATAATGAACCCAGCGCACTCATAGCCCAAAATAATTTAAAAAAGGAACTTTTGTATTTTTTAACTTTATAAAGCTTATATTTTTAATAAGCTTTTTCTTTTTCAAACAACGCGCAGCACTCTAAAAAGTTTGGTTTAATAAAGCTTTATTTAGCAAGCTTCGATTTGCATGGCCGCTTCGAATTGTATAATCGGCGTATCATCAGCCCCCTTCTTCTATATTTTCCGCCATGCAGGAGATTAAAATTAATAAAAATTCAATTATAATTTATGAAAGAAAAATAATATTTGAGAGGTGAAACCCTCCCAGACCGTCCATTATAGAATTCATCTCCTGGTCACTACCCAAAATTCTGAAAATAGAAGAATGCTACTCTTGCCTTGGTCATCACATCCATAAAGAAAGATCTCCAAACCAAATTAAAATTCTCAAAACCACTTTTGAGAAACTAAAAGTGGTTTCTCTTCCAGACTAGTGGTATTTGGAAGAACTGTGAGATTAATTTCTAGCCATTGATTCTAATCTCCATCCAAGGGTCTATGCAAATCCCATAACCATTCAATCTTTGGCACAAAGGTTTTCTGAGCTTTCTCCCCTTTACCCTTTGGTTTTTTCTCCCCTTTACCCTTTGGTTTCTTGTAAGCTTTCTCCCCTTTACCTTTGGTTTCTGGTGAGTTAACCTTCATTCTTGTAGTGACAACCTTCTTCAAGAATGTACACCCAAGCTCTCATACCACTAGAATGTACACCCAAGCTCTCATACTAGTGTCCATGACATGGACCTTGTTACATAAAATAACTTTGTACACATTTACACATATATTAATCTTGTGCTCACTTGCATTGCATTTGCAGACATGAAACTAAACATATGTTGCATCATAAAAAGTTGTAAGTTCTATCTTTCTCTTGCTTTCTTAAAGATGCATAGTTTCCTTACTTGCAACTTCTTGCTTTTCATGTCATTCTACATTTTATAGTAGTCCTTTGCCCTATGACTTGGTCTTCCACACTAATAGCACTCCATGCTATTTTCATCTGAATTCTTTGCCATCCAGCTTAGCTGCGAGGCAAGGGGAGTCAAAGAGGCCGTGGAAATTGGCAAAGGCAATATAATGATGCACGTGAATGCTATTATTGTGGTAAGCTTGGACATGTGCAGGCAGAATGTTATAAGAAGCAGTGCAAGGGGGGGAGAGGAAAAAGAGGGGAGGCAAAAGAGAGAGAGCACAATGTAAGAGAGAAAGAGACGAAGACAGAGAGAGACAAAGAACAAGTTTATATTTGCTCTATTGGTTAGGGTTTAATTTAAATTTCTTTGAGCACGTATTAAAGTTTACGCTGCTTTTTGCTCATTATGCTTGAAATTTTGCCTTAGTGTGCTCCAAGAACGGGTTTGCTTGAATACTCTTAGGATTATTTTGTTTTCGTGATGCTTACCCTGGTGCAAAAGCACTTAAATGGTTTTTTCTTAGAAAGGTTGAGCAACTCGTGTGAAGATTTTGGTTTCCCACTTGTCCTTATGTAGCCTCGTATTTTTAAAGCTTAATCTTTGTTTAAGTTTTGTTTTCCTACTATTTGCTTGTAGTAATGAGAACTTAAATTTCTTTTATTTTCTTGCAAGCTTCATTTATTTGAACACTTTATTAGATTTTGATTTAGCCATCTATGAGCAAGTAAATAATTCACCCTCACTTAGGTTTAATGCATGCTATGTGCTTGAAGTACTATGGTAAGTAACAAATTTTGCATTTAGGGCTATTTGGAAGAATGATTGATTGCCTAGTGATTTTTTTGGTAAGCCATAGATTTTAGTTTAGAATTCGTTGCAAGAATGGTTTGTTGCCCAACATTATTTAGTTTGGTTGTGAAATACTTACTTCGTGACTCTATTGATTTTAGATCAGGCGACCCGTGTATAACAGCTGCAGAAAGAGAGGTACTGGAGGTCGCCATTGCAGCTGCAACAACAGAATCGTGAAGCAGCCCTAGCAAGAAAAGCGTGAGTTTTTACACTTAAAATGGTTCCACGGAGAGAGTGAGAGAGAGAGAGAGATTCCTCCTAAGTACTACCCTAGAAATTTATGAAATCAATCTTGTTTGTATTGCAACATAGGAAATAGTGCTCGTCTGCAACTACAAAGCTGCTAAACTTGCCAAAATAAAAGTTTTCAAGTCTGAGATTATGCACCCCCTTATAATGATAAATAAAGTTCTTCATTCAAGCCGTGTGAGCACCTATACCCGAGAGAGCTAAGGCCAAAGCCTATCTTCTTTAGCATTTCTTGATTCTATGGGACATCCCCACCACCTTAAATATTTCTCAATTTTAAGTTGTTCGTATGCTTGATTAGGAATCATCATATTTTGCACCATAATTCAGTAAAAGCATGAATAGGTGGCCAAAATAGCAATGTTCAAGACATCTGCTGTATAGCACATTGCACAACTAAAGTAAAGCCTAGATGCACCAAAAATAACCTTCTTAATCACCATTGTAAGTTGTACCTGGGTCTAATCATGACAGAACGTAATGAGGCAGATTTATAGACAATACCTAGGGGACTTGCATTGTCATCAAGCCATTAATATCGCCAAAGGAGGGTGTTGGTAGGCATGATATCATGTTCGTGCCAAAAAAATTGCTGCAGTGGAAACAAGGCCTACAAAGAACCTTATGCGTGACCTTATTGATGATTTATCTTAGTAAGATGTCACTTGATACAATTCTTCTTGTGTTCTAGCTTTACGTGTTAATCAATTGACTTCGCATAACTATATTCTCTCTTGACCTGCTGTTCTTTGCTCCATCACCATTCTCAAAGATCAACGAAACAAGTACCAAGAAGCCCATGGTTTTTTAACTTAAAGGATGGTGTCCATGGGTTGCATCTTTGCTTGTTTGCTCTTCTATTGTTCCATCAGCTCCCTCAAAGCTCGATGAAACGACTGCCAGGTGGGACAAGGAGAACATAGTTTTTAACTTCGAGGATGGTGTGCAAGCATGTGAATGTTGCCACGTGGTTGTACCTTTCATGATTGTTACCGTAAGAGAAAACCCATGCATGATCTGCCCGCGATTGAGTCTTTCGTTTCAGGCTTGGCAAATCAACAATCTTCCCAATACACAACAAGCAATGGCAGAACTAATAGCACAAAGTATGTCTATATCTTAAGATTTTCACCTACAGGGTGCTCAAAAGTAAAATAGAATTATCCACATGAGAAATGTGTTGCATGCAACATGTGACCAGAGTAGAAATATCCACTACTTATGTCATATAAGGCAAATTCTGTTTTGCCACATGGCATGATCTAATGTGCGAAAATCGTCTGCAATTCTTCCAATATGGTAGACATTTCAGTCTCCTCGAGTTTTGCATTCCTTGTAGCCTCAGTGAGGTTCACTCGTGATTCAGACACCACGAGCAAAAGCAGAGAGGCAGCACGAATGCACTCCTTCAGGACCTGAGGAATTTTCAAAACCTCAAATGACAGATGTGATAATCACCACCCGGGGTGAGGGATATTCATCTCATGAGGCATTAAACTTGAGGAACTGTTAGAACTAACATTTTCCCTTTCCTAAGATTGACACACTGCTAATTGAAGCCTATGAAAGAAACCAGAATTTCAGATTTCACACAGATCTCACTGGACCTTAGATTGTAGGCAGAGGCTTGTGGAGCAGACCAATGGCTAATCTACCTTAAAAATAGCCAACTGGCATGTGAACACATTTTAATAAGGGCTACGCAAATCTGAACGGGTGCTACCGCTGAGAACAGTTGTCTTATTTTATTGAGCACTACTAGCAGGGTTCCCATAGTAGTGCACCCAATGGACGGTGCAGCTGCTTGGGCTTGAATGAGGAGCTAATGGTGCAAGTTGAGAGAGAGAGAGAGAGCAAGAGAGAGAGATGCCTTCAAGCTCATAGCTTTAACAATACCATTCTATAGAGACAGAGGTCAAACATTACAGCTTGAATTAACTTGACTGCAACTGGGCTGACTGGGCCCCTTCTAGAAGAAAGAAGGGCACAACTTAAGCACACCAGCTTGGCCTTTGTTTCCTCAACATTTGAATCAGCAGCAAAAAAAAAAAACATATATACGTAAAGGTAACTTGCTTCGAAGAGAGGACTAGCAGCATGAGAATATAGATTAATAGAGCAAGCCTTTTGGCTGGCTTTCAAAATTGGGCAGAAATATCATCTCCCTTTAATCAACACCGAAAAATTCAACCCCATAATGAAGTAGATAACAAACCTTGAGAAGGGCCATTCCACAAGTCCGGATGACCAGTACTAGCCCGGAGCATTGCCCTGTGCGATGGCCCAGCCTAAGGCCGCTTCCAACCAGCATACAATCAGCATACAGAATGCAGAATGCAAGAAACCTGCACACATCAACAATAAGACTGCACGGCATCCTTCAAATGCTAGTGTGCAACATTTTGTTCTGCTGGTTGAAATTATGATAAGATGGCCTACTTGGAATCTGAGGAAGTGGCTTTTTTTACAAGAACATTCAAAAGTGGAAGCTGTTGAAACATCTGTCCAGCCAGTGCAATATAACTTGAAAATAAAGAACACACCAAAAAGCTATTGTCAATTGAACTATCCAGCTAATACAGTATAATTTAGACACAAACTTTCTGGTGGTCTGCAACAGCCCCAAACACGAATGGATCACACCCTCTTAAAAGCACTTCTCACAATCCAACACCAGAATGGATCCACTTTCAATAATTGTAGGCCACACCTTGTAACAGCAATTAATTCAAAAGGGCCAAGGTAGTTAAGATCTGATAAATTTTGCAGCAACATGTGCACCCCGATAATCACCCACTGACCACCTTACCTTTACAAGACAGGGCCACCTCACAACCACCTTCCTGCTTATCTAAAAGCAAAGAGTCCGATTCAGGATGCCCGACAAATCTTCATAAGTTAATATTAAGTTTAAAAACAGAAAAGTGATGACCACCCATTAAAAAAAAGTACCACCCATTCCTGCAAAAACTATAACGAAATAAAAGTATTACTATTAAAAAAGCATGTTCATTGACGGCCCTGACACATCAATAGGAGTACTATATGTTCCATTCATAACAAGAACTTCAAGGAAGATAACTCAAATACAGTGAAGAGTTAACAAAAATGCTTCAGAGTTCAGGAATCCCAGACACTGAAAAGTTAACAGTACAAGTCATATGCAGGCAGGCACAACAAATCTGTGAATGCCAATTCATAATATGAAAGCCCATAAAACCTGCCTCCCTCCAGTCACCAGAGCTGTCATTGGTATCCTCTTTTCTTCCAAATAAGCTCCACATCATCCAGTGTGTACTGTTTCCTGTGAATCTGGCACATCCAGGACACATGAAAATAAGCACACAAAACTTGCTTTATCTCAAACTTCAAATTTGCATAGCTTTTCTGCTGGAGTAACAGAAACATATCTGCTCCTGTCTACGTGCTGCATTCATAAAATCAGACAATATGCTGTAATTGCTGCGGTTCCCAAATATGTGAAATACTAGACACCTTATTAAGGACAGGCACTTAGCCCAAAACTTTCTAAAAGATCTCAAACACATCTGATAGCTGTCCTTGTGCATGAGCCGATCCTTCTGAAGCCCTTATATTCAAAATGTAGTACGAAAACTAAGAAAACAGAGCACAAACCTGCTAATACAAGACCGTATTGCCAAACTACAATAACGCACTCCAACTGAATTTTTTGCTACCAGCCTACTCCTAATCAGCAGAGTCCAGACTTACTGACCATATTCAGTCCAGCCAACACACATTCGACCAAAGGTACCGACAGCCATGAGGTAAAATGCCAGATAAACCCATGTTGCAGCAGAAATCTGAAGGGTCGTCTGAAACAAAATCTCAAGAAGAGAGCTCAATTATGCGTGGGGTAAGGCCTGAAGCGTGCCTCAGGGCCTCGCTGCGTCTGTTTCCCAGCAGCACCATAGCCTTCTGCAGATGGACCACTACCAACCCCATAACCGCCCGCATTTGCACCAGAATCAGGTCCTGACCTTTGGTAGCCAGAAGCCCCATAGGGATCTCCGGCAGGACCAGATCCATAGCTACCACCTTGAGCACCGTATCCGGAACTGCCCGAGCCATAGCTGCCATCGCCTCCACCATAACCATAACCACTACCAGTTCCATAACCACCTGCTCCTGATGTCGCTTGCCCTGCATTTGGACCCGAGCCCCACCCACCAGCTCCATACCCACCCATGACCCCACTGCTGGCTCCATATCCCCCTGGATTCCCCCCTGCAGGATACATTCCACCAGGACTGCCCCAAGGACTCCGCGGGGCTGCTGAAGGTGCACCCCCATACCCTCCTATTGCAGACCCTGTTCCATATCCACCAGCATTGCCATACCCAGCAGTGGCAGGAGGTGCATTTCCATAGCCACCATAGCCTCCAGCGCTTCCGTACCCCCCGCCACCTGGGTAACCACTTGCTCCATAGCTCCCATTCATATTGGGTCCATAACCTGAACCTGATCCATAGGGGGCACCACCATAACCACCAGAACCATAAGGAGGATAGCCGCCCCTTCCAGCTGGAGGCCCAGAAAACTGGTTGCCTCCATACGTATTACCCTGGGTAGAGTTATACCCCTGTCCATAACCCCCTCTACCAGCACCTCCTCCACTGCCATATCCACCTCCTATTCCTCCTCGACTCCCAGGTATGGACATTTCTTTCGGAACAGCAGGCTTTACCTCCACCAGCTTCTGATTCAACTCATGGAAGTTCTTCTGCAGAACCTTATCGACTGCATCTTCGGTATCAAATGTTATGAAGCCAAATCCCCTGGGTCTTTGTGTTGAATGGTCATACATAACTACAGCATCTGTTATGTTTCCAAACTGTTCAAAGTAGTTCTTGAAATCTTCTTCTGTTACGGTGGCAGCCAAGCCCCCCACAAATATTTTCTTTGTTCGAGGGCCTGCATTGGCATTCCTTCCAGGATTTTGATGCTGCTCGTCCCGAGGCACTGCTTTCTTGACATCGACCTTTACGGATCACATAAAAAAAGAGAGTTGAAATAAGGTGCTGAAGTCTAATACAACTGAAACAGCAAGAAAACAACACCGGCACCTAGACAACAGAAATTGCTAAAAAGCCTGACCTGTTCATTCCGAACCCTTAAAGTCTAACCTTCACTTTTCCACAAATATATAAGACAGAGTTGACCATGCCTCAAGCAGAACCCCTCAGCATGCGCAGACAAACCCTGGCCCCAACAAGAGGAAACCATGGCGACAAGAAACCTACCCATAGCAAAAAATCAGGGCTTACCGTCCTCCCCTCGATAGTGTGCTTTTCAAGCACTGCTTTATCTGCAACAGATGGATCTGCAAAGACAACGAAGCCGAAGCCCCTGGCGCGCCCTGTCGCTCTATCTTTCATAATAACAGCGTCTGTAATCTCGCCGTAGGTACTGAAATGGTCTTTCAGCGTCTCCTCTGTCGTCTCCCAGGAGATCCCGCCGATGAAAAGCTTCCCCACATCAGAATCCATGGCTTCACTACTTACCCCTCCGCTTCTAAGGGTGCCCTTCCAAGCTTTCTCGAGGTCTGGCTATGGGGGCCACAACAGACAAAAGTAGGGCCGCCCTATCAACAAGAAAATGCAACTACCTCCGCCTCTAAGAGTGCCCTACAGTAGCCTGCCCTGCAACGGTCCGAGGTCTGGCTATGGCGGCCACAACAATCAAAAGCCTCCTATCAACAAGAAAATGCAAAGAGAGCAAAATGTGACATTTTATAACTTAGGTCATTTATTTATGAAATAAAGGAAACACCCTAAGTTCGAAGTCAAATTGACAAACGTGTTATGGGAGAGTGGGTTGTACTAAGGTTAAGGGTTAGATTCTTATTTGTGTACCTTGTAATTTAATGAGCTGAGCTTTTACACACAAGTTCTCTCTCCACACTTCTTCCTATCTCTCTCCCCCTAGCTTTTACACAAACACGCTCTCCCTAGTTATATCACACAAGATGCGCGCACAAACAAAACTAATAGCCTCTCTCTCTCTCTCTCTCTCTCTCTCTCTCTCTCTCTCTCTCAAGTGAAAGCAGCTCGTCATCCAAGAGTTTCGACCTCCCAAACCCAGCGCCACTCCACCGGGTGCCCCCCACACTCCTTAGGCTCTCTTTTTCCTCTATTTGTGGGTTTACTCTCTTTTTCCCTAAGGTTGTTTTAGCTTAGAATGATGTATTTGCTAGTTTTAAATTGAATATGAGCCTTGACCAAGTTGTATTAACCATTCTCTCCCGTTAATGAGGAAACAATTTGTAATCCACCTTTTTTGGTCCCATAGACCATATCTGGCCTCTGTGGATGTTAAAACAAATCTCTCTCTATCTCTCTCATGCTACATCATCTATTTTCTCAGTAGCCTCATCACCTATGATTTCTTAGTAGGCCTGTTGTTCTCCCTCTTGTGCACAAGCTTTGTCATTCGGGTGGGAGGGTTGGCCCTCTAGCTACAACCACGACCACCAGCTAGTCGTGTCTATGTGAACAATCCACCCACGATCTACGAACTCCATTCCCGAGCTTACCTCTACATAGATCTGCGTTGCAGTAACTCCCCAATCTGCCTTGAGCAGCCCCACACTCATGAAAGCCCTGCCTCCTATAGAGATTTAAAACACACAAGTATTTTCAAGTTTCATTTTACCCTAGGGGTGGGAGTCCCTCCAACCTTTAAACAATATCGAGCAAGATGAATACTTGAACTCATGGCAATCTTATCTCTATCAGGGCCCTCATCAATAGAGCCACCCACCTACAAGTCATGATTGAGAAATTTCAAAAAGGAAGCAATGAGCTGAGACAATGGCTTGTAGTAATAAAAACTTGCCTCGTTTGCCATAGAATACAATGTAAAGTACGTGGAAGCAATGCTAGCCAAGGTCAAGGAAGTTGAATCTACCCTTACAACATGACGGAAGCCCAAGTCAAAGAAGTCATGGCAAACAATTGCTGGTAAGGTGGAAGAACTTGAAGACCTCACAATTTGTCAACAACTCAAACAAGAGAAGCTAGTGTAGCCATATATTGGTAGTGATGTGTGAACACACTAGAACCAATCGGGGCACTTTTTCCCTCTTTAGGAGGTTTTTTCCCCCGAGCTAGTATACACCCATCTTGGGGTATACTTATCATCTTTGTACAGCACACATTTATTATCTATCTATCATCTTGTTGTGTGCTCTCTTGAGCTTCGCATGTGTGTGTGTGTGTACGCATTCTTGCAACCCTAATTCCAACATTTGGTATTAGAGAAAACTCCCCTCGCCTCTAGTGTTGTTACCTATTACCACCACCCCGATACATCTGTCTTCTTGAATCTAATCAAGAAGCCCTTCTTGGAGAAGAAAGCGGAGCTCGCACTATGCAGTACATTGTACTTCAATTTTCGAGTCAGATTTCCATTTCGGGCATGTTTAGAGGGTCATTCCTGTGGTTTTTCATTCTCGCAGTCATCTCTGGGGACTAGATCTGCATTATTTTTCACTAGATCTAGGAGTTTTCCAGCTCAAATCTTCAAGCAACGGGTGTACATACATCAACACTTTATCGCCACATTTAATCTCATCTTGAGGCTTCAACTCAGCACATCGATTTCTGCATATTACTAGTAACATTTATGTTCTTTATACTCTACAATTTTTAATACATCGATTTCTGCATATTACTAGTAACATTTATGTTCTTTATACTCTACAATTTTTAATACATCTTGCTAGTCTACACTATTAGTGATCTTGTAACAACCAGTTTGGTTGTATCAAGGGGTCACTAAGTGCCTAAAAGTTTTGTTTATATTTGTGGGAGTGCTATCAGAAATGGTTGAAAGTGATGTATCCAAAGATGTTATCTACTAAGAACAAACTTGACAGGACTAACTACCCATTATGGTCCTTCATGATGAGGCATGTATTGGTTGCTAAGTGCTTGTGGAATGTAGTTGCTGGTGGCAAGGAGAAACATCGTGGTTTTGTACCTAAGCATGATGTAGAAGGTATATCTAAGGAAGCAAACTCTATTATACATGTTACAAGAACACAGGATGATGTACCTCCTATGGCAAAACAGTCTAGATGGGATGGTAGAGATACACATGCACATGCGTTGCTTGCCTTGTTTATTAAGAGGACTATAATTCATCACATTCACTCATGTAAGATAGCCAAAGATGCTTGAAATACACTTGCAACTTTGTACCAAGTGCACAATGAGGCATGCGTTGCCTATCTTTGCAAGCAGTTGGAGTCTGAACATATGAGTGAGGGAGACTCTATGGACAGTTTCATTACAAAGATCAAATTTTGCATCCACCATCAGACTCATGATGAAAGGCAATCCGAATGCCTTAAAGTTTGAGGAGTTGGTGTCTATGCTCTTGCAAGAAGAGCAGTCAAGGTAAAATAGGTCTATTATGCGCAAGGTGACCGGGCATTTACTCTGCTACCAACCATAAAGGAAAAGGTAAATCTTTTTCTCACGGTGGCTCTAAGCCAAAATCAGATTCATCTGGCATTTCTGTAGACAAAGATGCTGACAAATTGAAGAAGAAGGGAAAATGTAATTACTGCAGGAAACCAGCTCATTACATTAATGAATGCAAAAAAATGGCTGAGAATGAGAAAAAGAAGTGTTAAGGCTCACCCTAACCCTCCTTGAAACACATCGAAAAAGAGATTACTTAGCGAGCCGCAACTATCGTGAGGATTTTTCCAATGGTTGAGCTCGTAACCCTTGAGGTCTCCAAGCTCTACAACTCCTTGAGAAGCAATTCCACCGTGCCTCCCCCTGCAAGCGTTTTGACACCGTCGCATTGCACTACGGGTACTCGTCCCTCCTCTCACTTCACTTCACTCACACACACTCACTAGCATGCATTAGGGAGAGAGATTAGCAAGAGCAAGAATCAATTGCACAATGGGAGAGTATGTTGTATTATGAGAGATATTCACTTATATACATGGTCATAAGTGTTCACACTCACTTAAATTGTGGCTGACCGGGCATTTAGGCTTATAAGAGGCCTAATGCTATTACAATGGTCATAAGTGTTCACACTCACTTAAATTGTGGCTGACCGGGCACTTTAGGCTTATAAGAGGCCTAATGCTATTACAATGACTACTCTCATAATATATCCATAAAGTGTTCACACTCACTTAAATTGTGGCTGACCGGGCACTTTAGGCTTATAAGAGGCCTAATGCTATTACAATGACTACTCTCATAATATATCCATAAAGTGTTCACACTCACTTAAATTGTGGCTGACCGGGCACTTTAGGCTTATAAGAGGCCTAATGCTATTACAATGACTACTCTCATAATATATCCATAAAGTACATTACTTAGGACTTCATCCTAACTTGCTACCACACGCTCTTGAAGCGGGAATCGCCATAAATACTCTGTCACACCATTACGGGCGCCCGTCCAAGTTGTAGCTTTGGACACCATTGCTTCATATCTTGAATGTATGACCCTTTGGTGTATCTATCGTGACTCCTTGATGTAAGATAATGGCGGTAGATCTTATTAACAATAGAATTAGGTTAACATCCCCCCCTTCCTGATGGTAATCACGTCTGCATGATTGCGTTGAAGACCTTTGTGTGGGGAGAATGGACAAGCTTTATCGATGGCTTTGATGTTGATTGACCGCTCAATGGTCCTTGTCCCTATGGAAGGATTAAGAAAATCTAGGTAGTGGTGAATGAAAAGGTTAGTGGTTTATTGGGAATTCCTAACGGGGTGGGGGTGAGTTTTTTTACGAATGATTGCATATTTGTGTGAGCTTTTTTCTTCTTCTTCTTTTTTTGGCTTTTTGCTCACTTTGTTTTTGGTAATCATAAGCAATGTTACAAGTGATTTGTGTTAATAGGGATGTTAAGGGATGTTAACAGTAGGAGAGAAGAGAGGGAAGGATCCGGAGGAATGTAGACTTAATCATCAGAACGAGATGGTGATTCTCTGTTCCTCATTTGATTCATTGAAGCGACATTCATCATTTGAAGAAATTGGCCTTTGATGATATCCCTTTGTGTGGCAGGATTCTTGTCAAATATTGTTGAGTAGGACCTGTTCCTGCTTTCTTCTACCCATATGCTTTTTATGTTTTTATGTATATTTAAGTACTCTTATGAAGCAAATATACATGAAATATAAGAATTGAGGCATATAGACTCTTATTGAACTGCTGTGTTGAAGTAGCCACTTGTTGGTGAGGATTAAAAGAATCACGTTGACTTGTGAGGCTAATATAGATATCTTCACTAAGGATTGAATCATTGATTTGTGAAGATGGTAGTTTGGAGAGGTTTGTAATTTGAAGAAAAATGCCAGGCGATGGGTTGTACCATTGACTAGGCTATCGCCCACCATGCCCCCCCATCCAGAGATGTACCTAAAAGTTGTCGATGGTGAGGCTTTGGTACAAATGTTCTCCAGTGCATGATTATGGATATGTACTCATCATGGAGCAGCTGCTACATTAACATAGCCAAAGAATAGTAAGCTATAAGCTTAATAAATATAAAATGGCTTGTGTTAATGCATGAGATGGCTTAATCCGCGATATGGCTTCATTCGTGAAAGTGCAGGTTCTTAAGCCGTGAGACTGTAATTCATGAGAAACCTGAACTTGTGAGATTACAGATTTTTTGGCCGTGAAGGGATATTTTGTGAAATGGTTTAATCTTGTGAGATGGTGTTTTCGTGAAAGTGCAGGCCGTGAGATGTAATTCCGTGAGATGGAATTTCGTGAAGTGGAATTCCGCGAGTTGGAATTCCGTGAGATGTAATTCCGTGAGATGGAATTCCGTGAGATGGAATTCCGTGAGTTGTGATTCCGTGAGTTGTGATTCCGTGAGATGTAATTTCGTGAAGTGTAATTCCGTGAGATGTAATTTCGTGAAGTGTAATTCCGTGAGATGTAATTTCGTGAGTTGGAATTCCGTGAGATGGAATTCCATGAAGTGTAATTTCGTGAGTTGGAATTCCGTGAGATGGAATTCCATGAAGTGTAATTCTGTGAGTTGGAATTCCGTGAGATATAATTCTGTGAGATGGAATTCCATGCAGATGGAATTCCGTGAGATGGAATTCCGTGCAGTGTAATTCCATGAGATGTAATTCCGTGAGATGGAATTCCGTGCAGTGTAATTTCGTGAGATAGAATTCCGTGCAGTGTAATTCCGTGAGATGGAATTCCATGAGATGTAATTCCGTGAGATTGCAGGTTTTTATTATTATTATAAAGGTCGTGAAAGGTTATTCCGTGAAATGGCCTAAACCCCTGAAAGTGCAGGTTCTGACCCCGATGATTTTTTATTGAAATGATTCTATGGGTCAGCTAGAGCATGACATGTGAGCAATAGGTTCTTGTGCATTTATGCTTCACATCCATAGGGGTGACAAGAGCATTGCGAGTTTATCTTTGATGTGCTCATAAGCCTCTGTTGCAGACATGGGAATTGATTCTTGAATTTTTGCCTCACATGTTGTCAAGGCAGTAGATAAGATTGCTCATTGGTTACCATTGGGGTTGCTTGAACACACAAGCTCTTGTGTAGGACGAGAGTGGTTGAGTGACTTGCTTGGTGTTGCTTGGGTCTCCACTCTTGTCGAACTTTAGGTGAAGCTGTTGGGGTTGAAGTCCGTGGGTGAGGTTTTCTTCACGTTGTTTATTTTTGGCAACCATATGATGGGATTACCATCATAGTATCCTTGTTGTTGAAGCAGATGCACAGGCACCCATCTTTGATGAACATTATAAACTGGTGGCTGATGTGCTTGGTGCTAAGGCTTCCTTCTTTGTGCAAGCTTAGGGGACTTTGTGACGCACTTGGGAATCCAAGCTTTGGTATTACTTTGGTAGTACCCTTGTGCTTGTAGTAATCTTTTGGTGCCCACACTTGCTGACTTGGTGGAGTTCTTTAAGGAACTTGCATAGGCTTTTTTGGATAGTGTTATGGAGTACTTTTCTTTTTCTTTGGCCTCTAAGTACTGCGTTGAGGAAGAGGCTTTGACTGTCGAGGCACCCAAACTTGATTGGCACCTTCATAGGAGCCTTGAGCTACAAGTAGCTACTTTGTCACCCACATCTTGATACTATTAAGATACCTTGATTGTGGTTGTCGTGGAGTTTTCCTTTGGGTTGATGTGGAAGGTTTGGGACCCTCCTTGACTTTGGTTGGCACTGAGGCTGCAGGTTTGAGACTCATGAACATTGTTGACGATGATGAGGCTAGAGTCTCTTGTGAAGTACCTATCGATGAACGAGGCCTTTGAGCATGTGGTTGTCTCCTTTGGTGAGGTTTGTTGATGAAGATGCATAGGCCCCGGGGCTTTTCCTTTGAGTTCCTTGTTAGAGATAGATGGTTGGGATGTGAGAATTTCTTTAGGAATAGTTGTTGATTGTGAGGTTTTGGCATCGAACTTCGTAGGTGAGGATAGGGTTGAAGAAGCAGATGCTCTAACGGAGTCTGTTGTTGATGCAGATAGTAGGTCATTGTGTAGAGGGGCTTCTGTGGTGGAAGAGGCTTGTAACCTTTTGTGTTTAGGATCATAGAAATCCATTAAAGTTGGATCCTTTTCCTTGCAGTATGGTATTGTCAAATTTTTATCATTGACCACCATGATGACTTTATCGCTAGCAACGCACAGTGGTGCTTGGGTAGCAATAGTCCATTGACCACCATGATGACTTTATCGCTAGCAAAGCACAGTGGTGCTTGGGTAGCAATAGTCCATTTATACCCCAAGATCAAATCTGCTTCTAACACATACTCAACCACAAAAAACTTGCAAGTAAGGGGGTTAGTTTCAATATACATTGTATGTTCAAAGTACCTAAGCATGATGTAGAAGGTATATCTAAGGAAGCAAACTCTATTATACATGTTACAAGAACACAGGATGATGTACCTCCTATGGCAAAACAGTCTAGATGGGATGGTAGAGATACACATGCACATGCGTTGCTTGCCTTGTTTATTAAGAGGACTATAATTCATCACATTCACTCATGTAAGATAGCCAAAGATGCTTGAAATACACTTGCAACTTTGTACCAAGTGCACAATGAGGCATGCGTTGCCTATCTTTGCAAGCAGTTGGAGTCTGAACATATGAGTGAGGGAGACTCTATGGACAGTTTCATTACAAAGATCAAATTTTGCATCCACCATCAGACTCATGATGAAAGGCAATCCGAATGCCTTAAAGTTTGAGGAGTTGGTGTCTATGCTCTTGCAAGAAGAGCAGTCAAGGTAAAATAGGTCTATTATGCGCAAGGTGACCGGGCATTTACTCTGCTACCAACCATAAAGGAAAAGGTAAATCTTTTTCTCACGGTGGCTCTAAGCCAAAATCAGATTCATCTGGCATTTCTGTAGACAAAGATGCTGACAAATTGAAGAAGAAGGGAAAATGTAATTACTGCAGGAAACCAGCTCATTACATTAATGAATGCAAAAAAATGGCTGAGAATGAGAAAAAGAAGTGTTAAGGCTCACCCTAACCCTCCTTGAAACACATCGAAAAAGAGATTACTTAGCGAGCCGCAACTATCGTGAGGATTTTTCCAATGGTTGAGCTCGTAACCCTTGAGGTCTCCAAGCTCTACAACTCCTTGAGAAGCAATTCCACCGTGCCTCCCCCTGCAAGCGTTTTGACACCGTCGCATTGCACTACGGGTACTCGTCCCTCCTCTCACTTCACTTCACTCACACACACTCACTAGCATGCATTAGGGAGAGAGATTAGCAAGAGCAAGAATCAATTGCACAATGGGAGAGTATGTTGTATTATGAGAGATATTCACTTATATACATGGTCATAAGTGTTCACACTCACTTAAATTGTGGCTGACCGGGCATTTAGGCTTATAAGAGGCCTAATGCTATTACAATGGTCATAAGTGTTCACACTCACTTAAATTGTGGCTGACCGGGCACTTTAGGCTTATAAGAGGCCTAATGCTATTACAATGACTACTCTCATAATATATCCATAAAGTGTTCACACTCACTTAAATTGTGGCTGACCGGGCACTTTAGGCTTATAAGAGGCCTAATGCTATTACAATGACTACTCTCATAATATATCCATAAAGTGTTCACACTCACTTAAATTGTGGCTGACCGGGCACTTTAGGCTTATAAGAGGCCTAATGCTATTACAATGACTACTCTCATAATATATCCATAAAGTACATTACTTAGGACTTCATCCTAACTTGCTACCACACGCTCTTGAAGCGGGAATCGCCATAAATACTCTGTCACACCATTACGGGCGCCCGTCCAAGTTGTAGCTTTGGACACCATTGCTTCATATCTTGAATGTATGACCCTTTGGTGTATCTATCGTGACTCCTTGATGTAAGATAATGGCGGTAGATCTTATTAACAATAGAATTAGGTTAACATCCCCCCCTTCCTGATGGTAATCACGTCTGCATGATTGCGTTGAAGACCTTTGTGTGGGGAGAATGGACAAGCTTTATCGATGGCTTTGATGTTGATTGACCGCTCAATGGTCCTTGTCCCTATGGAAGGATTAAGAAAATCTAGGTAGTGGTGAATGAAAAGGTTAGTGGTTTATTGGGAATTCCTAACGGGGTGGGGGTGAGTTTTTTTACGAATGATTGCATATTTGTGTGAGCTTTTTTCTTCTTCTTCTTTTTTTGGCTTTTTGCTCACTTTGTTTTTGGTAATCATAAGCAATGTTACAAGTGATTTGTGTTAATAGGGATGTTAAGGGATGTTAACAGTAGGAGAGAAGAGAGGGAAGGATCCGGAGGAATGTAGACTTAATCATCAGAACGAGATGGTGATTCTCTGTTCCTCATTTGATTCATTGAAGCGACATTCATCATTTGAAGAAATTGGCCTTTGATGATATCCCTTTGTGTGGCAGGATTCTTGTCAAATATTGTTGAGTAGGACCTGTTCCTGCTTTCTTCTACCCATATGCTTTTTATGTTTTTATGTATATTTAAGTACTCTTATGAAGCAAATATACATGAAATATAAGAATTGAGGCATATAGACTCTTATTGAACTGCTGTGTTGAAGTAGCCACTTGTTGGTGAGGATTAAAAGAATCACGTTGACTTGTGAGGCTAATATAGATATCTTCACTAAGGATTGAATCATTGATTTGTGAAGATGGTAGTTTGGAGAGGTTTGTAATTTGAAGAAAAATGCCAGGCGATGGGTTGTACCATTGACTAGGCTATCGCCCACCATGCCCCCCCATCCAGAGATGTACCTAAAAGTTGTCGATGGTGAGGCTTTGGTACAAATGTTCTCCAGTGCATGATTATGGATATGTACTCATCATGGAGCAGCTGCTACATTAACATAGCCAAAGAATAGTAAGCTATAAGCTTAATAAATATAAAATGGCTTGTGTTAATGCATGAGATGGCTTAATCCGCGATATGGCTTCATTCGTGAAAGTGCAGGTTCTTAAGCCGTGAGACTGTAATTCATGAGAAACCTGAACTTGTGAGATTACAGATTTTTTGGCCGTGAAGGGATATTTTGTGAAATGGTTTAATCTTGTGAGATGGTGTTTTCGTGAAAGTGCAGGCCGTGAGATGTAATTCCGTGAGATGGAATTTCGTGAAGTGGAATTCCGCGAGTTGGAATTCCGTGAGATGTAATTCCGTGAGATGGAATTCCGTGAGATGTAATTCCGTGAGATGGAATTCCGTGAGTTGTGATTCCGTGAGTTGTGATTCCGTGAGATGTAATTTCGTGAAGTGTAATTCCGTGAGATGTAATTTCGTGAAGTGTAATTCCGTGAGATGTAATTTCGTGAGTTGGAATTCCGTGAGATGGAATTCCATGAAGTGTAATTTCGTGAGTTGGAATTCCGTGAGATGGAATTCCATGAAGTGTAATTCTGTGAGTTGGAATTCCGTGAGATATAATTCTGTGAGATGGAATTCCATGCAGATGGAATTCCGTGAGATGGAATTCCGTGCAGTGTAATTCCATGAGATGTAATTCCGTGAGATGGAATTCCGTGCAGTGTAATTTCGTGAGATAGAATTCCGTGCAGTGTAATTCCGTGAGATGGAATTCCATGAGATGTAATTCCGTGAGATTGCAGGTTTTTATTATTATTATAAAGGTCGTGAAAGGTTATTCCGTGAAATGGCCTAAACCCCTGAAAGTGCAGGTTCTGACCCCGATGATTTTTCATTGAAATGATTCTATGGGTCAGCTAGAGCATGACATGTGAGCAATAGGTTCTTGTGCATTTATGCTTCACATCCATAGGGGTGACAAGAGCATTGCGAGTTTATCTTTGATGTGCTCATAAGCCTCTGTTGCAGACATGGGAATTGATTCTTGAATTTTTGCCTCACATGTTGTCAAGGCAGTAGATAAGATTGCTCATTGGTTACCATTGGGGTTGCTTGAACACACAAGCTCTTGTGTAGGACGAGAGTGGTTGAGTGACTTGCTTGGTGTTGCTTGGGTCTCCACTCTTGTCGAACTTTAGGTGAAGCTGTTGGGGTTGAAGTCCGTGGGTGAGGTTTTCTTCACGTTGTTTATTTTTGGCAACCATATGATGGGATTACCATCATAGTATCCTTGTTGTTGAAGCAGATGCACAGGCACCCATCTTTGATGAACATTATAAACTGGTGGCTGATGTGCTTGGTGCTAAGGCTTCCTTCTTTGTGCAAGCTTAGGGGACTTTGTGACGCACTTGGGAATCCAAGCTTTGGTATTACTTTGGTAGTACCCTTGTGCTTGTAGTAATCTTTTGGTGCCCACACTTGCTGACTTGGTGGAGTTCTTTAAGGAACTTGCATAGGCTTTTTTGGATAGTGTTATGGAGTACTTTTCTTTTTCTTTGGCCTCTAAGTACTGCGTTGAGGAAGAGGCTTTGACTGTCGAGGCACCCAAACTTGATTGGCACCTTCATAGGAGCCTTGAGCTACAAGTAGCTACTTTGTCACCCACATCTTGATACTATTAAGATACCTTGATTGTGGTTGTCGTGGAGTTTTCCTTTGGGTTGATGTGGAAGGTTTGGGACCCTCCTTGACTTTGGTTGGCACTGAGGCTGCAGGTTTGAGACTCATGAACATTGTTGACGATGATGAGGCTAGAGTCTCTTGTGAAGTACCTATCGATGAACGAGGCCTTTGAGCATGTGGTTGTCTCCTTTGGTGAGGTTTGTTGATGAAGATGCATAGGCCCCGGGGCTTTTCCTTTGAGTTCCTTGTTAGAGATAGATGGTTGGGATGTGAGAATTTCTTTAGGAATAGTTGTTGATTGTGAGGTTTTGGCATCGAACTTCGTAGGTGAGGATAGGGTTGAAGAAGCAGATGCTCTAACGGAGTCTGTTGTTGATGCAGATAGTAGGTCATTGTGTAGAGGGGCTTCTGTGGTGGAAGAGGCTTGTAACCTTTTGTGTTTAGGATCATAGAAATCCATTAAAGTTGGATCCTTTTCCTTGCAGTATGGTATTGTCAAATTTTTATCATTGACCACCATGATGACTTTATCGCTAGCAACGCACAGTGGTGCTTGGGTAGCAATAGTCCATTGACCACCATGATGACTTTATCGCTAGCAAAGCACAGTGGTGCTTGGGTAGCAATAGTCCATTTATACCCCAAGATCAAATCTGCTTCTAACACATACTCAACCACAAAAAACTTGCAAGTAAGGGGGTTAGTTTCAATATACATTGTATGTTCAAAGTACCTAAGCATGATGTAGAAGGTATATCTAAGGAAGCAAACTCTATTATACATGTTACAAGAACACAGGATGATGTACCTCCTATGGCAAAACAGTCTAGATGGGATGGTAGAGATACACATGCACATGCGTTGCTTGCCTTGTTTATTAAGAGGACTATAATTCATCACATTCACTCATGTAAGATAGCCAAAGATGCTTGAAATACACTTGCAACTTTGTACCAAGTGCACAATGAGGCATGCGTTGCCTATCTTTGCAAGCAGTTGGAGTCTGAACATATGAGTGAGGGAGACTCTATGGACAGTTTCATTACAAAGATCAAATTTTGCATCCACCATCAGACTCATGATGAAAGGCAATCCGAATGCCTTAAAGTTTGAGGAGTTGGTGTCTATGCTCTTGCAAGAAGAGCAGTCAAGGTAAAATAGGTCTATTATGCGCAAGGTGACCGGGCATTTACTCTGCTACCAACCATAAAGGAAAAGGTAAATCTTTTTCTCACGGTGGCTCTAAGCCAAAATCAGATTCATCTGGCATTTCTGTAGACAAAGATGCTGACAAATTGAAGAAGAAGGGAAAATGTAATTACTGCAGGAAACCAGCTCATTACATTAATGAATGCAAAAAATGGCTGAGAATGAGAAAAAGAAGTGTTAAGGCTCACCCTAACCCTCCTTGAAACACATCGAAAAAGAGATTACTTAGCGAGCCGCAACTATCGTGAGGATTTTTCCAATGGTTGAGCTCGTAACCCTTGAGGTCTCCAAGCTCTACAACTCCTTGAGAAGCAATTCCACCGTGCCTCCCCCTGCAAGCGTTTTGACACCGTCGCATTGCACTACGGGTACTCGTCCCTCCTCTCACTTCACTTCACTCACACACACTCACTAGCATGCATTAGGGAGAGAGATTAGCAAGAGCAAGAATCAATTGCACAATGGGAGAGTATGTTGTATTATGAGAGATATTCACTTATATACATGGTCATAAGTGTTCACACTCACTTAAATTGTGGCTGACCGGGCATTTAGGCTTATAAGAGGCCTAATGCTATTACAATGGTCATAAGTGTTCACACTCACTTAAATTGTGGCTGACCGGGCACTTTAGGCTTATAAGAGGCCTAATGCTATTACAATGACTACTCTCATAATATATCCATAAAGTGTTCACACTCACTTAAATTGTGGCTGACCGGGCACTTTAGGCTTATAAGAGGCCTAATGCTATTACAATGACTACTCTCATAATATATCCATAAAGTGTTCACACTCACTTAAATTGTGGCTGACCGGGCACTTTAGGCTTATAAGAGGCCTAATGCTATTACAATGACTACTCTCATAATATATCCATAAAGTACATTACTTAGGACTTCATCCTAACTTGCTACCACACGCTCTTGAAGCGGGAATCGCCATAAATACTCTGTCACACCATTACGGGCGCCCGTCCAAGTTGTAGCTTTGGACACCATTGCTTCATATCTTGAATGTATGACCCTTTGGTGTATCTATCGTGACTCCTTGATGTAAGATAATGGCGGTAGATCTTATTAACAATAGAATTAGGTTAACATCCCCCCCTTCCTGATGGTAATCACGTCTGCATGATTGCGTTGAAGACCTTTGTGTGGGGAGAATGGACAAGCTTTATCGATGGCTTTGATGTTGATTGACCGCTCAATGGTCCTTGTCCCTATGGAAGGATTAAGAAAATCTAGGTAGTGGTGAATGAAAAGGTTAGTGGTTTATTGGGAATTCCTAACGGGGTGGGGGTGAGTTTTTTTACGAATGATTGCATATTTGTGTGAGCTTTTTTCTTCTTCTTCTTTTTTTGGCTTTTTGCTCACTTTGTTTTTGGTAATCATAAGCAATGTTACAAGTGATTTGTGTTAATAGGGATGTTAAGGGATGTTAACAGTAGGAGAGAAGAGAGGGAAGGATCCGGAGGAATGTAGACTTAATCATCAGAACGAGATGGTGATTCTCTGTTCCTCATTTGATTCATTGAAGCGACATTCATCATTTGAAGAAATTGGCCTTTGATGATATCCCTTTGTGTGGCAGGATTCTTGTCAAATATTGTTGAGTAGGACCTGTTCCTGCTTTCTTCTACCCATATGCTTTTTATGTTTTTATGTATATTTAAGTACTCTTATGAAGCAAATATACATGAAATATAAGAATTGAGGCATATAGACTCTTATTGAACTGCTGTGTTGAAGTAGCCACTTGTTGGTGAGGATTAAAAGAATCACGTTGACTTGTGAGGCTAATATAGATATCTTCACTAAGGATTGAATCATTGATTTGTGAAGATGGTAGTTTGGAGAGGTTTGTAATTTGAAGAAAAATGCCAGGCGATGGGTTGTACCATTGACTAGGCTATCGCCCACCATGCCCCCCCATCCAGAGATGTACCTAAAAGTTGTCGATGGTGAGGCTTTGGTACAAATGTTCTCCAGTGCATGATTATGGATATGTACTCATCATGGAGCAGCTGCTACATTAACATAGCCAAAGAATAGTAAGCTATAAGCTTAATAAATATAAAATGGCTTGTGTTAATGCATGAGATGGCTTAATCCGCGATATGGCTTCATTCGTGAAAGTGCAGGTTCTTAAGCCGTGAGACTGTAATTCATGAGAAACCTGAACTTGTGAGATTACAGATTTTTTGGCCGTGAAGGGATATTTTGTGAAATGGTTTAATCTTGTGAGATGGTGTTTTCGTGAAAGTGCAGGCCGTGAGATGTAATTCCGTGAGATGGAATTTCGTGAAGTGGAATTCCGCGAGTTGGAATTCCGTGAGATGTAATTCCGTGAGATGGAATTCCGTGAGATGTAATTCCGTGAGATGGAATTCCGTGAGTTGTGATTCCGTGAGTTGTGATTCCGTGAGATGTAATTTCGTGAAGTGTAATTCCGTGAGATGTAATTTCGTGAAGTGTAATTCCGTGAGATGTAATTTCGTGAGTTGGAATTCCGTGAGATGGAATTCCATGAAGTGTAATTTCGTGAGTTGGAATTCCGTGAGATGGAATTCCATGAAGTGTAATTCTGTGAGTTGGAATTCCGTGAGATATAATTCTGTGAGATGGAATTCCATGCAGATGGAATTCCGTGAGATGGAATTCCGTGCAGTGTAATTCCATGAGATGTAATTCCGTGAGATGGAATTCCGTGCAGTGTAATTTCGTGAGATAGAATTCCGTGCAGTGTAATTCCGTGAGATGGAATTCCATGAGATGTAATTCCGTGAGATTGCAGGTTTTTATTATTATTATAAAGGTCGTGAAAGGTTATTCCGTGAAATGGCCTAAACCCCTGAAAGTGCAGGTTCTGACCCCGATGATTTTTTATTGAAATGATTCTATGGGTCAGCTAGAGCATGACATGTGAGCAATAGGTTCTTGTGCATTTATGCTTCACATCCATAGGGGTGACAAGAGCATTGCGAGTTTATCTTTGATGTGCTCATAAGCCTCTGTTGCAGACATGGGAATTGATTCTTGAATTTTTGCCTCACATGTTGTCAAGGCAGTAGATAAGATTGCTCATTGGTTACCATTGGGGTTGCTTGAACACACAAGCTCTTGTGTAGGACGAGAGTGGTTGAGTGACTTGCTTGGTGTTGCTTGGGTCTCCACTCTTGTCGAACTTTAGGTGAAGCTGTTGGGGTTGAAGTCCGTGGGTGAGGTTTTCTTCACGTTGTTTATTTTTGGCAACCATATGATGGGATTACCATCATAGTATCCTTGTTGTTGAAGCAGATGCACAGGCACCCATCTTTGATGAACATTATAAACTGGTGGCTGATGTGCTTGGTGCTAAGGCTTCCTTCTTTGTGCAAGCTTAGGGGACTTTGTGACGCACTTGGGAATCCAAGCTTTGGTATTACTTTGGTAGTACCCTTGTGCTTGTAGTAATCTTTTGGTGCCCACACTTGCTGACTTGGTGGAGTTCTTTAAGGAACTTGCATAGGCTTTTTTGGATAGTGTTATGGAGTACTTTTCTTTTTCTTTGGCCTCTAAGTACTGCGTTGAGGAAGAGGCTTTGACTGTCGAGGCACCCAAACTTGATTGGCACCTTCATAGGAGCCTTGAGCTACAAGTAGCTACTTTGTCACCCACATCTTGATACTATTAAGATACCTTGATTGTGGTTGTCGTGGAGTTTTCCTTTGGGTTGATGTGGAAGGTTTGGGACCCTCCTTGACTTTGGTTGGCACTGAGGCTGCAGGTTTGAGACTCATGAACATTGTTGACGATGATGAGGCTAGAGTCTCTTGTGAAGTACCTATCGATGAACGAGGCCTTTGAGCATGTGGTTGTCTCCTTTGGTGAGGTTTGTTGATGAAGATGCATAGGCCCCGGGGCTTTTCCTTTGAGTTCCTTGTTAGAGATAGATGGTTGGGATGTGAGAATTTCTTTAGGAATAGTTGTTGATTGTGAGGTTTTGGCATCGAACTTCGTAGGTGAGGATAGGGTTGAAGAAGCAGATGCTCTAACGGAGTCTGTTGTTGATGCAGATAGTAGGTCATTGTGTAGAGGGGCTTCTGTGGTGGAAGAGGCTTGTAACCTTTTGTGTTTAGGATCATAGAAATCCATTAAAGTTGGATCCTTTTCCTTGCAGTATGGTATTGTCAAATTTTTATCATTGACCACCATGATGACTTTATCGCTAGCAACGCACAGTGGTGCTTGGGTAGCAATAGTCCATTGACCACCATGATGACTTTATCGCTAGCAAAGCACAGTGGTGCTTGGGTAGCAATAGTCCATTTATACCCCAAGATCAAATCTGCTTCTAACACATACTCAACCACAAAAAACTTGCAAGTAAGGGGGTTAGTTTCAATATACATTGTATGTTCAAAGTACCCTAAACATGGCATGGTCAAGTCTTGTGTAAAGGAAATTCTTTCAGAATGTGCCGTGAGTGTTGGTTGACCTAACAAATCCCATAACTCGAAGGTAGTAAGATTGTGTTCTCGTGTTGGATAAAGCTGTGGTGATTTTATTTGAAATTTCCAATCCAACTAGAATCCTAGGATCTTTTCAATAAGATATGTTGGAAGTTCCAGCTCCTCCAAGGTCTCTTCCTCCCATAATAGCAATTATACATTGCTGCAAGAGTGTGCAAGGTGACTGTTTGCATGGATTCATCTATTAAATACAACAATTCACCTATCCAAGTTCCACCAAGGATGACATCATACTCAAGGGAATCTAGGGTAACATGGAATGTAAATTCGATATTGCCATTGATTGTTTGAGTAGTGTAGTTAAAGTAACCTAGAACTTTAATGCTTTATCTATTAGCTCCTTTTGCAAGACTATTGCTTGTAGTAGGGATGAGTTTAGGTTGTCCCATTAACACCCAAGTGTCTATTGATGTTATGACTAGCTCGAGGGCTAATCAATGCACGTTTGCGCTTAACATCATTGCCTATAGGAAAATCCAACCATACCATGATAGAACCTTTTAAAAGGAACCATGGATGTTTCAGTCTCTATTTCAACTTCAGATTCCATTTCTGTTTCATATTCCCATTCACTTTCATCCTATGTTTGGCTCTCAGCTTTTTCAAGAGAGAGTACCTAATGCATACACTGGCACACTTGGCCCTCTAACAATTCTTAATGAGGTCTATTTTGAAACTTCTGAATCCTCACAATCCTGTTTTATGGAGTTCTTTATGTCTTGGTATAACTCATGTTGAGCTCTTAAAGGTACAAGTTGTTAAAACCCTAAGATCTCTCTAGATAATTGTTATGCATAAACATGCATAAATCAAGCATAAACTCATCCACCCGACCACCCCCGAGCCCAAGGGATGCACACATGAATTATAATGAAGTACATCATACCTTTACCTTGATGTCCCATACCATCAAGAGGTATAACTCCAATCCAGTAACATGTAGCTATAGTGTGAAATGGTAGGTGAGTAGATATAATCCTCTATACAAGAGAACATCATATCATAACCTAGCCTCAAGATAACATAGCCTTAGTCCCCCTTGAGTGTGCCCCATGCCCCTATTATATAGGAGGGCCCTCAAGTGACTCTTGACTCTCCATTTCCCATGTATGACCCTTGGATGCCTGACCCTAACCTTAACCCTTAAGGTTAGTCCTAGCCCATGCTCCACTAGAGCTTGTTCCCATGCTCCCATGCTCACAAGCCTAATGTGGGTTAGCCTCCTAGTATATGCACACATAATGTGCATATAACATACTTCCCCTCTCTCAAAACATTGCACTCTTACAATGAAAAGAAGGAGAACTACACTGAATAATATCAACTGACTCCCAAGTCGAATCCTCTATTTCCCTATCTTTCCACCTAATTTTAACCTCAGGGATTAGTTAACTACAAAGTTTCCTTTCCCTGAATTCAAGTACCTTATCAAGTTCATGTAGAACATAGGATAATTCTTCGGCTTCAAACGAGTTCTTGAGGAGTAACTGTGTTATCCTCACCTCCCAATTTCCCTTTCAATCTATTGATATGAAAGACTAGATGAACTCTAATATGTGGAGGTAGTTTAACTGTGTTATCCTCACCTCCCAATTTCAATCTATTGATATGAAAGACTAGATGAACTCTAATATGTGGAGGTAGTTTAAGTTCATACGCAACCGTGCCAATCCGATGTATAACTCAAAATGGACCACAATATTTAGGAGAAAAATTCGAGCATTTTCCTATTGACAAAGTCTAAGAATCTTTAGGAACATTTAAATAAACCAACACTCCTGGTTCAAAAGACCAGATGAGTGCCCCCTATTAGTATAAAATCGTACTCTATCCTGAGCAATCATGATAGAATCCGAGCTTCGGTCAGCATTTCCTACATATCATGCAAGAAATACCTCGATATATCAAGCTCAATGTCCTTAAGACCGACATCAATAGGTGCCCTAGGCTGATACCCATACATAAGCATGAACGAGCTAAAACCAATAGCCGTATGTTTAGAACTGTTGTAGGCAAATTCTATCGTTGGAAGATACTTTTCCCAATTTGATGCTTTTCTAGAGATATATGTACGAAGCATATCCTCTACAATCTGATTCATAAGCTCTGTTTGCCCATCAGACTGCGGATGATCGAAGGAATTCATAGTCAAAGTAGTTTCCTCGTAGTAAACCATTCGGAATAAAGAGGAAAACATGGCATTATAACAACAGGAACCAGGGATCCATCGGCAGCCCGATGTACCCCACATCTGCTCATGGAATTATTGGTGTCCCGAGTTACCCATATCAACATAGAGAGTCATCAACGTCTCGATGAGTCACATATGTCCATCCATAAACCATTAGGTTGACTGTATAAATCACCTAAAGTACGGAACTATAGAAAGAAATGCTAATAAAGGAAAAATCCAAATTTCCTTAATCCGAACACAACAAGATAAACTCGTTGAACTCTAAAGAAAGAGATTTCAACAAGTGAAAATGCCGACGAGATTACACTCATCAATACATGCAGGTTATAGATAAAAGAAGTTTATCTAGAGAATGCCCACACAACAACTTTAAATGAATTCGAAAAATGAGATTGTCTTTGAATGTTGAGGTCAACATGCTAAGTGATGTTAGCAAAGCAACAATCTTGAGCCCAAATTATCCCAAATCCCATAAGATAATATATGTGAGGGATCACTAGCATCCCATTCCACCATGATACCACCCATACATACCTTACCAATTTGAAACTCCCTAGTATGTCGTCTAGGAAATATGAATAAAATCCTATATAAAAGGAATAAGATGGCCTTATCCCCTGCTCTAACAGTTGTCTTAACTGCTCCTTAAGTTCTATGGCTTCAGGGACTGGCATTTTCTATGCACGCTGGGCCACTGGCTGAGCTCCAGGGGTTAACTCGATCTCATGATCTACTTCGCGAGACGGAGGCATCTCAGTCTCAGCTCTTTAGGGAACACATCTGCATACTCACTTAACCAATCTGGTTCTTTAGCCTTGCATTTTATGTCTACTAGATTCATTTTAATGACATAGAGAGCTTGCCTCTTTTTGAGCCCTTTTAATAATTTAGAAGCCTTGACTAATTGCAGCACTAGGGATCTGGAAATTCCAGTTCCTTGAACTTTATTCCCGTGAAGGTCAGGAAAGAGGTTCCTTTGTAACAATGAATATCAGCTTGATTCTTATGGAGCCAATCCATTCCAAGGATTCCATCATAGACTCCTAAGGGTATGACTCTGAACTGGCACTTTGTTACGTTCCCATCTAGACTAAACTGAATAAGGTCTGTCTCAAGGTGTGTGAAAAGAATCTTTCTACTAGCCAATTCCACTTGCATAGGTTTTCCGGATTTTTGATTTAGGACTAATTTACGTAGACATCCTGGGGAAATAAAAGAATGAGTACTGCTCTGAATCAATCAAAAGCTTGAATTGCTTACCCTAGTACTCTGCTGGAGTCTGGAGGACTGAAAATTGATCCCCTGATGCTCTATTGTTGCATAGATCTATCCTTTTTCTTCCTCCACTTCATCAGCTATAGTGACAGCTCTAGCTGCTACAGTCTGAGGTGGAACTCTCTCTCTTTGGTTACTCCAATTCTGGGAGGGATTTTGGAGACTGCTTTGCATGGAGGCTGCAGGTTGAGCTAGCACTCTTCTGGGGTTTCCCTGATTCTGGCGCGGGGGACCCTGATTGGACTGATACGAAGGAGTCTGTCTCTGAATTCTGGGACCTTGGCTTCCTTGGCCCACAGAAGGAGATGGGCAATCCTTGAGCTGGTGCCCAAACCCCTGACATCCGAAGCACCTGTTCTCACTTCGAAGCTCTTCCCTTTGCATTCTTGAAAGAGCTGGAGTTCCTGAGAAAGAACTTTGAGGGAAAGGTCTTCCTTCATTCCTGAAACTTCTCGTCTCCAGATTTTGGTTGGGACCTTGGTGTCTCTTTGGAGGCGAAAGGTTGGAAGAACTTCCCGATGTCTTCAATCTCTTGAAGGATGAGGGAGCTGGCTTTGGTGGGACTTTCATGACGATGAAGGCTTTGGCGAAGTCCTTCGCCATTCTGACAGCTTCTGCCCATGGACACTGGCTTGGCATTCTTGACCAGTGTCTAAGGGTTCGTTCATTCCCCGAATGAACCTGGCCATAAGTTGCTCTTCATCTAGAGGTGGTGAATAATTGAGTAGAAGAGAAAATGCCTGGTGATATTCTTCGATGGTTTTGCTCCCCTGGTTTAGCTCTAAAAATTCGTTCATTTTGGTTTCTAAGAACCCCGGGGGACAAAACCTCTTCCTTAAATAGGCTTTAAGATCGTTCTAGGATTGGGTATTCTTGTCCTGATGGTTGGTGTCACAATGGTTCCTCCATGCCACCCTGGTTGTTTCCACAATTTTTAGCCTGGCAAGAGCCATTTTGCTCCGCTTATTGTAGCCTGTGACATCAAATAACTCTTCCATAGCTTCCACCCATTTCTCCATAGCCTCGCCCAGGTTCTCCCCTTCTCCTTTGAGAAGGGTCCTGGCTGAGTTTTGTGAAGAGCCTTGCGAACGTCACGATCAAGCTCTTCTTCATTAGTGAGAGGGTCTGGCTGATGGCCATGGTTCCCTCGTCTCATGATTATGCCAAAAGTGATATATTATTAAATTTTTATTTTGATATCATCCATGAGATCCTGAGACTTAAGAGGTTCGAAAAATAATTTCTTAAACAAGATAAATGATCTTATTGGAGATCTATGACATATGTCCGGAAACAGATTTTACTTCATCAATTCATCAATAAACAATCACTTATACAACAGGGAATTTTTTCACAAAACATTTCTTTATTTATAGAAAGGTTGCAATATGTACATAGAGCAGCTCGGCTCCCGAAGTCAAAATCTCCTCGGGAGACGCATAAGACGGCAATACTGGTAGACATGCCCTGATACAAATGTTCCCTTATACTGCCAAGGAAACTACTATCTTCTCCTTAGGAATAAAGCAACTAAGGAGTCTGTAGATTTGGCAGGAAAGTCTGGAGTTTCGAGGCTTTGAGTGATATAAAATAACACCATGTATCACTTTTAGTCTCATCAGAATCATGGTTAATGAGAGATTCTGCCGCCTCAGCATCGCATGCTGGTCTCGCAAGAGGCATGGACATACTGCCTTGCAAACCACTTGTGCTACCGTCTCTCTGTTGGGTCAGGGAAATATAGATCCTCGAAATGGCCTACGAGTCTAGCTCGGCTTGTTCGAGTTGTAGCAGAAGAGATGAGATGCTCAAAGGCGAACGCAGTCATGTCTTGTGACTGGGTGAGGTCGGGAACACTAGATAGGTGTGGAAACTCCATCTATAAAATCAAATTGTTTGATTAAAATTCTTCATTAATGAAGCTTAAAGAATGAAAATACAATATGTAAATGCTCTTTCTGAGTTTTTATTACAATTTCTGATAAGAATTCATTTCTCCTTATTAGCTTTCAAAAAAGCTCTGATACCAGCTGTGAGACCCCTGCCCCTCCTCCGCCGTGCTCCCTCTAAGAGTGCTGGCGCGGCGGAAGTAGTGTCAACCTATCGCATGTTGGGGGGCAAGGATCCACACTCGGGGCCTCGCCCGCGGATGTTCGGACAAGAGACTAGTTCGATTGTTCCTTCGAAACCAAACCCGGAAAAACTTCCCTTGCTCGGAAGGCACGGGCGATTCCTCCATGGAAAATCTTCGAATGGGAGAATTAATCTAACGGGTCAAAGTCTTAACTATTCAAACTGATCCGACCGAACCTAAAGTTACATGGTCAGATCAAAGAAGAGACTTGCACTTGGTCCATAGAATCACCGCTTTTTTCCTCTTTTAATAAAACGAGGCACAGCCCACTGATCCCCTCCCACAGAACAAGGGTCTTCTCAAGTCTTAATCTAACTAACGTAACTAATCTTATCTTAATGGTATCGCAAAAATCCTCCGATCCAGCCTATCGGTCCATGGGTTAAGCCAACCACCCGACCACTGTATTGGTGGGATTCGTTTATAAAGATTTGGTTATGTTTTACCCGGGTATCGAGGAAAAGAGTTCCCAGGCCCCCTAGCCAGCGTTTCAAGCAAAATTTAAAGTAGGCATACCACGTACACACTCGATATGAAATTGCCATTTATAATAGATTCGACTTTCTTTAAAACAACCCTTTAATGAAAGTCATAATATTACTGATCATCATCCTCCAAAATTCTGATTCCATTGTATTACAAAATGTATCCTCTGGACTCTCCATTGAAGACCAACTAGCCAACCAACGAGATCCAATATCAAAATTTGATTCACAAAAGTCATTCTTTTTAGTCCATCCGTCGACGCATGCATGGGTGTCCTAGTAATCGTGATCCCGTGCATCACCTGGTAAGAACCCTCTAGGATCCTACTTAGGTGTCCTAGCACTTCACTTAGGGATCGCTTCGTCGGTCCTCATCCATCGTACCGGAAGCGCACCATTTTAACCGTACCGAGGCTGGTCAAGATCTCGACATGCTTTGCCGCAAGCAACGTCCCCCTCGACGACTCCCTGCTGCCATCTGTTGCAACAAACCTCCTCTTAGTAAAACACATGCCAAATGCTTCCTCCAGTATTCTGGCATAAAAAAGTCCATTAAATGAAAACAGAGGTTCTATGAAAGTAAAATTCCCAGTTTGAGATTGGTTCCACAAAACCCTTTTTCTTTAATCCCCAATTTCATAATAATGAGAATCCTTGATCTCTCATCAGGGTAATCTACCCATCATTTGTCTTACTATCCAACTAGATTCTTGGTGATTTCGATCAAGGAAAAACTAGGTTAATTCAACGGCAGTCTATTCCTTATATTAAGAATTGGAATTGGACGAAGTTTTTGTTTGATTCAGATCGAGAGATGGACAAGTAGGTTTACTGTCTGTCCCTCTCGTAGTCTACTAACCAAAATCATTCAGTTTAGTTCTAACAAGGATATTCTTCAGATAAACATCTATTTTTGGATAAATACCAATTTAATGATTTAACTAGATAAAATATCTAAAGATATTCTTTCTACCACTTAATTTTTCAATCTTAATTCCCTAGGTAGAATTATGGTGAAAATTCATCTTTTGACACCAAAAATTAATTCAAATCTTTCTTTACTTAAATATCATAAAAATTTTCTTTTAACTAAATACCAATATCTATTTTTTTTGAATAAGCTTAACTCATTTAATGAGTGCAATCCAAATGTCATGGGAATTACTTTTTTATCATAAAATAAATCTATCTAAAATTTCTCTTTAAATAAAAAAAAATATTCAATATCCCAAATATACCAAGAATTCCACTTTTACCATTCAAATGATTGAATCTCTTTTATCATTTAAAATTTTCTTATGCATAAAAATAAATTTAACTAAAATTTCTCTTAAAATTGAATAAAAATATCCATTAATCCAAATATGACAAGAATTCCACTTTTACCATTTAAATGATTGAATCCCAAATATGATGGGAATTCCTTTTATATCATTTAATTTTTTCTTATGCATAAAAATAAATTTAACTAAAATTTCTCTTTAATTTTAAATAAAAATATTTATTATTTTAATATACCTATTTTTCTCTTTCTCCATTGAAATACGTGGATCTCCATTATCATGGGAATTCCTCTTTTTGCATAAGAATGAATTTACTAAAAACTCCTCTTTTTCTCTAATTAATTATTTATGCATAAATATTAAAAAATAATTTTCCATGGATGTGATGAGATTATTCTTTTAGCATAGGATGACTAATCCTAGAATATGGTAGGAAGTCCTCTTTTCACATTATGCATAAAAATGATTTATGTATTAATTTATAAACATTTTGCCATAGCTCTGCTGCTATTACTGATAATTTTTAATTATTCTAAAAAGAATAAGACTTAGTAATACGAATATGATAGAATAACTATCATTTGGACCTAAATCCAATTTATGGAATTAATTCCTAAGTTTATCATAATTTATGTAATATTAAAGCATAAAAGCCATTTTCTTAGCCTCTAGCTTAACTAGCATAGAGTTTGATTTTAGCATTGAGAATTTCTCCATGAGAAGCATCATTTGAATAGAGAATTGGTCATAGGAATGACCATTCTTTTGGGGAGAGAGAGATATACTTAAAAAACATCCTAATTAAGCATAAATGTAAACTTTTTTGTGATTATTCATTAAAATTCTTTAAAAAGTCTAATTTGCATTGAAAAACCATTCATATGAAACTTCTCAAGCTTAAGAGGGGTTAAGAAGTGGTCATTGAGAATATTAGAGAAAAAACCATAAAATTGCATCTTATCTCGTATTTTTGCTTGCTTCTCTATCTTAGAAGAAGCCCCCAATCAATCAATTGGTTAGTGTGTTGAGAGGGAAGCTCCAAGGATGGTTGAAGAGAGAGAGAAGCTCCAATCTCTCTAAAATGTAGAGGATTTTTAAAGGATAATAGAAAATATACTTATTTTAATGTAAGATTGACATAGTCTAATTCATAGATGAGAATACAAAAGAATGAGGGTCTATTTATAGGTGAGGGAGGCCAGTAAAACTGAGTCCAACTAAGCTCTAGAATTTTCCAGCTTCAGTTTGGCTGAATTTGGACAAGAGTTTAGCTCCTATTTTGATCCAGTTTGATCCACGAGAGAGGAGAGATAAAAATATCTTAATATTTTGGAATTAAAAACTCATCCACATGTGTGAAATAGACGGCCCCTCCCAACCAAGGTGTCAAAAATATATCATTATTCCAAAATATCTCATTGTTTTAGTAATATCTCATAGTTTTTAACTAATAAACCTTGTACTCAGTCAACTCTTCATCTTATGTGGGCATTTACTCATTTTTGGATATTTTCTTTTATTCATTGGATTTATCTCATCTCAACACTTGGATTAATCTTATTGGCCCATAGGAACCTTAATTGGACCATAATCTAAAATTTTCAAAAAATCTTAACCCTTAGGCTAAGGTCTTTTAAATCATTTTTAATTGATTCCTAATGCACCTTGAAAAATTTATTTTGAATTTCTATTTATTTTTGATATTAGGAGAATTTGTTTATCCAAAAATATCTCAATATTGAATTACCACTCCCTAGAATTTTTCTTCTCTCTAGACAAAAACAAGGAAAAATAATATTTTCTTGTATTCAGAAATAGGGAACAGGGGATTGAAAAAAAGCTTATTCATTTTTCAGGCTGAGGAGGAATCTTACATCCTTTCCCACTTGAAAAACGCGAGATGTCCTCATCTCACAAAGTGGGGGTAATCTTTTTCCAACTCTTCTTCTTTCTCCTAGGTGGCGTCTTCTAGAGGGAAGAACTTTCACTTGACTAAAAATTCTTTGAGGACTCTGCTCCTGAGAATCTTCTCCCGAACGTCAAGGATTTCCTCAGGTTGGAGTACCATTTGGCCTTGAGCTGAAGAGATCAATTGTTCCTCATCAAGTACATGACTCAGGCTGGGTACATATTTCTTAAGCAAACTAACATGGAATACATTATGTACCTTGAGATAGGGAGGCAGAAGAAGTTTATAGGCTAGGTCACCCACTTTCTTTATAACAGCATCAGACAGAGCTCCTTGTACTTACCTAAGGATAAGGAACTTCTTTTTGGTCGTACTCGAATGAAGACCATATCTGATTGTTCAAACTCTCTCTTTGATCTCTTTTTATCTGCATACTGCTTTTGCCTATCTTGGGATGCCTTTATATCTTTACGGATTGATTGCATTTGCTGGTCCATATCATCAAGCATTTGTCTGCACATCTCGACTCTTATCAATGGGTCAAACCAAGTCAACTATGTAAGGCAATCTTGTCCATACAAAGCTTTGAAAGGACTCATCCCAATACTTTGATGATAAGAAGCATTGTAAGCAAATTCAACCAGAGGCAAATGGCTTAACCACTTCTTGGGTCCCCTGCCGTAGCATGACCGAAGGATATCTTCTATTGCATGGTTCACTCTCTCAGTTTGGCCATATGTTTCGGGGTGATAGGCTGTGCTGAGATCCAAGAAAGTTCCTACTGCTTGGGTCCCCTACCGTAGCATGACCGAAGGATATCTTCTATTGCGTGGTTCACTCTCTCAGTTTGGCCATCTATTTCGGGGTGATAGGCTGTGCTGAGATCCAAGAAAGTTCCTACTGCTTCAAAGAATGCAGTCCAGAATTTCAATGTGAATTTGGGATCTCTGTCACTTACTATCCTCCTAGGTAAGCAATGTAATCTGAAGATCTCTTTAAGGAAAACTCCGGCAACATCCATTGCAGTGTGTGTTTCTTTCACTGGATTCAGATGGGCAACTTTGGTTAGCCTGTCAACTACCACAAAAATGGAGTTGTAACCTGATTGCACTGAAGGTAATCCAGTGACAAAGTCCATACTGATACATTCCCACTTCATCTGAGGAATGTCTAGAGGCTGTAGTTTCCCTGACATCTTGACTCTCTCTGCGTTGACTCTCTGACACATTAAGCATTTTCGCACATGATCAAGTACATCCTTTTTGAGTCCTGGCCAGAAGAAGCTTTTCTTCATAGACATATAGGTTTTTATAAACCTTGGATGTCTAGCTATCAGGCTATCATGGGCTTCTCTCAGAATTCTTCCCTTTATTCTCTCATCATTGGAAATACATAGCCGATTATTATAATACATGCATCCTTCATCCAATTTATACCTAAGAACTCGACTCAATTTCCTGAGGAGTCTTGCTTTCCTGCATCAGAAGGGTAGCAATAGGGGTAAAGAATTTGTCCTGCATGATTCTCTCCTTTGCTTCACTGATTAATGGATTTGATACCACTATAATTGCAAGCAAGGAGGCTTTTCTACTGAGCGCATCTGCCACCACATTTTCTTTTCCCGGTCGATACTGAATTTAAAAATTGAATTCCTGCAGGGTTTGCATCCATCTCCTTTGACGCATGTTGAGATCCCCTTTGGGTGAAGATCCACTTCTGGATTCATAGGCCACTGCATGACCTTCTTGCATATGAGCACCACCTAAGGAAACCCATTGGCGTCAGTAAATAACTACCTCAAAGGGTTTGGTAAAATCTGGCAATTTAAGGACAAGGTTGGTTACTAAGGCTGTCTTCAGTTTATCAAAGGCACTCTAACACATTGCAGTTCATTGAAAAAGTGTACTCTTCTTGAGAAGGTTAGTTAAAGGGGATGCTATCTAAGCATACCTAGGTATAAAGATCCTATACAATCCTAGGAATCCTCTGACTTCCTTTACCGTCTTGGGTTCTCGCCATTCTACGACTGCTTGGATCTTTGCGGGGTCAGGAGAAATCCCATCCTTTGACACTATGAATCCCAAGTATTCCACCTGGTCAACAGAGAAAGAATACTTTCTCTTCTTTGTAAAGAGTTAGTGTTTCCTTAGGATTTCCACGACATTGCGCACATGATCTTCATGATCCGCAGCATTCTTTGAGTAAACCAAGATATCATCAAAGAAGACAAGAATAAAATCATCCAAGTACTCTCTGAGAATATCCTGCATATAAGATGATTAAATGTCGCCAGGGCATTAGTCAATCCAAATGGTATGACTGTGAACTCATAATGCCCATAGCGAGTATTGAATGCGATCTTTGGGATGTCCTGTTCCTTGATTCTGATCTGGCAGTACCTGGATTTAAGATCTATCTTTGTGAACATTTGGGTCCCACTTAACCGGTCCAGAAGTTCATCAATCCTAGGGATAGGATACTTATTTTTAATTGTTAATTGATTCAATCCTCTGTAATTAATGTTCCATCTTTCTTCTTTTGAAAGAGAATGGGCACACCTCAAGGTGAGACACTGGGTCTGATGAATCCCTACTCTAGCAGTTGTCTTAACTGCTCCTTAAGTTCTATGGCTTTAGGGACTGGCATTTTGTATGCACACTGGGCCACTGGCCGAGCTCTGGGGGTTAACTTGATCTCATGATCTACTTTGCGAGACGGAGGCATCTCAGTCAGCTCTTCAGGGAACACATCTGCATACTCACTTAACCACTCTGGTTCTTTAGTCTTGCATTTTATGTCTACTGGATTCATTTTAATGACATAGACAGCTTGCCTCTTTCTGAGCCCTTTTAATAATTTAGAAGCCTTGACTAATTGCAGCACTGGGGATCCAAAAATTCGATTTCCTTGAAGTTTATTCCCGTGAAGGTCAAGGAAAGAGATGGTTCCTTTGTGACAATGAATATCAGCTTGATTCTTATGGAGCCAATCCATTCCAAGGATTCCATCATAGACTCCCAAGGGTAGGACTTTGAACTGGCACTCTGTTACGTTCCCATCTAGACTAAACTGAATAAGGTCTGTCTCAAGGTGTGTGAAAAGAATCTTTCCACTGGCCAATTCCACTTGCATAGGTTTTCCTGATTTTTGATTTAGGACTAATTTACGTAGACATCCTGGGGAAATAAAAGAATGAGTACTGCCTGAATCAATCAAAAGCTTGAATTGCTTACCCTGGTACTCTACCAGAGTCTAGAGGACTGAAATTTGACGGTTATTCCCCTAACGCTCTATTGCTGCATAGATCTATCCTTTTTCTTCCTCCACTTCATCCCTCCACTTCATCAGCTATAGTGATAGCTCTAGTTGCTATAGTTTGAGGTGGAACTCTCTCTCTTTGGTTACTCCAATTCTGGGAGGGAGTTTGGAGACTCCTTTGCATGGAGGCTGCACATTGAGGTAGCACTCTTCTAGGGAGTTTGGAGACTGCTTTGCATGGAGGCTGCACGTTGAGCTAGCACTCTTCTAGGGTTTCCCTAATTCTGGCACGAGGGACCATGATTGGACTGATACGAAGGAGTTTGTCTCTGAATTTTGGGACCTTGGCTTCCTTGCCCCACAAAAGGAGATGGGCAATCCTTGAGTTGGTGCCCAAACCCCTGACATCCGAAGCACCTGTTCTCACTTCGAAACTCTTCCCTTTGCATTCTTGAAAGAGCCGGAGTTCCTGAGAAAGAACTTTGAGGGAAAGGTCTTCCTTCATTCCTAAAACTTCCCGTCTCTAGATTCTGGTTGGGACCTTGGTGTCTCTTCGGAGGCAGAAGGTTGGAAGAACTTCCCGATGTCTAAAATCTCTTGAAGGATGAGGGAGCTAGCTTTGGCAGCAGGACTTTCACGATGAAGGCTTTGGCCAAGTCCTTCGCCATTCTGATAGCTTTTGCCCATGGACACTGGCTTGGCATTGTTGACCAGTGTGTCTAAGGGTTCGTTCATTCCCCGAATGAACCTGGCGATAAGTTGCTCTTCGTCTAGAGATGGTGAATACTTGAGTAGAAGAGCAAATGCCTGGTGATATTCTTCGATGGTTTTTCTCCCCTGGTTTAGGTCTAAAAATTCATTCATTTTGGTTTCTAAGAACTTGGGGGCACAAAAGCTCTTCCTTAAATAGGCTTTAAGATCATTCCAGGACTGGGTATTCCTGTCCAGATGGTTGGTGTCACAATGGTTCCTCCATGCCACCTTGGCTGTTTCCACAATTTTCAGCTTGGCAAGAGCCATTTTGCTCTGCTCATTATAGCGTGTGACATCAAAATACTCTTCCACCCATTTCTCCGCAGCCTCGCCCAGGTTCTCCCCTTCTCCTTTGAAGGGTCCTGGGGCTGAGTTCTGTGAAGAGCCTTGCGAACATCGGGGTCAAGCTCTTCTTCATCAGTCAGAGGGTTTGGCTGATGGCCACGGTTCCCTCGCCTCATGATTCTGCCAAAAATGGTATATTATTAAATTTTTATTTTGATATCGTCCACAAGATCCTAAGACTTAAGAGGTTCAAAAAATAATTTCCTAAACAAGATAAATGATCTTATTGGAGATCTATGACATTTGTCCGGTAATAGATTTTACTTCATCAATTCGTCTCAATGAACAATCACTTATACAACAGGGAATTTTTTTCACAAAACATTTCTTTATTTATAGAAAGGTTGCAATATGTACATAGAGCAGCTCGGCTCCCGAAGTCAAAATCTCCTCGGGAGACGCATAAGACGGCGATACTGGGCTATAGACATGCCTTGATACAAATGTTCGCTTACTGCCAAGGGAGCTACTATCTTCTCCTTATTTTAGGAATAAAGCGACTAAGGAGTCTGTAGATTTGGCAGGAAAGTCTGAAGTTTCGAGGCATTGAGTGATATAAAATAACACCATGTATCACTTTCAATCTCATCAGAATCATGGTTAATGAGAGATTCTGCCTCAGCATCGCATGGTGGTCACAAGAGACATGGACATACTACCTTGCAAACCACTTGTGATACCCTCTCTCCGTTGGGTCAGGGAAATATAGATCCTCGAAATGGCCTGCGAGTCTGGCTCGGCTCGTTCGAGTTGTAGAGCGGAAGAGATGAGATGCTCGAAGGCGAATGCAGTCATGTCTTGTGACTGGGTGAGGTCGAGAACACCAGATAAGTGTGGAAATTCCATCATAAAGTCAAATTCTTTGATTAAAATTCTTCATTAATGTAGCTTACGCAATGAAAATACAATATGTAATTGCCCTTTCTGAGTTTTTATTATAATTTTTTGATAAGAATTCATTTCTCTATATTAGCTTTCAACAAAGCTCTGATACCACACAGCTATAAGACCCCTTCCCCTCCTCCGCGGTTCCCCCTCCGAGGGCACTGGCATGGCGAAAGCAGCGTTTGCCTCTCACGCGGGGCAGGGATCCACACTCGGGGCCTTGCCCGCCGCGCGGATGTTCAGACAAGAGACTAGTCCGGCGGTTCCTCCGAAAAACCAAACCCGGAAAAACTTCCCTTGCTTGAAAGGCACGGGCGATTCCTCCATGGAAAATCTTCGAACGGGAGAATTAATCTAACGGATCAAAGTCTTAACTATTCAAATTGATCCGACCGACCGACCTGAGATCAAAGAAGAGACTTGCACTTGGTCCATAGAATCATCGCTTTTTTCCTCTTTTAATAACGAGGCACAGCCGTTGATCCTCTCCCACAGAATAAGGGTCTTCTCAGGACTTAATCTAACTAATGCAACTAATCTTATCTTAATGCTATTGAAGGAATCCTCCGATCCAGCCTCTAACCCCAACCGACGGGCCCATGGGTTAGCCAACCACCCGCCGACCACTGTATTGGTGGGATTTGTTTATAAAGATTTGGTTATGTTTTGCCCGAGTACTGAGGAAAAGAGTTCCTAGGCCCCCTAGCCGGCATTTCAAGCAAAATCTAAAGTAGGCATACCACGTACACACCCGATATGAAATTGCCATTTATAACAGATTCGATTGTCTTTAAAACAACCCTTGAATAAAAATCATAATATTACTGATCATCATCCTCCAAAATTTTGAGTCCATTGTATTACAAAATGTGTCCTCTGGACTCTCCGTTGAAGACCAGTTGGCCAACCAACGAGATCCAATATCAAAATTTGATTCACAAAAGTCATTCTTTTTAGTCCATCCGAATCTTCCTCGACGCACGCATGGGTATCCTAGCAACCGCGAGCCAGTGCATCACCTGGTCAGAACCCTCTAGGATCCTACTTAGGTGTCCTAGCACTTCACTCAGGGACCGCTTCATTGGTCCTCGCCCATCGTACCAGAAGCGGACCATTTTAACTGTACCGAGACTGGTCAAGACCTCGGCATGCTTTGCCGCGAGTGACGTCCCTCGATGACTCCTCGTCGCCAGTTGTTGTTTGCAAACGAACCTCCTCTTAGTAAAACACATGCCAAATGCTTCCTACAACATTTTGGCGTAAAATAGTCCTTTAAATGAAAACATAGGTTCTATGAAAGTAAAATTCCCAGTTTGAGATTGGTTCCCCAAAACCCTTTTTCCTTAATCCCCAATTTCATAATGAGAATCCGTGATCTCTCATCAGGGTAATCTACCCATAATTTGTCTAACTATCCAACTAGATTCTTGGTGATTTCGGTCAAGGGAAAACTAGGTTAATTCAACGGCAGTCTATTCCTTGTATTAAGAATTGGAATTGGTGAGACGAAGTTTTTGTTTAATTCAGATCGAGAGATGGACAAGTCGGTTTACTGTCCGTCTCTCTCGTAGTCTAACCAAAATCATTCGGTTTAGTTCTAACAAGGATTTTCTTCAGATAAATATCTATTTTTGGGTAAATACCAATTTAGTGATTTAACCACATAAAATATCTAAAGATATTCTTTCTACCACTTAATTTCTCAACCTTAATTCCCTAGGTAGAATTATGGTGAAAATTCATCTTTTGACACCAAAAACTAATTCAAATCTTTCTTTACTTAAATATCATAAAAATTTTCTTTTAACTAAATACCAATATCTATTTTTTTTGAATAAGCTTAAAATTTCTCTTTTTCTCATTTAATGAGTGCAATCCAAATGTCATGGAAATTCCTTTTTTTATCATAACATAAATTTATCTAAAATTTCTCTTTAAATTAAATAAAAATATTCAATATTCTTTTATTTATAAGGCTTTTAACCCTTTGTCCCCTCCAACCCTTTGTCCCCTTGGGTTATATGAAGGTACTTTTACCATTTAAATGATTGAATTCCAAATATGATGGGAATTCCTCTTTTATCATTTAAATTTTTCTTATGCATAAAAATAAATTTAACTAAAATTTCTCTTAGAATTTTTTATCATTTAAATTTTTCTTATGCATAAAAATAACTAAAATTTCTCTTTAATTTTAAATAAAAATATTCATTATTTTAATATACCTATTTTTCTCTTTCTCCATTGAAATACGTGGATCTCCATTATCATGGGAATTCCTCTTTTTGCATAAGAATGAATTTACTAAAAATTCTTCTTTTTCTCTAACTAATTATTTATGCATAAATATTAAAAAATAATTTTCCATGGATGTGATGAGAATTATTCTTTAGCATAGGATGACTAATCTTAGAGTATGGTAGGAAGTCCTCTTTTCACATTATGCATAAAAATGATTTATGTATTAATTTCCAAATATTTTACCATAGCTCCGCTACTATTACTGATAATTTTTAATTATTCTAAAAAGAATAAGACTTAGTAATACGAATATGATGGATTAACTATCATTTGGACCTAAATCCAATTTATGGAATCAATTCCTAAGTTTATCATAATTTATGTAACATCAAAGCATAAAAGCCATTTTCTTAGCCTCTAGCTTAACTAGCATAGAGTTTGATTTTAGAATTGAGAATTTCTCCATGAGAAGCATCATTTGAATAGAGAATTGGTCATAGGAATGACCATTCTTTTGGGGAGAGAGATATATACTTAAAAAACATCCTAATTAAGCATAAATGTAAACTTTTTGTGATTATTCATTAAAATTCTTTAGAGAGTCTAATTTGCATTGAAAAACCATTAATTTGAAACTTCTCAAGCTTGAGAGGGGTTGAGAAGTGAATTCATTGAGAATATCAGAGAAAAAACCATAAAATTGCTTGATGAGGACTAATTGATCTCTTCGACTCGGGTGATAGGCTGTGCTGAGATGCAACAAAGCTTCTACTGCTTCGAAGAATCCAGTCCAGAATTTTGATGTGAATTTGGGATCTTTGTCAGTTACTATCCTCCTGAGTAAGCCATGTGATCTGAAGATCTCTTTAAGGAAAACTCTGGCAACATCCACTGCAGTGTATGTTTCTTTCACTGGAATCAGATAGGCAACTTTGGTTAGCCTGTGTAACCTGATTGCACTGAAGGTAATCCAGTGACAAAGTCTATACTGATACATTCCCACTTCATCTATAAGGAATGTCTAGAGGCTACAGTTTCCCTGGCATCTTGACTCTCTCTGCCTTTACTCTTTGACACATTAAGCATTTTCGCACATGATCAAGTACATCCTTTTTTAGTCATGGCCAGAAGAAGCTTTTCTTCACAGACATATAGGTTTTTATAAACCCTGGATGTCTAGCTATTAGGCTATCATGGGCTTCTCTCAGAATTCTTCCCTTTATTCCCTCATCATTGGGAATACATAACCGATTATTATAATACATGCATCCTTCATCCAATTTATACCTAAGAACTCGACTCATTTCCCGAGGAGTCTTGCTTTCCTGCATCAGAAGGGTAGCAATAGGGGTAAAGAATTTGTTCTGCATGATTCTCTCCTTTGCTTCACTCATTAATGGATTTGGCACCACTATAATTGCAAGCAAGGAGGCTTTTCTGCTGAGCGCATCTATCACCACATTTTCTTTCCCCGATCGATACTTAATTTCAAAATTGAATTCCTGCAGGGTCTGAATCCATCTCCTTTGACGCATGTTGAGATCCCTTTGGGTGAAGATCCACTTCAGACTTTGATACTGTCATCAAGGTGGCGAACCTCTGTCCCAAAAGATAATGTCTCCACAACTTCAGAGCATAAACTACTCAGAGTAACTCCAAGTCATGGACGTCATAATTTCTCTCATGTGTTCTGAGTTTTCTGGATTCATAGGCGCACTGCATGACCTTCCTGCATAAGAGCACTGCCTAAGGCAAACCCATTGGGATCAGTAAAACTACCTCAAAGGGTTTGGTAAAATCAGTAAAACTACCTCAAAGGGTTTGGTAAAATCAGGAAATTTAAGGACAGGGTTGGTTACTAAGGCTGTCATCAATTTATCAAAGGCACTTTGACACATTGCAGTCCACTAAAAAAGTGTACTCTTCTTGAGAAGGTTAGTTAAAGGGATTACTATCTGAGCATACCTAGGTATAAAGATCCTATACCATCCGGTCAATCCTAGGAATCCTCTGACTTCCTTTATCGTCTTGGTTTTTGGCCATTCTACAACTGCTTGGATCTTTGCAGGGTTAGGAGAAATCCCATCCTTTGACACTATGAATCCCAAGTATTCCAGCTCGTCAATAATAGAGAAAGAACACTTGCTCTTCTTTGCAAAGAGTTGGTGTTTCCTTAGGATTTCCAGGACCTTGTGCACATGATCTTCATGATCTGCAACATTCTTTGAGTAAACCAAGATATCATCAAAGAAGACAAGAAGGAAATCAACCAATTATTCTTTGAGAATATCCTGCATAAGACGATTAAATGTCGCCAGGGCACTAGTCAATCCAAACGGTATGACTGTGAACTCATAATGCCCATAGTGAGTATTGAATGCTGTCTTCGGGATGTCCTGTTCCTTGATTCTAATCTGGTAGTACCCAGATTTGAGATCTATCTTTGTGAACATTTGGGTCCCACTTAACCGATCCACAGAAGTTCATCAATCCTAGGGATAGGATACTTATTTTTAATTTTGTTAATTGATTCAATCCTCTCTATAGTCAATACTACAGAGTCTTAACGTTCCATCTTTCTTCTTTTGAAAAAGAACGGGCGCACCCCAAGGTGAGACACTGGGTCTGATGAATGTCTTAAGTGCTCCTTAAGTTCTATAGCTTTAGGGACTGGCATTTTGTATGCACGTTGGGCCATTGGCTGAGTTCCGGGGGGTTAACTCGATCTCATGATCTACTTCGTGAGACGGAGGCATCTCAGTCAGCTCCTCAGGGACACATCTACATACTCACTTAACCACTCTGGTACTTTAGCCTTGCATTTTATGTCTACTAGACAGCTTGCCTCTTTCTGAGCTCTTTTAATAATTTAGAAGCCTTGACTAATTGTAGCATTGGGGATATGGAAATTCCAGTTCCTTGAACTTTATTCCCGTGAAGGTCAAGGAAAGAGATGGTTCCTTTGTGACAATGAATGTCAGCTTGATTCTTATGGAGCCAATCCATTTGAAGGACTCCATCATAGACTCCCCAGGGTAAGACTCTGAACTGGCACGCTGTTACCTTCCCATCTAGACTAAATTGAATAAGGTCTGTCTCAAGGTGTGTGAAAAGAATCTTTCCACTGGCCATTCTACTTGCATAGGTTTGCTCTTCGTCTAGAGGTGGTGAATACTTGAGTAGAAGAGAAAATTTATTGGTGATATTCTTCGATGGTTTTTCTCCCTGGTTTAGCTCTAAAAATTCATTGATTTTGGTTTCTAAGAACCCGGGGGGACAAAACCTCTTCCTTAAATAGGCTTTAAGATCGTTCCAAGAGTGGGTATTCTTGTCTAGATGGTTGGTGTCACAATGGTTCCTCAATGCCACCCTTGCTGTTTCCACAATTTTCAGCCTGGCAAGAGCCATTTTGCTCCGCTCATTGTAGCCTGTGATATGAAAATACTCTTCCACCCATTTCTCCACAGCCTCGCCCAGGTTCTCCCCTTCTCCTTTGAAGGGTCTTGGTTGCGTTCTGTGAAGAGCCTTGCAAACATCGGGGTTCTGTGAAGAGCCTTGCAAACATCTTGGTTGCGTTCTGTGAAGAGCCTTGCAAACATCGGGGTCAAGCTCTTCTTCATTAGTCAGAGGGTTTGGCTGACGGCCACGGTTCCCTCACCTCATGATTCTGCCAAAAATGATATATTATTAAATTTTTATTTTGATATCATCCACGAGATCCTAAGACTTAAGAGGTTTGAAAAATAATTTCTTAAACAAGATAAATGATCTTATTGGGAGATCTATGACATATGTCCGGTAACAGATTTTACTTCATCAATTCGTCAATAAACAATCACTTATACAACAGGGAATTTTTCCACAAAACATTTCTTTATTTATAGAAAGGTTGCAATATGTACATAGAGCAGCTTGGCTCCCGAAGTCAAAATCTCCTCGGGAGACACATAAGACGACGATGTTGGGCTATAGACATGCCCTGATACAAATGTTCCCTTACTGCCAAGGGAGCTACTATCTTCTTCTTTAGGAATAAAGCGACTTAGGAGTCTGTAGATTTGGCATGAAAGTTTGAAGTTTCGAGGCATTGAGTGATATAAAATAACAACATGTATCACTTTCAGTCTCATCAAAATCATGGTTAATGAGAGATGCTGCCTCAGCATCGCACGACGCTGGTCACAAGAGGCGTGGACATACTGCCCTACAAACCACTTGTGCTGGGTCAGGGAAATATAGATCCTCGATATGGCTTGCGAGTCTGGCTCGGGTCGTTCGAGTTGTAGAGTGGAAGAGATCAGATGCTTGAAGGCGATTGTAGTCATATCTTGTGACTGGGTGAGGTCGGGAACACTAGATAAGTGTGGAACTTCCATCTATAAAATCAAATTCTTTGATTAAAATTCTTCATTAATGAAGCTTACGGAATGAAAATACAATATGTAAATGCTCTTTCTAAGTTTTTATTACAATTTTTTGATAAGAATTCATTTCTCCCTTATTAGCTTTCAACAAAGCTCTGATACCAGCTGTGAGACCCCCCGCCCCTCCTCCATGGTGCCCCCTTCGAGGGCATTGGCGGCGGAAGCAGCATTAGCCTCTCGCACGGGGGAGGGATCCACACTCGAGGCCTCGTCGCCCGCGCGGATGTCCGGACAAGAGACTAGTCGGCGGTTCCTCCGAAACGAACCCGGAAAACTTCCCTCGCCTAGAAGGCACGTGCGATTCCTCCATGGAAAATCTTCAAAACGAGAGAATTAATCTAACGGGTCAAAGTCTTAACTATTCAAGCTGATTTGACCAAACTTGAAGTTACATAGTCAGATCAAAGAAGAGATGTACATAGGTGTATATGAATGTATGTGTTTATGTATAAGGATGTGTGTGTGTGTGTGTGCATATGTATGAATGTACATACGTATATATGAATGTATGTGTTTATGTATAAGGATGTTTATGTATGAATGTACATAGGTATATATGAATGTAGGTGTACATAGGTGTATATGAATGTAGGTGTTTATGTATAAGGATGTGCATATAGACATAGGTGTATATGTATGTATGTGTGCATGCACACATGTAAACAATCATGCTATTGCATCATGAAGTGGGATAGATGGTGACAAATTTATAGTTACTCTTAGAACCATCCTAGCATATTTCTCTTTATTATCATCTTATTACTTAAAGGCTAAAATCATTGATTGAACATTTTGAACTATCTATCACCATTCTAAGGCTCAAAAGTACAAAAGCATTGATTGTGTCAATCTAAGGCAGTGAAATCATTTTAGTTTTCTTGAAACTCTACTAATTATGATTTATAGAGTTTCAAATACCTTTATGTGGATTGAAGAAATTATGTACAAGTTTGACTTAAATGCTTTACAAATCACATGAGGGAAAGAAGATGCTTTCTTGGTAAGTAATGATGATTTATGGAGGTTTGAATACCTTTTGTGTATGGAAAACTTGATGTACAAGTTTGAATTAAATGCTTTACAAGAGGGCAAGAAGATGATTGTTTGGTAACAATATCTACCATAAAGCTCTCAAGTTGATGAAGTGTGTCAGACTTGTGAAGTCCTTACCACAAATAAGAGTGTGTGTCATTGAGGTTTTTAACTAAATTTGTTATAATGTATTGTGGGAAGTTTACAAGTCTTGGCACCAACCTTGACCACCAAGTACTCAACAATCATAGCTATAATATTATAGTCCTTGAATAGGCACTTGTGGTGATTGTGTTGATCCTCTCTCTCTCTCTCTCTCTCTCTCTCTCTCTCTCTCTCTCTCTCTCTCTCTATAGATATAACCAATAGTTAAGTATTATACATAAGAAAGCTTAGCATGGGATGTTGCCATCTCTCTACCTTTATAGTTTCTAAAATTACATCTTAACTTTGTCTTATAGCTATTTCTCCATCAAAATTTCTTGCATGGGTCTTAGATGTTTCCCTCTCTTTATTTTTTTGTTAACGTAAGGATCATCCCTCAACCAATGTCTTATATGGCAATATTCTATCAATGAAAACTTCTTGCATGGTTGTAGGATGTTGCCATCCCTCCACATCTCCATCATTTTCCTCTCAATAATTGTCACAAATGGTTGCATACAGTAGCTTTTCTTTACTAGAATCAATTTGTTTGCCCATTCTTGTGTGTCCATTTCACCTCATATCATTGGTACAACATGCCATATGATGAGAATGAAAAGTATGTTTATGTTCATTTCTCATGTTTTGTAATCATTTGAATGGGATTTGATGTAATCATTTGAATGGGAAAATGAATAAAGCTTTTGTCTTCAAATTTTTCATTGTTCCAAGGAGTGGATATAGAAGATGAAACATTTTGTGCATGTGTATATTTGTGTATGTTTGCAAGTTGTGTGTGTATGTGTGTTTTTTTGGGTGTATATGCATTTACACATGTGAGTGTGCACGATGGCACGTGCACATGCATGTGTGTTGTGTGGTAAAGGGAAAACATTGTAGTGTGCACAAGGAGGAGGGTTTGGTAATTGTGCATGCAGTACAACTATGTACACATATGCTTAAGTATCTATATACATATTTATACCTTTGTGCCTGCACAAAATTTTGTGTGTGTGTACACACACACACATGTTTTTATTCATTTATGTAGCATGCATTCATGAGTCTATGTTGTGTGTGTGTGTGTGTGTGTGTGCACCCATGCTTAAGTGTGTGTGCATGCGCGTGCACACACAAACACACCCCGATGCATGGGTGCTTGCATCAAGCACAAACATGTATTGAGTATAATCATTCCTTAAGCTTGGTTTGAGATCTTAAGTGCAATATCCTCGCACTTTTGCTTCTGGATCTGTGAAGCCAACTCCTTCTTTACCTTGTTGTTCTCTACTGATGAGGAAGCAATGTTGCCCTCCCTATCTTGAAGAACTCCATCTTTCTATGCCTTCCTTGCAGCTTTATCCTTCCATGCCCAATACCATTTCTCTTTGCTAGTGGAACCATAGATTCCAAATAGCCCGCCTTGGCCAAGCATAGTTGCGTGGCAAAGGAAACGGAAAAATGGTTGAGTTAAAAGATGCTCCAGAGCTTTGTACCAAGAAGAAGCATGACAAAGAGTATTTGGAGTATTTCTAATATAGCTATGTTCTTTTTTTTGTGGGAAACAGTAATTACTTAATATATTAATATCTACAACTTTATCATCACAGGTTTTTACAAAAAGCTTTCTACGTGCATACTCCCCCTAATCCCACTTTCTATTAAGGAAATCATATACTATATCCCACATCTCATCTTTCCCATACAAAAGGAGGATCTTTCCCAAGAGAAATAAAAACCTAGCTGCATCATACAAGCACTCAAGCACATCAGAGATGAATCCTTTGGGTGACTGTTCTTCAAAGTACTCCCCTTTTGTCCATATCTTCACTACTGGTCTTCTTCCCATGGGGTTCTCAATTAGGGCCATAAATATCTCTTATGGGTGCTTTGCCTTCAAGTACCATATTTTAGATTTGGCTGTGACATCATCCCAAATGTAGACCTGCCAATAGTCAAGCAACATTAGGATATCCCAGCATGTACTAACATCATCCCAAATGTGACATCATCCCAAATGTAGACCTGCCAATAGTCAAGCAACATTAGGATATCCCAGCATGTACTAACATCTCATCATCAAGGGTCTGAATCACCTAATCCTTGATTGTAATGCTTGAACTACCTCAACATACATATTATTATTCATCTTATTAATATAGTATATAGAATAGCAAAACTGTATACATTTGAACATCATTTTTGTAGCCTCCACCCCCTGATCGGTCCCTTTATTGAATATCAACTCATTCCTAGAAACCCAAATCTCCCACAAGCAATAACATCTTATAATACAAAATATTAGATCAATCTCATTTGCCTCCTTGCTTAATCTCCCCAATGACCAATCCCCCCAATATCCCCTCACCCCCAAGTTGCCTTCTACCCATTTACCTATTTTCCCCCAGAACCCCTTAATGCAGGACAGTTTCAAAAAGCATGTTTCCCCTCTTTAATTGCTATTTTACATTTGGGCATTTGGAGAAGTTTAAAACCTAGAGGTAAAGCCAACAAACAACAAACTCTCCACAGAAACATTTGAGCTTTCATTGGGATCAATGCTTCCCAGATCAGATTCCACCTCTTCCTCTAGGAGTTTAGGTCCCAGCTTACTCTTGAGACTTTGTTACAATATTTAACATTAATTTCACCTTTACATATCACTTCATACAATGTTTTAGTATTGATTATATCTAGTTTGACCCCATTGAACTAGGTCCAATCCTAAAACCAAGAGGCTTCATTAAATGTTGTGGAAGACCAGCTTTTCTCAACATTATCTAGTAATGAACTCAAGATTTGAACCTCACTCTGTTGTAGTCTAAACTCCCTCACAACATACTGTAGTTCTTCTAGCCAGCTTGGGAGGAGTCCCAAATGTCCCCTAGTTTCCTTAGACCTCTGTTATTCAATCTTCTGGAGATCCTTGTATCAAGGAGGGCTAGAGAAAGTTTAAACTTATGAGTCCACTACATGTTTAAGGAATTCCCATAGACATTGGTACTGTTATATTATTGGCCCTCTATGGTCTATTGGGGACGCCCGTCTGACCATTGTGCCATGCTTGCAATTAGTATCGTGAATGATGTCATATTAAATACTACATTATAAGTGCGATTGGCATATGCTTTGCGGGTCTATGCTATGTATGCTGTGATTGGGTGATGCCATGTGTACGCATGCTAGTGTTGTTGATATTGGTGTTTGATTGTCTCACCTAACATGTTGACTTGTTGAGTATAGGTGATGAGTACGAGGATGCCGAATGAGGCATCGTACTTGTGCGAGGGTCACCGAATGAGGTGTTGCACAGGCATGAGTGTGCAAGGGTCACCGACGAACGAGGTGTTGCACGCGCGAGGGTCACCGAACAAGGTGTCGCGCGGGTTTTGTCATGTGCATGGGCGTTTACATCGCCTCGACATTTATGAGTTGTACTTCATTATTTTTGGTTGGCCGTGTGCCATTTATTTGTACTCAAATATTTATGCAGCCCGATGTGCACGGGTGTATTGCGTGTGTGCTAGAGCTTCACTATTATTTTTGGTACACACTAGATGTGTGTGAACATCCTCTAGAAGGATTGATTATTTTTGTAAAAAGAGCCCTATTTTTGGAAAAAGCTTCATGATTGGCTCAAGGGCTATTTTGGTAATATATGATTAAATACTCATGTCGTGCAAGGAGCCAACACACATGAGGGGGAGATTTAACCCAATCCTTGTTGATGGTGATGCTTATTTTGCTCACAATTTTCAAGTCTATGGTTTATCTTCCATGTTTATTTCCATGTCTATGTTTAATACGTTTGAATCTCTTATTTGTTTGGAGTTGAATATTTATTCGTGATTATTGTGTGCAATTGTGGTACTTTGATTCTCTTTTGTGTGGCAAGATCCTGAGAGTGGTAACCACACTCAAAGAGAAGGCATAAATCTCGAGACTTGATGGAGAAATTGGGCAAAAGCATTACATGAAGGGCAAAGGCTTTGTAAATGGTGGAAATAAGAAAATCAAACGTCTCAAGCTTGTATGGTTTGGGCAAGGCAATGAATACATGCAAAAACCACTTTGAATCCTTGCAAAACCACGCCTAGAAGAAGAAAAGCGATTTTCTACAGCTGTGCATCTCTCTCAGATCCAACCGCACACAGATGGAATCGGCATCTTGCAAAACCCCTAGTCCTTTTCTCAAAAATTGAAGAGCTCTAGCATCAAAGAAACGCATAATCAACAACCGGTTGCTCTCCTTCTCTCCCATGTTGTTACGCTGCGTCGATTTGTGTCGATTTATGGAGAGATTAAGCTTAATCAAACCATTTAAGGTATTTTCAACTCTTCAAATATCAAAGCTTTCAAATATTTCCAACTTCAAACCCTTCAAAGCTTTCCAAGCCAAACCAAGGGAGCACATGCACATGGAGGCCCCGGGCTAATTTCTGAAGCCCTGTAGAAAATTTACAGATTTGTTGAAATTAAAATTTTCTTATCAAGGCTCTCTGCAATGCCTTAAAGGAAAAATTTTAATTGTTAAAGCTTCCAAAAATTTATTTGGCAATTTTGGACAAATCAAAGGGTTTAACAAATTCTCCGCGGCGAGCAAGTGTGTGTGGTTTCTGATATCTCTTGATGGTATTGTCCGGGAGAATACAAGTATCATCAGTGCGCTTGAATCTCGAATCGACTTGACTCTTTGCAAATTTCGGGTTCAACAATAAGTATTATCATCATTTATAATCTTTGTTAAATTATTTCTATCGTTAATTAATCAATTTCTCTATCTCTTGACTTCATTACCTCTATTACAATGAATCCGCAACCCCCAACTTTGGAGGAGCAGTTGCTAGCTCTTCAAGCTTAGATTTTAGAGGAGAGGGAAAAGAGGGAGAAGTTGGAGAGGAAGTTGAGAAAGAGGAGTAGAGGGGCAGAGTTTGATTTAGGTGATGAGATCCCGCATACGGTGGAGGCTACCCTTAGAGCCCAGTGTTGAGATATCGAGCTCGTCTAGTGAGGCGGTGGCCACTAATGACCCGCCTGGGGGATAGGCCCCACACTTACACCACTGGCATGGTTGGTGAGATCTTGGGTGATATGCGGCCAGTGGGATGACAAGCTGTGTGATAGCCATTCTAGAGACTGGCATAGTTATAGCGCCAGCTCATTTAGTCGGGTTCACACTATAGAGAACCCGTGTATGTATTTGGTTGAGTACCTTTCATATTGTGTGTACTCTTATTCTTGTATATGGTGTGTTGAGTGTTGAGCAGAGAAGAAGAAGATTTCAGCCTCTCACCTTGTGTGTTCTCTATTAGGGTTTTGTGAGTGTGTGTGTGTGTGCTTGCAAGAGCTCAAGCTCTCTTCCCCCCTGCATCTTTTCATGGTATCAGAGCCTGGTTCGTGCTAAGGGCTGAGTTGTAAGCAAGAGAACCACAGGAAGCGGTACGAGGGTAAGAGCTTCAACTACTCTTCCCTATTTGTGTTGGTGACTACACCCTTGTCGGGAGCTCTACGGGAGGCACCGGCAAACGATCTCTGATTGAGGAGCTTTCTTCGCGAGAGTAAAGCTATAGGGCAACTATACAGTCCTATCAGACTACGATTTTGGGGCCGAAAACGCGTTTCGAGCGCATCTGGACCTCCGTTTTTTAGAAAGCAGGCGATTTCGAGCACTGCGGGTAAGTCATCGATTCTCTGCAGAACTCTGTTTTAAGAACTACAGGAAGACAGATTGATTGTGCAGACACTGTGGGTGCTGCAAAGAGGTTTACAGTTGCCATTGGTGGGTGTATGTATGCACATTGAAGTCACTGGTTGTGACATTTGAGAGTACTACAGTACCGCTGCAGAAAATATAGCAGTTGTGCAGGAAAAACCAGAGTGCAGTTTCTGGTAAAATTGTGTGTTTGGCAAGATGTCTAATGATTGCATAACACAGATTGTGGCTGAGAAGCTGGATAAGAATAACTTCCATGCTTGGAGGTTCAGGTTGACGAATTTCCTGATGGAAAAAGGCTATTGGGACTACATAGAAGGTGAGCATGAAGAGGCACTGGAGATACCGGATATAAATCCGACTGCTGTCTGCAGATGTGAAAGAGTTTAAAGACTGGAACCAAGGAGCTAGGAAAGTCATGTATTGGCTATTGGGACTACATAGAAGGTGAGCATGAAGAGGCACTAGAGATACCGGATATAAATCCGACTGCTGCTGCAGATGTGAAAGAGTTTAAAGACTGGAACCAAGGAGCCAGGAAAGTCATGTATTGGCTCTCCATTAGTATACAGGACACCATGATTGGGCACATTCAGGATGCCAAGTCCCCCAAGGAGGCGTGGGACACCTTGGTAAAGCTTTATGAAACAAATACCAAGGCACGTAAGATACAGTTGAAGAATGAACTTCATACTGTGGAGAAAAAGAGCATGTCTGTGAATGACTATGCGTTGAAGATAAAGGGCATTGTGGAATCCCTTGCATCTATTGGTGTGTCAGTAGATGATGATGATAAGGTGGAGGTCTGTCTACGTGGTCTCGGGCCACAATACAAGGCATTCAAGACGTCCATTCAAACTCGGGAAAACATTCCCAACTTTACAGATTTGGTGTCTATGCTGATTATGGAAGAGAAGAACTTGGGTGAAGACCAACAGTCTTCACAAAGCAAAAACAGTTCAGAGCAACAGGCCTTCTACACGAGTTCAGGAAGAGGACGAGGTAGAGGAGGCCGTGGACGCAGTCAAGGAGGTGGCCGAACAGGTAATCAGAATTATGGCCAGCAGCAGCAACAACAACAACAGTCCCAGAATCAACAACAACAACAACACGCAAGTGGAAGAGGCAAATTCAGAGGCAGGGGGAGTCAAAGAGGCCGTGGAAATTGGCAAAGGCGATGCACGTGAATGCTATTATTGTGGTAAGCCTGGACATGTGCAGGCAGAATGTTATAAGAAGTAGGCTGATATGCAAAATGGGAAAGTGCAGCAAAACAACTATGCATCCTCAAGCAAAAATAATGAGGATAATGAAAGGTTTATGCAGCATGTCGTGAATGCCATGTCTGAAAATGTTGATGCAGCACAAAAAGATAATGTATGGTATGTGGATTCAGGTGCTTTGAACCACATGACAAGTCATGGGGAGTGGTTCAAGGAGATGAAAAACCCGAAAAGACTAGGTTTTGTGGAAACAGGGCATGACACTGCTCATCCAACTGCCCATGTTGGAGATGTGCCATTGTCTATGCAGGATGGCAAAGTGAAGTACCTTGCAGATGTACTTCATGTACCGAACATAACAAAGAATCTGGTTTCAGTTGGCCAGATGATTGAGCAGGATTTGCAGGTTAGGTTTAACCCTGATGGATGTTATGTTGAAGATTTTAAAGACAAGTGCAGGTTGGTTGCAAAAGGCAACAGAGTGGGTAGAATGTTTGCATTGAATGTAGACATGCCTGAAATGAGTGCTGCGATGTTTGCAAATGGTTCAGGAGTTGTTGCAGACACAGACATATGGCATAAAAGAATTGGACATGTAAATGTGCAGAGATTGAAGTCTATGCAGACAAAAGGAATTGTGACAGGGCTGCCAAAATTTAAAGTGGAAGGTATGCAGAAAATATGTGAAGCATGCCAATTTGGGAAGCAAACAAAGCATGTGTTTCCACGTAGCAGATATGTGAGCAGAAATGCACTAGATGTTGTGCATTCAGATGTATGGGGTCCTACGAAGACCATATCTATGGGAGGCTGCAGGTATTATGTGACTTTCATTGATGACCACACAAGGAAAGTGTGGGTATATTTCATGAGGGAGAAGAGTGAGATGTTCACTCACTTTCAGAATTTCAGAGTTTTGGCTGAAAAGCAAACAGGGAGATATGTAAAGTGCCTAAGGTCAGATGGAGGGGGAGAGTACTTCTCCAATGAGTTCTCTGAATTTTTGAAGAAGAATGGTATTCGGAGACAGTTTACATGCAGATACACTCCGCAGCAAAATGGAGTTGCTGAGCGGAAAAACAGGCACATTGCTGAGATTGCGCGAGCATTGATGGAAGAGAAGAATATGCCGCATTGCTATTGGGCTGAGGCTCTTTTTACAGCAGTATACATCATGAACAGGACTCCAACTGCAGCCATACATGATGTAACTCCAGAGGAAAAGTTTACTGGCAGAAAACCAGATTTGTCTCATCTGAAAGTCTTTGGATGCATTGCATATGTGCATATGCCAGATGAGCTGAGAACTAAGCTGGATCCAAAAGCTGAAAATGGTGTGTTTATTGGATACTCCCTTGAGCAAAAGGGATACAGGTGTTATAACCCTGCTACACGTGAGTTGAGGGTAAGCAGGGATGTTGTCTTTGATGAGATGAGCAGTTGGTATGTTGCTGAAAAAGAAGCTGTTGGGGCTGATGTGAGTGGAAGTGTGGTTGCACAGAATGCAGGTCAGCAATCACAGTCTTTGAGTGGACCAAGAGAGTCCTCATCTAGTGGGTCTATTGATAGACCATGGAGTGGCAGGCTGTGTCATAATACCAGTCCTGCAAATGTGATTGTAAAGGAAAAGAGAAAGTGGTTGAGCCCCTTGGTATGCCTGACATTTCTACAGGGCATTCTCATGTTGATGGAGAGTCTAGTGGCTCAGATATGAGCCTTGATGAGGAGCTTGGGATCCCAGCTATGAGAACACCTGGTGTAAAGAAGGCTATGGAAGCCATGAATGAAAAGCTGCGAAGATGAGGGAGAGTGAAGAACCCTGTGCAGAGATTTACATATGATGGTTATGTGGCACATCACTATGCATATATGGCAAAGGTTGTGCAGGTTGTTGAGCCCACATGCATTGATGAGGCTGTTGGAAATGTGTATTGGGAGGAAGCTATGGATAAGGAGATGGATGCACTATATGGAAATGAAACTTGGGATTTAGTGCAATTGCCAGAAGGCAAGAAAGCCATTGGATGCAAGTGGGTGTACAAAGTTAAACATAACAGTGATGGAAGCATAAACAGGTACAAGGCTAGATTGGTAGCCAAAGGATATGCGTAGACATATGGGATTGATTATGAGGAAACTTTCAGCCCAATTGCCAAAATGGCAACGGTGAGAGTTGTGATAGCAGTGGCTGCGTCAAAGCAATGGTCTTTACATTAGATGGATGTAAAGAATGCATTCTTGCATGGGGATTTGCAAGAAGAGGTGTATATGTTGCAGCTACCTCGTTATGAGGATGTGGGTCACCCGGAGCATGTTTGCAGGTTGAAGAAAGCCTTGTATGGCTTAAAGCAAGCACCAAGAGCATGGTCTGACAAGATTTCTGAATATCTTGTCACTATTGGCTTTCATGTAGCCAATGCAGATTTCTCATTGTATGTGAGACATGGTGATAGAGGGGTTGTGCTTGTTGTCATCTATGTAGATGACTTGATCATTATGGGGAACCATGATGCAGAGATCTTTGATGTAAAGATCTTGTTTAGACAGAAGTTCGAGATGAAGGATCTGGGGGAGCTCAGATATTTCTTGGGCATTGAGGTGATTAGGTCACCACATGGTATTGGATTACTGCAGAGACAGTATGGCTTGGACATGTTGTCCAAGTATGGTATGACAGGCTGTAAGCCTATTTCTGTGCCATTGGATCAGAATGGCAAGTTGAGTGCAGATTCTGGAGAGATTCTGGAGGACCCTACTATGTATAGCCGCATAGTAGGAAGCTTGATCTATATGACCATCACCAGACCAGATTTGAGCTATGCTGTTGGGTTGGTGAGTCAGTTTATGCAGGTTCCACGGAAACCGCACTTGGATGTAGTGAGATGCATACTGAGGTATGTGAGGTCTACTTTGCATTGTGGACTATTCTATGAGACTAGGACAGAGATATGTGTACATGGGTACACAGATGCTGATTGGGCTGGTAGTATCTCAGATAGACGATCTACCAGTGGATTCATGTTTTCTTTGGGGAGTGCTGCTGTGACTTGGAGCAGCAAGAAGCAACCTACGGTTGCTTTATTGAGTACAGAGGGCGAGTACAGAGGAGCTGCTATGGCAGCTCCTCACATGCTATGGCAGCATGTGAGGTAGCTTGGTTGAGAAAGCTACTTGCATTTTTGGGTCTATCAGTGGATAGACAAGTTGTCATTTTTTGTGACAACATTAGCAGTATACAGTTGGCCAGGAACCCAGTCTTTCATGCTCGTACGAAGCACATAGAGGTCCACTACCACTTCGTCAGAGAGAAGGTCTTGGCAGGAGATCTTGACCTTGTTTATGTCAGCATAGAGGATCAGGTAGCTGACATCTTCACCAAAGCATTGGGTACAGAGAAGCTCCGCAGATTCAGGGCTTCGCTTGGTGTACATGAGATGGAGTTGAGCTCGAGGGGGAGTGTTGAGATATCGAGCTCGTCTAGTGAGGCGGTGGCCACTGATGACCCGCCTGGGGGATAGGCCTTACACTTACACCACTGGCATGGTTGGTGAGATTTTGGGTGATATGCGACCAGTGGGATGACAAGCTGTGTGACAGCCATTCTAGAGACTGGCATAGTTATAGTGCCAGCTCATTTAGTCGGGTTCATACTATAGAGAACCCGTGTATGTATTTGGTTGAGTACCTTTCTTATTGTGTGTACTCTTATTCTTGTATATGGTGTGTTGAGTGTTGAGTAGAGAAGAAGAAGATTTCAGCCTCTCACCTTGTGTGTTCTCTATTAGGGTTTTGTGTGTGTGTGTGTGTGTGCTTGCAAGAGCTCAAGCTCTCTTCCCCCCTGCATCTTTTCACCCAGGAATCTAGAAAGGAAAAGAATATTAGTTAGAAGGCCTTTTCCTTCCAAAATTATGACGGAAAGAAGGACGCCAAGCTAGTTCTCTCTTGGCTCAGTCAGTTAGATGACTACTTTTTCGGGGAAGACTTCTCTCAAAAAGATAAAGTTAAATGTGCTGCAAATCATCTTATAGAAGGAGCTGCGTTGTGGTGGAATGCTACCAAGACATGCCATCATAAGCCTCGTACTTGGAAAGAGTTCCAGAAGGCAATTAAGAAAAGCTTTTTGCCACCACAATACAAGGCTAGGAGTAGAGAGCACTGGGATGGTTTGCGTCAGTTGGAGAAAGAGACCATTCAAATGTATGTAGACAGGTTTTGGTAGGTTCTCCTACAACTCAAAGCCATTGAGAAAGTGCATGAGAAGGACCAGAAGAGGAAGTTTATAGCAGGTCTGAAACCTCACATTAGGGCCGAAGTGAACATGTTCCTCCATCCGCATTCTCTTAGTTCAACAATCTCTTTAGCCATTAACTGTGAGAAGAAGAATAATATTCTGAAGGAGAATCGTGTTACCAAGGAGTCTTGTCCCTTTAAATCTCAAAAAGCATGTTTCTTCATCTAAACCTTTTGACAGGACTCATGGATGGCGCCGCAACTTTGGTCGGTTCAAGAACAAAGAAAGCAATGACTCGAAAACCAAGAAGACCGACAATCTTTCGAAGGCAAACAAAGAGGAGCCCAAGCGTCAAATTCGGCGTTTCAAATGCAACAAGGAAGTCCATGTGGCATTTGAGTGCCTAGAGAAGAAGAAGAATACACCGAAAGCTAGTGTCAACATGATTGAGGAGGAGGAGGACGACGACTATCTACCCGAGCAAGAGGATAATTTCGAAGACGAAGATCTCTTAGATCTAGGAGGTAAGCCTAAATCTTCACAACCTAAGTCCAAACCACATATGTTGTTGAAAATGAAAGGAAAGATTAAGAATGAATCTGTCTCACAGTCTTGCATGATGATGGGAGCACACATGATTTCATTTCTAAAAAGATGGTAAATGCACTTAATCTTGAAATCACTCCATCTCGTTAAGGTTAAGTCTACTTTTCAAAACTATAAATATAACTGAACCAAAGAAGTAAGGAATTTAACAATATCACTTTCACCTTATGAGGAAAAATGAACTTTTTTGGTTGTACCACTGCAAGGCGTAGATGTAATACTTGGCATGCCATGGCGACATCAGTACAATCCATATATTGATTACGACACGCATTCCTTGTATTTCATGTTCAATGATCAGCACTTGTGTCTTAGGGGAATGATGGAAGATAGGAGTGCACCTTTCCTTAGCCACACCCAGGCTAAGAGAGCACTGAGGAAGAGGGAGAAGACGTTTCTCGTCTTTGTGAATGAGATTACTGCTCATGAACCACCTCCCAAGGACACCTCGCATGATTCCTTCCTTTCTCAGTTTTTTGATTGTTTTCTTGATGACCTACCCCCTGGCTTGCCTAGCTCTAGACCTGAAGACCATAAGATTAACATTATCCCTGGTAGTATACCTCCCTTCAAGGCACCTTATAGAGTAAATCAGATTGAGCAGAAAGAAATTCAGACACAGATAGAAGACCTTTTAGAGAGGAAACTGATCAGGCCTAGTAGTTCACCCTACGGAGCTCCAGTTCTTCTAGTCAAAAAGAAGAATGGAACCTACCATCTATGCATTGACTATAGAGCCCTGAATAAAATCACAATAAAAAATAGATATCCTATTCCTCGAGTGGACGATCTTCTTGATAGATTGTGAGGAGCAAAGCTATTCAGTAAAATAGACCTAGTAAAATAGACCTGAAATCCGGATACCACCAAGTGAGGATGGTAGAGAAAGATATATACAAGACTGCTTTTAGGATATAGACAGGCCATTATGAGTTCTTAGTGATGCCCTTTGGAATCACTAATGCTCCGGCTACTTTTAGCCGCATGATGAGCCGCATCTTCCTCAAATATCGAAAATTTGTGGTAGTTTTCTTCGATGATATTCTTGTATTTAGTGATAGTGTTGTTGAGCATGAGAAACATCTGGAGATAGTGTTTCATCTCTTAAAAGAGAATGAGTTGTATCTCAATCCTAATGAGAAGAGCTCTTTCTTTCAGACAGAGATTGAATACCTTGGTCACGTTGTTTCTACTAATGGTATTCGTGTGGACCCCAAAAAGATAGAGACTATAGTGACTTGGCCGAGACCCAAAGATATTCATGAACTCCGATCATTTCTTGGTTTGTGCAGTTACTATAGACGTTTTGTAAAGAATTTTGCTTACATTTCTCATTATCTCACTTTTCTTTTAAAGAAAGCAAACAAGTATGTGTGGACTGATAAACATGAAAAATCTTTTAATGCTTTAAAAGAAGCACTCACTAAAGCACAAGCACAGACTTTGCTAGACCTTTTTTTATTGTTGAACTGATGCTAGTGGTACAGGCATAGGGGCATTATTAATGCAAGATGGTCACCCCATAGCATTAGAGAGTAGGAAACTTAGACCCCCCAAGTGCAAGTACAACACTTATGACAAAGAATTGATTGCTATAGTCCATGCCTTAAAGATTTGGAAACATTATTTGATGGGATCAGGATTCATCTTAAAATAGACCAGCAGAGTATCAGGCACCTGCTTACCCAGCCTTTGATATCTGACCGACACATCAAATGGGCTGCTTTTATTCAAAGTTTCCAGCCTACTATTCTCTACCAGCCTGGAAAAGAGAATGTAGTCGCTGATGCCCTTAGTCAACGGCCTAGTGTTTATCACATCACGGCTGTAGATAGCTCGACTTTCGATGCTATGAAAGAATCTTATGACCAAGACCCAGACCAAAATGAGATAATGGGTGGACTCCCCACTCAAATTACTCTTATCATGATGGGTATCTCTTCTTTCATAGGAGATTATGCATCACGAGACCTTTTAGATAGTCTGTTATGGAGGAGTTGTACAACCCCCATATGGGAGTTGTACTAGCCCCCATATGCAGGGCATAGAGGAGTATCATCTACTTTATAGACCATTGTCCGAGACTTTCATTGGCCATCTATGAAGAAAGATGTAGCCAACTTTGTGGCCGGATACATTACTTGCCAAAAGATTAAAAGCTATAAGGGAAAAACTCAGGGATTACTTATGCCACTCCCGATTCCCAATGAACCATGGGAGCAAATTTCAATGGATTTTATTACTGGTTTTTTGCTTACTACTAATCAGAATGACATGATTTGGACAGTAGTTGATAGATTTAGCAAACAGGCTCATTTCATTGCATGGACAAAGAAACTGACTGCTCATTTATTTTTAAAGCATATATTTGTGCATCATGGTTTGCCTAAAGTCATTGTGTCGGATAGAGATTCTAAATTTTGTAGCCGTTTTTGGAGAACACTGTTTGATAATTTAGGCACAAAATTAGATTTCTCTACTGCTTTTCATCCTGAATCCAATGGCCAGACTGAAGTGACCAATAGCACTATCCTATACCTTCTTAGAACCTATGTTTCATCGCAGCCTAGACAATGGGATAAATATTTACATATTCTCCAATTTGCCTACAATAACACTCCTCACTCTGCCACTAAGAAAGCACCGTTTGAGATAGTGTATGGAAAGACCCTTCCTCTTTCCAATTTGAGCATAGGAATTTACAAAAGGGAGAGTTCATCATTCTTAAGGGGAAAAATGATAAGAATTTCTCCTTCTAGTCTAGTCCAGACCATTTGCCTCTAAGCTGCACTTCTGCATCTTCTATCTCCTCTCTTAGCATCTTAGTCCAAATTCTTTCTTGTTTAAGGAATTTAGGGAGGCTAACTATCACTCTCACTTTAGCATGAGTAGCCAGATGCGATATCCCCAGACCTCCCAAATTTTTTTGCTAAGGCAACCTTATCACATGCCAACCAAGAGAGAGCCTTTTTTCCATTGTTACCATTCCTCCATAGAAAATCTTTGATAGGAGCAATAATTCTTTCTGATGACATTTCTTAAACTCTATATCACAGGTCAGATAAATAGAATATAAGCATTAAGGACTATATTTATAATGACAATCCTATCATGGAAAGACACCCTAACCCCTTCCCATTTCCTAAGCTTGGCACATAATCTTTCAATTGCCCAATCTATTAGGTCCTTGTTACAATAATTCTTTCCAATGACATTTCTTAAACTCTATATTACAGGTCAGATAAACAGAACATAAGCATTAAGGACTGTATTTACAATGGCAATCCTATCATGAAAAGACACCCTAACCCCTTCCCATTTCCTAAGCTTGGCACATAATCTTTCAATTGCCCAATTTGCTAGGTCCTCCTTGTTGCTCACTCCCACCCCAAGAGGGACCCCTAGGTGTCTAATAATCCTTCCCTTTTTAATGACATCACAACCCCGTCTTTCCATATCAAAATTGTCCTCCTTAGTCAAGCTTATGATTCTGGATTTATGAATGTTTCACTTAGATCCAGAGGCTTTAGCAAACAACTATACTAATTGCAGAGCATTTCTCACATTCTCAAGCATTGGATAATCAATTTCTCCCCATTTTTAAGTTTCAATCCTGTGTGTGTGTGCGCGCGCGCGCGTGCGCGCGCGCGTGTGTGAAGCTCTTTGTAAGTTGCAGTTGGCAATGGCAGTGCTGCTAATAATCTCTCTCTCTCAAGCTCTTACAATGGTGGTGCTATCTCTCTTCATCTCCCTCTCTCTCTCTCTCTCTCTCTCTCTCTCTCTCTCTCAAGGTCTTGCAATGATAGTGTTGCCCTCTTTGTCCCTCTCTCTTTCTCTCTCCCAAGCTTCTACAATGGTAGTGCTAGCTCTCTTTCTCTCTCGATAGTGCTACCCTCTCTCTCTCTCTCCCTCTCTCTCTCTCTCTCACAGTGATAGTGCTACCTATATATTCAGAAGTGGGTATTCACAAATGAGGCCACCCCTGAGCATTGAACTTAGGCACGAGAGAGAGGGAGGGGAGAGAGAGAGGGGAGAGCGAATTCGCCCACAATGCCCCCCCCCCCCCCCCCCCCCCCCCCAAAACAACACACACACCCCCCACATGCGTTAAAAAAATTAAATGCGCGCAAATATATATTAAAATGTAAAACAAGTGCATTTACAAAATATGCTTTACCGACCGCGCCTTTCACTCAAAACATTATATATAGGACACAGGAAGTGCCCAAAAATGGCGCCTTTCAACGCAGGAAGTGCTCCAAAATGGCTGGCTCCTACTCAACTTTCATTGTGCTCATGATATTGATGACGCTCCTCGTTTCCAACTCTGGCGTTTCCACGGACAGGACCAACGACAACCTTCATATGGAGGGTTAATATATTAATAATATATTCTTTTAATCGTTCAAATCTTTCTAAGGTCCTGATATCAGGAATAATGGTTAATTAGGGAAGGTAAGGTAACGTGTGCGGGTGAATGTGCAGCAGGTGGAGCTGGAGCAAAGGATGAATTAGAGGAGCATCAGGCTATAAGAGCCTCGTTGCAGGCCGCCTATGAGCATTGGCAAGATGCTTTCCCAACGTATGAAAGAACCCATTTTGATCAACAGCAGCAGCTGCAGCTCTCTCCCATAGGCATGCCCACCCGCCCTAACCCTAACATGCAGCAGCTGCGCGTTGTGCCGACCGGCCCTAATCCTCTTCATAATGATGATTAGAGAACCCCAAACACCAATAAATAATCAGAGTCATTATCTGCTTTGTGATATTTCTCTCTCTCTCTCTCTCTCTCTCTCTCTCTCTCTCTTTGGGCGCCCTCTGCTTTTGGAGGAGAAGGCCTATGGGAGCGGCTCCTAGCCCTGTGTGTGAAATATTCTCTCTCTCTCTCTATTCGATATGCATCATATTGTGTGTGTGTGAAAGGTTCTCGCTCTCTCTCTTCTACATGCATCATATCTTCTGTGTGTGCATCTTGTCTTTATAAGTTGTACCCATGAGACTCCACCTAAAATCGTTAATGCTCCTCAAATATATATTTTAATCTTTCACCTCGTTGTTAAAAAATATTCAGACTTCACACATGGACTCATTTTAGGCCACCTATTTAAGAACTTCATATGTTAATTGTGTTTAGGATAGTGCTTAAAGCAACTAACTTTTTGCTTACTTTTATTTTCTCTCAAAACATTTGATCCACAGTGTACGTGATATTAGAACTTTGTAACTCACATGGCCCTTTGTTTACCTTGGCAGCTCGTGCAACCATGTGGCTTCCAGATGGTTACCCACCTCGGGATTAAAGCAAAACGGCCAGCCTGCAAATGCACAGTGGACGGCACAACACAAGTACAACAGACGATACAACACAGCGGACGTGCGCATCCTTGCATCCTGAAAAAAGCCTATGGCACCATAGGAGTCGGTGATAAGCAGAAACAAATCTAGGTCAAGATTGCGAGACAGGGCTTGTTGCAAGAGGGCAATGCCCTTGTGGCCATGTATGCCAAGTGAGATGTTCTAGTAAAAGCACTTTGTGTGCTTGACGTGCTCCCTTTTCAGGATGTTGTCTCTTGGAAGGCATTGATCACAGGATATGCAAAAACATGGCAAAAGTGAGCAAGCGCTAAACTATTTTGAATGTATACAGCATGAGGGAATCCCCCCAAATGTGGTAACCTATGCTTGCATCTTGAAAGTGCATGGCACTATAGGAGACGTTGACAAGGGCAAACAAGTTCATGACAAAATTGCAAGAGAGGGCTTGTCACAAGATAATATTGTGCTGGGTGGTGCTCTCGTGGACACGTATGCTAAGTATGGTGCCCTAGGAAAAGCACATGTGCTTGAGGAGATTCCCTCTCGGGATGTTGTCCCCGTGCTTGCATCTTGAAAGCCTGTGGCACCATGGGAGCTGCTGACAAGGGGAAACAAATCTAGGACAAAATTGCAAGACAAGGCTTGCTACAAGAGTAGTTCATTCGGCAATGCCCTTGCGGACATGTATGCCAAGTGCGGTACTCTGGCAAAAGCACATTGTGTGCTGGATGAGCTCCCTTTTTGGGATGTTGTCTCTTGGAATGCACTGATCATAGGATATGCATAATAGGGCCAAAGGGAGCAAGCACTGAACTATTTTGAATGTATGCAACATGAGGGCATCCCTCCAAATGTGGTGACCTATGCTTGTATCTTAAGAGTGCACCACAGAAGGAGGCGTTGACAAGGGCAAACAAATTTATGACGAAATTGCAAGAGATGTTGCAAGATAATGTTGTGCTGGGACAGTGCTCTCGTGGACATGTATGCTAAGTATGGTGTAGCATGAGAGCATTCCTCCATATGTGGCGCCCTATGCTTGTATCTTAAAAGTGCACCACAGAAGGAGCTGTTGACAAGGGCAAACAAATTCATGATGAAATTGCAAGAGATGCTGCAAGATAATGTTGTGCTGGGTGGTGCTCTTGTGGACATGTATGCTAAGTATGGTGCTTTGGGAAAAGCACAATGCGTGCTTGAGGAGATTCCCTCGCGGGATGTTGTCTTTAAGATGACTGGACAATTGGTTGGCTAGAGCTTTTGCATAGATTTTGTATGCAGTGTTTAGCATAGTAATTGGTCTCCAGTTTGAGATGTCATCTTTGGGGCCTCTTTTGTGAATTAGTTTTATGACTCCTTCATTTATGGAGAAAGGGAGGGCTCCATATTTGGATGATTCTTTCTATACCTTTAGTAAGGGATCTAGTAGGAAGTCTTTTAATGTTTTGAAGAAATTTTCTGGCATATCATCTAATCTCGAGCTCTTACCATTCTACAATGCATCAATTGCCTCCTTAAGCTCTCCATTGGATAGATCTTCTTCAAGAATGGTTGAGAGACTCGTAGGTATTGTTTTCTTTCTACAAACTGAAATGAAGTGCATTGCTTCTTTTTTCTCTTATGTGTTTTCCTCTTATGTCCCAAAGATTATAAAAAAATGTTCTTTGACAATTTCAATGTTCTCAGCTATTGATTCTGCATGACCACCTCTTTTAACCTTTAACATTGGAATATGATCTACAGCCTTTTTCTTTAGGAGAGAGAACATTTCTCTAGAGGCTCTATCTATTTTCCTAGCTTGCCACTCTCTTAAAAAAAGTTTGATGTGTTGATAGTGAATCTCTTCCTCCTTTCTAAGTGCATCTCTTACTTTGATCATCTCCTCTTGAAGATCTATCTGTACTTGGTGGATCTTTACCTCTAAAATTTGAACCTCTTGATGGCTCTCCTGTCTGTCTTGATTTTAATGACCTCCTTCTTAATGTCTTGTAGCACCGTTTGAGAGATGAGACTTTTAGCTCTCCTTTCTGTCTTGATTTTAATGACCTCCTTAATGTCCTGTAACACCTTTTAAGAGTCTTTAATAATTTCTTGAGACCAAAATTTTATCGAAGATTTATGTACCAGAAAATGATGGTGCCAGATTAGTTGTAGCATCTTTCTCATTGAAGGGAGTTGGAAAAGCTTAGGGTCAGTGTGGGACCAACCTGCTCTAACCTTTTGAGCTCCTTGTGAACATTGTACATAGAATCGGGTAGTGCCTTAGAAAGAGTGATACTATGTTGGACTTTCACTTTTGCATTAAGAAAAAGGTTGCTTATACTCCTGGAAGTGTAGCAGCAAGCCCTGATTTTCTTAGCTGGTTGCTTAGTTCCATCCAATTGTTTCTTTTAGTTCCATCCAATTGTTTCTTTTAGTTCCATCCACTTATTTCTTTCCAACCCTCGGATTGTGTGCCCCATGCCCAATAGCAGATCCTTACGTGACTCTACCATATTGACATCTCCAACCATCAATATTATTGGGCCAGTGAAATGCATCAACGAGCTCCACGGTTATGGTTTTGAAGCATAAGTGTTGAGATATCGAGCTCGTCTATTGAGGCGGTGGCCACTGATGACCCGCCTGGGGGATAGGCCCCACACTTACACCACTGGCATGGTTGGTGAGATCTTGGGTGATATGCGGCCAGTGGGATGACAGGCTGTGTGACAGCCATTCTAGAGACTGGCATAGTTATAGCGCCAGCTCATTTAGTCGGGTTCACACTATAGAGAACCCGTGTATGTATTTGGTTGAGTACCTTTCATATTGTGTGTACTCTTATTCTTGTATATGGTGTGTTGAGTGTTGAGAAGAAGAAGAAGATTTCAGCCTCTCACCTTGTGTGTTCTCTATTAGGGTTTTGTGAGTGTGTGTGTGCTTGCAAGAGCTCAAGCTCTCTTCCCCCCTGCATCTTTTCATGGTATCAGAGCCTGGTTCGTGCTAAGGACTGGGCTGCAAGCAAGAGAACCACAGGAAGCGGTACGAGGGTAAGAGTTTTAACTACTCTTCCCTATTGGTTGAGAAAGCTACTTGCAGATTTGGGTCTATCAGTGGATAGACAAGTTGTCATTTTTTGTGACAACATTAGCAGTATACAGTTGGCCAGGAACCCAGTCTTTCATGCTCGTACGAAGCACATAGAGGTCCACTACCACTTCGTCAGAGAGAAGGTCTTGGCAGGAGATCTTGACCTTGTTTATGTCAGCACAGAGGATCAGGTAGCTGACATCTTCACCAAAGCATTGGGTACAGAGAAGCTCCGCAGATTCAGGGCTTCGCTTGGTATACATGAGATGGAGTTGAGCTCAAGGGGGAGTGTTGAGATATCGAGCTCGTCTATTGAGGCGGTGGCCACTGATGACCCGCCTGGGGGATAGGCCCCACACTTACACCACTGGCATGGTTAGTGAGATCTTGGGTGATATGCGGCTAGTGGGATGACAGGCTGTGTGACAGCCATTCTAGAGACTGGCATAGTTATAGCGCCAGCTCATTTAGTCGGGTTCACACTATAGGGAACCCATGTATGTATTTGGTTGAGTACCTTTCATATTGTGTGTACTCTTATTCTTGTATATGGTGTGTTGAGTGTTGAGAAGAAGAAGAAGATTTCAGCCTCTCACCTTGTGTGTTCTCTATTAGGGTTTTGTGTGTGTGTGTGTGTGTGCTTGCAAGAGCTCAAGCTCTCTTCCCCCCTGCATCTTTTCACCCAGGAATCTAGAAAGGAAAAGAATATTAGTTAGAAGGCCTTTTCCTTCCAAAATTATGACGGAAAGAAGGACGCCAAGCTAGTTCTCTCTTGGCTCAGTCAGTTAGATGACTACTTTTTCGGGGAAGACTTCTCTCAAAAAGATAAAGTTAAATGTGCTGCAAATCATCTTATAGAAGGAGCTGCGTTGTGGTGGAATGCTACCAAGACATGTCATCATAAGCCTCGTACTTGGAAAGAGTTCCAGAAGGCAATTAAGAAAAGCTTTTTGCCACCACAATACAAGGCTAGGAGTAGAGAGCACTGGGATGGTTTGCGTCAGTTGGAGAAAGAGACCATTCAAATGTATGTAGACAGGTTTTGGTAGGTTCTCCTACAACTCAAAGCCATTGAGAAAGTGCATGAGAAGGACCAGAAGAGGAAGTTTATAGCAGGTCTGAAACCTCACATTAGGGCCGAAGTGAACATGTTCCTCCATCCGCATTCTCTTAGTTCAACAATCTCTTTAGCCATTAACTGTGAGAAGAAGAATAATATTCTAAAGGAGAATCGTGTTACCAAGGAGTCTTGTCCCTTTAAATCTCAAAAAGCATGTTTCTTCATCTAAACCTTTTGACAGGACTCATGGATGGCGCCGCAACTTTGGTCGGTTCAAGAACAAAGAAAGCAATGACTCGAAAACCAAGAAGACCGACAATCTTTCGAAGGCAAACAAAGAGGAGCCCAAGCGTCAAATTCGGCGTTTCAAATGCAACAAGGAAGTCCATGTGGCATTTGAGTGCCTAGAGAAGAAGAAGAATACACCGAAAGCTAGTGTCAACATGATTGAGGAGGAGGAGGACGACGACTATCTACCCGAGCAAGAGGATAATTTCGAAGACGAAGATCTCTTAGATCTAGGAGGTAAGCCTAAATCTTCACAACCTAAGTCCAAACCACATATGTTGTTGAAAATGAAAGGAAAGATTAAGAATGAATCTGTCTCACAGTCTTGCATGATGATGGGAGCACACATGATTTCATTTCTAAAAAGATGGTAAATGCACTTAATCTTGAAATCACTCCATCTCGTTAAGGTTAAGTCTACTTTTCAAAACTATAAATATAACTGAACCAAAGAAGTAAGGAATTTAACAATATCACTTTCACCTTATGAGGAAAAATGAACTTTTTTGGTTGTACCACTGCAAGGCGTAGATGTAATACTTGGCATGCCATGGCGACATCAGTACAATCCATATATTGATTACGACACGCATTCCTTGTATTTCATGTTCAATGATCAGCACTTGTGTCTTAGGGGAATGATGGAAGATAGGAGTGCACCTTTCCTTAGCCACACCCAGGCTAAGAGAGCACTGAGGAAGAGGGAGAAGACGTTTCTCGTCTTTGTGAATGAGATTACTGCTCATGAACCACCTCCCAAGGACACCTCGCATGATTCCTTCCTTTCTCAGTTTTTTGATTGTTTTCTTGATGACCTACCCCCTGGCTTGCCTAGCTCTAGACCTGAAGACCATAAGATTAACATTATCCCTGGTAGTATACCTCCCTTCAAGGCACCTTATAGAGTAAATCAGATTGAGCAGAAAGAAATTCAGACACAGATAGAAGACCTTTTAGAGAGGAAACTGATCAGGCCTAGTAGTTCACCCTACGGAGCTCCAGTTCTTCTAGTCAAAAAGAAGAATGGAACCTACCATCTATGCATTGACTATAGAGCCCTGAATAAAATCACAATAAAAAATAGATATCCTATTCCTCGAGTGGACGATCTTCTTGATAGATTGTGAGGAGCAAAGCTATTCAGTAAAATAGACCTAGTAAAATAGACCTGAAATCCGGATACCACCAAGTGAGGATGGTAGAGAAAGATATATACAAGACTGCTTTTAGGATATAGACAGGCCATTATGAGTTCTTAGTGATGCCCTTTGGAATCACTAATGCTCCGGCTACTTTTAGCCGCATGATGAGCCGCATCTTCCTCAAATATCGAAAATTTGTGGTAGTTTTCTTCGATGATATTCTTGTATTTAGTGATAGTGTTGTTGAGCATGAGAAACATCTGGAGATAGTGTTTCATCTCTTAAAAGAGAATGAGTTGTATCTCAATCCTAATGAGAAGAGCTCTTTCTTTCAGACAGAGATTGAATACCTTGGTCACGTTGTTTCTACTAATGGTATTCGTGTGGACCCCAAAAAGATAGAGACTATAGTGACTTGGCCGAGACCCAAAGATATTCATGAACTCCGATCATTTCTTGGTTTGTGCAGTTACTATAGACGTTTTGTAAAGAATTTTGCTTACATTTCTCATTATCTCACTTTTCTTTTAAAGAAAGCAAACAAGTATGTGTGGACTGATAAACATGAAAAATCTTTTAATGCTTTAAAAGAAGCACTCACTAAAGCACAAGCACAGACTTTGCTAGACCTTTTTTTATTGTTGAACTGATGCTAGTGGTACAGGCATAGGGGCATTATTAATGCAAGATGGTCACCCCATAGCATTAGAGAGTAGGAAACTTAGACCCCCCAAGTGCAAGTACAACACTTATGACAAAGAATTGATTGCTATAGTCCATGCCTTAAAGATTTGGAAACATTATTTGATGGGATCAGGATTCATCTTAAAATAGACCAGCAGAGTATCAGGCACCTGCTTACCCAGCCTTTGATATCTGACCGACACATCAAATGGGCTGCTTTTATTCAAAGTTTCCAGCCTACTATTCTCTACCAGCCTGGAAAAGAGAATGTAGTCGCTGATGCCCTTAGTCAACGGCCTAGTGTTTATCACATCACGGCTGTAGATAGCTCGACTTTCGATGCTATGAAAGAATCTTATGACCAAGACCCAGACCAAAATGAGATAATGGGTGGACTCCCCACTCAAATTACTCTTATCATGATGGGTATCTCTTCTTTCATAGGAGATTATGCATCACGAGACCTTTTAGATAGTCTGTTATGGAGGAGTTGTACAACCCCCATATGGGAGTTGTACTAGCCCCCATATGCAGGGCATAGAGGAGTATCATCTACTTTATAGACCATTGTCCGAGACTTTCATTGGCCATCTATGAAGAAAGATGTAGCCAAGTTTGTGGCCGGATACATTACTTGCCAAAAGATTAAAAGCTATAAGGGAAAAACTCAGGGATTACTTATGCCACTCCCGATTCCCAATGAACCATGGGAGCAAATTTCAATGGATTTTATTACTGGTTTTTTGCTTACTACTAATCAGAATGACATGATTTGGACAGTAGTTGATAGATTTAGCAAACAGGCTCATTTCATTGCATGGACAAAGAAACTGACTGCTCATTTATTTTTAAAGCATATATTTGTGCATCATGGTTTGCCTAAAGTCATTGTGTCGGATAGAGATTCTAAATTTTGTAGCCGTTTTTGGAGAACACTGTTTGATAATTTAGGCACAAAATTAGATTTCTCTACTGCTTTTCATCCTGAATCCAATGGCCAGACTGAAGTGACCAATAGCACTATCCTATACCTTCTTAGAACCTATGTTTCATCGCAGCCTAGACAATGGGATAAATATTTACATATTCTCCAATTTGCCTACAATAACACTCCTCACTCTGCCACTAAGAAAGCACCGTTTGAGATAGTGTATGGAAAGACCCTTCCTCTTTCCAATTTGAGCATAGGAATTTACAAAAGGGAGAGTTCATCATTCTTAAGGGGAAAAATGATAAGAATTTCTCCTTCTAGTCTAGTCCAGACCATTTGCCTCTAAGCTGCACTTCTGCATCTTCTATCTCCTCTCTTAGCATCTTAGTCCAAATTCTTTCTTGTTTAAGGAATTTAGGGAGGCTAACTATCACTCTCACTTTAGCATGAGTAGCCAGATGCGATATCCCCAGACCTCCCAAATTTTTTTGCTAAGGCAACCTTATCACATGCCAACCAAGAGAGAGCCTTTTTTCCATTGTTACCATTCCTCCATAGAAAATCTTTGATAGGAGCAATAATTCTTTCTGATGACATTTCTTAAACTCTATATCACAGGTCAGATAAATAGAATATAAGCATTAAGGACTATATTTATAATGACAATCCTATCATGGAAAGACACCCTAACCCCTTCCCATTTCCTAAGCTTGGCACATAATCTTTCAATTGCCCAATCTATTAGGTCCTTGTTACAATAATTCTTTCCAATGACATTTCTTAAACTCTATATTACAGGTCAGATAAACAGAACATAAGCATTAAGGACTGTATTTACAATGGCAATCCTATCATGAAAAGACACCCTAACCCCTTCCCATTTCCTAAGCTTGGCACATAATCTTTCAATTGCCCAATTTGCTAGGTCCTCCTTGTTGCTCACTCCCACCCCAAGAGGGACCCCTAGGTGTCTAATAATCCTTCCCTTTTTAATGACATCACAACCCCGTCTTTCCATATCAAAATTGTCCTCCTTAGTCAAGCTTATGATTCTGGATTTATGAATGTTTCACTTAGATCCAGAGGCTTTAGCAAACAACTATACTAATTGCAGAGCATTTCTCACATTCTCAAGCATTGGATAATCAATTTCTCCCCATTTTTAAGTTTCAATCCTGTGTGTGTGTGCGCGCGCGCGCGTGTGTGAAGCTCTTTGTAAGTTGCAGTTGGCAATGGCAGTGCTGCTAATAATCTCTCTCTCTCAAGCTCTTACAATGGTGGTGCTATCTCTCTTCATCTCCCTCTCTCTCTCTCTCTCTCTCTCTCTCTCTCTCTCAAGGTCTTGCAATGATAGTGTTGCCCTCTTTGTCCCTCTCTCTTTCTCTCTCCCAAGCTTCTACAATGGTAGTGCTAGCTCTCTTTCTCTCTCGATAGTGCTACCCTCTCTCTCTCTCTCTCTCTCTCTCCCTCTCTCTCTCTCTCTCACAGTGATAGTGCTACCTATATATTCAGAAGTGGGTATTCACAAATGAGGCCACCCCTGAGCATTGAACTTAGGCACGAGAGAGAGGGAGGGGAGAGAGAGAGGGGAGAGCGAATTCGCCCACAATGCCCCCCCCCCCCCCCCCCCCCCCCCCCAAAACAACACACACACCCCCCACATGCGTTAAAAAAATTAAATGCGCGCAAATATATATTAAAATGTAAAACAAGTGCATTTACAAAATATGCTTTACCGACCGCGCCTTTCACTCAAAACATTATATATAGGACACAGGAAGTGCCCAAAAATGGCGCCTTTCAACGCAGGAAGTGCTCCAAAATGGCTGGCTCCTACTCAACTTTCATTGTGCTCATGATATTGATGACGCTCCTCGTTTCCAACTCTGGCGTTTCCACGGACAGGACCAACGACAACCTTCATATGGAGGGTTAATATATTAATAATATATTCTTTTAATCGTTCAAATCTTTCTAAGGTCCTGATATCAGGAATAATGGTTAATTAGGGAAGGTAAGGTAACGTGTGCGGGTGAATGTGCAGCAGGTGGAGCTGGAGCAAAGGATGAATTAGAGGAGCATCAGGCTATAAGAGCCTCGTTGCAGGCCGCCTATGAGCATTGGCAAGATGCTTTCCCAACGTATGAAAGAACCCATTTTGATCAACAGCAGCAGCTGCAGCTCTCTCCCATAGGCATGCCCACCCGCCCTAACCCTAACATGCAGCAGCTGCGCGTTGTGCCGACCGGCCCTAATCCTCTTCATAATGATGATTAGAGAACCCCAAACACCAATAAATAATCAGAGTCATTATCTGCTTTGTGATATTTCTCTCTCTCTCTCTCTCTCTCTCTCTCTCTCTCTTTGGGCGCCCTCTGCTTTTGGAGGAGAAGGCCTATGGGAGCGGCTCCTAGCCCTGTGTGTGAAATATTCTCTCTCTCTCTCTATTCGATATGCATCATATTGTGTGTGTGTGAAAGGTTCTCGCTCTCTCTCTTCTACATGCATCATATCTTCTGTGTGTGCATCTTGTCTTTATAAGTTGTACCCATGAGACTCCACCTAAAATCGTTAATGCTCCTCAAATATATATTTTAATCTTTCACCTCGTTGTTAAAAAATATTCAGACTTCACACATGGACTCATTTTAGGCCACCTATTTAAGAACTTCATATGTTAATTGTGTTTAGGATAGTGCTTAAAGCAACTAACTTTTTGCTTACTTTTATTTTCTCTCAAAACATTTGATCCACAGTGTACGTGATATTAGAACTTTGTAACTCACATGGCCCTTTGTTTACCTTGGCAGCTCGTGCAACCATGTGGCTTCCAGATGGTTACCCACCTCGGGATTAAAGCAAAACGGCCAGCCTGCAAATGCACAGTGGACGGCACAACACAAGTACAACAGACGATACAACACAGCGGACGTGCGCATCCTTGCATCCTGAAAAAAGCCTATGGCACCATAGGAGTCGGTGATAAGCAGAAACAAATCTAGGTCAAGATTGCGAGACAGGGCTTGTTGCAAGAGGGCAATGCCCTTGTGGCCATGTATGCCAAGTGAGATGTTCTAGTAAAAGCACTTTGTGTGCTTGACGTGCTCCCTTTTCAGGATGTTGTCTCTTGGAAGGCATTGATCACAGGATATGCAAAAACATGGCAAAAGTGAGCAAGCGCTAAACTATTTTGAATGTATACAGCATGAGGGAATCCCCCCAAATGTGGTAACCTATGCTTGCATCTTGAAAGTGCATGGCACTATAGGAGACGTTGACAAGGGCAAACAAGTTCATGACAAAATTGCAAGAGAGGGCTTGTCACAAGATAATATTGTGCTGGGTGGTGCTCTCGTGGACACGTATGCTAAGTATGGTGCCCTAGGAAAAGCACATGTGCTTGAGGAGATTCCCTCTCGGGATGTTGTCCCCGTGCTTGCATCTTGAAAGCCTGTGGCACCATGGGAGCTGCTGACAAGGGGAAACAAATCTAGGACAAAATTGCAAGACAAGGCTTGCTACAAGAGTAGTTCATTCGGCAATGCCCTTGCGGACATGTATGCCAAGTGCGGTACTCTGGCAAAAGCACATTGTGTGCTGGATGAGCTCCCTTTTTGGGATGTTGTCTCTTGGAATGCACTGATCATAGGATATGCATAATAGGGCCAAAGGGAGCAAGCACTGAACTATTTTGAATGTATGCAACATGAGGGCATTGAAAAGATGCAGGGGGGAAGAGAGCTTGAGCTCTTGCAAGCACACACACACACTCACAAAACCCTAATAGAGAACACACAAGGTGAGAGGCTGAAAATCTTCTTCACTCTACACAACACTCAACACACCATATACAAGAATAAGAGTACACACAATATGAAAGGTACTCAACCAATACATACACGGGTTCTCTATAGTGTGAACCCGACTAAATGAGCTGGCGTTATAACTATGCCAGTCTCTAGAGTGGCTGTCACACAGCCTGTCATCCCACTGGCCGCATATCACCCAAGATCTCACCAACCATGCCAGTGGTGTAAGTGTGGGGCCTATCCCCCAGGCGGGTCATCAGTGTCCACCGCCTCACTAGAGCTCGATATCTCAACACTCCCCCTCGAGCTCAAATCCATCTCATGTACACCAAGCGAAGCCCTGAATCTGCGGAGCTTCTCTGTACCCAATGCTTTGGTGAAGATGTCAGCTACCTGATCCTCTGTGCTGACATAAACAAGGTCAAGGTCTCCTGCCAAGACCTTCTCTCTGACGAAGTGGTAGTGGACCTCTATGTGCTTCGTACGAGCATGAAAGACTGGGTTCCTGGCCAACTGTATACTGCTAATGTTGTCACAGAAAATGACAACTTGTCTATCCACAGATAGACCCAAATCTGCAAGTAGCTTCCTCAACCAAGCTACCTCACATGCTGCCATAGCAGCTCCTCTGTACTCGGCCTCTGTACTCGATAGAGCAACCGTAGGCTGCTTCTTGCTGCTCCAAGTCACAGCAGCACTCCCCAAAGAAAACATGAATCCGCTGGTAGATCTTCTATCTGAGATACTACCAGCCCAATCAGCATCTGTGTACCCATGTACACATATCTCTGTCCCAGTCTCATAGAATAGTCCACAATGCAAAGTAGACCTCACATACCTCAGTATGCGTCTTACTGCATCCAAATGCGGTTTCCGTGGAACCTGCATAAACTGACTCACCAACCCAACAGCATAGCTCAAATCTGGTCTAGTGATCGTCATGTAGATCAAACTTCCTACTATGCTCCTATACATAGTAGGATCCTCCAAGATCTCTCCTGAGTCTGCACTCAACTTGCCATTCTGATCCAATGGCACAGAAATAGGCTTACAGCCTGTCATACCATACTTGGACAACATGTCCAAGCCATACTGTCTCTGCAGTAATCCAATACCATGTGGTGACCTAATCACCTCAATGCCCAAGAAATATCTGAGCTCCCCCAGATCCTTCATCTCGAACTTCTGTCTAAGCAAGATCTTTACATCAAAGATCTCTGCATCATGGTCCCCCGTAATGATCAAGTCATCTACATAGATGACAACAAGCACAACCCCTCTATCACCATGTCTCACGTACAATGAGAAATCTGCATTGGCTACATGAAAGCCAATAGTGACAAGATATTCAGAAATCTTGTCAGACCATGCTCTTGGTGCTTGCTTTAAGCCATACAAGGCTTTCTTCAACCTGCAAACATGCTCGGGGTGACCCACATCCTCATAACCAGGTGGCTGCAACATATACACCTCTTCTTGCAAATCCCCATGCAAGAATGCATTCTTTACATCCATCTGATGTAAAGACCATTGCTTTGACGCAGCCACTGCTATCACAACTCTCACCGTTGCCATCTTGGCAACTGGGCTGAAAGTTTCCTCATAATCAATCCCATATGTCTGCGCATATCCTTTGGCTACCAATCTAGCCTTGTACCTGTTTATGCTTCCATCACTGTTATGTTTAACTTTGTACACCCACTTGCATCCAATGGCTTTCTTGCCTTCAGGCAATTGCACTAAATCCCAAGTTTCATTTCCATATAGTGCATCCATCTCCTCATCCATAGCTTTCTCCCAATGCACATTTTCAACAGCCTCATCAATGCATGTGGGCTCAACAACCTGCACAACCTTTGCCATATATGCATAGTGATGTGCCACATAACCATCATATGTAAATCTCTGCACAGGGTTCTTCACTCTCCCTGATCTTCGCAGTTTTTCATTCATGGCTTCCATAGCCTTCTTTACACCAGGTGTTCTCATAGCTGGGATCCCAAGCTCCTCATCAAGGCTCATATCCGAGCCACTAGACTCTCCATCAACATGAGAATGCCCTGCAGAAATGTCAGGCATACCAAGGGGCTCAACCACTTTCTCTTTTCCTTTACGTGATGTACTAATCACATTTGCAGGACTGGTATTATGACGCAGCCTGCCACTCCATGGTCTATCAACAGACCCACTAGATGAGGACTCTCCTGGTCCACTCAAAGACTGTGATTGCTGACCTGCATTCTGTGCAACCACACTTCCACTCACATCAGCCCCGACAGCTTCTTTCTCAGCAGCATACCAGCTGCTCATCTCATCAAAGACGACATCCCTGCTTACCCTCAACTCACGTGTAGCAGGGTTATAACACCTGTATCCCTTTTGCTCAAGGGAGTATCCAATAAACACACATTTTTCAGCTTTTGGATCCAGCTTAGTTCTCAGCTCATCTGGCACATGCACATATGCAATGCATCCAAAGACTTTCAGATGAGACAAATCTGGTTTTCTGCCAGTAAACCTCTCCTCTGGAGTTACATCATGTATGGCTGCAGTTGGAGTCCTGTTCATGATGTATACTGCTGTAGAAACAGCCTCAGCCCAATAGCAATGCGGCATATTCTTCTCTTCCATCAATGCTCGCGCAATCTCAGCAATGTGCCTGTTTTTCCGCTCAGCAACTCCATTTTGCTGCGGAGTGTATCTGCATGTGAACTGTCTCCGAATACCATTCTTCTTCAAAAATTCAGAGAACTCATTGGAGAAGTATTCTCCCCCTCCATCTGACCTTAGGCACTTGACATATTTTCCTGTTTGCTTTTCAACCAAAACTCTGAAATTCTGAAAGTGAGTGAACACCTCACTCTTCTCTTTCATGAAATATACCCACACTTTTCTTGTGTGGTCATCAATGAAAGTGACATAGTACCTGCAGCCTCCCATAGACACAGTCTTCGTAGGACCCCATACATCTGAATGCACAACATCTAGTGCATTTCTGCTCACATATCTGTTACGTGGAAACACATGCTTTGTTTGCTTCCCAAATTGGCATGCTTCACATATTTTCTGCATACCTTCCACTTTAAATTTTGGTAGCCCTGTCACAATTCCTTTTGTCTGCATAGACTTCAATCTCTGCACATTCACATGACCAATCCTTTTATGCCATATGTCTGTGTCTGCAACAACTCCTGAACCATTTGCAAACATTGCAGCACTCATTTCAGGCATGTCTACATCCAACGTAAACATTCTGCCCACTCTGTTGCCTTTTGCAACCAACCTGCACTTGTCTTTGAAATCTTCAACATAACACCCATCAGGGTTAAACCGAACCTGCAAACCCTGCTCAATCATCTGGCCAACTGAAACCAGATTCTTTGTTATGTTCGGTACATGAAGTACATCTGCAAGGTACTTCACTTTGCCATCCTGCATAGACAATGGCACATCTCCAACGTGGGCAATTGGATGAGCAGTGTCATCCCCTGTTTCCACAAAACCTGGTCTTTCCGGGTTTTTCATTTCCTTGAACCACTCCCCATGACTCGTCATGTGGTTCGAAGCGCCTGAATCCACATACCATACATTATCCTTTTGTGCTGCATCAACATTTTCAGACATGGCATTCACGACATGTTGCATGACAAACAACCTTTCATTATCCTCATTATTTCTGCTTGAGGATGCATAGTTGTTTTGCTGCACTTTCCCATTTTGCATGTCAGCCTGCTTCTTATAACATTCAGACTGCACATGTCCAGGCTTACCACAATAGTAGCATTCACGTGCATCATTATATTGCCTTTGCCAATTTCCACGGCCTCTTTGGCTCCCCCTGCCTCTGAATTTGCCTCTTCCACCTGCGTGTTGTTGTTGTTGATTTTGGGACTGTTGTTGCTGCTGCTGCTGCTGCTGACCATAATTCTGATTACCTGTTCGGCCACCTCCTTGACCGCGTCCACGGCCTCCTCTACCTCGTCCTCTTCCTGAACTCGTGTAGAAGGCCTGTTGCTCTGAACTGTTTTTGCTTTGTGAAGACTGTTGGTCTTCACCCAAGCTCTTCTCTTCGATAATCAGCATAGACACCAAATCTGTAAAGTTGGGAATGTTTTCCCGAGTCTGGATAGACGTCTTGAACGCCTTGTATTGTGGCCCGAGACCACGTAGACAGACTTCCACCTTGTCATCATCATCTACTGACACACCAATAGATGCAAGGGATTCCACAATGCCCTTTATCTTCAACGCATAGTCATTCACAGACATGCTCTTTTTCTCCACAGTATGAAGTTCATTCTTCAACTGTATCTTACGCGCCTTGGTATTTGTTTCATACAGCTTTACCAAGGTGTCCCACGCCTCCTTGGGGGACTTGGCATCCTGAATATGCCCAATCATGGTGTCCTGTATACTAATGGAAAGCCAATACATAACCTTCCTGGCTCCTTGGTTCCAGTCCTTAAACTCTTTCACATCTGCAGCAGTCGGATTTATATCCGGTATCTCTGGTGCCTCTTCATGTTCACCTTCTATGTAGTCCCAGTAGCCTTTTCCCATCAGGAAATTCGTTAACCTGAACCTCCAAGCATGGAAGTTATTCTTATCCAGCTTCTCAGCCACAATCTGTGTTATGCCATCATTAGACATCTTGCCAAACACACAATTTCACCAGAAACTGCACTCTGGTTTTTCTGCACAACCTGCAGTATTTCTGCACAGCGGTACTGTAGTACTCTTAATTGTCACAACCAGTGACTTCAATGTGCATACATACACCCAATGGCAACTGTAGACCTCTTTGCAGCACCCACAGTGTCTGCACAGTCAATCTGTCTTCCTGCAGTTCGTAAAACAGAGTTCTGCAGAGAATCGATGACTTACCTGCAGTGCTCGAAATCGCCTGCTTTCTGAAAAACGGAGGTCCAGACGCGCCCGAAACGCGTTTTCGGCCCGAAAAGTTCAGTCCGAAGGACTCTATAGTTGCCCTATAGCTTCACTCCCGCGAAGAAAGCTCCTCAATCGGAGATCGTTTGCCGGTGCCTCCCGTAGAGCTCCCGACAAGGGTGTAGTCACCAACACAATAGGGAAGAGTAGTTGAAGCTCTTACCCTCGTACCGCTTCTTGTGGTTCTCTTGCTTGCAGCTCAGCCCTTAGCACGAACCTGGCTCTGATACCATGAAAAGATGCAGGGGGGAAGAGAGCTTGAGCTCTTGCAAGCACACACACACACTCACAAAACCCTAATAGAGAACACACAAGGTGAGAGGCTGAAAATCTTCTTCACTCTACACAACACTCAACACACCATATACAAGAATAAGAGTACACACAATATGAAAGGTACTCAACCAATACATACACGGGTTCTCTATAGTGTGAACCCGACTAAATGAGCTGGCGCTATAACTATGCCAGTCTCTAGAGTGGCTGTCACACAGCCTGTCATCCCACTGGCCGCATATCACCCAAGATCTCACCAACCATGCCAGTGGTGTAAGTGTGGGGCCTATCCCCCAGGCGGGTCATCAGTGTCCACCGCCTCACTAGAGCTCGATATCTCAACAGGCATCCCTCCAAATGTGGTGACCTATGCTTGTATCTTAAGAGTGCACCACAGAAGGAGGCGTTGACAAGGGCAAACAAATTTATGACGAAATTGCAAGAGATGTTGCAAGATAATGTTGTGCTGGGACAGTGCTCTCGTGGACATGTATGCTAAGTATGGTGTAGCATGAGAGCATTCCTCCATATGTGGCGCCCTATGCTTGTATCTTAAAAGTGCACCACAGAAGGAGCTGTTGACAAGGGCAAACAAATTCATGATGAAATTGCAAGAGATGCTGCAAGATAATGTTGTGCTGGGTGGTGCTCTTGTGGACATGTATGCTAAGTATGGTGCTTTGGGAAAAGCACAATGCGTGCTTGAGGAGATTCCCTCGCGGGATGTTGTCTTTAAGATGACTGGACAATTGGTTGGCTAGAGCTTTTGCATAGATTTTGTATGCAGTGTTTAGCATAGTAATTGGTCTCCAGTTTGAGATGTCATCTTTGGGGCCTCTTTTGTGAATTAGTTTTATGACTCCTTCATTTATGGAGAAAGGGAGGGCTCCATATTTGGATGATTCTTTCTATACCTTTAGTAAGGGATCTAGTAGGAAGTCTTTTAATGTTTTGAAGAAATTTTCTGGCATATCATCTAATCTCGAGCTCTTACCATTCTACAATGCATCAATTGCCTCCTTAAGCTCTCCATTGGATAGATCTTCTTCAAGAATGGTTGAGAGACTCGTAGGTATTGTTTTCTTTCTACAAACTGAAATGAAGTGCATTGCTTCTTTTTTCTCTTATGTGTTTTCCTCTTATGTCCCAAAGATTATAAAAAAATGTTCTTTGACAATTTCAATGTTCTCAGCTATTGATTCTGCATGACCACCTCTTTTAACCTTTAACATTGGAATATGATCTACAGCCTTTTTCTTTAGGAGAGAGAACATTTCTCTAGAGGCTCTATCTATTTTCCTAGCTTGCCACTCTCTTAAAAAAAGTTTGATGTGTTGATAGTGAATCTCTTCCTCCTTTCTAAGTGCATCTCTTACTTTGATCATCTCCTCTTGAAGATCTATCTGTACTTGGTGGATCTTTACCTCTAAAATTTGAACCTCTTGATGGCTCTCCTGTCTGTCTTGATTTTAATGACCTCCTTCTTAATGTCTTGTAGCACCGTTTGAGAGATGAGACTTTTAGCTCTCCTTTCTGTCTTGATTTTAATGACCTCCTTAATGTCCTGTAACACCTTTTAAGAGTCTTTAATAATTTCTTGAGACCAAAATTTTATCGAAGATTTATGTACCAGAAAATGATGGTGCCAGATTAGTTGTAGCATCTTTCTCATTGAAGGGAGTTGGAAAAGCTTAGGGTTAGTGTGGGACCAACCTGCTCTAACCTTTTGAGCTCCTTGTGAACATTGTACATAGAATCGGGTAGTGCCTTAGAAAGAGTGATACTATGTTGGACTTTCACTTTTGCATTAAGAAAAAGGTTGCTTATACTCCTGGAAGTGTAGCAGCAAGCCCTGATTTTCTTAGCTGGTTGCTTAGTTCCATCCAATTGTTTCTTTTAGTTCCATCCAATTGTTTCTTTTAGTTCCATCCACTTATTTCTTTCCAACCCTCGGATTGTGTGCCCCATGCCCAATAGCAGATCCTTACGTGACTCTACCATATTGACATCTCCAACCATCAATATTATTGGGCCAGTGAAATGCATCAACGAGCTCCACGGTTATGGTTTTGAAGCATAAGTGTTGAGATATCGAGCTCGTCTATTGAGGCGGTGGCCACTGATGACCCGCCTGGGGGATAGGCCCCACACTTACACCACTGGCATGGTTGGTGAGATCTTGGGTGATATGCGGCCAGTGGGATGACAGGCTGTGTGACAGCCATTCTAGAGACTGGCATAGTTATAGCGCCAGCTCATTTAGTCGGGTTCACACTATAGAGAACCCGTGTATGTATTTGGTTGAGTACCTTTCATATTGTGTGTACTCTTATTCTTGTATATGGTGTGTTGAGTGTTGAGAAGAAGAAGAAGATTTCAGCCTCTCACCTTGTGTGTTCTCTATTAGGGTTTTGTGAGTGTGTGTGTGCTTGCAAGAGCTCAAGCTCTCTTCCCCCCTGCATCTTTTCATGGTATCAGAGCCTGGTTCGTGCTAAGGACTGGGCTGCAAGCAAGAGAACCACATGAAGCGGTACGAGGGTAAGAGTTTTAACTACTCTTCCCTATTGGTTGAGAAAGCTACTTGCAGATTTGGGTCTATCAGTGGATAGACAAGTTGTCATTTTTTGTGACAACATTAGCAGTATACAGTTGGCCAGGAACCCAGTCTTTCATGCTCGTACGAAGCACATAGAGGTCCACTACCACTTCGTCAGAGAGAAGGTCTTGGCAGGAGATCTTGACCTTGTTTATGTCAGCACAGAGGATCAGGTAGCTGACATCTTCACCAAAGCATTGGGTACAGAGAAGCTCCGCAGATTCAGGGCTTCGCTTGGTATACATGAGATGGAGTTGAGCTCAAGGGGGAGTGTTGAGATATCGAGCTCGTCTATTGAGGCGGTGGCCACTGATGACCCGCCTGGGGGATAGGCCCCACACTTACACCACTGGCATGGTTAGTGAGATCTTGGGTGATATGCGGCTAGTGGGATGACAGGCTGTGTGACAGCCATTCTAGAGACTGGCATAGTTATAGCGCCAGCTCATTTAGTCGGGTTCACACTATAGGGAACCCATGTATGTATTTGGTTGAGTACCTTTCATATTGTGTGTACTCTTATTCTTGTATATGGTGTGTTGAGTGTTGAGAAGAAGAAGAAGATTTCAGCCTCTCACCTTGTGTGTTCTCTATTAGGGTTTTGTGAGTGTGTGTGTGTGCTTGCAAGAGCTCAAGCTCTCTTCCCCCCTGCATCTTTTCAATAAGTGCCAGTAGCATAGACTGATATTATCACCAGTTTGAGGTTATTCACTTGAAGATGGATAGCTACCCATTTGTTTGAGTGGTCCACCTCGTGGTGTTTTACTAGCGGTCTCCATTGCTCTCCTACACCTATTGCCGTGCTCCCCTCCCAAGGAATGGTTGGAGCAGAACCAAAAATGCTTCTTAGATATCCCCTTAAGGTTTTTCATCAAAGTTTGACCCACCTTTTTGACTTCTTGTTGTAGGCATATAAAGTCTAGTTGTGTATTCATTTGATACAACCAATCTTTAATAATTATGGACCTATTTAGGTTTGTAAGCCCTTTGGTGTTGTAGGATATAAGGGACATGTCTCTCATGTTCTCTGATTTTTAGGAGGGGGTTTAGCAGAGTCTTGAGTTCTCTTCTCTATGGGGAGGGGGGAGATCATCCCACCTACCTGGGATTTCCTTATTTTAAGGGAAAAAGATTCAGGTTGGACATTCTTGAGTTTTTGACGGTGTGTTTAACAACAACTAAAGAAGGGGATTTTTTCCTACTGGGTAAGGATTCTTCCTTAGCTTATGAGGGGCCTACATCCAAATTAACTATGGAGGCATCCATAGCCTTGACTTTTTTTTCAAGTTTACTTTCATTAAATTGTGCACTAGGGACCTCTTCTTCCTCCTTTTCACTTGAGACTTCTTTAACTGTTGTAGGGTTAGCAATATCTATCAATAGAGGGGAGAATGTATTGGTAGTTTCTTCTCCTAGTTGTATTTTTACCAGATTGATTTCATCCCTACCCTCTACCTCTTCTTCCAACTACTTGATGATCTTCTTTGGGGTCAGGCTGGTTAGTTGCTGGTGGACACTATAACACGTCAAGGACATAGCAGTGTTTTCTAACATCGTTGAGGCCTTTAGAATATCAAGCCATTTTCGCTACTCATCAGTAGTGAAATAATGATGCCCATCGTAGAAAAGCGACAATAGCAACGAAATTTTTCTACTATTTTTGTTGCTCATGCAAAGTTTTGTTGGCTAAGTAGTGATTATAGTAGGCGAAGTTTTGTTGCTATAAGTAGCGAGCATAGTAGCAAAATTTGGCTTCTATACTCTCATTTAAAATTTTAGAGAGTTGTTGAAGATTGAAATTAGGTTATACATGTGACATACATACAGAAAATGATGATAGTTTTAAAAAAAACATCCATCATAACCTTTAAAGCCATGTTTAAAAAAGTAAAGATAGTTAAAAAAATTTGAAGGGAAATAACTACTGAAACAATGTCAAGATCATGAATCTATCCCATCTTGTCATAGATCCATTTGTATTGCTTCATTAATCTCTATATCTAATGGAAACTCAATGAAAAGATAAGGTTCCATATCAATATCACTGTCATTTTCCAATAAAGCATTGTCATGATTAATAGGTGACTCATCATCTTCTTCGGATTGATGTTCCTCATGCTCTTGATTGGCCTCCTCTAAATTGTTTTCTTCATTTTCATCATCATCTTCTTCCAATAAGTCAATTTGAGGTAGTACGTGGATCTCATCCAGATATTCGGCCTCAACATCTTGATATTGAAAGATATGTTTTGAATGAGGGGAAAATTGTATAATATACCACCACTTTGGATCAATTTGATCTGTGTGAAACACAATCTAAAATCACAAAGCAAATGGGTTACACTTTCATTATACTATATCAAGATTTAGCAGTGTGATTGGTTGGGTTACTAACATAGATGAAGAATATACTTACTTGAGGGTCACATCCTCGTGCATACTCATGCTCTTCTCTTGTGATCATCTCTCTATTTTTTGATGCCATCGATACTGCCTTCTTACAAAGCCATTCTACATTGATCACATTTGGGAGAGGTTCTAATTCGGGTGGGAATGGCAAGTATTTTTCTATGGAACATGGATTATTCTTATACAACTTCAAATATTGTGAACAAATGAATTTTAAATTACCATTGTGTAGTGGATAAACATACATTGTAACTACATAGGCTGATAAGGGTCTTTGTGACCTTTGTATCTATTTGATAACAGTCTCATAACCATTGTAACATCAAAAGTTTTATAAAAAAATGATAAGACATATATTGGGGCTATGGGTTTCTCCCTTATGACTCCCAAAAGGTTTTTTCACCCCCATAGCTAGAGACCCTTGTTTGAGGGGGGTGTTGGCGATGTATATAGCTGCCCCAACCTAACCCCAGGTCTCACCTATGGATACCTAACCTACGTGTGATTTCCACACACTTTGGGAGCTATGTCTTTGTGTATCTCTCTATCTCTCTTGCTCTCTATCTCTCTATCTCTCTTGCTCTCTCCCATCTCTCTCAACACCTTGCCATTCAATGACATATGTGTGTGGCAGTGTGTCAAACTATGCTCTTTTTGTTGACATTATGGCCCACTAGACCCTAACACCAAAAAAGAGCACAGTCTAGCACACCACCACACACATCGGGCATTTGATGGCAACAAACTTATAAATTTGGCCTAGGCATCACTCTTCACCCACTTTTCAAGTTTCATCACCATTGGATGCCATATGTGTGTGGTAGTGTGTCAGAATGAGCTCTTTTTGACATTATGGCTAGCTAGGCCCCAACGCCAAAAAAGAGCCTCATAAATCGGCAGATGGTGATGAAACTTGTCAATAGGCCCGTGGCATCACCCTCCACCAACTTGCAAGTTATGAGGAAGAAGCAAAGGGTAGACCAACCGTTAGCCAAAAAGAAAAGCCTACCTCATGTAAAATAGAAAAACAAAAAGCCTATTGGACAAAAAGACAAAATAGGGGAAAAGACAAAAGATTACATAGCTCAAGTGAGTCTAGTTCTTCCAAAACATGAGACTAATAAAAGACCAAAAACTTTGTTTGTAGATGTAATTAATGGAGTTATCATAGAAGATGTTCGAGCCTAAGAGACTTAAAAAATGTTGTGTCTAATCTTGAGAGCTCAAAAGGTAGATTGATTTTGATCAATAAACATAATGAGGTGCTACATCCAACTCAAAAATCTTATGCTAGCAAAATCACAAACGATGCACCTATCCTGCCAAAATGTTAAAAATATCATATCGGAAGAGAGGAAAAAGATAAATTTATAGCATGTAAAAGCTAATCATAGAGACAGAATCTGCTTTGAAAGGTTTTTCTCCCAAAACCACAATCCAATCAACTATGGAATTCTCGCCTCTCAAAATCACAATCAAGCCATCATCCAAAACCTATAGGGTAGAAACAATTTGTTTACCAAGAAACTTGTCACGGTATTCTTTGAAGAAATAATTAAAAACTCATAAAATCTATCGAAATTAAAACATAGACTCAAACTTAATATTGAGCCCAAGCCTGCGACTCAAACCTAAGATTGAGCCCAAGCCTGGGACTCAAACCTAAGATTGACATAGCTTGCACATGAGATTGGGCCTCAAGAGACATTACACACACAATTAAGAGAGGCTGAAACTCAAGACTAAGATTGAGCCCAAGCCCGGGACTCAAACCTAAGATTGACATGGCTTGCAGATGAGATTGGGCCTTAAGAGACATTACATACACAATTCAGAGAGGCTTAAACTTAAGAGACATTACATACACAATTAAGAGAGGCTTAAACTTAAGACTAAGATTGAGCCCAAGCTTGGGACTCAACCTTAAGATTGAGCCCAAGCCTGGGACTCAAACTTAAGATTGAGCCCAAGCCTGGGACTTAAACGTTATGTATGCTCCTTAATTTTGACTTTCATGTTGCTTGAAGGGATGTTCACCCCCTGAGATCGAGTCTCAAACATAAGATTGAGGCTCAAATGTAAGATAGAGCCCAAGTTTGAGACTAAAAGGCTTGGTTGGATCACCAACCATATGCTCCCTAACCTTAACTTCCATGTTTCTTGAAGGGATGATCAAACTTGAGATCGAGCCTCAAACCTAAGACTCAGCCAAAGCACCATGGACTCAAACTTGAGATTGACCCTCAAACCTAAGATTGAGCCCAAGCTTGGGACTCACACTTTATGGCTTCGTTGGATCACCAACCATATGCTCCCTAACCTTGACTTCCATGTTTCTTGAAGGGATGCTTAAACTTAAGATCGAGCCTCAAACCTAAGACTAAGCCGAAGCACCATGGACAACCATTCATATATATATATATATATATATATATATATATATATATATATAGATCTAGATTCATATTAATATACATATCTATATCTATATTCATATCAATATACATATCTATACCTATATATATTAATATGTATAACTATAACTGTGTGTGTGTGTGTTATATTCTTTTTATAATTTTAATATATACTTTCATGTTTCTTAAATGGAGGCTCAATCTCAGGAGGTTTAAACCTGAGATTGAGCCATAATATAAATGTTACTTTTTTAAATAACTATGATTTTAATCTATATTAATATTCGCAAGCCAGAGTGTAGAAATCCGAGTAGCCCCTGCCAGGAGGAGGAAGAGCCTCCCAAACTGCTGCGCAGAGAGAATAGAGAGGCCTCCAGCCCACGAAAGAGACCCCCCACACCCGGCGACAGGAAGGAAAGAAAGCGGCAGGAGGAAGAGCCTCCCAAACTGCTGCGCAGAGAGAATAGAGAGGCCTCCAGCCATGGAAGAGACCCCCCTCACCCGGCGACACGAAGGAAAGAGAGGTATTTCTGGCATCATGCTCGCATGCAAAACGGTGTACCAAGCCAATAGGAAACCACTAAGCACGTGTTGACACGTGGTCTATGTATCGGATTCTCCCTTTTTTATTAATTCACTTCCCCTTTTTTTGAAAAATATTCGCATATATATCTATTACTATAACTATAAATAAATAAATATATATATATAACTATAACTATAACTATAATTATAACTATATATATATATATATATATATACACCTATATATATAAATATATATAACTATAATTATGTGTATATGTGTGTTTATGCATGTACTCATGTGCGTATGTACGTATATTTATGAACACCTATATGTGTGTGCACGTACGTGTGTATGTGCATGTGTGTGCGTGTGTGTTATAGTGTTATATGTGTGTACGTGTGCATTATAGTGTTATAAGTGTGTTTTTTATATGTATATACATGATGGGTTATGTATATTATATATATGTCAATTCATATGGTTCAAAATTATATATATGTCAATTCATATGGTTCAAAATTCAATTCATATGAAATTGATTGCATTAAAGGTATTGAATGCATTAAAGATGCAGAATGCAAAAAATGAGAGGCCTTATTTTTTCAAAAAATTCACCTTACCCTTGTACTGCCGCCCTCGCCCTTGTTTACGCTTCTTTGCTTACGCTTCTTACGCTGCTGTTGCTTACACTGCCATTGCTTGTGCCGTTGCTTACGTTGCTTACACCATTGCTTGTGCCGTTGCTCACGCTACCGTTGCTTGTGCCGTTGCTTACGCTTCTTTGCTGCTTACGCTGCTGCTTACACCATTGCTTACGCTGCCTTACTGTGCTGGCCTTGCTGCTTACACCATTGCTTACGCTTCCGGCCTTGCTGCTTACACCATTGCTTATGCTGCCGGCCTTGCTTACACCATTGCTTACGCTGCCGGCCTTGCTTACACCATTGCTTACGCTGCCGGCCTTGCTTACACCATTGCTGCTTACACCATTGCTTACGTTGCCGGCCTTGCTGCTTACGCTGCCAGCTTTGCTGCTTACGTTGCCTTGCTGCCGGCCTTGCTGCTTACGCTGCCTTGCTGCCGGCCTTGTAGCTAGAGGAAGCCACCCTGAAGTTGTAAGAGGTTGTAAGCCTTGAAGCCACCACTAAAGCTCACCTTGAAGCCTCCTTGAAGCCACCTTTGAAGCCGCACTGTAGCTCACCTGTAGCTCACATCTCTCTTTGAACACGTGCTAAGGTTTGCTTCTAAGGTTTGCTAAGGTAATGCTTCTCAAAACTAAAAGCACTCTATCACACACACGGTCCTCTCTCTCTATTCTTTATCTCGCAAAACTAAATCCACTCTCACACACAGTCCTCTCTCTTTATTCTTTATATCTCATTATCTAACATACATATAATAACAAAAAATATACATAGTGAATGAGAAATTGCTTACCTTTATGCATGCACTATGTTTCTTCTCTTATCTCACTGGTTTTTGTTGCAAATGAAGCAGGTTAGGGGCTTATCAACTTCTTAACCATTGAAACAATAGCTCGTTGCTTGATTGTGGTGCACCGGTTTGGGAGGTAAGAGATTTCTCTTGAAATAGAAGAAAAGAAGTGGTGTGTGGCTAAGTAGTTTATTTTTTACCATGCTCACTTTGGTCATGTGTGAATGAGAGAGATAGTTTAAATAGAAGAAAAGAAATGTCCTTGACACACAAAAGTGTAAGACAGGCTCAAACTCAAGTTTGAGCCTCATAAGACTTCCCATCAACTCAAGCATTGGAAGAGAGGCTCAAACTCAAAGAGAGGCTCAAACTTGAGTTTGAGCCTCAAGACACATGGCCTTGACACACACAAGTAGAGGCTCAAACTCAAAGAGAGGCTCAAACTTGAGTTTGAGCCTCAAGACACATGGCCTTTACACACACAAACTTGCTCACTTTGGTCATGTGTGAATGAGAGAGATAGTTTAAATAGAAGAAAAGAAATGTCCTTGACACACACAAGTGTAAGACAGGCTCAAACTCAAGTTTGAGCCTCATAAGACTTCCCATCAACTCAAGCATTGGAAGAGAGGCTCAAACTTGAGTTTGAGCCTCAAGACACATGGCTTGACACACACAAGTAGAGAAATCTTGAAATAGAAGAAAAGAAGTGGTGTGTGGCTAAGTAGTTTATTTTTTACCATGCTCACTTTGGTCATGTGTGAATGAGAGAGATAGTTTAAATAGAAGAAAAGAAATGTCCTTGACACACACAAGTAGAGGCTCAAACTCAAAGAGAGGCTCAAACTTGAGTTTGAGCCTCAAGACACATGGCCTTGACACACACAAGCTTGCTCACTTTGGTCATGTGTGAATGAGAGAGAGAGTTTAAATAGAAGAAAAGAAATTTCCTTGACACACACAAGTGTAAGACAGGCTCAAACTCAAGTTTGAGCCTTGTATGCAGGTTATACCGCAACCACATTGTGGGAACATACCTTAGCATAAGTGGAGATCTCAAGGGGCATGCACGAGTGGCTATTCGGGGATATGAATAGGTGTGCACAATAGCTATAAAAGAATTCCCCTCTTGGAGAAGACGGCTGGCGGAGCACATGGGCACCCACCAGCAACAACAAGCCATGAGCATACTGTGGTTTTCTTCGCATTCCAGCTGGGAGGCCGCAAGGGTGTGCGGATCTCTGTTCTGAAGCGTTCTCGACTCCATGGTTTACCTGAGGGATGCACAAGAACAAGACATCTTGGATGACCCAGCAGGCCGCAGTCTGGCAGGAGATCGTATGCAAAAGCTCGAAAATATAGAGAATCTGTTCTCAAAGGGAGCCGTTGATCAGATCCTGCATGTGAAGAATCTCTTCATAGAGCTTGACCGCAAGTCCAATGAGCGAAATGTCAGGATTAACAAGGCGGAACACTATTGCGGGGCGTTGCCGAGTCTGGAGTGGCCACGGAGCAGCAAAAATCGGAGCAGCAGTTTGACGCCACAGATTGCATGGGTTCCGGCTGCGGTTTGCGATTGTTGCAAATTGCGAGAACGGTGCTGGTGGTGCCGTTATGCGATGCTGTGACACTAACATTGACGGGAGCGGACTGCGGTTCTTCAGAATCTAACCACACATTTTCAGCAAGACGCACATCATTCATTTTGAAGGGCGCAAACAGTGCTCTGATTTTTTGATGATGCGGTCATGTGCGGCCTTTTGTGCGACATTAATGCAAATCGGATGGTTGCTGCGTCCCAGATGTGGTGCAATAGTGCGGATGTTTGCGGTGTTGGTTCGAGTCATGGAACACGAAGATGGAGATAGTGTGTCGAAGGAGCAAAGAAGCCAAAGGCAAGGAGTGTGGCCTCGTCAACTAACCTCACATCAAGAATTTCCTAAACTTGCCAGAGCCGCATATTATCTTTATATGTGGATGTAAATTTCAAATTATTATGATGTAACGGGTTCCCAGCCCTTAAATGGTTGCACTGTAAATCAATTCACTCATGCTTGTGGGGGGAAGCACATCAAGGGATTGCACTGTACATTTGACTTCTAATCAAGGGATTGCACTGTCCTAGGATCATTCTTGGTGCATATGAACACCATGAATGATGCACAAGGGTCATTCTTGAATGTAGAACGGCATTAAGAATGGCCTTAGGGCCATTCTTGGATGTACAAGGGATTTGAGAATGGCCCCATGTGCAAGAGCACCAAGCTTTCAGAATGGCCCTAGGACCATTCTTGCATGTGCAAAAAGCACCAAGCATTGAGAATGGCCCTAAGACCATTCTTGCATATGCTAGAGCTTTGTTATGTATTTATGATTTTGAGCATGCTAGAATGGTAGTAGAGTCATGCTAGATGGGCCCAGAGGCCATTATTGAGGATCTAGTACCATTATTGAGCATGCAAGAATGGCCCTTGGGCCAATCTCGCTACTCTTGTGCATGAAAAGAATGGCCTTGGGGCCATTCCAAAGGCCATTATAGCATGTAACAATGGCCTTGGGCATGCAACACTGGTCCTAGGGCTATTCTTGCATGCCCAATGCCATTGTTTCATGCTAGAACGGCCTTTGGGCCACTTTTAATGTTGTTGAGCATGCTAGAATGGTCCTAGGGTCATGCTAGATTGGCCTTGAGACCATTCTTAAGGATCTAGTACCATTATTGAGGTATCAAAAATGTCCCTATAGGGCTATTCTTGCATGCTCAATAATGGTCTTAGGGCCAATTTAGCATTGTTCTAGGGCCATTCTAGCATGCTCAACAGCATTTAGAGTGGTCCCAAGGCCATTCTATCATGAAACAATGGCCTTGACCATGCAAGAATGGTCTTGGGGCCATTCTTGCATGTACAAGAGATCCAAGAATGACCCTATGACCATTCTTGGTGCTCTTGTGCATGCAAGAATGGTCCTAGGACCATTCTTAATACTCCTATGCATCCAATATTGTAAAGAGCGGTCCTTCAATCCCAAAAGACAAAGGGCCATTAGAACTCGCCCCACAAAAGTGGGACATTTTTCTCAAAGTATTGAAAAATCCTTATTTAGATCCATAAGCGTTTTACAGCTATACAATATATATTGGACACTCATGCAGGATGGTGTTCTTATATTTGGAATGTAAAGAGCGGTTAGAACTTAGAACTTGACACAAGACCACAAAATCACCTTCAATCCTAGAACGTAAAGGGCCATTAGAACTTGCCATGAAAGTGGGACATTTTTTTCAAAGTAGTGGGAAATCCTTATTTAGGTCCTTAAGCTTTAGAACTATACAATATATAGGGAACACTCATGCAGGATGGTGTTCCTATATTTGGAACGTTAAGAGCGATTTAAACTTGACACATGACCACAAAACCACCTTCAATCTCACAAGGTAAAGATCCATTTGAACTCACTGGGGCGGTTCTTACATGCACATTGAGAATGGTGCGAGGGTCATTCTTAGGGCTCTTGTGCAATGCAAGAATGGACCTGGGACCATTCTCAATGCTCTTGTGCATCCTCGAATGGCCTTAGGGCCATTATTGTATGCACAAGAGACACGTGTACTAAGAATGGTCCTACACAACACAACTAGCCCTATAGAGGATCAAACTTGAGTTTGAGCCTCAACAAAAATGTGCTATTTTAAAAATGATACTTACTCTTTAATTTTCAATCAAATTTTTATTATTTAAGCTCTCCTCATGTTGTTAAAATTGTTATCAAGTGCAGACATGAGCCACAACAGAAGAAGACCTTTTGCTTAGAGAGTGCTCCTCTCATAAACAAAACCAAATATAATCCTCCACGTCTCAAGATAGCAAAGAGGTATGACATGGTGGGCAATGAAGAAGGTCTCAAGTGGTTCATTGACACCTACAACTATGAGGCAGAGTATAAAGGTGACATTCACCTGTACTTGACAAAACTAGATGAAGACTACGGAGACATGGGGATTATTGCAAATGTAGTAGAAGATGCTAGTGATGAAGGTGTCCCTTGTATAACCTTCACTGTGATTCCAAATGCTGGAGAGAAGTCAGCTAATATGATTTCACTTCCATTCAACGGCTTACATCTTTTTGATATGAAAGGTAGTAAGGAGGGATTGGAGAAGAGTATTGGAAAGATTGGTCTCAAGATCAACTGCTATGACTCACTTGAGTCTTCAGGACTTGAGAACTGCACCCAACTAGTCAAAGGTTTCATGAAGGCAAAGGCTTACTTACTTGCATCTACTCTATCAATATCCAAGAGGGGCACTGGAAAGATTGGTAAGGACCACAATGTCTCTACCACATCACAAAAATCTACCAAGAAGAGCACACAAGATTCAAAGGATGCTAAAGATACTCCGAAACATGTAGGAAAGAAGAGACCACTTCCAGAAACCACTTCAAAGGATGCTAAAGATACTGCTAAAGAGAAAGTTCCAAAACAAATGGGAAATAAGAGTTCACTTCAAGAAGCAAAGCTATCACAACCATCAAAAGCTAAAAGGTCTTTAGAAACAAGCGCATCTCAACAACGGTCAAAAAAGAAAATCACCGAAGAGAGTGGTAATGTGCTATCCTCTACCTCTGCAGATGGTGGCAACATCCTTGCTTTAGTGTGTACAAAAGATGCCAATCCAATGGAAATGGACATTGATGTCATAGATCTAGATGGAGAAGATGTGGTCCCTTTATCACTTCAACGGCAATCTGAACAAGCAATGTTCAATTTGGAAAACCAAAATCAGTATTACAAATTGGGCATGCAACAGGTGTTCAATATTGATGTAGCAAAGTGTAAACCTGCACCCCTACAATATGTTTACAGGAAGGTCAATTTGGATTGGGTGAGGTTGATAACACATGACATGGCCACTCATCCAAAACATGAGCAGATCTTGGCCATTTTGATGCCATATGATCCAGATACAAACAAGCCACTAGAAGATTTGAGTCTTGAAGATGTCTATAATGCTCATTACTGGATCATCTCTGGTCAACATTCGATTAGTGCAGCAGCAAAGCGGTTGCAAAAATCCAACAATCCAAAGCTGGAGGCTGTGAAGCAGAAGTTTCAATACAGAAAGGCAAACATCATAGTTAATTGCCCTCCAAAGTTGACTACTTTAATATCCAAGGATGCCAATATTTCTATTGCCAAGTCCATGCAAAAGGAGCCGTTCTTAGATCAGCTCACTCAAGCAAGGGGCCAATGGTTGGGATGTGGTCGTCCACAAAGACCCAAACTTGGTGTAAATGTCACAAAGAAAGACCACTATGATTGGCTGGTAAGTGTCTCATACCTCTTTTTTAAAACTATTCATGGTCCTTAATAATTGTTAGTGTGAATACATATCTTGCTAACTACATTTTCATATTACTATTGCAGAACTTTGTGGAGACAACCGAGCATACACTTCAACATGGATTTTACAAGACAGATGGCCATCTTCTATTTTGTGAGGATGATATCTTCAAGAACTGGCAATTCATTTTGGATGAATATGCACATGGAAAGCTTCCAAACACAAAGGGAGAAATAAGCTCTTTTGATAACATAAAGAGAGATAGTACTCTTAAGGGTGGCCAACTTAAGCAAGCTTCTGGCACTGTGGCACTAGGACCCACCTTATTTAGGTGTATTGCTGGCCTTTTGCCAAATGAGGTTAGGACACTTCAAGCTAAATTAATGGAAGGAAAAGTGCTATTGAAGAAAGGAAAGAATCTGAGTGACTTTAAAGACATGGAGGAAGTGGGAAAGAAAATGAAAACAGATCGTGTCCTTAAAGAAGCAATTGTAGGATTCTACTATGACCTTACAACAATGCGAAAAAATTGGGATGAAATTTGCTAGACATACCAAATAGGAGACAAGGAGTATGATAAATTGTGCTCTTGGTCTATGGACTGGGTCAAAGACAGGCTCAATCGTACAAAAGTCACCCCATCCCTACCTAAGGCAGTGATATCTTACTTGCATTACTTATACAGAAAAGCAACTAGTCACATTCCTGAAGAACAAGCACTTCCATGGAGCATCACAACAATTGGCATGGACATGGAGAAGATCAGAGAGATGAGTAGAAATGTGCTTCCTATTCCATTTGGTCTAGCGGTATTGGATGTCCACCTTCGAAACAAGGCCTCCCCTTTTTGGACTATGGATTCTTTCAAAGTTTTGATTAAAGGGTTGAATGACTTAATGCAGAACTAGAATATGTGCTTGTTGTGTTCATAAACTTTGCACACATTGGTACCCTTTTGGAAGCTGTGGACAAAGTGGTCTCAAATTTCCATTATGAAATAGGAAGCTATGACTCAGGCGACTCCAAAAGTTGGACAAGTGGGACCCTTGGAGTTGCAGTTTTGGTTCTTTTCATAAGTAAGGTGGACACATTTGAAAGCATTGACAAGATCCGTAACCAAGCTCAAAAAGTGCACATTTCATGGAGTCCATCCTCAAGCCAACAAAAGGACAAGAATGTTAAATTCAGTTGTGATATCAAAGATCATGAGTTTATTTGATATCTCATCATGGGACTTTGCACAGAGCATAACTATGTCATTGATGTATTGACTGGAGGGGTTGTGCTTGTGGAATGCCTCCTTACAAAAAGAAAATGTATTGCAATGACTATGGATGATGCCGAGGCAGGATCATTGGAGGTGACATGCTCCAATTTGGTACAGCAAGATGCATCTCTAACCGAGTGGTGTGCAAAAGTTGAAATAATTGAAGAGAAAATAGAGGCTCCCGACCTTAATGAGGCAGACATTGCAGATATAGATGCATTAGGGGATGATGATTTACTGTATGATCAACAAAAAGAAGATGGGAATGAGAATGATAATGAATTTCAAGAAGATGAAGGAGAGTCATCACAAAGAGTAGGTGCTACAACAAAAGGCAGAGGTAGGCATATATGCATATTTAATAATTTTGTGCATTTAAATTGGTATCCAAGTTAATGTTTCTTTTGTTGTTTTGCAGATGGAAATCAAGAAATGAATCATATAGAGTTATCTTTCCAAGCTAAGGAGCAAGTATATGGTATCCAAGTTAATTAGTATCTATGTTAAGGTCATGCATTTAAATTTGTATCCAAGTTAATGTTTATTGTCTTGTTTTATAGATGGAGATCAAGAAATGAATCATATAGAGCTAGCTTCCCAAGCTAAGGAGCAACTAGATGAAGGAAGTCATGATTTCCAAGAAGATAAGGAAGGTGATGCTATTACATCAACACTAAAAGGTATTGAGCATGCCATACAATGGATCTCCATGAATGAAAGCACTAGCAATACTGTTACCATATTATAGTAGTGACGTGTGTGAACACACTTAGGACCCTCACTAGGAGGTTTTTTTCCCCGTGCATTGTATATACGCCCATTATCTTCTAGGGCTGGTTATCTTTCATTTTTGGCACTCATAATACACTACTGTGTTGTGCTCAAGCTTCCTCATCTTCTTGAAGTTGTGTGTGCATTCCTGCAACCCTAATTCCAACAATTGGTATCAGAGCAGGCTTCCTCCTCCCGGGCAGCATCACCGGCACCTGCCGCTTCATCTCCTCCGATTGCGACGAGGTTTCACGAGCGTCTGCAGGTTAGTTTATGCCGTGGGTGAGCCCGTAGGGCTCGTTCGTTTCAGAATTTTGATCTGAAGTCATTTCGCCCTCCGTTTTTGCATTCCAAGTACTGCGCAGGCAAAATCGTCCTACTGTGCAGATTTTCTGTCAAGATTAAAATCTGCAGGACAGGTGCCCATTCGTCTGTTTTGGGCTGTGCTACATAGCACAGGTCGATTTTATACAGGTTTGCCTCTTACAGACAGCATTTACATCTAGTAGTACAGTCATTGGCCATGGCTGACAACAATGATGTATTCCGCATGTTGGCTGCTGAGGATAAGTTGGATGGCACCAACTATCCATTGTGGGCATATATGATGCGACATGTATTGGTAGCAAAGGGGTTATGGAACATTGTGCAGGGTATTGATGCACGTCCTATTGTGGCTGGGAATGCTGCAAACACATCAGAAACAGGTACTGTTGATGATGGTGCAGGCACAAGTGCTGTAGCAGCTGTTCGAGAACCACCACTTTCAGCAGAGCAGATTGGTTGGGATGGTAGAGATGCGCAGGCTCATGCCTTGATTGCGCTGTCTGTCAAACGTACCATTATCCCACATATTCGCTCCTGCAGGACTTCTAAGGATGCTTGGGATGTACTTGCCACATTGTATCAGGCAAGAAATGAGGCTCGTGTTGCTTATCTCCGAAAACAGTTGGAGAGTGAGCATATGAACGAAGGTGATTCTATGGATAGCTTTTTGACAAAGATCAAGGATTTCAAAGAGCAGCTCATTTCTGCAGATGAAATCCTGTCAGACAGTTCACTTGTGCAGACTGTTTTGAATGGTCTACCAGATTCTTATCAGGGTTTTGCTTCCACTCTTCGCTTGATGATGAAAGGCAATCCCAATGCCTTATCATTTGAGGAGTTAGTTTCTGTTTTGCTGCAAGAAGACCAATCAAGGCAAAACAGGAATATTATGCGTGTCGCAGATCAAGCTTTCGTTGCTAGTCAGAGAAGCGGGAAAGGTAAAGCTGGCTTTTCTTCTAGTAAGCAGAAATCTGCAAATGCTGCGCAACCAAAGAAGGAAGACAAAGATGAGAAGAAGGGTGACAAACAGAAGACATTTTGCAAGTACTGTAAGGGAAATGATCATGTCATCAAAGCGTGTCCTAAGCTGACTGCGAAAGAGGCTAAGAAGAAAGAGGCTGGTATGGCTGTTGCAGATGCCTCTCCTTCTAACAATGAATCTGCTAATGTTGTGCTAGATACAGAATGGGCATTCAATGCGCAGTGCAGTTATGACCCATCTTTGCATGACACATGTATGTCTGCAGTAGATTCACATGTATGGTACTTTGACAGTGGTGCCACTAAGCATATCACCTCGCAGCGCAGTTTATTCACTTTCCTTGAGTCTGCTCCCACAGGGAATACTGTCACTTGTGCCAATAACTCCTCTTATCCCGTTGAAGGAGTTGGACAGATTGTGCTGAATGTTGCAAATGGCAACACCTTTACACTCTTTGATGCATTGTATGTGCCAGGGATCAAAAAGAATCTGCTGTCAGTCTCCGCATTTGCCAAAACAGGTTTGGTTGTAAAATTTGTGGATGACAGATGTACTGTTCATGATCTCTCTTGTGGTGACATCATTGTAGCATCTGGTTCACTATGTCGAGGGCTGTATAAGCTCAATATGGATGGCAAATGTGTAGAGGATTCAGCATGTGCTATTATGGATACGCAGGCTATTTCAGATGCAAAACTGTGGCATGCACGTTTTGGTCATCTGAATTTTGCAAGTTTGCTGCGCCTGCAGAAATCTGAAATGGTGTCTTCTTTGCCTAAGCTTGAGGCACCTGTCAAGCATGTTTGTGAGGGCTGCATATTGGGTAAAATGCAGCGTGCTTCCTTTCCCAAAGATGGATCAGTGAGAGCTGAACGCAGATTGCAGCTTGTTCACAGTGATGTTTGTGGTCCCATGCAAACTCCATCATTTGGAAACTACCTTTACTTCGTGACTTTCATTGATGATTTTACCAGGCATGCATGGGTATATCCTTTGAAGGCAAAGTCCGAAGTGTTTTTGTGCTTCAAACAGTTTTTGGTTATGGCTGAAAATGTGTCAGAAAGTAAGATGGGCACCCTCCGTTCAGATCGAGGGGGGGAGTATATGTCTTCAGAATTTAATGCATTTCTGGCTGAGCGTGGGATAAAACACCAATGTACAGTGCCGTATACACCACAGCAAAATGGTGTGGCTGAGAGAAAAAACAGGTCTCTCATGGAAATGGCAAGATGTATGGTTAAGAGTCAAAGTCTACCACATGGTTTTTGGCTTGAGGCTGTCATGTGTGCCACTTATGTACTAAACAGGTGTCCCACCAAAGCATTACAGGTTGTCACTCCATATGAGGCTTGGCATAGCCGCAAGCCATCTGTTGGCCATTTACGTGTTTTTGGTTGCCTGGCATATGCATTAGTGCCTGTGCAACATCGCAGAAAATTGGATGACAAAGCTGTCAAATGTATTTTTGTTGGATATAGTGCTGAGAGCAAAGGCTATCGTTTGTATCATCCACAGACAAAGCGCATTTTGGTTAGCCGTGATGTTGTATTTGTGGAAGATGCAGTTCAGCCCTTGGTTTCATGTACTAAGGAGACAGATATCAGCTCACGTGATGTCTATGATACATTGTTGCCTCTTTTCAGTGGTGCACAGTCAAGTGCAATACCTCATGAGGCAGTTTTTCAGCCTATGCAGGTTTTAAATGATGGCACAGATCAGCCTATATCTGATGCAGATGTGCATGATGCACTTGAGGATGAGAGACAAGAGATTGAGGGCTCTAGGAATATGCCTAGATGGCTGGTGCAGACTTTGCGTGACAGCAAGTTGGATGCCCCTTTGTCTAGTCGCACTCGTTCTGGCTCTCATGGTGCCTCTTATGCGTCAGATTGTTATGCATTGGCTGTTTCTAGTATGTGCGATGAAAGTGAGCCTGTTTCATTTGATGAGGCACAAAGTTCAGAAAATTGGATGGCTGCTATGCAAGCAGAATACGATGCTATTATGAAGAATGGTACATGGTCTTTATGTGACTTGCCCCCTGGCAAGAAGGCCATTGGCACTAAGTGGGTATACAAATTGAAGCGTAAGCCTGATGGCACAGTGGATCGCCATAAGGCTAGGCTTGTTGCAAAAGGTTATGCTCAAGAGAAGGGCATTGATTTTGATGAGACTTTTGCTCCCACATGTCGTATGACCACTGTTCGTAGCATCTGTGCATTAGCAGCTCATAATGGTTGGAATGTACATCAGCTGGACATAAAGACTGCGTTCTTAAATGGAGATTTGCATGAGGAGGTGTATGTATCGCAGCCTCGTGGTTTTGTTCAAAGAGGGCAGGAAAACAAAGTGTGCAGGTTAAAAAAGGCTTTATATGGTTTAAAGCAAGCTCCACGAGCTTGGTATGAAAAAATACATGCATATTTGACTGCACATGGGTTTCAGAATAGTCCAACAGAAAGCACTTTGTATGTTAAACGTGTGGATGGTGTACATCTAATCATTGCTCTCTATGTCGATGACATGCTGCTCACAGGACCAAATGAGAGTCATATTGCTGATTTTAAGGCTGATTTGAATGCCTCTTTTGAGATGTCAGATTTGGGGCATTTGCATCATTATTTGGGGATACAATTTAAGCAGTGTGATGGAGGTATTGCTTTGTGTCAGACAAAGTATATTGAAACATTGTTGTGGAGATTTGGCCTTGAAGACTGCAAGCCTATTGCTACTCCAATGGAGACAGGTTTGAAGTTGAGTCTTCATGATGCTGGAGATCACTTTGATGTCACACTCTATCAGACAGCTGTTGGTTGCCTCATTTATGTATGCATTACGAGGCCAGACATTCAGTTTGCAGTCTCACAGGTGAGCAGATTTATGCATAGCCCAGGCATTAAGCATTGGCAGGCAGTGAAGCGTATCTTTCGCTATTTGAGTGGTACTCGGCATCTTGGGTTGTTTTATCCCAAGGGGGGATCATTGCCGCCAGATTTACATGCTTTTTCAGATTCCGACTGGGCTGGTTGTTATGACACACGCGTGTCCACGAGTGGTTTTTGCTTCATGCTTGGAAGCTCATGCATATCATGGTTGAGCAAGAAGCAGCCTACTGTGGCCACTTCTAGTTGTGAAGCTGAGTACAGGGCAGCTTTCACAGCTACGGTTGAGTGTGTGTGGCTCAGACGCCTTATGGCTGATTTGGGTGTTGGGCAGTCATCTGCCACCACCATCTTCACTGACAGTCAGAGCGCATTGGCAGTTGCGCGGAACCCAGTGTTCCATGCTCGTACGAAGCACATTGAGGTGCACTACCATTATGTCAGGGAGAGACTCTCTGCAGGAGAGATCAGTTTGGCTTATGTGCCAACACAGGATAACCTTGCAGACCTTTTCACAAAGGCTCTGCCTCGTGAGAAGTTCGAAGCTTTTCGCAAAGCTTTGGGCTTACTCCCTTTTGTGGATTCGTCCACATAGCTAGACACTTCCCTATACATGAGTGCTAGCTCTTGTTCACCGCATCACTCCAGGGGGGATTTGTTACCATATTATAGTAGTGATGTGTGTGAACACACTTAGGACCGCCGGGGCACTTTTTCCCTCACTAGGAGGTTTTTTCCCCCGTGCATTGTATATACGCCCATTATCTTCTAGGGCTGGTTATCTTTCATTTTTGGCACTCATAATACACTACTGTGTTGTGCTCAAGCTTCCTCATCTTCTTGAAGTTGTGTGTGCATTCCTGCAACCCTAATTCCAACAAATACTTTTTTAGATAAAAAACTAAATTAGGAGCCTAAAAACATGATATTTAGATCTCATGTATTTTAGTGTGATGAAGTTATCTTTTAAAACTCATTCAAGCTTGTATATCTTTTAAGAGTTGTCATTTTTTGATCAAAGTATAAGGGATTCATATTGCAATCAAGTTCATTATTTTGTGTTCTCATAATCAATATTAAAATTGGTGAGGCTTGAACTCAAGGAACTCAAGCCTATGAACAAAAAGATGTGAGAGAGAGAAAAAACCTATCAACAATTACATGGAGAGAGAAAAAACCTATGAACAAAAAGATGTGCAAGGTGTGCTTATTGTTCCTTTTTTCATCAATTTCAAGACATACTATAAAAAATAATTAATGGGAGCTCGTGAAAAAATATTTGTAGATGGACCAAGTCATGTGTTGGTAGAGGCTGAAGTTGTTTGTGATCAAGCGAATGGTGGAGGACAACCACAAGAACAAGGTTTGCATATTGGAGAACTACTTTGTGAAGTTGGGCAATGCAGACCATTAGGAAGCTTATATTCTCTTGAGAGAGCTGGAGACAAACTACTATTTGAATCATCTATGACAAATATAGAGATGCAATCCACATTAGGAAACATAGTGATTGATGAGTATGGATGTATGAAAGCAAAAAAGATAGTTAAATGATGTGGATCCTAAAATGAACATGATTATTTCATGTAAAGCTAGAGGTTTTAACTTTGAACAATATTCTCCTTTTTTATGCATATATGACAAATATTAAGTCTTGATTAATGTATGAAATATTAAGTCTTGATTAATGTATGAAATATTAAGTCTTGATTAATATTTTCCTTTTTTATGCATATATGACAAATATTAAGTCTTGATTAATGTTAAGTCTTGATTAATGTATGAAAAAATCTTTGTGTCTCATTCATTAATGTGTCTATTGTCTATTGATTAAGTGTATGAAAAAATCTTAATCTCTATGTCTCATCCTTAATGTGTCTATTCTCTATATTGAATAAGTGTAGGACAATTAATGTGCATTTTGAACCTAAAAATGTTCATTGACTTTTCAAAAGTTGTTATATTCGTGCACAAGAAATTGATTAGATTGAATGTATAAATATTATCTTTTTCTTTTTAGAAAATGTTCTATAAACAACCTTGTGATAACTTGGTCTTGTACTAATTGGTTATTTTTTAGAGATACCATATCATTCTTATTTTTCAATGATGGGATAAGGCTCAAACTTATGTTTGAGCATATCTCTTTGATTCAATAATTTAGATCAAGGTCATGGTTATTTTTTATAGATGTCGTAATTGTTCTTGTTTTACATCGGGCTCAAACTTAAGTTTGAGTATATCTCTTGAGTTGAATAATTTAGATCAAGTAATCGAGAGGCTCAAACTTAAGTTTGAGTATATCTCTTGGGTTGAATAATGTAGATCAAGTTTCTAGTGGAACATAAACTATTTTGTTAATATATCAAAAAAAGGCTCAAAATTTAATTGAGCTGAATGAGACACCCTACATATTAAGAATTATAATATAGGATAAAGCATAATTTTGAGCTTAAAAAGCAATGTTTCTTACATTACTTGTCACATAAATAATTATCAAATGTGATGTCTTATTTGATTATTTCTTAATGGTAATGGTTTAATGCTTTCATTGATGGTTTCACCTTGTGTTTTGGTATGTATACATTATTGAAATCAATTTTATTTTATAGATCAAAAAGATTGTGTTCTCAGAAACTCTCAAGAACAGAAGATGGGGACTCTCAAAGATAATGAAGGTGATTTACAATAAACTATGTGACCATTGTCTAAAATAGATGACCAAAAGACCAAAATAGGTGTTATATACTAAGTAAAATAGATGTTTATATAGCAAGATTACATATTCAATTTGGTTTTCAAGTTAAAATCGCATGTGTTTTTATAGGTGGAGATGATTTGCACTCGCCATGCCATACTGATCACCAACAAGATCAATCAAAAGAAACTCTACAAACTAGCAATATAGTGGATTTAAATGTAAATAAATCTACTAGATTGCTTGGAAAGTGTGAAGACAAGGACATGCAAGAACACAAAACAAGTTATGATCTTCAAGGAGATAATGACTTTCTAATTGGAAATTGCCAAAATAAAAACATCCAAGGAGACATAGAAGATGATTCTACAATGTCAAAAACAAAAGGTATTGGATTATTTATAAATATGCCTAAATAAAACTATACACTATATAGAAATAGTCAAGTGCCACGAGTATATGTGACTGTATACAGTCACATATACTCATGGCACTTGATTGTATACAGTCACACTCCTCCCTCGACTGTATACAATTGAGGGAGGAGTGGCCTTGAGGCTATAATTATGGGCCAAATTAAAGGCCTAGAACCATAGATACTAGGAATTTTAGTAAACAAATATAAATTATTGTTGTGACTTTGAGGCCATGACTCATAGTATCAATGGCCAATGCCTTAACTTGCAAGTTAAGGCTCTAGAGTCATAAGTACTAGGAATTGCAGTAGATATATAAAAATTAACAAAACAATGTTTGATTGTATATAATCTTAACCTTTTACTACAAGTTATGGTTCTAGAGTTATAAGTACTAGGAATTATAAGACACAATAGAATTTGACAAAATATTCTTTATGTTTAATTATACAGAATTTAATCAAGAGTGCAAAGAAATGGACATAGTAGCAAGCTTCATCAAAACTGTACCACCAAGAAATTTAGACGAATCTATGGCAAGCAACATTGATGATAATCCAAATTTTTTGGCACCTTTGGAGAAGCCAAAGTTAACAGTGATATTGGATTTGAATGGGTTGCTCTTGAAGCGTTGCTGGTACAAGTCACCAATACGCATATCCTTGCCGTGTGGCAATATGTTTATGGTTCTTCGACCTAGATGCATGACATTTTTGAAGACCTTGTTGGGGAGGTTCAATGTAGGCATTTGGTCAACTGCAATGAAACATAATGTTATATGTATGGTGAAAGCTTTCCAAAAGCATGCAGGGGAAATTCTCCCTTTCTTTGTGATTTGGAGCCAAGAGGGATGCTATACCTATGGAAGGAGAAAATTATATCGTCCAGATAATCCAGGTGCCGAGGCCATGTTCAAACCTTTGGCTAAAATTGCAAAGGTATTTGGATGTGATGCACAAAGAACAGTTTTGATCGATGACTCACCATACAAGGGTTGCATTAGCCCACCATCAAATTGTATTTTTCCTCCTACATTTAACATTGACAATGGTGACAATGTTCTAACGGACAAGTTGCTACCTTACTTGCAGCAGCTTGATGAGGCTACTGATGTGCGCAATTTGATAGACTCTAATCGGTATGGAGAATGGCCAGTGTGCCAGGGTCATGATTTATACCATTTGGTGGAAGAAGTGGTGCATGAATGGAAGGATCAAAATAAACAATGGTCAATAATGAGGTTTAACACGGGAAGCCTTCCTATTGCATGTTCCCTAAAGGAGAATGATGAAGTTGATAGCAGAGAGTCACAAGGTGTAAGCTCTAACAGGAGAAAGATCCATAGTTATAGCATTGAACTTAGTCCTTCACAAATAAACATTTTAAGGTCAAAATCTCCGTACATAGCTAAGATGAAAGGTATGGAAGCTATGCTACTTGCTCAACAACTAGGATACAAAGGTACCACAATCAAGCCACATGTTGCTAAGGAGTTCTTAAGGCAACTCCAAAAAACATATGGTTTCTTCTAATTTTATGAAGGTACAAATGACGAGATTTATTAATCACCAATATTGGCAATGGTTTCATGGACTACCTTCTTGACTGTTTCAATTCTAACAATGTCTTTTTTCTTTCTTGTTACAGAAATAGAGAAGTAGAAGCTGTTTCTTGAAGTCTGCTTGAGTAGATACATAATGGAAGGCAATCCTCTTCGTCCACCAAAGTTTCTTGAAGCGTGCTTGAGCAGATATATAATGGAAGGAAATCCTCTTCGTACACCAAAGTTTCCTATCCCAATTGATCATTTTCTTGATATAAAAGTGAAGACCTCAACCATTCCTAGCGTTGGCCAAGGATTGTTTGTGCACAATCATATTTGAAGAAATACTACAATTCGACATTATAGATATAGCAAGTAGTCATAACAAAGATTGGAAACAACTGTGTAGAATTTCATCATGGCTTAAAAAGTACTCAATTCCTAAGAGGATCCAAAGGTCTCATGTAACCAAAGATATGGTATAGATTATTAATGATGTATGAGATGGCAATGTGGCAGGATATATCAATGACAATGTAGATTATTGATTATGGCAACGTGGTAGGATATATCAATAGCAAATGTTTTCTACACTCTTGCCCCAAAGTTATCTCCTTGGTCTAAAACAAGTACCATTGTAAATAATGTCAAATACATATGGCCATATATGTTTTGAAACTATAGAAGAGATTTATGTAGGTGATGAATTGTTTATGGACTATAATTTTAATTAAATGCATTGCTGTTCTCTATATTGTAGTTCAATATCATTTCAACTTTGCTCCTTTTACTAATTGTAATGCTTATTTTTCTTAGAACTATGTATTCAATGCTTGTATAATGTTAATTTAAGCTTGTGATTTAAATTTTAATACATTAATTCTCCTAGAATTATAGTATATATGATGTAGTTGAATTGATTGCATAAGTAATAATATTGGAACTCATGCATCATGAGAGTTCAAAGTATCTAGTTTTTGGAAGTTTACACATTAATACTTAACATCACATGATCTGAGATACTTTCGATTTATCGTGTTTGTAAGTACATCAAATGTACATGTGTGAGTATTTGTGGCCCTCCTCATATCCTTTTTAATAAAAGTGGCCCTCCTCATATCCATAGGTTTTTAATAAAAGCTATGGATCTTGAGCAATATGTATCTGAGACTCTTGTCACATGTGTCATGGTTGCTATACTCTTACCCATATGTTACTAATGTAAAAAATGGGAACATATTGCATGCTCATTGCATGTTGGAAGACAATCAGTTTGTCAAGATGAGTTTAATTCTAAGTTTGCCCATGTAATAATATCAAATGATTTGATTTTTCCTTGTCAAAGATTTGGAGTTATTATAATGGTGTTTATCAACACCACATAAGTCATGAGATGCTTATCAAAAAATTTTATTTAAGTGATTTTAATTTAGGATGTGTTGATAAATATTTGACTTTTAAACCAAATCAAGGAAAGTTGCTCTCATGTTGGTTTAATTAGAAGCTTATGCTTTGATGTGCATACTATGATAGATGGTTCTGCTAATATTGCAAGAACTTTGAGCATTTTTTTATATGCGTAAATGACATATCTCTATAACATGTCCTTGAGAATAAATATTTAATAGGTGGTAGATTTAATATATTTATATAAATATTATTTTAATTAATTAAAAAAATTAATTATTTTATTAAAAATAATAATTTTATTTTTTAATCAAGAGATGACTTTGATTAATTCTTTAAAAAATTTTAATTGACAAAAAGTTCATTAATTCACGTTGAGCCTCAAACTTAAGTTTGTGCATAAAAGTAATCATCATCGTACATTGTAGCTCTATATATTAGAGACTCACACTTGAGTTTGATCATGAAATAATTTCTTTAGGTTCAACCTTGTAGGGGAAAATAAATAAATAACAAAAAAAGTATATAGTTACAATTAACATGCAGAGAAAATGTGTCCACTTCATCCACTAAAATATTATCTTTACATTCATTTTTGCCCTCAAATAGTACAAGATTTAGTAAGGACCTTTAAAAATGGCACTTGAATAAGTGCCAAAATTCCTAAATGTGTGTTACTGCTTTTCATCCTGAATCCAATGGCCAGACTGAAGTGACCAATAGCACTATCCTATACCTTCTTAGAACCTATGTTTCATCACAGCCTAGACAATGGGATAAATATTTACATATTCTCCAATTTGCCTACAATAGCTCCTCACTCTGCCACTAAGAAAGCACCGTTTGAGATAGTGTATGGAAAGACCCTTCCTCTTTCCAATTTGAGCATAGGAATTTACAAAAGGGAGAGTTCATCATTTTCAAGGGGGAAAATGATAAGAATTTCTCCTTCTAGTCTAGTCCAGACCATTTGCCTCTAAGCTGCACTTCTGCATCTTCTATCTCCTCTCTTAGCATCTTAGTCTAGATTCTTTCTTGTTTTTAGGAATTTAGGGAGGCTAACTATCACTCTCACTTTAGCATGAGTAGCCAGATGCGATATCCCCAGACCTCCCAAATTTTTTTGCTAAGGCAACCTTATCACATGCCAACCAAGAGAGAGCCTTTTTTCCATTGTTACCATTCCTCCATAGAAAATCTTTGATAGGAGCAATAATTCTTTCTGATGACATTTCTTAAACTCTATATCACAGGTCAGATAAATAGAATATAAGCATTAAGGACTATATTTATAATGACAATCCTATCATGGAAAGACACCCTAACCCCTTCCCATTTCCTAAGCTTGGCACATAATCTTTCAATTGCCCAATCTATTAGGTCCTTGTTACAATAATTCTTTCCAATGACATTTCTTAAACTCTATATTACAGGTCAGATAAACAGAACATAAGCATTAAGGACTGTATTTACAATGGCAATCCTATCATGAAAAGACACCCTAACCCCTTCCCATTTCCTAAGCTTGGCACATAATCTTTCAATTGCCCAATTTGCTAGGTCCTCCTTGTTGCTCACTCCCACCCCAAGAGGGACCCCTAGGTGTCTAATAATCCTTCCCTTTTTAATGACATCACAACCCCGTCTTTCCATATCAAAATTGTCCTCCTTAGTCAAGCTTATGATTCTGGATTTATGAATGTTTCACTTAGATCCAGAGGCTTTAGCAAACAACTATACTAATTGCAGAGCATTTCTCACATTCTCAAGCATTGGATAATCAATTTCTCCCCATTTTTAAGTTTCAATCCTGTGTGTGTGTGCGCGCGCGCGCGTGCGCGCGCGCGCGTGTGAAGCTCTTTGTAAGTTGCAGTTGGCAATGGCAGTGCTGCTAATAATCTCTCTCTCTCAAGCTCTTACAATGGTGGTGCTATCTCTCTTCATCTCCCTCTCTCTCTCTCTCTCTCTCTCTCTCTCTCAAGGTCTTGCAATGATAGTGTTGCCCTCTTTGTCCCTCTCTCTTTCTCTCTCCCAAGCTTCTACAATGGTAGTGCTAGCTCTCTTTCTCTCTCGATAGTGCTACCCTCTCTCTCTCTCTCTCTCTCTCTCCCTCTCTCTCTCTCTCTCACAGTGATAGTGCTACCTATATATTCAGAAGTGGGTATTCACAAATGAGGCCACCCCTGAGCATTGAACTTAGGCACGAGAGAGAGGGAGGGGAGAGAGAGAGGGGAGAGCGAATTCGCCCACAATGCCCCCCCCCCCCCCCCCCCCCCCCCAAAACAACACACACACCCCCCACATGCGTTAAAAAAATTAAATGCGCGCAAATATATATTAAAATGTAAAACAAGTGCATTTACAAAATATGCTTTACCGACCGCGCCTTTCACTCAAAACATTATATATAGGACACAGGAAGTGCCCAAAAATGGCGCCTTTCAACGCAGGAAGTGCTCCAAAATGGCTGGCTCCTACTCAACTTTCATTGTGCTCATGATATTGATGACGCTCCTCGTTTCCAACTCTGGCGTTTCCACGGACAGGACCAACGACAACCTTCATATGGAGGGTTAATATATTAATAATATATTCTTTTAATCGTTCAAATCTTTCTAAGGTCCTGATATCAGGAATAATGGTTAATTAGGGAAGGTAAGGTAACGTGTGCGGGTGAATGTGCAGCAGGTGGAGCTGGAGCAAAGGATGAATTAGAGGAGCATCAGGCTATAAGAGCCTCGTTGCAGGCCGCCTATGAGCATTGGCAAGATGCTTTCCCAACGTATGAAAGAACCCATTTTGATCAACAGCAGCAGCTGCAGCTCTCTCCCATAGGCATGCCCACCCGCCCTAACCCTAACATGCAGCAGCTGCGCGTTGTGCCGACCGGCCCTAATCCTCTTCATAATGATGATTAGAGAACCCCAAACACCAATAAATAATCAGAGTCATTATCTGCTTTGTGATATTTCTCTCTCTCTCTCTCTCTCTCTCTCTCTCTCTCTCTCTTTGGGCGCCCTCTGCTTTTGGAGGAGAAGGCCTATGGGAGCGGCTCCTAGCCCTGTGTGTGAAATATTCTCTCTCTCTCTCTATTCGATATGCATCATATTGTGTGTGTGTGAAAGGTTCTCGCTCTCTCTCTTCTACATGCATCATATCTTCTGTGTGTGCATCTTGTCTTTATAAGTTGTACCCATGAGACTCCACCTAAAATCGTTAATGCTCCTCAAATATATATTTTAATCTTTCACCTCGTTGTTAAAAAATATTCAGACTTCACACATGGACTCATTTTAGGCCACCTATTTAAGAACTTCATATGTTAATTGTGTTTAGGATAGTGCTTAAAGCAACTAACTTTTTGCTTACTTTTATTTTCTCTCAAAACATTTGATCCACAGTGTACGTGATATTAGAACTTTGTAACTCACATGGCCCTTTGTTTACCTTGGCAGCTCGTGCAACCATGTGGCTTCCAGATGGTTACCCACCTCGGGATTAAAGCAAAACGGCCAGCCTGCAAATGCACAGTGGACGGCACAACACAAGTACAACAGACGATACAACACAGCGGACGTGCGCATCCTTGCATCCTGAAAAAAGCCTATGGCACCATAGGAGTCGGTGATAAGCAGAAACAAATCTAGGTCAAGATTGCGAGACAGGGCTTGTTGCAAGAGGGCAATGCCCTTGTGGCCATGTATGCCAAGTGAGATGTTCTAGTAAAAGCACTTTGTGTGCTTGACGTGCTCCCTTTTCAGGATGTTGTCTCTTGGAAGGCATTGATCACAGGATATGCAAAAACATGGCAAAAGTGAGCAAGCGCTAAACTATTTTGAATGTATACAGCATGAGGGAATCCCCCCAAATGTGGTAACCTATGCTTGCATCTTGAAAGTGCATGGCACTATAGGAGACGTTGACAAGGGCAAACAAGTTCATGACAAAATTGCAAGAGAGGGCTTGTCACAAGATAATATTGTGCTGGGTGGTGCTCTCGTGGACACGTATGCTAAGTATGGTGCCCTAGGAAAAGCACATGTGCTTGAGGAGATTCCCTCTCGGGATGTTGTCCCCGTGCTTGCATCTTGAAAGCCTGTGGCACCATGGGAGCTGCTGACAAGGGGAAACAAATCTAGGACAAAATTGCAAGACAAGGCTTGCTACAAGAGTAGTTCATTCGGCAATGCCCTTGCGGACATGTATGCCAAGTGCGGTACTCTGGCAAAAGCACATTGTGTGCTGGATGAGCTCCCTTTTTGGGATGTTGTCTCTTGGAATGCACTGATCATAGGATATGCATAATAGGGCCAAAGGGAGCAAGCACTGAACTATTTTGAATGTATGCAGCATGAGGGCATCCCTCTAGATGTGGTGACCTATGCTTGTATCTTAAGAGTGCACCACAGAAGGAGCCGTTGACAAGGGCAAACAAATTTATGACGAAATTGCAAGAGATGTTGCAAGATAATGTTGTGCTGGGACGGTGCTCTCGTGGACATGTATGCTAAGTATGGTGTAGCATGAGAGCATTCCTCCATATGTGGCGCCCTATGCTTGTATCTTGCAAGTGCACCACACAAGGAGCTGTTGACAAGGGCAAACAAATTCATGATGAAATTGCAAGAGATGCTGCAAGATAATGTTGTGCTGGGTGGTGCTCTTGTGGACATGTATGCTAAGTATGGTGCTTTGGGAAAAGCACAATGCGTGCTTGAGGAGATTCCCTCGCGGGATGTTGTCTTTAAGATGACTGGACAATTGGTTGGCTAGAGCTTTTGCATAGATTTTGTATGCAGTGTTTAGCATAGTAATTGGTCTCCAGTTTGAGATGTCATCTTTGGGGCCTCTTTTGTGAATTAGTTTTATGACTCCTTCATTTATGGAGAAAGGGAGGGCTCCATATTTGGATGATTCTTTCTATACCTTTAGTAAGGGATCTAGTAGGAAGTCTTTTAATGTTTTGAAGAAATTTTCTGGCATATCATCTAATCTCGAGCTCTTACCATTCTACAATGCATCAATTGCCTCCTTAAGCTCTCCATTGGATAGATCTTCTTCAAGAATGGTTGAGAGACTCGTAGGTATTGTTTTCTTTCTACAAACTGAAATGAAGTGCATTGCTTCTTTTTTCTCTTATGTGTTTTCCTCTTATGTCCCAAAGATTATAAAAAAATGTTCTTTGACAATTTCAATGTTCTCAGCTATTGATTCTGCATGACCACCTCTTTTAACCTTTAACATTGGAATATGATCTACAGCCTTTTTCTTTAGGAGAGAGAACATTTCTCTAGAGGCTCTATCTATTTTCCTAGCTTGCCACTCTCTTAAAAAAAGTTTGATGTGTTGATAGTGAATCTCTTCCTCCTTTCTAAGTGCATCTCTTACTTTGATCATCTCCTCTTGAAGATCTATCTGTACTTGGTGGATCTTTACCTCTAAAATTTGAACCTCTTGATGGCTCTCCTGTCTGTCTTGATTTTAATGACCTCCTTCTTAATGTCTTGTAGCACCGTTTGAGAGATGAGACTTTTAGCTCTCCTTTCTGTCTTGATTTTAATGACCTCCTTAATGTCCTGTAACACCTTTTAAGAGTCTTTAATAATTTCTTGAGACCAAAATTTTATCGAAGATTTATGTACCAGAAAATGATGGTGCCAGATTAGTTGTAGCATCTTTCTCATTGAAGGGAGTTGGAAAAGCTTAGGGTTAGTGTGGGACCAACCTGCTCTAACCTTTTGAGCTCCTTGTGAACATTGTACATAGAATCGGGTAGTGCCTTAGAAAGAGTGATACTATGTTGGACTTTCACTTTTGCATTAAGAAAAAGGTTGCTTATACTCCTGGAAGTGTAGCAGCAAGCCCTGATTTTCTTAGCTGGTTGCTTAGTTCCATCCAATTGTTTCTTTTAGTTCCATCCAATTGTTTCTTTTAGTTCCATCCACTTATTTCTTTCCAACCCTCGGATTGTGTGCCCCATGCCCAATAGCAGATCCTTACGTGACTCTACCATATTGACATCTCCAACCATCAATATTATTGGGCCAGTGAAATGCATCAACGAGCTCCACGGTTATGGTTTTGAAGCATAAGTGTTGAGATATCGAGCTCGTCTATTGAGGCGGTGGCCACTGATGACCCGCCTGGGGGATAGGCCCCACACTTACACCACTGGCATGGTTGGTGAGATCTTGGGTGATATGCGGCCAGTGGGATGACAGGCTGTGTGACAGCCATTCTAGAGACTGGCATAGTTATAGCGCCAGCTCATTTAGTCGGGTTCACACTATAGAGAACCCGTGTATGTATTTGGTTGAGTACCTTTCATATTGTGTGTACTCTTATTCTTGTATATGGTGTGTTGAGTGTTGAGAAGAAGAAGAAGATTTCAGCCTCTCACCTTGTGTGTTCTCTATTAGGGTTTTGTGAGTGTGTGTGTGCTTGCAAGAGCTCAAGCTCTCTTCCCCCCTGCATCTTTTCATGGTATCAGAGCCTGGTTCGTGCTAAGGACTGGGCTGCAAGCAAGAGAACCACAGGAAGCGGTACGAGGGTAAGAGTTTTAACTACTCTTCCCTATTGGTTGAGAAAGCTACTTGCAGATTTGGGTCTATCAGTGGATAGACAAGTTGTCATTTTTTGTGACAACATTAGCAGTATACAGTTGGCCAGGAACCCAGTCTTTCATGCTCGTACGAAGCACATAGAGGTCCACTACCACTTCGTCAGAGAGAAGGTCTTGGCAGGAGATCTTGACCTTGTTTATGTCAGCACAGAGGATCAGGTAGCTGACATCTTCACCAAAGCATTGGGTACAGAGAAGCTCCGCAGATTCAGGGCTTCGCTTGGTATACATGAGATGGAGTTGAGCTCAAGGGGGAGTGTTGAGATATCGAGCTCGTCTATTGAGGCGGTGGCCACTGATGACCCGCCTGGGGGATAGGCCCCACACTTACACCACTGGCATGGTTAGTGAGATCTTGGGTGATATGCGGCTAGTGGGATGACAGGCTGTGTGATAGCCATTCTAGAGACTGGCATAGTTATAGCGCCAGCTCATTTAGTCGGGTTCACACTATAGGGAACCCATGTATGTATTTGGTTGAGTACCTTTCATATTGTGTGTACTCTTATTCTTGTATATGGTGTGTTGAGTGTTGAGAAGAAGAAGAAGATTTCAGCCTCTCACCTTGTGTGTTCTCTATTAGGGTTTTGTGAGTGTGTGTGTGTGCTTGCAAGAGCTCAAGCTCTCTTCCCCCCTGCATCTTTTCAATAAGTGCCAGTAGCATAGACTGATATTATCACCAGTTTGAGGTTATTCACTTGAAGATGGATAGCTACCCATTTGTTTGAGTGGTCCACCTCGTGGTGTTTTACTAGCGGTCTCCATTGCTCTCCTACACCTATTGCCGTGCTCCCCTCCCAAGGAATGGTTGGAGCAGAACCAAAAATGCTTCTTAGATATCCCCTTAAGGTTTTTCATCAAAGTTTGACCCACCGTTTTGACTTCTTGTTGTAGGCATATAAAGTCTAGTTGTGTATTCATTTGATACAACCAATCTTTAATAATTATGGACCTATTTAGGTTTGTAAGCCCTTTGGTGTTGTAGGATATAAGGGACATGTCTCTCATGTTCTCTGATTTTTAGGAGGGGGTTTAGCAGAGTCTTGAGTTCTCTTCTCTATGGGGAGGGGGGAGATCATCCCACCTACCTTGGATTTCCTTATTTTAAGGGAAAAAGATTCAGGTTGGACATTCTTGAGTTTTTGACGGTGTGTTTAACAACAACTAAAGAAGGGGATTTTTTCCTACTGGGTAAGGATTCTTCCTTAGCTTATGAGGGGCCTACATCCAAATTAACTATGGAGGCATCCATAGCCTTGACTTTTTTTTCAAGTTTACTTTCATTAAATTGTGCGCTAGGGACCTCTTCTTCCTCCTTTTCACTTGAGACTTCTTTAACTGTTGTAGGGTTAGCAATATCTATCAATAGAGGAGAGAATGTATTGGTAGTTTCTTCTCCTAGTTGTATTTTTACCAGATTGATTTCATCCCTACCCTCTACCTCTTCTTCCAACTACTTGATGATCTTCTTTGGGGTCAGGCTGGTTAGTTGCTGGTGGACACTATAACACGTCGAGGACATAGCAGTGTTTTCTAACATCGTTGAGGCCTTTAGAATATCAAGCCATTTTCGCTACTCATCAGTAGTGAAATAATGATGCCCATCGTAGAAAAGCGACAATAGCAACGAAATTTTTCTACTATTTTTGTTGCTCATGCAAAGTTTTGTTGGCTAAGTAGCGATTATAGTAGGCGAAGTTTTGTTGCTATAAGTAGCGAGCATAGTAGCAAAATTTGGCTTCTATACTCTCATTTAAAATTTTAGAGAGTTGTTGAAGATTGAAATTAGGTTATACATGTGACATACATACAGAAAATGATGATAGTTTTAAAAAAAACATCCATCATAACCTTTAAAGCCATGTTTAAAAAAGTAAAGATAGTTAAAAAAATTTGAAGGGAAATAACTACTGAAACAATGTCAAGATCATGAATCTATCCCATCTTGTCATAGATCCATTTGTATTGCTTCATTAATCTCTATATCTAATGGAAACTCAATGAAAAGATAAGGTTCCATATCAATATCACTGTCATTTTCCAATAAAGCATTGTCATGATTAATAGGTGACTCATCATCTTCTTCGGATTGATGTTCCTCATGCTCTTGATTGGCCTCCTCTAAATTGTTTTCTTCATTTTCATCATCATCTTCTTCCAATAAGTCAATTTGAGGTAGTACGTGGATCTCATCCAGATATTCGGCCTCAACATCTTGATATTGAAAGATATGTTTTGAATGAGGGGAAAATTGTATAATATACCACCACTTTGGATCAATTTGATCTGTGTGAAACACAATCTAAAATCACAAAGCAAATGGGTTACACTTTCATTATACTATATCAAGATTTACCAGTGTGATTGGTTGGGTTACTAACATAGATGAAGAATATACTTACTTGAGGGTCACATCCTCGTGCATACTCATGCTCTTCTCTTGTGATCATCTCTCTATTTTTTGATGCCATCGATACTGCCTTCTTACAAAGCCATTCTACATTGATCACATTTGGGAGAGGTTCTAATTCGGGTGGGAATGGCAAGTATTTTTCTATGGAACATGGATTATTCTTATACAACTTCAAATATTGTCAACAAATGAATTTTAAATTACCATTGTGCAGTGGATAAACATACATTGTAACTACATAGGCTGATAAGGGTCTTTGTGACCTTTGTATCTATTTGATAACAGTCTCATAACCATTGTAACATCAAAAGTTTTATAAAAAAATGATAAGACATATATTGGGGCTATGGGTTTCTCCCTTATGACTCCCAAAAGGTTTTTTCACCCCCATAGCTAGAGACCCTTGTTTGAGGGGGGTGTTGGCGATGTATATAGCTGCCCCAACCTAACCCCAGGTCTCACCTATGGATACCTAACCTACGTGTGATTTCCACACACTTTGGGAGCTATGTCTTTGTGTATCTCTCTATCTCTCTTGCTCTCTATCTCTCTATCTCTCTTGCTCTCTCCCATCTCTCTCAACACCTTGCCATTCAATGACATATGTGTGTGGCAGTGTGTCAAACTATGCTCTTTTTGTTGACATTATGGCCCACTAGACCCTAACACCAAAAAAGAGCACAGTCTAGCACACCACCACACACATCGGGCATTTGATGGCAACAAACTTATAAATTTGGCCTAGGCATCACTCTTCACCCACTTTTCAAGTTTCATCACCATTGGATGCCATATGTGTGTGGTAGTGTGTCAGAATGAGCTCTTTTTGACATTATGGCTAGCTAGGCCCCAACGCCAAAAAAGAGCCTCATAAATCGGCAGATGGTGATGAAACTTGTCAATAGGCCCGTGGCATCACCCTCCACCAACTTGCAAGTTATGAGGAAGAAGCAAAGGGTAGACCAACCGTTAGCCAAAAAGAAAAGCCTACCTCATGTAAAATAGAAAAACAAAAAGCCTATTGGACAAAAAGACAAAATAGGGGAAAAGACAAAAGATTACATAGCTCAAGTGAGTCTAGTTCTTCCAAAACATGAGACTAATAAAAGACCAAAAACTTTGTTTGTAGATGTAATTAATGGAGTTATCATAGAAGATGTTCGAGCCTAAGAGACTTAAAAAATGTTGTGTCTAATCTTGAGAGCTCAAAAGGTAGATTGATTTTGATCAATAAACATAATGAGGTGCTACATCCAACTCAAAAATCTTATGCTAGCAAAATCACAAACGATGCACCTATCCTGCCAAAATGTTAAAAATATCATATCGGAAGAGAGGAAAAAGATAAATTTATAGCATGTAAAAGCTAATCATAGAGACAGAATCTGCTTTGAAAGGTTTTTCTCCCAAAACCACAATCCAATCAACTATGGAATTCTCGCCTCTCAAAATCACAATCAAGCCATCATCCAAAACCTATAGGGTAGAAACAATTTGTTTACCAAGAAACTTGTCACGGTATTCTTTGAAGAAATAATTAAAAACTCATAAAATCTATCGAAATTAAAACATAGACTCAAACTTAATATTGAGCCCAAGCCTGCGACTCAAACCTAAGATTGAGCCCAAGCCTGGGACTCAAACCTAAGATTGACATAGCTTGCACATGAGATTGGGCCTCAAGAGACATTACACACACAGTTAAGAGAGGCTGAAACTCAAGACTAAGATTGAGCCCAAGCCCGGGACTCAAACCTAAGATTGACATGGCTTGCAGATGAGATTGGGCCTTAAGAGACATTACATACACAATTCAGAGAGGCTTAAACTTAAGAGACATTACATACACAATTAAGAGAGGCTTAAACTTAAGACTAAGATTGAGCCCAAGCTTGGGACTCAACCTTAAGATTGAGCCCAAGCCTGGGACTCAACCTTAAGATTGAGCCCAAGCCTGGGACTTAAACGTTATGTATGCTCCTTAATTTTGACTTTCATGTTGCTTGAAGGGATGTTCACCCCCTGAGATCGAGTCTCAAACATAAGATTGAGGCTCAAATGTAAGATAGAGCCCAAGTTTGAGACTAAAAGGCTTGGTTGGATCACCAACCATATGCTCCCTAACCTTAACTTCCATGTTTCTTGAAGGGATGATCAAACTTGAGATCGAGCCTCAAACCTAAGACTCAGCCAAAGCACCATGGACTCAAACTTGAGATTGACCCTCAAACCTAAGATTGAGCCCAAGCTTGGGACTCACACTTTATGGCTTCGTTGGATCACCAACCATATGCTCCCTAACCTTGACTTCCATGTCTCTTGAAGGGATGCTTAAACTTAAGATCGAGCCTCAAACCTAAGACTAAGCCGAAGCACCATGGACAACCATTCATATATATATATATATATATATATATATAGATCTAGATTCATATTAATATACATATCTATATCTATATTCATATCAATATACATATCTATACCTATATATATTAATATGTATAACTATAACTGTGTGTGTGTGTGTTATATTCTTTTTATAATTTTAATATATACTTTCATGTTTCTTAAATGGAGGCTCAATCTCAGGAGGTTTAAACCTGAGATTGAGCCATAATATAAATGTTACTTTTTTAAATAACTATGATTTTAATCTATATTAATATTCGCAAGCCAGAGTGTAGAAATCCGAGTAGCCCCTGCCAGGAGGAGGAAGAGCCTCCCAAACTGCTGCGCAGAGAGAATAGAGAGGCCTCCAGCCCACGAAAGAGACCCCCCACACCCGGCGACAGGAAGGAAAGAAAGCGGCAGGAGGAAGAGCCTCCCAAACTGCTGCGCAGAGAGAATAGAGAGGCCTCCAGCCATGGAAGAGACCCCCCTCACCCGGCGACACGAAGGAAAGAGAGGTATTTCTGGCATCATGCTCGCATGCAAAACGGTGTACCAAGCCAATAGGAAACCACTAAGCACGTGTTGACACGTGGTCTATGTATCGGATTCTCCCTTTTTTATTAATTCACTTCCCCTTTTTTTGAAAAATATTCGCATATATATCTATTACTATAACTATAAATAAATAAATAAATATATATAACTATAACTATAACTATAATTATAACTATATATATATATATATATATATACACCTATATATATAAATATATATAACTATAATTATGTGTATATGTGTGTTTATGCATGTACTCATGTGCGTATGTACGTATATTTATGAACACCTATATGTGTGTGCACGTACGTGTGTATGTGCATGTGTGTGCGTGTGTGTTATAGTGTTATATGTGTGTACGTGTGCATTATAGTGTTATAAGTGTGTTTTTTATATGTATATACATGATGGGTTATGTATATTATATATATGTCAATTCATATGGTTCAAAATTATATATATGTCAATTCATATGGTTCAAAATTCAATTCATATGAAATTGATTGCATTAAAGGTATTGAATGCATTAAAGATGCAGAATGCAAAAAATGAGAGGCCTTATTTTTTCAAAAAATTCACCTTACCCTTGTACTGCCGCCCTCGCCCTTGTTTACGCTTCTTTGCTTACGCTTCTTACGCTGCTGTTGCTTACACTGCCATTGCTTGTGCCGTTGCTTACGCTGCTTACACCATTGCTTGTGCCGTTGCTCACGCTACCGTTGCTTGTGCCGTTGCTTACGCTTCTTTGCTGCTTACGCTGCTGCTTACACCATTGCTTACGCTGCCTTACTGTGCTGGCCTTGCTGCTTACACCATTGCTTACGCTTCCGGCCTTGCTGCTTACACCATTGCTTATGCTGCCGGCCTTGCTTACACCATTGCTTACGCTGCCGGCCTTGCTTACACCATTGCTTACGCTGCCGGCCTTGCTTACACCATTGCTTACGCTGCCGGCCTTGCTTACGTTGCCGGCCTTGCTGCTTACGCTGCCAGCTTTGCTGCTTACGTTGCCTTGCTGCCGGCCTTGCTGCTTACGCTGCCTTGCTGCCGACCTTGTAGCTAGAGGAAGCCTTGCTGCCGACCTTGTAGCTAGAGGAAGCCACCCTGAAGTTGTAAGAGGTTGTAAGCCTTGAAGCCACCACTAAAGCTCACCTTGAAGCCTCCTTGAAGCCACCTTTGAAGCCGCACTGTAGCTCACCTGTAGCTCACATCTCTCTTTGAACACGTGCTAAGGTTTGCTAAGGTAATGCTTCTCAAAACTAAAAGCACTCTATCACACACACGGTCCTCTCTCTCTATTCTTTATCTCGCAAAACTAAATCCACTCTCACACACAGTCCTCTCTCTCTATTCTTTATATCTCATTATCTAACATACATATAATAACAAAAAATATACATAGTGAATGAGAAATTGCTTACCTTTATGCATGCACTATGTTTCTTCTCTTATCTCACTGGTTTTTGTTGCAAATGAAGCAGGTTAGGGGCTTATCAACTTCTTAGCCATTGAAACAATAGCTCTTTGCTTGATTGTGGTGCACCGGTTTGGGAGGTAAGAGATTTCTCTTGAAATAGAAGAAAAGAAGTGGTGTGTGGCTAAGTAGTTTATTTTTTACCATGCTCACTTTGGTCATGTGTGAATGAGAGAGATAGTTTAAATAGAAGAAAAGAAATGTCCTTGACACACAAAAGTGTAAGACAGGCTCAAACTCAAGTTTGAGCCTCATAAGACTTCCCATCAACTCAAGCATTGGAAGAGAGGCTCAAACTCAAAGAGAGGCTCAAACTTGAGTTTGAGCCTCAAGACACATGGCCTTGACACACACAAGTAGAGGCTCAAACTCAAAGAGAGGCTCAAACTTGAGTTTGAGCCTCAAGACACATGGCCTTTACACACACAAACTTGCTCACTTTGGTCATGTGTGAATGAGAGAGATAGTTTAAATAGAAGAAAAGAAATGTCCTTGACACACACAAGTGTAAGACAGGCTCAAACTCAAGTTTGAGCCTCATAAGACTTCCCATCAACTCAAGCATTGGAAGAGAGGCTCAAACTTGAGTTTGAGCCTCAAGACACATGGCTTGACACACACAAGTAGAGAAATCTTGAAATAGAAGAAAAGAAGTGGTGTGTGGCTAAGTAGTTTATTTTTTACCATGCTCACTTTGGTCATGTGTGAATGAGAGAGATAGTTTAAATAGAAGAAAAGAAATGTCCTTGACACACACAAGTAGAGGCTCAAACTCAAAGAGAGGCTCAAACTTGAGTTTGAGCCTCAAGACACATGGCCTTGACACACACAAGCTTGCTCACTTTGGTCATGTGTGAATGAGAGAGAGAGTTTAAATAGAAGAAAAGAAATTTCCTTGACACACACAAGTGTAAGACAGGCTCAAACTCAAGTTTGAGCCTTGTATGCAGGTTATACCGCAACCACATTGTGGGAACATACCTTAGCATAAGTGGAGATCTCAAGGGGCATGCACGAGTGGCTATTCGGGGATATGAATAGGTGTGCACAATAGCTATAAAAGAATTCCCCTCTTGGAGAAGACGGCTGGCGGAGCACATGGGCACCCACCAGCAACAACAAGCCATGAGCATACTGTGGTTTTCTTCGCATTCCAGCTGGGAGGCCGCAAGGGTGTGCGGATCTCTGTTCTGAAGCGTTCTCGACTCCATGGTTTACCTGAGGGATGCACAAGAACAAGACATCTTGGATGACCCAGCAGGCCGCAGTCTGGCAGGAGATCGTATGCAAAAGCTCGAAAATATAGAGAATCTGTTCTCAAAGGGAGCCGTTGATCAGATCCTGCATGTGAAGAATCTCTTCATAGAGCTTGACCGCAAGTCCAATGAGCGAAATGTCAGGATTAACAAGGCGGAACACTATTGCGGGGCGTTGCCGAGTCTGGAGTGGCCACGGAGCAGCAAAAATCGGAGCAGCAGTTTGACGCCACAGATTGCATGGGTTCCGGCTGCGGTTTGCGATTGTTGCAAATTGCGGGAACGGTGCTGGTGGTGCCGTTATGCGATGCTGTGACACTAACATTGACGGGAGCGGACTGCGGTTCTTCAGAATCTAACCACACATTTTCAGCAAGACGCACATCATTCATTTTGAAGGGCGCAAACAGTGCTCTGATTTTTTGATGATGCGGTCATGTGCGGCCTTTTGTGCGACATTAATGCAAATCGGATGGTTGCTGCGTCCCAGATGTGGTGCAATAGTGCGGATGTTTGCGGTGTTGGTTCGAGTCATGGAACACGAAGATGGAGATAGTGTGTCGAAGGAGCAAAGAAGCCAAAGGCAAGGAGTGTGGCCTCGTCAACTAACCTCACATCAAGAATTTCCTAAACTTGCCAGAGCCGCATATTATCTTTATATGTGGATGTAAATTTCAAATTATTATGATGTAACGGGTTCCCAGCCCTTAAATGGTTGCACTGTAAATCAATTCACTCATGCTTGTGGGGGGAAGCACATCAAGGGATTGCACTGTACATTTGACTTCTAATCAAGGGATTGCACTGTCCTAGGATCATTCTTGGTGCATATGAACACCATGAATGATGCACAAGGGTCATTCTTGAATGTAGAACGGCATTAAGAATGGCCTTAGGGCCATTCTTGGATGTACAAGGGATTTGAGAATGGCCCCATGTGCAAGAGCACCAAGCTTTCAGAATGGCCCTAGGACCATTCTTGCATGTGCAAAAAGCACCAAGCATTGAGAATGGCCCTAAGACCATTCTTGCATATGCTAGAGCTTTGTTATGTATTTATGATTTTGAGCATGCTAGAATGGTAGTAGAGTCATGCTAGATGGGCCCAGAGGCCATTATTGAGGATCTAGTACCATTATTGAGCATGCAAGAATGGCCCTTGGGCCAATCTCGCTACTCTTGTGCATGAAAAGAATGGCCTTGGGGCCATTCCAAAGGCCATTATAGCATGTAACAATGGCCTTGGGCATGCAACACTGGTCCTAGGGCTATTCTTGCATGCCCAATGCCATTGTTTCATGCTAGAACGGCCTTTGGGCCACTTTTAATGTTGTTGAGCATGCTAGAATGGTCCTAGGGTCATGCTAGATTGGCCTTGAGACCATTCTTAAGGATCTAGTACCATTATTGAGGTATCAAAAATGTCCCTATAGGGCTATTCTTGCATGCTCAATAATGGTCTTAGGGCCAATTTAGCATTGTTCTAGGGCCATTCTAGCATGCTCAACAGCATTTAGAGTGGTCCCAAGGCCATTCTATCATGAAACAATGGCCTTGACCATGCAAGAATGGTCTTGGGGCCATTCTTGCATGTACAAGAGATCCAAGAATGACCCTATGACCATTCTTGGTGCTCTTGTGCATGCAAGAATGGTCCTAGGACCATTCTTAATACTCCTATGCATCCAATATTGTAAAGAGCGGTCCTTCAATCCCAAAAGACAAAGGGCCATTAGAACTCGCCCCACAAAAGTGGGACATTTTTCTCAAAGTATTGAAAAATCCTTATTTAGATCCATAAGCGTTTTACAGCTATACAATATATATTGGACACTCATGCAGGATGGTGTTCTTATATTTGGAATGTAAAGAGCGGTTAGAACTTAGAACTTGACACAAGACCACAAAATCACCTTCAATCCTAGAACGTAAAGGGCCATTAGAACTTGCCATGAAAGTGGGACATTTTTTTCAAAGTAGTGGGAAATCCTTATTTAGGTCCTTAAGCTTTAGAACTATACAATATATAGGGAACACTCATGCAGGATGGTGTTCCTATATTTGGAACGTTAAGAGCGATTTAAACTTGACACATGACCACAAAACCACCTTCAATCTCACAAGGTAAAGATCCATTTGAACTCACTGGGGCGGTTCTTACATGCACATTGAGAATGGTGCGAGGGTCATTCTTAGGGCTCTTGTGCAATGCAAGAATGGACCTGGGACCATTCTCAATGCTCTTATGCATCCTCGAATGGCCTTAGGGCCATTATTGTATGCACAAGAGACACGTGTACTAAGAATGGTCCTACACAACACAACTAGCCCTATAGAGGATCAAACTTGAGTTTGAGCCTCAACAAAAATGTGCTATTTTAAAAATGATACTTACTCTTTAATTTTCAATCAAATTTTTATTATTTAAGCTCTCCTCATGTTGTTAAAATTGTTATCAAGTGCAGACATGGAGCCACAACAGAAGAAGACCTTTTGCTTAGAGAGTGCTCCTCTCATAAACAAAACCAAATATAATCCTCCACGTCTCAAGATAGCAAAGAGGTATGACATGGTGGGCAATGAAGAAGGTCTCAAGTGGTTCATTGACACCTACAACTATGAGGCAGAGTATAAAGGTGACATTCACCTGTACTTGACAAAACTAGATGAAGACTACGGAGACATGGGGATTATTGCAAATGTAGTAGAAGATGCTAGTGATGAAGGTGTCCCTTGTATAACCTTCACTGTGATTCCAAATGCTGGAGAGAAGTCAGCTAATATGATTTCACTTCCATTCAACGGCTTACATCTTTTTGATATGAAAGGTAGTAAGGAGGGATTGGAGAAGAGTATTGGAAAGATTGGTCTCAAGATCAACTGCTATGACTCACTTGAGTCTTCAGGACTTGAGAACTGCACCCAACTAGTCAAAGGTTTCATGAAGGCAAAGGCTTACTTACTTGCATCTACTCTATCAATATCCAAGAGGGGCACTGGAAAGATTGGTAAGGACCACAATGTCTCTACCACATCACAAAAATCTACCAAGAAGAGCACACAAGATTCAAAGGATGCTAAAGATACTCCGAAACATGTAGGAAAGAAGAGACCACTTCCAGAAACCACTTCAAAGGATGCTAAAGATACTGCTAAAGAGAAAGTTCCAAAACAAATGGGAAATAAGAGTTCACTTCAAGAAGCAAAGCTATCACAACCATCAAAAGCTAAAAGGTCTTTAGAAACAAGCGCATCTCAACAACGGTCAAAAAAGAAAATCACCGAAGAGAGTGGTAATGTGCTATCCTCTACCTCTGCAGATGGTGGCAACATCCTTGCTTTAGTGTGTACAAAAGATGCCAATCCAATGGAAATGGACATTGATGTCATAGATCTAGATGGAGAAGATGTGGTCCCTTTATCACTTCAACGGCAATCTGAACAAGCAATGTTCAATTTGGAAAACCAAAATCAGTATTACAAATTGGGCATGCAACAGGTGTTCAATATTGATGTAGCAAAGTGTAAACCTGCACCCCTACAATATGTTTACAGGAAGGTCAATTTGGATTGGGTGAGGTTGATAACACATGACATGGCCACTCATCCAAAACATGAGCAGATCTTGGCCATTTTGATGCCATATGATCCAGATACAAACAAGCCACTAGAAGATTTGAGTCTTGAAGATGTCTATAATGCTCATTACTGGATCATCTCTGGTCAACATTCAATTAGTGCAGCAGCAAAGCGGTTGCAAAAATCCAACAATCCAAAGCTGGAGGCTGTGAAGCAGAAGTTTCAATACAGAAAGGCAAACATCATAGTTAATTGCCCTCCAAAGTTGACTACTTTAATATCCAAGGATGCCAATATTTCTATTGCCAAGTCCATGCAAAAGGAGCCGTTCTTAGATGAGCTCACTCAAGCAAGGGGCCAATGGTTGGGATGTGGTCGTCCACAAAGACCCAAACTTGGTGTAAATGTCACAAAGAAAGACCACTATGATTGGCTGGTAAGTGTCTCATACCTCTTTTTTAAAACTATTCATGGTCCTTAATAATTGTTAGTGTGAATACATATCTTGCTAACTACATTTTCATATTACTATTGCAGAACTTTGTGGAGACAACCGAGCATACACTTCAACATGGATTTTACAAGACAGATGGCCATCGTCTATTTTGTGAGGATGATATCTTCAAGAACTGGCAATTCATTTTGGATGAATATGCACATGGAAAGCTTCCAAACACAAAGGGAGAAATAAGCTCTTTTGATAACATAAAGAGAGATAGTACTCTTAAGGGTGGCCAACTTAAGCAAGCTTCTGGCACTGTGGCACTAGGACCCACCTTATTTAGGTGTATTGCTGGCCTTTTGCCAAATGAGGTTAGGACACTTCAAGCTAAATTAATGGAAGGAAAAGTGCTATTGAAGAAAGGAAAGAATCTGAGTGACTTTAAAGACATGGAGGAAGTGGGAAAGAAAATGAAAACAGATCGTGTCCTTAAAGAAGCAATTGTAGGATTCTACTATGACCTTACAACAATGCGAAAAAATTGGGATGAAATTTGCTAGACATACCAAATAGGAGACAAGGAGTATGATAAATTGTGCTCTTGGTCTATGGACTGGGTCAAAGACAGGCTCAATCGTACAAAAGTCACCCCATCCCTACCTAAGGCAGTGATATCTTACTTGCATTACTTATACAGAAAAGCAACTAGTCACATTCCTGAAGAACAAGCACTTCCATGGAGCATCACAACAATTGGCATGGACATGGAGAAGATCAGAGAGATGAGTAGAAATGTGCTTCCTATTCCATTTGGTCTAGCGGTATTGGATGTCCACCTTCGAAACAAGGCCTCCCCTTTTTGGACTATGGATTCTTTCAAAGTTTTGATTAAAGGGTTGAATGACTTAATGCAGAACTAGAATATGTGCTTGTTGTGTTCATAAACTTTGCACACATTGGTACCCTTTTGGAAGCTGTGGACAAAGTGGTCTCAAATTTCCATTATGAAATAGGAAGCTATGACTCAGGCGACTCCAAAAGTTGGACAAGTGGGACCCTTGGAGTTGCAGTTTTGGTTCTTTTCATAAGTAAGGTGGACACATTTGAAAGCATTGACAAGATCCGTAACCAAGCTCAAAAAGTGCACATTTCATGGAGTCCATCCTCAAGCCAACAAAAGGATAAGAATGTTAAATTCAGTTGTGATATCAAAGATCATGAGTTTATTTGATCTCTCATCATGGGACTTTGCACAGAGCATAACTATGTCATTGATGTATTGACTGGAGGGGTTGTGCTTGTGGAATGCCTCCTTACAAAAAGAAAATGTATTGCAATGACTATGGATGATGCCGAGGCAGGATCATTGGAGGTGACATGCTCCAATTTGGTACAGCAAGATGCATCTCTAACCGAGTGGTGTGCAAAAGTTGAAATAATTGAAGAGAAAATAGAGGCTCCCGACCTTAATGAGGCAGACATTGCAGATATAGATGCATTAGGGGATGATGATTTACTGTATGATCAACAAAAAGAAGATGGGAATGAGAATGATAATGAATTTCAAGAAGATGAAGGAGAGTCATCACAAAGAGTAGGTGCTACAACAAAAGGCAGAGGTAGGCATATATGCATATTTAATAATTTTGTGCATTTAAATTGGTATCCAAGTTAATGTTTCTTTTGTTGTTTTGCAGATGGAAATCAAGAAATGAATCATATAGAGTTATCTTTCCAAGCTAAGGAGCAAGTATATGGTATCCAAGTTAATTAGTATCTATGTTAAGGTCATGCATTTAAATTTGTATCCAAGTTAATGTTTATTGTCTTGTTTTATAGATGGAGATCAAGAAATGAATCATATAGAGCTAGCTTCCCAAGCTAAGGAGCAACTAGATGAAGGAAGTCATGATTTCCAAGAAGATAAGGAAGGTGATGCTATTACATCAACACTAAAAGGTATTGAGCATGCCATACAATGGATCTCCATGAATGAAAGCACTAGCAATACTTTTTTAGATAAAAAACTAAATTAGGAGCCTAAAAACATGATATTTAGATCTCATGTATTTTAGTGTGATGAAGTTATCTTTTAAAACTCATTCAAGCTTGTATATCTTTTAAGAGTTGTCATTTTTTGATCAAAGTATAAGGGATTCATATTGCAATCAAGTTCATTATTTTGTGTTCTCATAATCAATATTAAAATTGGTGAGGCTTGAACTCAAGGAACTCAAGCCTATGAACAAAAAGATGTGAGAGAGAGAAAAAACCTATCAACAATTACATGGAGAGAGAAAAAACCTATGAACAAAAAGATGTGCAAGGTGTGCTTATTGTTCCTTTTTTCATCAATTTCAAGACATACTATAAAAAATAATTAATGGGAGCTCGTGAAAAAATATTTGTAGATGGACCAAGTCATGTGTTGGTAGAGGCTGAAGTTGTTTGTGATCAAGCGAATGGTGGAGGACAACCACAAGAACAAGGTTTGCATATTGGAGAACTACTTTGTGAAGTTGGGCAATGCAGACCATTAGGAAGCTTATATTCTCTTGAGAGAGCTGGAGACAAACTACTATTTGAATCATCTATGACAAATATAGAGATGCAATCCACATTAGGAAACATAGTGATTGATGAGTATGGATGTATGAAAGCAAAAAAGATAGTTAAATGATGTGGATCCTAAAATGAACATGATTATTTCATGTAAAGCTAGAGGTTTTAACTTTGAACAATATTCTCCTTTTTTATGCATATATGACAAATATTAAGTCTTGATTAATGTATGAAATATTAAGTCTTGATTAATGTATGAAATATTAAGTCTTGATTAATATTTTCCTTTTTTATGCATATATGACAAATATTAAGTCTTGATTAATGTTAAGTCTTGATTAATGTATGAAAAAATCTTTGTGTCTCATTCATTAATGTGTCTATTGTCTATTGATTAAGTGTATGAAAAAATCTTAATCTCTATGTCTCATCCTTAATGTGTCTATTCTCTATATTGAATAAGTGTAGGACAATTAATGTGCATTTTGAACCTAAAAATGTTCATTGACTTTTCAAAAGTTGTTATATTCGTGCACAAGAAATTGATTAGATTGAATGTATAAATATTATCTTTTTCTTTTTAGAAAATGTTCTATAAACAACCTTGTGATAACTTGGTCTTGTACTAATTGGTTATTTTTTAGAGATACCATATCATTCTTATTTTTCAATGATGGGATAAGGCTCAAACTTATGTTTGAGCATATCTCTTTGATTCAATAATTTAGATCAAGGTCATGGTTATTTTTTATAGATGTCGTAATTGTTCTTGTTTTACATCGGGCTCAAACTTAAGTTTGAGTATATCTCTTGAGTTGAATAATTTAGATCAAGTAATCGAGAGGCTCAAACTTAAGTTTGAGTATATCTCTTGGGTTGAATAATGTAGATCAAGTTTCTAGTGGAACATAAACTATTTTGTTAATATATCAAAAAAAGGCTCAAAATTTAATTGAGCTGAATGAGACACCCTACATATTAAGAATTATAATATAGGATAAAGCATAATTTTGAGCTTAAAAAGCAATGTTTCTTACATTACTTGTCACATAAATAATTATCAAATGTGATGTCTTATTTGATTATTTCTTAATGGTAATGGTTTAATGCTTTCATTGATGGTTTCACCTTGTGTTTTGGTATGTATACATTATTGAAATCAATTTTATTTTATAGATCAAAAAGATTGTGTTCTCAGAAACTCTCAAGAACAGAAGATGGGGACTCTCAAAGATAATGAAGGTGATTTACAATAAACTATGTGACCATTGTCTAAAATAGATGACCAAAAGACCAAAATAGGTGTTATATACTAAGTAAAATAGATGTTTATATAGCAAGATTACATATTCAATTTGGTTTTCAAGTTAAAATCGCATGTGTTTTTATAGGTGGAGATGATTTGCACTCGCCATGCCATACTGATCACCAACAAGATCAATCAAAAGAAACTCTACAAACTAGCAATATAGTGGATTTAAATGTAAATAAATCTACTAGATTGCTTGGAAAGTGTGAAGACAAGGACATGCAAGAACACAAAACAAGTTATGATCTTCAAGGAGATAATGACTTTCTAATTGGAAATTGCCAAAATAAAAACATCCAAGGAGACATAGAAGATGATTCTACAATGTCAAAAACAAAAGGTATTGGATTATTTATAAATATGCCTAAATAAAACTATACACTATATAGAAATAGTCAAGTGCCATGAGTATATGTGACTGTATACAGTCACATATACTCATGGCACTTGATTGTATACAGTCACACTCCTCCCTCGACTGTATACAATTGAGGGAGGAGTGGCCTTGAGGCTATAATTATGGGCCAAATTAAAGGCCTAGAACCATAGATACTAGGAATTTTAGTAAACAAATATAAATTATTGTTGTGACTTTGAGGCCATGACTCATAGTATCAATGGCCAATGCCTTAACTTGCAAGTTAAGGCTCTAGAGTCATAAGTACTAGGAATTGCAGTAGATATATAAAAATTAACAAAACAATGTTTGATTGTATATAATCTTAACCTTTTACTACAAGTTATGGTTCTAGAGTTATAAGTACTAGGAATTATAAGACACAATAGAATTTGACAAAATATTCTTTATGTTTAATTATACAGAATTTAATCAAGAGTGCAAAGAAATGGACATAGTAGCAAGCTTCATCAAAACTGTACCACCAAGAAATTTAGACGAATCTATGGCAAGCAACATTGATGATAATCCAAATTTTTTGGCACCTTTGGAGAAGCTAAAGTTAACAGTGATATTGGATTTGAATGGGTTGCTCTTGAAGCGTTGCTGGTACAAGTCTCCAATACGCATATCCTTGCCGTGTGGCAATATGTTTATGGTTCTTCGACCTAGATGCATGACATTTTTGAAGACCTTGTTGGGGAGGTTCAATGTAGGCATTTGGTCAACTGCAATGAAACATAATGTTATATGTATGGTGAAAGCTTTCCAAAAGCATGCAGGGGAAATACTCCCTTTCTTTGTGATTTGGAGCCAAGAGGGATGCTATACCTATGGAAGGAGAAAATTATATCGTCCAGATAATCCAGGTGCCGAGGCCATGTTCAAACCTTTGGCTAAAATTGCAAAGGTATTTGGATGTGATGCACAAAGAACAGTTTTGATCGATGACTCACCATACAAGGGTTGCATTAGCCCACCATCAAATTGTATTTTTCCTCCTACATTTAACATTGACAATGGTGACAATGTTCTAACGGACAAGTTGCTACCTTACTTGCAGCAGCTTGATGAGGCTACTGATGTGCGCAATTTGATAGACTCTAATCGGTATGGAGAATGGCCAGTGTGCCAGGGTCATGATTTATACCATTTGGTGGAAGAAGTGGTGCATGAATGGAAGGATCAAAATAAACAATGGTCAATAATGAGGTTTAACACGGGAAGCCTTCCTATTGCATGTTCCCTAAAGGAGAATGATGAAGTTGATAGCAGAGAGTCACAAGGTGTAAGCTCTAACAGGAGAAAGATCCATAGTTATAGCATTGAACTTAGTCCTTCACAAATAAACATTTTAAGGTCAAAATCTCCGTACATAGCTAAGATGAAAGGTATGGAAGCTATGCTACTTGCTCAACAACTAGGATACAAAGGTACCACAATCAAGCCACATGTTGCTAAGGAGTTCTTAAGGCAACTCCAAAAAACATATGGTTTCTTCTAATTTTATGAAGGTACAAATGACGAGATTTATTAATCACCAATATTGGCAATGGTTTCATGGACTACCTTCTTGACTGTTTCAATTCTAACAATGTCTTTTTTCTTTCTTGTTACAGAAATAGAGAAGTAGAAGCTGTTTCTTGAAGTCTGCTTGAGTAGATACATAATGGAAGGCAATCCTCTTCGTCCACCAAAGTTTCTTGAAGCGTGCTTGAGCAGATATATAATGGAAGGAAATCCTCTTCGTACACCAAAGTTTCCTATCCCAATTGATCATTTTCTTGATATAAAAGTGAAGACCTCAACCATTCCTAGCGTTGGCCAAGGATTGTTTGTGCACAATCATATTTGAAGAAATACTACAATTCGACATTATAGATATAGCAAGTAGTCATAACAAAGATTGGAAACAACTGTGTAGAATTTCATCATGGCTTAAAAAGTACTCAATTCCTAAGAGGATCCAAAGGTCTCATGTAACCAAAGATATGGTATAGATTATTAATGATGTATGAGATGGCAATGTGGCAGGATATATCAATGACAATGTAGATTATTGATTATGGCAACGTGGTAGGATATATCAATAGCAAATGTTTTCTACACTCTTGCCCCAAAGTTATCTCCTTGGTCTAAAACAAGTACCATTGTAAATAATGTCAAATACATATGGCCATATATGTTTTGAAACTATAGAAGAGATTTATGTAGGTGATGAATTGTTTATGGACTATAATTTTAATTAAATGCATTGCTGTTCTCTATATTGTAGTTCAATATCATTTCAACTTTGCTCCTTTTACTAATTGTAATGCTTATTTTTCTTAGAACTATGTATTCAATGCTTGTATAATGTTAATTTAAGCTTGTGATTTAAATTTTAATACATTAATTCTCCTAGAATTATAGTATATATGATGTAGTTGAATTGATTGCATAAGTAATAATATTGGAACTCATGCATCATGAGAGTTCAAAGTATCTAGTTTTTGGAAGTTTACACATTAATACTTAACATCACATGATCTGAGATACTTTCGATTTATCGTGTTTGTAAGTACATCAAATGTACATGTGTGAGTATTTGTGGCCCTCCTCATATCCTTTTTAATAAAAGTGGCCCTCCTCATATCCATAGGTTTTTAATAAAAGCTATGGATCTTGAGCAATATGTATCTGAGACTCTTGTCACATGTGTCATGGTTGCTATACTCTTACCCATATGTTACTAATGTAAAAAATGGGAACATATTGCATGCTCATTGCATGTTGGAAGACAATCAGTTTGTCAAGATGAGTTTAATTCTAAGTTTGCCCATGTAATAATATCAAATGATTTGATTTTTCCTTGTCAAAGATTTGGAGTTATTATAATGGTGTTTATCAACACCACATAAGTCATGAGATGCTTATCAAAAAATTTTATTTAAGTGATTTTAATTTAGGATGTGTTGATAAATATTTGACTTTTAAACCAAATCAAGGAAAGTTGCTCTCATGTTGGTTTAATTAGAAGCTTATGCTTTGATGTGCATACTATGATAGATGGTTCTGCTAATATTGCAAGAACTTTGAGCATTTTTTTATATGCGTAAATGACATATCTCTATAACATGTCCTTGAGAATAAATATTTAATAGGTGGTAGATTTAATATATTTATATAAATATTATTTTAATTAATTAAAAAAATTAATTATTTTATTAAAAATAATAATTTTATTTTTTAATCAAGAGATGACTTTGATTAATTCTTTAAAAAATTTTAATTGACAAAAAGTTCATTAATTCACGTTGAGCCTCAAACTTAAGTTTGTGCATAAAAGTAATCATCATCGTACATTGTAGCTCTATATATTAGAGACTCACACTTGAGTTTGATCATGAAATAATTTCTTTAGGTTCAACCTTGTAGGGGAAAATAAATAAATAACAAAAAAAGTATATAGTTACAATTAACATGCAGAGAAAATGTGTCCACTTCATCCACTAAAATATTATCTTTACATTCATTTTTGCCCTCAAATAGTACAAGATTTAGTAAGGACCTTTAAAAATGGCACTTGAATAAGTGCCAAAATTCCTAAATGTGTGTTACTGCTTTTCATCCTGAATCCAATGGCCAGACTGAAGTGACCAATAGCACTATCCTATACCTTCTTAGAACCTATGTTTCATCACAGCCTAGACAATGGGATAAATATTTACATATTCTCCAATTTGCCTACAATAGCTCCTCACTCTGCCACTAAGAAAGCACCGTTTGAGATAGTGTATGGAAAGACCCTTCCTCTTTCCAATTTGAGCATAGGAATTTACAAAAGGGAGAGTTCATCATTTTCAAGGGGGAAAATGATAAGAATTTCTCCTTCTAGTCTAGTCCAGACCATTTGCCTCTAAGCTGCACTTCTGCATCTTCTATCTCCTCTCTTAGCATCTTAGTCTAGATTCTTTCTTGTTTTTAGGAATTTAGGGAGGCTAACTATCACTCTCACTTTAGCATGAGTAGCCAGATGCGATATCCCCAGACCTCCCAAATTTTTTTGCTAAGGCAACCTTATCACATGCCAACCAAGAGAGAGCCTTTTTTCCATTGTTACCATTCCTCCATAGAAAATCTTTGATAGGAGCAATAATTCTTTCTGATGACATTTCTTAAACTCTATATCACAGGTCAGATAAATAGAATATAAGCATTAAGGACTATATTTATAATGACAATCCTATCATGGAAAGACACCCTAACCCCTTCCCATTTCCTAAGCTTGGCACATAATCTTTCAATTGCCCAATCTATTAGGTCCTTGTTACAATAATTCTTTCCAATGACATTTCTTAAACTCTATATTACAGGTCAGATAAACAGAACATAAGCATTAAGGACTGTATTTACAATGGCAATCCTATCATGAAAAGACACCCTAACCCCTTCCCATTTCCTAAGCTTGGCACATAATCTTTCAATTGCCCAATTTGCTAGGTCCTCCTTGTTGCTCACTCCCACCCCAAGAGGGACCCCTAGGTGTCTAATAATCCTTCCCTTTTTAATGACATCACAACCCCGTCTTTCCATATCAAAATTGTCCTCCTTAGTCAAGCTTATGATTCTGGATTTATGAATGTTTCACTTAGATCCAGAGGCTTTAGCAAACAACTATACTAATTGCAGAGCATTTCTCACATTCTCAAGCATTGGATAATCAATTTCTCCCCATTTTTAAGTTTCAATCCTGTGTGTGTGTGCGCGCGCGCGCGTGCGCGTGCGTGTGTGAAGCTCTTTGTAAGTTGCAGTTGGCAATGGCAGTGCTGCTAATAATCTCTCTCTCTCAAGCTCTTACAATGGTGGTGCTATCTCTCTTCATCTCCCTCTCTCTCTCTCTCTCTCTCTCTCTCTCTCAAGGTCTTGCAATGATAGTGTTGCCCTCTTTGTCCCTCTCTCTTTCTCTCTCCCAAGCTTCTACAATGGTAGTGCTAGCTCTCTTTCTCTCTCGATAGTGCTACCCTCTCTCTCTCTCTCTCTCTCTCCCTCTCTCTCTCTCTCTCACAGTGATAGTGCTACCTATATATTCAGAAGTGGGTATTCACAAATGAGGCCACCCCTGAGCATTGAACTTAGGCACGAGAGAGAGGGAGGGGAGAGAGAGAGGGGAGAGCGAATTCGCCCACAATGCCCCCCCCCCCCCCCCCCCCCCCCCCCCAAAACAACACACACACCCCCCACATGCGTTAAAAAAATTAAATGCGCGCAAATATATATTAAAATGTAAAACAAGTGCATTTACAAAATATGCTTTACCGACCGCGCCTTTCACTCAAAACATTATATATAGGACACAGGAAGTGCCCAAAAATGGCGCCTTTCAACGCAGGAAGTGCTCCAAAATGGCTGGCTCCTACTCAACTTTCATTGTGCTCATGATATTGATGACGCTCCTCGTTTCCAACTCTGGCGTTTCCACGGACAGGACCAACGACAACCTTCATATGGAGGGTTAATATATTAATAATATATTCTTTTAATCGTTCAAATCTTTCTAAGGTCCTGATATCAGGAATAATGGTTAATTAGGGAAGGTAAGGTAACGTGTGCGGGTGAATGTGCAGCAGGTGGAGCTGGAGCAAAGGATGAATTAGAGGAGCATCAGGCTATAAGAGCCTCGTTGCAGGCCGCCTATGAGCATTGGCAAGATGCTTTCCCAACGTATGAAAGAACCCATTTTGATCAACAGCAGCAGCTGCAGCTCTCTCCCATAGGCATGCCCACCCGCCCTAACCCTAACATGCAGCAGCTGCGCGTTGTGCCGACCGGCCCTAATCCTCTTCATAATGATGATTAGAGAACCCCAAACACCAATAAATAATCAGAGTCATTATCTGCTTTGTGATATTTCTCTCTCTCTCTCTCTCTCTCTCTCTCTCTCTCTCTTTGGGCGCCCTCTGCTTTTGGAGGAGAAGGCCTATGGGAGCGGCTCCTAGCCCTGTGTGTGAAATATTCTCTCTCTCTCTCTATTCGATATGCATCATATTGTGTGTGTGTGAAAGGTTCTCGCTCTCTCTCTTCTACATGCATCATATCTTCTGTGTGTGCATCTTGTCTTTATAAGTTGTACCCATGAGACTCCACCTAAAATCGTTAATGCTCCTCAAATATATATTTTAATCTTTCACCTCGTTGTTAAAAAATATTCAGACTTCACACATGGACTCATTTTAGGCCACCTATTTAAGAACTTCATATGTTAATTGTGTTTAGGATAGTGCTTAAAGCAACTAACTTTTTGCTTACTTTTATTTTCTCTCAAAACATTTGATCCACAGTGTACGTGATATTAGAACTTTGTAACTCACATGGCCCTTTGTTTACCTTGGCAGCTCGTGCAACCATGTGGCTTCCAGATGGTTACCCACCTCGGGATTAAAGCAAAACGGCCAGCCTGCAAATGCACAGTGGACGGCACAACACAAGTACAACAGACGATACAACACAGCGGACGTGCGCATCCTTGCATCCTGAAAAAAGCCTATGGCACCATAGGAGTCGGTGATAAGCAGAAACAAATCTAGGTCAAGATTGCGAGACAGGGCTTGTTGCAAGAGGGCAATGCCCTTGTGGCCATGTATGCCAAGTGAGATGTTCTAGTAAAAGCACTTTGTGTGCTTGACGTGCTCCCTTTTCAGGATGTTGTCTCTTGGAAGGCATTGATCACAGGATATGCAAAAACATGGCAAAAGTGAGCAAGCGCTAAACTATTTTGAATGTATACAGCATGAGGGAATCCCCCCAAATGTGGTAACCTATGCTTGCATCTTGAAAGTGCATGGCACTATAGGAGACGTTGACAAGGGCAAACAAGTTCATGACAAAATTGCAAGAGAGGGCTTGTCACAAGATAATATTGTGCTGGGTGGTGCTCTCGTGGACACGTATGCTAAGTATGGTGCCCTAGGAAAAGCACATGTGCTTGAGGAGATTCCCTCTCGGGATGTTGTCCCCGTGCTTGCATCTTGAAAGCCTGTGGCACCATGGGAGCTGCTGACAAGGGGAAACAAATCTAGGACAAAATTGCAAGACAAGGCTTGCTACAAGAGTAGTTCATTCGGCAATGCCCTTGCGGACATGTATGCCAAGTGCGGTACTCTGGCAAAAGCACATTGTGTGCTGGATGAGCTCCCTTTTTGGGATGTTGTCTCTTGGAATGCACTGATCATAGGATATGCATAATAGGGCCAAAGGGAGCAAGCACTGAACTATTTTGAATGTATGCAACATGAGGGCATCCCTCCAAATGTGGTGACCTATGCTTGTATCTTAAGAGTGCACCACAGAAGGAGGCGTTGACAAGGGCAAACAAATTTATGACGAAATTGCAAGAGATGTTGCAAGATAATGTTGTGCTGGGACAGTGCTCTCGTGGACATGTATGCTAAGTATGGTGTAGCATGAGAGCATCCCTCTAGATGTGGCGCCCTATGCTTGTATCTTGCAAGTGCACCACACAAGGAGCTGTTGACAAGGGCAAACAAATTCATGATGAAATTGCAAGAGATGATGGAAGATAATGTTGTGCTGGGTGGTGCTCTTGTGGACATGTATGCTAAGTATGGTGCTTTGGGAAAAGCACAATGCGTGCTTGAGGAGATTCCCTCGCGGGATTTTGTCCCCATGCTTAGATCTTGAAATCCTGTGGCACCATAGGAGCTGCTGACAAGGGGAAACAAATCTAGGACAAAATTGCGAGATAGGGCTTGTTGGGCAATGCCCTTGTAGACATGCATGCGAGGTGCTCTGGCAAAAGCACAGTGTGTGCTCGATGACCTCTCTTTTCGAGATGTCTCTTGGAATGCATTGATTCACAGGATATGCAGAACTACGTCAAAGTGATCAAGCACTGAACTATTTTGAATGTATGCAGCATGAGGGCATCCCTCTAGATGTAGCGACCTATCCTTACATCTTGAAAGTGTGCAGCACTGTAGAAGCTGTTAACAAGGGAAAACAAACTCATGATAAATTTGCAAGGGAGGGCTTGCTACAAGATAATATTGTGCTGGGTGATGCTCTCGTGGACATGTATGCCAAGTATAGTGCTTTTGCAAAAGCACACAACGCGTGCTTGAGGAGATTCCCTCTCGGGATGTTGTCCCTACTACTACTATTACATCGCCGTAATCGTCACCATAGCACAAGAGGGTAAGGAGCTCTAGTCACCACCTAGCCATAGAGGAGCATGTGGAGATAACACCACACTCCCGGGCACTTATAGGGGCCCGCCCGTCCATCCATAAGCCTGCTCAGCTGTCCAAGTGCTCCGACTTGGGTGCCCTCACCCCTAGACCTTGGATGCACCCGCTGTCTGCACTCCGGCATACAAACTTCACATCCGGGTGCATCCAAGGTCTAGGGGTGCCCTCACTCCTAGACCTTGGATGCACCCGCTGTCTGCCCTCCGGCATACAAACTTCACATCCGGTTGAGCTTCCACACGCTATTACAAGCTACGTGACATTACCCCTCCCCCCTACGTGACCTTGGATGCACCCGCTGTCTGCACTCCGGCATACAAACTTCACATCCGGTTGAGCTTCCACACGCTATTACAAGCTACGTGACATTACCCCTCCCCCCTCCCCCCCCTTCTAAAGAGTTTTCATCCGCAAAAATAAACTGGGAAAAGTTGTTGGTAAGCATATATAGTTGTTCTCACTTGAGACCTTTTCTGACCTATCCTTCCACTTAACAATTTCTCATCGGTAATACAGTACACCTTTTGTTCTCGTCTTAAAACCTAAAAATTCTCCTTGGTTCATGTGAAAGTGCGGTAACTCCAAGGACTCAACTATAACTCTAAGACAAACTACGTTGTCTTGGTGATACATTGCTTTCACATTGTTGTTTTCACATGCCACTAACATGAAAAACTAGGTGTACTCGAAAGTTCGAAACTCAAGTTTGTAGACTACACTACCAACCATTTGTAGACTGCGCTACTAAATATTTGTAGACTACGCTAGCATGCTCTGTTACTAACTTGTTGACTCTTCTCCTTGAATAGCTTTACAGCCATAGGAGATCTAGACTAGAGTCCATAAAACAATGTAAATGGAGTAAATCTATTCATGAATAACAAAAAACAGATTTCAAAGGTGAGAGGTGCTCCTCTCCACTAGATTATTCATCTATGCACAAATGCTCTAGAACTTCGTTGGGTTTCCAGTTTGACCACCATCAATCTATGGATGGTTAACCTCAAAGATGACTATCAAACTTTCTATCTCTACCCAACACTATATCTGCGGGTAGGCCATATAGTTTGTAGAGATGTTTGATAAAGAGCCTTTCAAACTCAGATGTTTTCACATCTTATTAGTTGGTCAAATGTTGACCTACCAATGTTACATCACCGTAATCACCACCATAGCCAAGGAGGGACAAGAGCTCATGTAAAACATCTACTCCACGGCTTCTTGCTTACCACTGGCACCCCTCTTCGAGAGGGGTGCACGAGTATGCATCATGTTGCTCCCTATCGGCTTGGAGTCCAAACTAAACCTCTTGCAGGGTTGTCGCTGCGAACCCTCCCCTGCCAGACTTGATATCCACCACACTCGGCCATTGTTGTGTCAGTTTCTCTCTACAACTAGCGGCTATCTACAAGCTTTCTGTGTGCCATTATCCCGATTGTCTACGGAGGCCTTGGGCCCTTCTCGCGTTACCTACACTGGCGGTTTTCTCACTGCGCCGCCGGCTACCACCACGTGTTGCAGCTACGCCTGTCGTGTGTTGCTGCACCTACACTTCTTGCTACGCAACTCAGTGGTGCCATCGAGCTTTTATTGCTTTAACCCGCTTTGTTGATTCCTACTACGAGTGCCACCTATGTAGCACCACCGCCCTACTATGCGACGCTCAACAACACCGCAATATGTAGCCCCTGCTATCATCGCCCAAAGCTACTGCCTTTAGCTAACCATTGTTGAATCCACCATAACCTCTTCGACACATAAGCACGCAGACATGTAGAGAAAAAAAACGAGAGAAAAAATAAAGATAAGTCTTATCTCTTTTGGAGCTCTATCATGCGAGGTCGATCCAACCATGCTCTGACCAATGTTACATCGCCGTAGTCATCTCACCATAGCACAAGAGGGCAAGGAGCTCTAGTCACCATCAAGCCATAGAGGAGAATGTGGATAACACCACACCCCCGGGCACTTATAGGGGCTTGCTCGTCCATAAGCCTGCTTGGCCGCCCAAGTGCTCTAACTTGGGCGTCCTCACCCCTAGACCCCGGCGGATACACCCGTTGTTTGCACTTTGGCATACGGACTCCGCATCCAGTCGAGCTCCCACACATGCTATTACAAGCTACGTGACAGTCCCCGTGCTTGCACCTTAAGGGGAAACAAATCTAGGACAAAATTGTGAGACAGGGCTTGTTGCAAACGTAGTTTGTTGGGCAATGCCCTTGTGGATATATATGCCAATTGCAGTGCTCTGGCAAAAACACAAAGTGTGCTTGACGAGTTCCCTTTTCAAGATGTCAAGTGCTAAACTATTTTGAACACATGCAGCATGAGGGCATCCCTCTAGATGCGGCTCTCTATGCTTGCATCTTGAAAGTGTGCAGCATTCAAGGAACCATTGACAAGGGCAAGCAAATTCACGACAAAATTTAAAGGGAGGGCTTGCTGCAAGATAATATTATGTTGGATGGTGCTCTTGTGGACATATATGTCAAGTATGGTGCTTTGGGAAAAGCACAATCTGTGCTTGAGGAGATTTCCCCTCGGGATGTCTTTTGGAGCGCACGGATTGCAAGATATGCACAATAGGGCCAAACAGAGAGATGGAGAGACAGGCAGAGAGTGAGAGGGTTCTGGTTTATATATATATATATATATATATATATTCTGGGGAGTTTATGTTTTTTTAAGGGTTTTGGATGATCGATGAAGGGATTGGAGAAAATGTAGCAGATACTAGAATTTGAAAAAACATTATGTTGTCTCAATCTCTTCGCGGTGGTCAAGGTCGCAAACCTCTACCATTGTCTTCCCTGGAGTATGACGGAGAAGCCATTGCCTAGGTAGTTTGAAGTGTGTGAATGAAATTTACCCACATTTAAAGAACCACAGGGTATTAAATACATCACATTTTATTAGAAGCATGCTAAAGACATTGACCACTAGAGAGGAGTGTAGCGATAATCTCCTTTGCCGTCTGCTCAGTGTTGGCAATGTGTATTGCTACATTGTTGTATCTATTATGTGATGGCCTCTGAGCGACAAGACGATGAGTTGATTAATGATACACATCGGTTTTCAATCAACATAATGTATTGGTAGGCACATCTAAGGCACTAACTGATAGGACAAAGCAAATGATGTCCACAGTGCTAGGAGTAGATCACAATGCTGGAACAAGGAAGGTACAAATGTGTGTGGCCAAAGAAATTGTAATGGCAGTGTTAGTGCAAGAAGGTGGTTCTTCACATTTCATTGGGGAACAAGAGTTCTGATATCAACATTGTAGAGGAGATGGGACCACTGGTGGAAGATAGCTGGTAGGCTAATTTGGTTGGACAATTATGTTTCTGTAAAAGAGTTATTTAAATCTAGATAAGTAAAGTGTGAAATTTGAACAATTTGATTTTTACGTCTTGGAGGTCAATCATCACTATAGCCCATCAAGGGCCTTCAAAGGAGAGATTTGGCTTGGATGCACTTCTGAAGCTGAAGCAAGAGTGCACTTACGACTTCTTCCACGAAAGTAGATTCTCGGGACAAGGGTCCTCAGGTGAGAAGTGCTATGTTTTCAAGATGCCCAACATTGGACCCGCTTCAAGGTTGGATTTGGTGAATCGAATACGACGGACTGCTGGCTTTGGCGGCCTGTGACATGCATGGATACAGTTTGACCATACCCGATGAACATCAGATTGGGTGACCATGGCTTGTCATGTGTATGATCCAAGGTAGCATATTACCAATGTAGATTATTAAGGTAGTCAAAGTTGGTCAAGTGTGTTACCTCATAAATGACTAGAGTTTTCATGCAGCATGTAGGATCTTTTAACAATTGTGACATGTGAAATGAAAGAGGAGGGTATGGAGGCCTAATGTCTATTCTGAGAATGCATTAATGAAGTGATGGCAAACCATGGTTGTGAAAGGGCATATTTCTTTAATTTCATGGGGCAGACGAGGCTCAAGCTAACTGGAATGCGGTTTGACATGTGTTCAATGGTGGGAAAAATAACATCCTGACAGATAGGGAGAGGTCTTGCTTATTTCATTTGGGACCAGAGCATGGTTGCCCACACAACAAAGTATGTGTGTGTTATGTCTCAAGGATAGCACAAAGTACTGTGCGAAAAGTGGCGCATGGCTCTTACCACTAGTGAAGTTGCATTAGTGGGATGCTCGATTGATACGTCAATGGTGGCACAATGGTCATGTGATGGGATAGGAATATGTCAGCAATGGACTCTTGGTTGAGTTGGTAGGAGGTGCACACAACACATTGGGGTTCAGTCTCATGACAACAATAGAGAGAAGTAATGATGGTCCAAATACCCCAAGAACAAACCTAGCAAAAAGCAAGCATGGAAGTTGGCTGGTAGGGGAAGAATATAGATGCAAGATTTCTCTTTACGATGCATGTACTACCGATATGGAAAATGAAATTTTGCAAAGCATAAAGGCAATCTCTTACTCTCAAGGAAATCACATAGGGAGAGGACCAAGCATGGAAGTTGGCTGGCAGGGGGAGAATATAGATGCAAGATTTCTCTTTACGATGCATTTACTACCGATATGGAAAATGAAATTTTGCAAAGCATAAAGGCAATCTCTTACTCTCAAGGAAATCACATAGGGAGAGGACCAAGCTTGGAGAAACAAAAGAATGGTGCTCTACAAGCCCAGCCCAAGTGGTTCGAATAGTTAATCAGGAAATTGAAGAAATACCCATGTATAAAGTGCCTACCCCTCTCACGAGTGACAAAGAAAGTGTACGTCACAAGAGACTGCCCATTGTGGTCATTAATATTGATGATGACGACACACATCGACCATAATACAACGCATATGTAAGAGATTGCAAGTATGCTAGGAGGCCATGGAAAATCATTTTTAAGGAGCCTGATACAAGAAATACTCCAAAAAGAACAACGAAAGTTAGAGAGTGCAATGTCGTTGGAGTGCAAGGTGAATGAAGTAATGTGGGTGAAACACCTCGTCGGGGTAAGAGGCATGGGCAACACATAGCTGGATCTGCGAAGGGTGTGGTTGCACCATCTTTTGAAGGTTATCGCCACCACCACAAGCACCCTAATTGTCTCATTAGACAATGGATGTGGTTCTGCCCTGACCATATGCTTCATTACTATATTGTGGACACCAACATAGACCCAAAGCCCAATCCACCACCCAAGGTATGGCCAGTTGCTTTTTGGTGCAGAAAATAAACTTCTTGATATTGATGTTGTTGAGAATTGTGATGTGCTAGTCAATATCACATTAAGACAATGCTGCTCCCTAGCTCAATTGCGCAATGACATTCTATTTGAGACAGAAGGTTCTATTTCAAAGGACTTTTTATTTATCTACAACAATAAGAAGGTATACCATGTGACTTATCCTAGTCTCATTAAGCACTGCTATTAGTTTACTTTACCCTATTGTTTCATATTGCTTTTTTGTAGGTGCTCAAAAGAAGAGAGAGATCAATAAAATGCAAAGACATTGAAAATTTTAAAATTGAGATAACTCAGACTCCATAAACAAAGGTATTATATTCAGAAATGTAAAATTCTGTACAGAAGTGTTTAATTACATATGTAGAACATATTCTTGACAACAATTTTCTATTTATCTACAGGTTGATCTAGAGGCTGCTCTACATGGTCCAAGCTCACCGTATCATCTTTATTTGGAGAATCTACTTTCTGTTGCTCCATCTTGTCGTGTACAGTCACTTGGTGCTGCTCCATTGTCTCCTCTACTACCCTTGGAGCATCTGTTTGCTGTTGCTCCATCATTTCCTCAATAACATCAGCAGCAACAGGTCCTTGTTCTTGTGGCTTCTCCTCATCAGCACTAGGTCTTTGTTCTTGTGGCACCACATCTGCATCATCTGTGTCATCAAGGTGTATGACACCTTCTCGGACTTTAGAGCTCTCACCTAACTCGACAGTAGCTGGTACAATAGGTTTGGGGAAGGCATACTTCAAAAACTTCCAAATTATATCAGCTCTGAAACTATACACATAGCTCGAGTTGAAGCTATCTTCTCTCATCTGCAATGAGATATGATGATTTAGAACACTTTGTACCAATATCAAATTTTTTGAAGCTAAATGAAAATTATTTTTTCTTACAAGCTCTGGCTGTCCTATCTCAAAATAGCTTGAAAGTATATATTTGGCACTAATCAGCACTCTCCAGCCACAGCTACTTGAATCATCTTGTTGTGGTGTCTGGATAGTTGGAAAGATATGTTAGAAACTGTTAATGTCTGAACAAAATAAAATTATTCAATAAGTTCAAAGGCATAGCATGAAATAGACATCAGTAGAGGGAGCAACTTTTTACCTCTAAATCTATTGGCTCTATTGAATCCAAAAGATTGACATTAGGAGGACACTGATCCAATGCATCTAGAAGTCTTCTAATACAACTGCAATACATATAATTCAGTTAGTATGCATTAAATCCAAATAATGAAGTTTAAAGTTAAAAATAGCACACAAACCACTTACAATTTAACCTCTCTGTGTGTGTTTCTAAGAGAGTTGAATAAAAAGCATTGCTTCTGCTGGATGTCAATAGAAGCAAAGCTCCAGTGGTCACTGCATAAGGAAAAAAGCATTAAGAAATCAAAGGCTACAAGAGTACTCAATCTTGAAGGAAAATCCCAAAAGAAGCAGCCACACACATACTTGTTATGGTATGGAAGTAGCAAAATATCAACATGATCAAAATCACAGTGTCTGAACCAATTGGAAATATCCATGGGAGTTTCCTTTGGATCTCTCAACTTGAAGGAAATTGCAGGATCAATAATATAAACTGTATGCTGTACAGCATGGTTCAGCCAGCTTCTCATCATGCTACATTGGACAAAACAATAATTAAGGTAAGGTGTAAGGGAGGAGGTACAATAAGGATTGTTTTGCAAACAAATGTAAAATAAAAGACACTTACTAGAGCATTGCAAGAATGATAGTATCTGAGCAATACTCATTCTTATGAGACAATGCTGCCAAGCATGCTCTTGTCAAGTCAAAATTATTCTCTGAAAAATCATCTTCAATATGGACAACTATGTTAGGGCCCAGCTCCTGCAACCTTCTCTGTATCTGTAGCTCCATCTGTACAGTCTCCACATTTATAGCAGACTTGGATTCCTCTATTTGCTGCTTCAGTGACTCCTCATAAGCAGCTTTCCCTCTGGTGCTCATTGAGTGGGTCACTTCAACAACCTTCACCTTGTCTGCCTTCAATTTCCTTGTAGGTGGAATTAATAATATGTCTCTCATTTTTATGTCCTGCCATTCCACAGGATGGACCAGCTTGTCATACCTCCACCTCACTCTGGACAATGTGTTGAAGTCCTTGGCCATCAGAGTTACCCTGTGAGCATGGGCTGCTACAAGCATTGCATCTTCAAAGTACTTCTCCAGGTAATCCTCTGCCATTTCCTGTAAGGAAAGAATGGCAGTCCTGTTCCACCTGAAACCAAGGTGCCAGCTATCACAAATTTCTCTCACTAGCCTCTGGAAAGGTGCCTTGGGGATTGCAAAGCCTATAGCTTTTTGCTGTTTCCTGATCTCCTTTAGCACACCAGCAGAATGCTTTAACCTCTTGGACTTCTGCTGTAGCATGCTCATTGGCTTCCCCTTCCTGCCATGTGCAACTCTTCCTTTTGTAGGCACACTAGATTCCTTGACATCAGCCCCAGCTGCTGCTGCTGCAAGCCCTGGCCCCTTGCCAGTCCTCCTTGCAGTTGCCTTGGTTCTTGCCATCACTCTGAAAAGGTCCATATAAAACAATAGTAAAAGATTAGAAACATGGAGAACATAGAATGATTAAAGAAGGTGATGACAACTTGGATGAAGCAAAATTGAACAATTTGCAACAAAAGGCGATTATGAACATTTGAAATTTGTAACAGCTCAAAATCGCGTTTTTCTGCAAATGCTTGAAACAACATGCTTTTGCATTCATATGATGAATTCTCTATCTTTCCAACTATAAACTATATGTTTTGTGTCTATAGAAGAACTATGCAGGCTTGAAATGGGTGGATGAAGAAGCATTTAAAAATTTGCAACAAAATGCGATTTGAACTATTTTGAGATTTCTAAAATACCCTCCTCGCGTTTTGCTGCAAATCCTAGAGACAACATACTTTAGCATGCATTTAGTCATTTCAGTGTGTATGCAGCTTGGTGCAACATGGATTGAGCATATAGACATCAAGAAGTGATCAAACTCTCATTCAACAGGGCTAAATAAAAAGTCTTCCTACTTCTACATGCAGTGGAGAAAATCTAAAAAATGCACATAGTATTTATCATAATATGTAACCTACATCACATCAATCAATTCCTTACCCTAATATACTATTAAACAAGAAGAAGAGGAAAAAGATTTTCTTACTAACCTGGAAGCTATCTGCAAGTGTTCTGTGCTGATGATGAGTATCCTGTGCTGGGTATGAATCTCTGCTGCTGGTCTGGATGCTGATGGTGTGGAGTAGAGAGGTAGAGATGCAAGAGAACTGAGTTAGGAGAGTAGATTATTACAAAATACAAATAATGGAGTTATTAATACCACACGTGTGAGATATAGTCGTTTTTTAACACGTGTGGGTCCCACCAAATCTTTTGGGATTTTAAATTTGTGGGTCACTTTTTGCCTTGGAAATTGTGCCAATCATGATTTCATAATTAGATCCATTAACACTTTTCCCTCCCCGTATTCCATCCCTGCCAGCACCCTCCCATCATCCTCTTCTCTCCCACCTTCAACCAAAATTGTGAGACAAGGGTAGTTGCAAGATAATATTATGCTGGTCAATGCTCTTGTGGACATGTATGCCAAGTACGGTGCTTTGGAAAAAGCACAATGCGTACTTGAGAAGCTTCCTTCTTGGGATGTTGTCTCTTGGAGAACCCTGATCTCACAGGATATGCACAACATGGCCAAGGTGAGCACGCACTACACTATTTTGAATGCACGTAGCTTGAGAGATCCTCCTATGCTTGCATCTTGAAAGCCTATGGCACTAAATGAGTGGCTGATAAGGGAAAACAAATTCATGATGAAATTGTGAGACAGGGCTGCAAGACAATATTGTACTGGGCAGTGCTATTGTGGACATGTATTGTGCTGCTCAAAAGCATAGCTTGTGTGTGGGATACATTCTAGATTTAAGGGCAATGTTAATGGCCAACAACCTGCTAGAGTTACAGTTAACCATCACTACAGGTGCAAAGCGGCCAACCTATAACAAATGCACAATGGACGGCATCGTAAAAGTACAACGGATGAAATAGCACAGAGTGGATGTGCCCGTGCTTGCATCTTGAAAAGTTGTGGCACCATAGGAGTCACTGAAAAGGGGAAACAAATCTAGGACATAATTGCGAGACAGGGCTTGTTGCAAGAGGGCAATGCCCTTGTGGCCATGTATGCCAAGTGTGATGTTCTAGAAAAAGCACTTTGTGTGCTTGATAAGTTTCCTTTTTTAGGATGTTGTCTCTTGGAATGCATTGTTCACATGATATGAGAAAACATGGCAGAAGTGAGCAAGCATTGAACTATTTTGAACGTATGCAGCATGAGGGCATCCCTCCAAATGCAATGACCTATGCTTGCATCTTGAAAGTGCACGGCACTATAGGAGACGTTGACAAGGGCAAACAAGTTCATGAAAAAATTGCAAGAGAAGGCTTGCCGCAAGATAATAGGAGACGTTGACAAGGGCAAACAAGTTCATGAAAAAATTGCACGGCACTATAGGAGACGTTGACAAGGGCAAACAAGTTCATGAAAAAATTGCAAGAGAGGGCTTGCCGCAAGATAATATTGTGCTGGGTGGTGCTCTCGAGGCTGTGTATGCTAAGCATGGTGCTCTGGGAAAAGCACAATGCATGTTTGAGGAGATTCCCTCTTGGGACATTGTCCCCATGCTTGCATCTTAAAAGCCTATGGCACCATAGGAGTCATTGACAAGGGGAAACAAATCTAAGATAAAATTGCAAGATAGGGCTTGCTTCAAAAGTAGTTTGCTGTGGGTAATGCCCTTGTGGACATGTATGCCAAGTGCGGTGCTTTGGCAAAAGCACAGTGTGTGCTTTATGAGCACAAAGCACACACTGGCAAAAGCACAATGTGTGCTCTGGGAAAAGAACAGTGTGTGCTTTATGAGCTCCCTTTTCGGGATGTTGTCTCTTGGAATGCACTAATCACAGCATATGTAGAACAAGGCCAAAGGGGGCAAGCATTGAACTATTTTCAATGTATGCAGCATAAGGGCATCCTCCAGATGTCGCAACCGATGCATCTTAAAAGTGCACCACTGAAGGAGCCGTTGACAAGGGCAAACAAATTCATGACAAAATTGTAAGAGAGCACTTGTTGCAAGATAATATTGTGCTGGGTGGTGCTCTCATGGACATGTATGCCAAGTATGGTAGTGCTCTGGGAAAAGTGCAACGTGTGCTTGAGGAGATTCATTCTCATGATGTTGTCTCCATGCTGGCATCCCAAGGGGAAACAAATCGAGGACAAAATTTTGAGATAGGGCTTGCTATAAGAATAGTTTGCTGGGCAATGCCCTTGTGGACATGTATGCCAAGTGCGATGCTTTGGTAAAAGCACAATGTGTGCTTAACGAGCTACCTTTTTGGGATGTTGTCTCTTGGAATGCATTGATCATAGTATATGGAGAACAGGGCCAATTTGAGCAAGCAACATTGAACTATTTTGAACGTTGATGCAGGTTTTTTGTTGGAAACCCATTTTCTCTAGCTAGTGTCTAGGAGCTAGCACAATTATGTTAGACATGATATTACAATGTACATATGCTAGTCTAGAATGTTATTGTACACTCTTCTGTCACTCAAGGTGGTTAATATAGTATGAAACCAATGCAATCAACCATGGCAGGTGGGTAGCCATACAAGGCCATGTATATGCTAAAAAAAAGGTAATTTGATCGTGAAGATGTAGAGAGATCCAGAAGAATAGAAGTGATGAAAAAGGAAAGAAAGAGGGGAGTTCAAAGGTACCGGGTGAGAGATCCTTTTTTGGTGTCAGGTAGAATAATTCATCTTTTTGGTTTTGTATTAAAAGGAGGTTTGGGCTGAGGGACACAATAGAGACAGACATACAAAAATACAAGAAACAGAGAGATGGAGTGACAGACAGAGAGTGAGAGGGTTCTGGTTTATATATATATATATATATTCTAGGGAGTTTATGTTTTTTTAAGGGTTTTGGTGGATGATCGATGAAGGGATTGAAGAAAATGTAGCAGATACTAGAATTTGAAAAAACATTATGTTGTCTTAATCTCTTCTCTTTCCTTGTGTGTGTATGTATGAGACATAGGGTCAACGCAATAAATTTAGCAAGGAAAGAGCTTAAAAGTCTATTTGAATCTTATGTCTTATTTATCTCGCTTTATCTTCATGTTTATTGAGCTTCTCTGAAAATCTTACTTGTTTCATGCTGAATATTACCTCTGGGTTGTTAGAAGGTCGTGCTTGGGTGAATTGTTTGTTGGTGGTTGTTGAATTTCTAAGAGACAGGAGCTATTGGATCAGGGAGGATATAGCTGCCTATGATTCTTAATTGGTTGTCTTTATGAGTGTGGTGTTAGTTTTGAAAGGTAAGAGTAGGAGCAATTCAATGTGAGAAGAGAGTCTAGAGGGTAAAATTATGTAGGTGTAGGTTTATCTTTTAGTTTCTTCTGAAAGACTTGTGGAAGAAAGGGGACAATCATGGTGTCTTCTTTTGGTTTAACCTGACCTAGTCCTATTGTAATGTTAGCTACATGCAACTTCACATCCTCTCAGGACTGGTTAGATTAGAAGTGCCCAAATCAAGAGCTGTCTAAATCAAAGATGACTAAAGTAGGAAGTGTCAAGATCAGAGCTGACTGAATCAGAGATGACTAAAGTAGGAAGACTGAATCAGAGATGACTAAAGTAGGAAGTGTCAGAATGAGAGCTGACTGAATCAGAGATGATTGAAGTAGGAAGTGTCAGGATGAGAGCTGAATGAAGTAGGAAGTATTAGAATCAAAAGCGTCTGAATCAAAGCTGTTAGAGTAGACGAGGAGCTATCAGATTAGAAGCTGGTTAGATTAAAAGCTATCAAATCAAAAGCATTTAAATAAGAGCTGTTAGACAAGGCGTTGTCAAATTAGAAGCTGGTTAAATCAAACCAGTGCATCAGGCTCATCCGCTATTGCAAGAGGAGATGGTAAGAGCATTTTGGAATACGAAGAAGGGAAACACATTAACAAAGATGCTTTTGAATGTCAAAGAGGTTCTCAAGGCCATGGAGATTCCTAGGAAATATAATGGTGATATTACATTTGAGTGCCCACCAACCATGGGAACACGTTTAGGAATGGACTCCATGGAGCATAAGTATGATCCCCATTGGTGGTCAAAGTCGCAAACCTCTACCATTGTCTTCCCCCTGGAGTATGACGGAGAAGCCATTGCCTAGGTAGTTTGAAGTGTGTGAATGAAATTTACCCACGTTTAAAGAACCACAGGGTATTAAATACATCACATTTTATTGGAAGCATGTTAAAGACATTGACCACTAGAGAGGAGTGTAGCGATAATCTCCTTTGCCACCATTATTGCTCAGTGCTGGCAATGTGTATTGCTACATGCAATTGCTGTATCTATTATGTGATGCCCTCTGAGCAACAAGACGATGAGTTGATTAATGATACACATCGGTTTTCAATCAACATAATGTATTGGTAGGCATATCAAAGGCACTAATAACTGATAGGACAAAGCAAATGATGTCCATGGTGCTAGGAGTAGATCACAATGCTGGAACAAGGAAGGTATAAATGTGTGTGGCCAAAGAAATTGTAATGGCAGTGTTAGTGCAAGAAGGTGGTTCTTCACATTTCATTGGGGAACAAGAGTTCTGATATCAACATTGTAGAGGAGATGGGACCACTGATGGAAGATAGTTGGTAGGCTAATCTGTTTGGACAATTATGTTTCTGTAAAAGAGTTATTAAAATCTAGATAAGTAAAGTGTGAAATTTGAACAATTTGATTTTTACGTCTTGGAGGTCAATCATCACTATAGCCCATCAAGGGCCTTCAAAGGAGAGATTTGGCTTGGATGCACTTCTGAAGCTGAAGCAAGAGTGCACTTACGACTTCTTCCATGAAAGTAGATTCTCGGGACAAGGGTCCTCAGGTGAGAAGTGCTATGTTTTCAAGATGCCAAACATTGGATCCGCTTCAAGGTTGGATTTGGTGAGTCGAATGCAACGGACTGCTGGCTCTGGCGGCCTGTGACATGCATGGATACAGTTTGACCATACCCGATGAACATCAGATTGGGTGACCATGGCTTGTCATGTGTATGATCCAAGGTAGCATATTACCAATGTAGATTATTAAGGTAGTCAAAGTTGGTCAAGTGTGTTACCTCATAAATGACTAGAGTTTTCATGCAGCATGTAGGATCTTTTAACAATTGTGACATGTGAAATGAAAGAGGAGGGTATGGAGGCCTAATGTCTATTCTGAGAATGCATTAATGAAGTGATGGCAAACCATGGTTGTGAAAGGGCATATTTCTTTAATTTCATGGCAGATGAGGCTCAAGCTAACTGGAATGCAGTTTGACATGTGTTCAATGGAGGGAAAAATAACATCCTGACAGATAGGGAGAGGTCTTGCTTATTTCATTTGGGACCAGAGCATGGTTGCCCACACAACAAAGTATGTGTGTGTTATGTCTCAAGGATAGCACAAAGTAATGTGCGAGAAGTGGCGCATGGCTCTTACCACCAGTGAAGTTGCATTAGTGGATGCTCGATTGATACGTCAATGGTGGCACAATGGTCATGTGATGGATAGGAATATGTCAGCAATGGACTCTTGGTTGAGCTGGTAGGAGGTGCACACAATACATTGGGATTCAGTCTCATGAGAGAAGTAATGATGGTCCAAGAACATACCTAGCAAAAAGCAAGCATGGAAGTTGGCTGGCAGGGGAAGAATATAGATGCAAGATTTCTCTTTACTTTGCATGTACTACCGATATGGAAAATGAAATTTTGCAAAGCATAAAGGCAATCTCTTACTCTCAAGGAAATCACATAGGGAGAGGACCAAGCTTGGAGAAACTAAAAGAACAGTGCTCTACAAGCCCAGCCTAAGTGGTTCGAATAGTTAATCAGGCAACTGAAGGAATACCCATGTATAAAGTGCCTACCCCTCTCACGAGTGACAAAGAAAGTGTACGTCACAAGAGACTGCCCATTGTGGTCATTAATATTGATGATGAGGCCACACATCGACCATAGTATAACGCATATGTAAGAGATTGCAAGTATGCTAGGAGGCCATGGAAAATCATTTTTAAGGAGCATGATACAAGAAATACTCCAAAAAGAACAACGAAAGTTAGAGAGTGCAATGTGGTTGTGAGTGGAAGGTGAATGAAGTAATGTGGGTGAAACACCTCGTGGGGATAAGAGGTGTGGGCAACACATAGCCGGATCTGCAAAGGGTGTGGTTGCACCATCTTTTGAAGGTTATCGCCACCACCACAAGCACCCTAATCGTCTCATTAGATAATGGATGTGGTTCTGCCCTGAGCATATGCTTCATTACTATTTTGTGGACACCAACATAGACCCAAAGCCCAATCCACCACCCAAGGTATGGCCAGTTGCTCTATAGGAACTAACCTTACAGATGAGGATGTATATTCATTATGGGAAGGTGGATACCAGGGTGTTATGCCCTCCCCACCGCGTAGTAGCAGTGGGGCTTCAAGGTTCTTTTTACAAACTACAACTTCCAAAGAAATGCATATGGTTCCACTAATAACACATAGGCTGGTGGATCAGGCATGCGAAGTGGCATAAGAGCCAAGTACCACATGAAGATATTAAAGGAAGCGGCCAAAAAGATAAAGGCCGCTTTGAAAATGAAAGCTACGGTGGTAGAAAAATTATAGAGAGTGGAGCACAAGTATGAAGTTTTCAAGATCGAATCGCACAGGGATAACGCACATGTGGAAAAATATGATGTGTATATGAAAGACAAACTGTGTTGTATGGTCTAGATTTTGCAAATAGAGAATCCAAGAAGAAGCTGTATCTTGTATATAAGTACTTATACTTTATTTATTTGCATGTGGTAGGCTTAAGCTAGAACGAGAATATGTTTATCCACTAAACTATCCTATCGGACCTTGAGCGCATAAAGCTCTTATGCATAGGCTTTCATACACTTTATGCATAGAGGCTATGCATAAGATTTATGCATAGGCTCTATGCATAAAGCTTATTCATAATGCCTATGCAAGAAGTTTTATGCAAGCCTCTGCTAGACTTGTATCATAAAGCTTTTTGCATAGAGCTTATGCATAAAGCCTATGCATAAAGCCTATGAGCCTATGAATAGGCTCATAAAGCTTGTAAGCCTATGCATAAAACCTATGAGCCTATGAATAGGCTTTATGCATAGAGCTTGCAAGCCTATGTATAAATCTTGCAGGCCTATATATAGAGCTTTATGCAAGCCTAAACTAAACCTAAACTCGACACCCACCAAGAGTGCAATAAACATAGAACTTGCATAAAAAATTAAAAGAAAAAGAGTGCTTACCTCTTTTTTGTGAAGCTGAAGGAAAGGATTAGTGTAAGATCTACAAAACATAAGATTAAACAAAGTGATTAGTAGATTAAACATAATATTAAATAAAGTGAGCTTGCAAGAAGCTTTATGCAAGCCTATGCATAGGCTTTATGCATAGACCTTGCAAAGCCTATGCATAAAGCTCTAAACCTGTGTATAAAGCTATAAGCCTATGCATAAAGCTTGTGAGCCTATGCATATAGCTTGCAAGAAGCTTTATGCAAGCCTATTCCCAAAGCTTGCAAGCCTATGCATAGAGCTTGCAAGAAGCTTTGTGCCAGTCTATGCATAAAGCTCTATGCATAAAGCTTTATGCATAGAGCTTTATGCAAGCCTATCCCCAAAGCTTGTAAGCCTATGCATAGAGCTTGCAAGAAGCTCTATACATGGGTTTATGAAAGCCTATGCAAGTCAATTCAAAAAGCTTGCAAGCCTATACATAGAGCTTTATGCAAGCCTATGTACAAAGCTTGCAAGATTATGCAAGCCTATGAATAAAGCTTGCAACATTATGCATAAGCTTGTCAACCTATACATAGAGCTTTATGCAAGCCTAAACTAAACCTAAGCTCGGCACCCAAGGGTGAAATAAACTTAGAGAAAAGCATAAACGATTAAAAGAAAAAGAGGGCTTATCTCTTTTTTGTGAAGCCAAAGGAGAGAATTAGTGTAAGAACTACAAAACATAAGCTTAAACAACATGATTAGTAGATTAAATAAAGTGATTAAATAATTTAGTAGATTAAACAAAGTGATTACAATACATAGATTAAACAAAGTGATTAGTGCATTGAGAGTATTAGGAGAGCTTCAAGCTTATGCATTGAGAGCTCTATGCTAACCCTAAAAGCATAAAACCCAAAAATGTCTATGTATGCATTAAGAACTCTATACATGCATTGAGAGCTATATGCAAGCATTGAGAGCTCTATGCATGCTTTATGCATGCATTGAGCTAGCCCTAAAAGCATAAAACCATGAAAGCCCTAAAAGTATAATAGAAAGGAGTGAGCTCTTACCTCAAGAAGCTAGGGATGTGGGTTGTTAACTTGAATAAGCCTACAAAATATCAAAAAAACAAAACAAAAAGTTAGAAAGTAAACTACAATTTAACATATGAGAAAGCAAGAGGAGAAGTGAAAGAGGAGAAGGGGAGGAGGAGAAAAACAAGGTGAGTCTCTTTAACCCTAATCCTAATACAAACTTAATAGAAATCTTGTGGTGCATAAAACCCTAACCCTAACCCTTTCTTCTATAAATAGAAAGCCTAATAAAGAGCTGTGATGGAGAGCTCTCCATCAAAGTTCTATATTGGCACTTGTATGTAGAAGCTAGGCTTAGGAAGGCAAAGAGAGAGCACAAAGAGAAAGGAAAGGGAGGGCAAGGAATAGAAAAGGTCACCTCAAAGCATGAATAAAGCTTTCCATGAAAGCTTGAGAGTAAAGAAGAAAGGGATAAAGCTTTTCATGAAAGCTTGAGAGCATATGAGAAGGAAATAATAGCACATACCTTGGAAGAGGATGAGGTTGATGGAGGGAGAGGTAGAAGGGATGGAAATGACTTGGGTGGGAGGAAGAGCTATTGCCATCAATCCACTATTGTCCTATAGCCATGTTCCTTAAAGGGGTTATGTAGAAAGAATCATGCGGAGACAATTTAGGTGGGAGTACTATTTTGTAGGCCGCTACCGAGCAGCAAAATTTTGCTGGGCTGATTTTTCGCTGTAAATAGCAACAACGAAACCTTGGGCCACTTTGCACCTGGCAGTTCTGGATAGCATATATTTTTTTATGCTAATATGTATTCACTTGTGCTAATATATATTTTTTTATGCTAATATGTATTCACTTGTGGTCTGATTGCAGATGTCTGAAAATGATCAAGGGCTAGATGTAGGTTTTGAAGCATGGTTGAGAGAAAAGATACAATGTATGTGTGATCGATGAAAGGGTCAATATATACAACGTCGTTTAATTGATCATGTCCATATATATAGGCTTCATGAGTATTGGCACAACCAAGTGTGGATGATGACATGGGGAAGAACCATAAGAGAGTGTTACACAATATGCCACATTATTCCATTATATCGGGTAGATTGCAAAAGGTGGCAAGGCTTCATAGGGAAAGCATGGTTGAGAATCATCGCATAGAGCCAATAAATGAGGTGCCTCCACCATTTCCACATAAGGAGAAATAGGATCTCATCATGGAAGATGTGGTGAATGATTTCTTTAAATGGGAGGTCATAGATGATAGAGAGTAGCTCCAATGTCACAAGAGGAGAAAACTTTTCATTGAGAGGCAAGCACCCCTTTGTATGATGTATGTTCGTACTCTACACTCCCATCAAACTTGGATCTATTAAACTTGCAAACAACTTATGGATGAGTGATGCAAGTGTCAAAGTCTTCTTAGGTAAGATCCAATCAATGTATTCTCTTAAATAGAAAATGTCTCTTATTTTATACACTCTTCTTAGATATTTTGACATATGATTTCTTATGTTATGTTGAAGGCTTCTCAAGAAGATTCTTCCCCCTCAAAATCTATTTTCGGACTCACAAGATAGGTCTTGTAAATTTTTCTCTATACTAAGTATGGATTATATAAAAATACACGCATATCCCAATGATTGCATGCTATTTAGAGAGGTTAATAAAGATGCAACACAATGTCTACAATGTGGAGAGAGAGCCGATATAGAGATGATTTGCAAGGAGACAAAATTCCCCAAAAGGTGTTGAGACACTTTCCTAATAACGATAACACATGTTTAATAATGTAAGGGGATTTCAAAACTCATGACATGGTATGCAACTCATCGCTCGACTAATGGCATCGTGAGGATCGTAGTTGATTCACCATCAAGGCAATATGTGGAGTATCGATGGCCAGAGTTTAAAGATGAGTCCATCACTTACTTCTTGGCTTGGGCATGGATGGTGTAAACCCATTTAGCTTCAAGTCCACATCATGGTCTACTTGGCCTATTGTATTGGTGAATTGCAACCTCCCTCCATGGGTGGCAATCAAGAAAGGTTATATAATGCTTGCTCTCCTTGTACCATACAAGTATAAGGTGGTGAACATGGATGTGTACCTCGAGCCTTTGATTGTAGAGCTTTAGACACTATGGCAAGGTATCAAATTGGACGATGTCTCAAGGCCAATAAATAGGCATAATATGTAAGTGAAAGGAGTTTTGCTTTAGATGCTGCATGACTATCCCGGGTTCTCAAGAGTGCTTAGGTACATACTTGCACTTTATAACTTTAAACTTTTCTTACTATACCTCTAAATCATCTCAATTTTAAAATAGGTTTGGCAACCTTTGGACATCATGCATGTCTAATTTGTGGGGCCATCACTTGTTTTGGAAAGACCCTCTATACTAAAGAAGGTGGTATATGACAAACATCATCAATTTATCCCTCCTTCATATCCCAAGTATGTGTCACATGATGTCTCTCACTTCTAATGAGTGAGAGGTAAAGATTGGTTTAGACATGGAGAAGCACCCCAAATCCACCACCTGATGGAATGTCAAGACAATCAGTCTACTTTTGACTTCCATATTGGTGTGAGTTGAAGATCAATCATCTCTTAGACCCCATGCATATCTTCAAGAATGTGGCAACAAATATTTGGGACCTTTTAATTGGTAAAAGAGATACCAAGTTTGCAAAGGATGACTTACAAAATATTGGATGCCTTCAAAGTGCATGGCCAATTGTAGATGAGAGTGGAAACATGGTTCTACCAAAGGAAATATGGGTATTAACCAAGAAGGAGCATAATAAGGGGAAAAGTGTGAAAACCATGATCATGAACCATAACCATGTGACCATAAACAATAACCATAAACCATAAAACATAAGCACAAACCATAACCGTGGCCATACACACAAACCATAACCATAAACCATAATGGTGACCATAAACCATGCACCATAAACTATAACCCACAAACCATGACCAAGGATATGCCAAATGCCACTGTGAATGATGATGACTCCATAATAAACAACATTTTGGTCCCCTATTTAGACAAGGTAATACTATTTTGTCATCCACAAATTTCCACTAGAATCCTATTAATGATCCATCACATGACAGATCAACGGATTTAAAACATAGCTTTACAGCCATTACACAAGTCTTTTAGTCACACGATAACAACGATGGTAATTTAAATGAAACATAAAGAAAACATAATAGACAACAACATAATTAATGTATCAATGGCGAGACAACAATGAATAGAATCATATAGCCATAAATGTGTCCAATACAAATGACAAACAACAATCCATATCACAAAATCCTATAGTGCATCATGGGAGTCCTAATCATAATCACTATGTCACTGATAGAGGAGAGAGTAATGTCATGGTAAGGCCTCCTCTCTGGAACCTCCTACGAGGCTACTACTGCACATGCTGTGCTATAGTCCGTTGACTCGGCCCAGCAAGCTATAGCCTCTCCCCTCATGAGACTATGTGGGGCTTGAGTAATCCATCCCCACTCTCTCAAATAGTTCTTTGCTTGATAGTAAGCAATGCGTCTCTCCAATTGTGCCTCCTTGAGCCCTCCCTGTTTGGTGAGTGTGAAATTGCTGCTGCTGCTGTTGGAGGTCCTCAATGATGTGTGCCTCCCTGCTAAGCTCTCCATCTCTAGAGATGCCTGCTACTACTGTGTGTGGGGCTTCTGCTAGAGGTGCTCAATCATTTGCACCTTTCTCTATAGCTCTCCATCTCTACGTACTAGAAATTCACTTCACTCCACTTCACTCTCAAGAAGTAGTATGGCAGGCACAAAGAATTCTCTGCCCTTAAAACCCCGGTTAAGGTACGACCACAACCGCCTCCTAATCCTAAAAATGAAACTGACAGCAGTGAACATACACTATTCGACAAAGGTGCTGCTGCTCCACCACCAACAAGTTCTACAAATGCAAGAGCTCCTCTAGCTCCCGCTTCCAACTCCAACAGGTCCTCCAGGCCACCTCACAAAAAACAAACATGGAGACCAGGCACTATTGTCCTCCAAGAGATAAGAAAGTATAAAAGACAATGAACTTGTTTATAACAAAGGCCCCTTTCACAAGGCTGGTCAAGGAAGTGATGCAAGATTGTGAGACCCCCGCCCCTCCTCCACCGCCCCTCCTCCACAGTGCCCTCTCCGAGGGTGTTGGTGGCGGAAGCAGCGTCAGCCTCTTGCGCGGGGCAGGGATCCACACTTGGGGCCTCGCTCGCGGATGTCCGGACAAGAGACTAGTCCGGCGATTCCTCCGAAACTGAACTCGAAAAAACTTCCCTCACCTGAAAGGCACAAGCGATTCCTCCATGGAAAATCTTCGAACGGGAGAATTAATCTAACGGGTCAAAGTCTTAACTATTCAAATTGATCCGACCGAACCTGAAGTTACGTGGTCAGATCAAAGAAGAGACTTGCACTTGGTCCATAGAATCATCGCTTTTTTCCTCTTTTAACGAGGTGCAGCCCGCCACTGATCCCCTCCCACAGAACAAGGGTCTTCTCAGGACTCAATCTAACCAACGTAACTAATCTTATCTTAATGGTATCGTAGGAATCCTCTGATCCAGCCAACTGGCCCATGGGTTAGCCAACCACCCGAGCACTGTATTGGTGTGGGATTCGTTTATAAAGATTTGGTTATGTTTTGCCTGAGTACTGAGGAAAAGAGTTCCTAGGCCCCCTAGCTGGCATTTCAAGCAAAATTTAAAGTAGGCATACCACGTACACACCCGATATGAAATTTTCATTTATAATAGATTCAATTGTCTTTAAAACAACCCTTCAATAAAAATCATAATATTACTGATCATCATCCTCCAAAGTTTTGAGTCCATTGTATTACAAAATGTGTCCTCTCGACTCTCCGTTTGAGGACCAACTGGCCAATCAACGAGATCCAATATTAAAATATGATTCATAAAAGTCATTCTTTCTAGTCCATCCGAATCTTCCTCGACGCACGCATGGGTGTCCTAGCAACCGCGAGCCCGTGCATCACCTGGTCAGAACCCTCTAGGATCCTACTTAGGTGTCCTAGCACTTCACTCAGGGACCGCTTCGTCAGTCCTCGCCCATCGTACCGAAAGCGCACCATTTTAACCGTACCGAGGCTGGTCAAGACATTGGCAGGCTTTACCGCGAGCGACGTCCCTCAACGACTCCCTGCCAGCTATTGCAACAAACCTCCTCTTAGTAAAACACATGCCAAATGCTTCCTCCAGCATTCTGGCATAAAACATTCCTTTAAATGAAAACAGAGGTTCTATGCAAGTAAAATTTCAAGTTTGAGATTGGTTCCACAAAACCCTTTTTCCTTAATTCCCAATTTCATAATGAGAATCCTTGATCTCTCGTCAGGGTAATCTACCCATCATTTGTCTAACTGTCCAACTAGATTCTTGGTGATCTCGGTCAAGGAAAAACTAGGTAAATTCAATGGCAGTCTATTCCTTGTGTAATAAGAACTGGAATTGGCACAAAGTTTTCGCTTGATTTAGATCGAGAGATGGACAAGTAGGTTTACTGTCCGTCCCTCTCGTAGTCTAACCAAAATCATTCGGTTTAGTTCTAACAAGGATTTTCTTTCGATAAACATCTATTTTTGGGTAAATACGAATTTAGTGATTTAACCACATAAAATATCTAAAGATATTCTTTCTACCACTTAATTTCTCAATCTTAATTTCCTAGGTAGAACTATGGCGAAAATTCATCTTTTGACACCAAAAATTAATTCAAATCTTTCTTTACTTAAATATCATAAAATTTTTCTTTTAACTAAATACCAATATCTATTTTTTTTGAATAAGCTTAAAATTTCTCTTTTTATCATTTAATGAGTGCAATCCAAATGTCATGGGAATTCCTTTTTTTATCATAACATAAATTTATCTAAAATTTCTCTTTAAATTAAATAAAAATATTCAATATTCCAAATATACTAGGAATTTCACTTTTACCATTTAAATGATTGAATTCCAAATATGATGGGAATTCCTCATTTATCATTTAAATTTTTCTTATGCATAAAAATAAATTTAACTAAAATTTCTCTTAAAATTGAATAAAAATATCCATTAATCCAAATATGACAAGAATTCTATTTTTACCATTTGAATGATTGAATTCCAAATATGATAGAAATTTCTCTTTTATCATTTAAATTTTTCTTATGCATAAAAATAAATTTAACTAAAATTTCTCTTTATTTTTAAATAAAAATATTCATTATTTTAATATACCTATTTTTCTCTTTCTCCATTGAAATACGTGGATCTCCATTATCATGGGAATTCCTCTTTTTGCATAAGAATGAATTTACTAAAAATTCCTCTTTTTCTCTAATTAATTATTTATGCATAAATATTAAAAATAATTTTCCATGGATGTGATGAGATTATTCTTTTAGCATAGGATGCCTAATCCTAGAATATGGTAGGAAGTCCTCTTTTCACATTATGAATAAAAATTATTTATGTATTAATTTCTAAAAATTTTGTTATAGCTCCGCTGTGCTGTTGCTATTAATAATAATTTTTAATTATTCTAAAAAGAATAAGACTTAGTAATATGAATATTATGGAATAACTATCATTTGGACCTAAATCCATTTTATGAAATTAATTCCTAAGTTTATCATAATTTATATAACATAAAAGCATAAAAGCCATTTTCTTAGCCTCTAGCTTAACTAACATAGAGTTTGATTTTAGAATTGAGAATTTCTCCATGAGAAGCATCATTTGAATAGAGAATTGGTCATAGGAATGACCATTCTTTTTGGGAGAGAGATATATACTTAAAAAACATCCTAATTAAGTATAAATGTAAACTTTTTTGTGATTATTCATTAAAATTCTTTAGAAAGTCTAATTTGCATTGAAAAACCATTCATTTGAAACTTCTCAAGCTTGAGAGGGGTTGAGAAGTGAAGTCATTTAGAATATTAGAGAAAAAACCATAAAATTGCATCTTACCTCTTATTTTTGCTTGCTTCTCTATCTTAGATAAGCCCCCAACCAATCAATTGGTTAGTGTGTTGAGAGGAAAGCTCCAAGGATGGTTGAAGAGAGAGAGAAGCTCCAATCTCTCAGAAATGTGAAGGATTTTTAAAGGATAATAGAAAATATACTTATTTTATTGTAATACTGGCATGGTCTAGTTCACAGATGAGAATACAAAAGAATGCGGGTCGATTTAGGTGAGGGAGGACACTAACTGAGTCTAACTAAGTTCTAGAATTTTCCAACTTCAGTTTGGCTGAATTTTAGCTCCCATTTTGATCTAGTTCGATCCAGGAGAGAGGAGAGATAAAAATATCTTAATATTTTTGGCTGAATTTTAGCTCCCAGTTCGATCCAGGAGAGAGGAGAGATAAAAATATCTTAATATTTTGGAATTAAAAACTCATCCACGTGTGTAAAATAGGTGCCTCCTTAAAGTCTCCCCCCCTCCTTATCCAAGGTGTTAAAAATGTATCATTATTCCAAAATATCTCATTTTTTTAGTAATACCTCATAGTTTTTAACTAATAAACCTTGTACTCAGTCAACTCTTCATCTTATGTGGGCATTTACTCATTTTTGGGTATTTTCTTTTATTCATTGAAATTATGTCATCTCAACACTTGGATTAATCTTATTGGCCCATAGGAACCTTAATTGGACCATAATCTAAAATTTTCAGAAAATCTTGACCCTTAGGCTAAGGTCTTTTAAATCATTTTAATTGATTCCTAATGTACCTTAGAAAATTTATTTTGAATTTCTGTTTCAGGGAAACATATTTTTGATATTAGGAGAATTTGTTTATCCAAAAATATCTTAATATTAAATTACCACTCTCTAGACAAAAACAAGGAAAAATAATATTTTCTTGTATTCAGAAATAGGGAATGATTACAGGGGATTGAAGTAAAGCTTATTCATTATTCAAGCTGAGGAGGAATCTTACATCCTCTCCCACTTAAAAAACACGAGATGTTCTCATCTCGCAAAGTGGAGGTAATCTTTTGCCAACTCTTCTTCTTTCTCCCAGGTGGCGTCTTCTAGAGGGAAGAACTCCACTAAGCACTCTGCTCCTCCTAAGAATCTTCTCTAGAACGTTAAGGATTTCCTCACATTGGAGTACCATCTGGCCTTGAGTCAGAGAGATCAATTGTTCCTCATCAAGTACGTGATTCGGGCGGGGTACATATTTCTTAAGCAAACTGACATGGAATACATTATGTACCTTGAGATGGGGAGGTAAAAGAAGTTTATAGGCTAGGTCGCCCACTTTCTTTATAACAGCATATGGCCCACAGTATATGGGAGAGAGATTCTTGTACTTACCTAAGAATAAGGAACTTCTTTTTGGTCATACTCAAATGAAGACCATATCTGATTCTTCAAACTCTCTCTCTGATCTCTTTTTATTTGCATACTGCTTTTGCCTATCTTGGGCTGCCTTTATATCTTTACAGATTGATTGCATTTGTTGGTCCATATCATCAAGCATTTGTCTGCACATCTCGACTCTTATCAATGGATCAGACCAAGTCAACGGTGTAAGGCAATCTTGACCATACAAAGCTTTGAAAGGACTTATCCCAATACTTCGATGATAAGAAGCATTGTAAGCAAATTCAACCAGATACAAATGGCTTAACCACTTCTTGGGTTTCCTGTCTCGCAGCATGACTGAAGGATATCTTCTATTACCTAGTTCACTCTCTCAGTCTGGCCATTTGTCTCGGGGTGATAGGCTGTGCTGAGATCCAAGAAAGTTCCTATTGCTTCGAAGAATGCAGTCCAGAATTTTGATGTGAATTTGGGATCTCTGTCACTTACTATCCTCATGGGTAAGCCATGTAATCTGAAGATCTCTTTAACGAAAACTATGGCAACATCCATTGCAGTGTATGTTTCTTTCACTGGAATCAGATGGGCAACTTTGGTTATCCTGTCAACTACTACAAAAATAGAGTTGTAACTTGATTGCACTGAAGGTAATCCAGTGACAAAGTCCATACCGATACATTCTCACTTCATCTGAGGAATGTCTAGAGGCTGCAGTTTCCCTGGCATTTTGACTCTCTCTACCTTGACTCTCTGACACATTAAGCATTTCTGCACATGATCAAGTACATCCTTTTTGAGTCCTGGTCAGAAGAAGCTTTTCTTCAGACATATAGGTTTTTATAATTCTTGGATGTTTAGCTATTAGGTTATCATGGGCTTCTCTCAGAATTCTTCCAAATCAAATTCGTGTAGGGTCTGCATCCATATCCTTTGACGCATGTTGAGATCCTTTTGGGTGAAGATCCACTTCAGACTTTGATGATTTGTCATTAAGGTGAACCTCTGTCCCAAAAGATAATGTCTCCACCACAACTTCAGAGCATAAACTACTAAGAGTAACTCCAAGTCATGGTGGATGGCATAATTTCTCTCATGTGTTCTGAGTTTTCTGGATTCATAGGCCACTGCATGACCTTCCTGTATAAGAGCACCACCTAAGGCAAACTCACTGGCATCAATAACTATCTCAAAGGGTTTGGTAAAATCTGGCAATTTAAGGACAAGTTTGGTTACTAAGGCTGTCTTTAGTTTATCAAAGGCACTCTAACACATTGTAGTCCACTAAAAAAGTGTACTCTTCTTGAGAAGGTTAGTTAAAGGGGATGCTATCTGAGCATACCTAGGTATAAAGATCCTATACCATCCGGTCAATCCTAGGAATCCTCTGACTTCCTTTACCGTCTCTTGGGTTTTGGCCATTCTACGACTGCTTGGATCTTTGCGGGGTCAGGAGAAATCCCATCCTTTGACACTATGAATCCCAAGTATTCTACCTGGTCAACAAAGAAAGAACACTTGATCTTCTTTGCAAAGAGTTGGTGTTTCCTTAGGATTTCCAGGACCTTGCGCACACGATCTTCATGATCTTTGCAGCATTCTTTGAGTAAACCAAGATATCATCAAAGAAGACAAGAACAAAATCATCCAAGTATTCTCTGAGAATATCCTGCATAAGATGCTTAAATGTCGTCGGGGCATTAGTCAATCCAAACGGTATGACTGTGAACTCATAATTCCCATAGCAAGTATTGAATGATGTCTTCAGGATGTCCTGTTCCTTGATTCTGATCTGGTAGTACCCGGATTTGAGATCTATCTTTGTGAACATTTGGGTCCCACTTAACCAATCCAGAAGTTCATTAATCCTAGGGATAGGATACTTATTTTTAATTGTTAATTGATTCAATCCTCTCTATAGTCAATACTACAGAGTCTTAACGTTCCATCTTTCTTCTTTTGAAAGAGAACGGGCGCACCCCAAGGTGAGACATTGGATCTGATGAATCCTTGCTCTAACAGTTGTCTTAACTGCTCCTTAAGTTCTATGGCTTCAGGGACTGGCATTTTGTATGCATGCTAGGCAACTGGCTGAGCTTCGGGGGGGTTAACTTGATCTCATGATCTACTTCGCGAGACGGAGGCATCTCAGTCAGCTCTTCAGGGAACACATCTGCATAATCACTTAACCACTCTGGTTCTTTAGGCTTGCATTTTATGTCTACTAGATTCATTTTAATGACATAGACAGCTTGCCTCTTTCTGAGCCCTTTTAATAATTTAGAAGCCTTGACTAATTGTAGCACTAGGGATCTGAAAATTCTAGTTCCTTGAACTTTATTCCCATGAAGGTCAGGAAAATTCTAGTTCCTTGAACTTTATTCCCATGAAGGTCAGGAAAGAGATGGTTCCTTTGTGACAATGAATATCACCTTGATTCTTATGGAGCCAATCCATTCCAAGGATTCTATCATAGACTCCCAAGGGTAGGACTTTGAACTGGCACTCAGTTACGTTCCCATCCAAACTAAACTGAATAAGGTCTGTCTCAAGGTGTGTGAAAAGAATCTTTCCACTAGCCAATTCCACTTGCATAGGTTTCCTCGATTTTTGATTCAGGACTAGTTTACGCAGATATCCTGGGGAAATAAAAGAATGAGTACTGTCTAAATCAATCAAAATCTTGGCTTATTCTGGTACTCTGCTAGAGTCTAGAGGACTAAAAATTGATGGTTATTCCCCTGATGCTCTATTGCTGCATAGATCTGTCCTTTTTCTTCCTCCGCTTCATCAGCTATAGTGACAGCTCTAGCTGCTGCAGTCTGAGGTGGAACTCTCTCTCTTTGGTTACTGCAATTCTGGGATGGAGTTCGGAGACTGATTTGCATGGAGGCTATAGGTTGAGCTCTTCTCGGGTTTCCCTGATTCTTGCGTGGGGGACCCTGATTGGACCGATACGAAGGAGTCTCTTTGAATTTTGGGACCTTGGCTTCCTTGGCCCATAGAAGAAGATGGGCAATCCTTGAGCTGGTGCTCAAACCCCTGACAATCGAAGCACCTGTTCTCACTTCGAAGCTCTTAGATGTTGTGGGGGCATTAGTAAATCCAAACGATATGGATGTGAACTCATAATGCCCATAGAGCGAGTATTGAATGCTGTTTTCCGGAAGCCGTGTTCCTTGATTATGATGATCTGGTAGTAACCGGATTTGAGATCTATCTTTGTGAACATTTGGGTCGTCCCACTTAACCAATCCAAAAGTTCATCAATCCTAGGGATAGGATACTTATTTTTAATTGCCAATTGATTCAATCCTCTATAGTCAATACAGAGGATTAACATTCCATCTTTCTTCTTTTGAAAGAGAACGGGCGCACCCCAAGGTGAGACACTGGGTCTGATTCTAAGCCATACCACCCAGGAACCCCGACAACAAATCACTCCTCCAACAAGCTCAGCCCAACTCATATTTACATACTTATCTCCTCTCAAAGACTCAAGTCTAGCAGACACACCAACAAAGACAGCTCCAGAACCAGCAATGCTCATACAACATGAGGAAAGACAAGATGTAGAGGCAGCCACAACTATAGGAACTAGAGGCTCCTATGGGTTCAAGTAAAAGACAAAGAATTCCAGAGCCATCAAGTCCAAGCAAGAGGAGAAGATTGGAAGATGAAGAAAGACTACCCCAGCTAGCCTCCCTACAGAACATTGACTATCAACAATTCGCAGGAGACCGTGGAAGGACTTGACGAGCTGCTCAACCAACCATAGACTTGGCTGGAGATAGAATCAAGCACCAATGCAATGTGGGAGTAGGAACAAAAAGTTTGGCGATGCCACCTCCTGCACATATGCTCCACGACCGTAACACTGCCCTCTGGAAGCAAGTAAAGGATACATCCACATAAGTACAAAGTTTAAAGGCAAACTTGGAAGCAGCTGAGACAACCCACAAAGAGGTCATTATGAAGAGTTTGAAAGCTACAAAGGAGCAGGAGAAAAGGTACAATGCACTGGAGAATAATAACATGGTATTAAGCCAAACAGTAGTACAAAAGATCAAGGAGAATGCTGATCTCAATGCCAAATTGGAACAAGCAAAGGAACAACTCTAGAAAGAAGTCAACCACACAAAAGAACTCACGACACTCCATGCACAACAAGTACAGGACTTCCAAGCCAATGCCAGGGCCAAGGAAGAAGCATTGCAACACCAAATCATGTAACTAACAGCACAGCTCAAAGCAAAGGAGGAGAGGGCAAACCATCTACAAACAAGAAAGGGAACATACCAACAAGGCTCATGTAGAGAAGATCAGAGCTCTTAATGAAACAATAAATGCAAGTCAGGTAGAAGCACACAAAAATGAGTTTGCACACCAAGAGACAGTGACACAGCGTACAAAACAACTTCAAGACACTCAGAGGTTGGCGGCCCAAAGACTCCAACAAATTTCCGACGCTCAGGAAAGGGAAGCAACCACCCAGAGAGCCCAAGAAGATGCAACACGAAGATTTGAAGAATTGGATGCTGCAAGGATGGTCAGAGAAATAGCAATTTCAAACCTCCTTAGCAACACAAACTCTCACCTACAAGAATTGGAGCGTCAGCTCGCAATCCAAAAAAGAAGTCAGCAGAGCAGCCGAAACCCAATGAGATGATCTTCGTCTCTGAAGAGGACCGAGGTGGAGCATACACACGAGAGGAGAGAGAGAGAGAGAGAGAGAGCGACTCGTATTTTTTTGTGGTAGCTTACACTACTTTATCTTTTTTTTCTTCCATTTATATATGATGGGCTAAATACCCATATACGGGGCCTTTACCCCCATGTGGCTCTAAGCGAGAGTGGTACATGCGAGAATAGTGCTCACCCAATGCTCATCATCTCTCTGAGACATGCGAATCTCTCAGATGTTAGACCCTTTGTCAAAAGGTCTGCAGGATTATCATCCATATGCACCTTGACAAGCTCAAGCCGCTTGTCCTCAAGTACCTCTCTAATGAAATGATACTTGACCTCTATGTGCTTGGTCTTTGCATGAAAGACTGGATTTCGTGCCAGCTATATAGCACTCATACTATCACTATGCAACATAGAAGTATCAAATGTAACTCCCAAATCTCCCACTAGCCGACTAAGCCAAATGGCTTCCTTGCATGCCTCTGTGGCTGCAATATACTCAGCCTCTATGGTAGAAAGTGAAACACACTTTTGTGCACGTGACATCCATGACACTGCACCTCCAGCAAAGGTAAACACATAGCCAGAAGTAGACCTCCTTCGTGTCAGGGTGACCTGCATAATTTGCATTTGTGTAGCCCAATACACATGCATCTCGTCTATGCACATCTCTTGCGTACCTTGCAAGTAACACATCAAACCCTTCACTGCCTCCCAATGCTTCTTGCCTGGATTTGCCATGTACCTGCTAACAACTCCCACTGCAAATGCAATGTCGGGCCTCGTAGCTATCATAGCATACATCAAACTGCCAACTGCTGATGCATAAGGAACCTTAGCCATCTCGGCCTTCTCACCATTTGACTTCGGACAATCTTTCTAGCTGAGTTTCACATATGGAGGAAGAGGAGTGCTCAATGCCTTCCCCCCCGCCATATTGAAACGCTCAAGCACTTTGCCGACATACTCTTTCTGGGATAACCATAAGAGTCCTTGCTTTTTGTCACGCGTAATGCGCATGCCCAAAATGTGTCTTGCATCTCCCAAGTCCTTCATGTCAAATGCCTCATGCAACTTGGCCCGAATACCATCTAGCTCATAGCTAGCAAGTAGCATATCATCCACATATAGAATGAGTATAACCAAGCTGCCATCTGCGGCCTTCTTGGTGTAAAGACAATGATTTGACTCACTCCGCCTAAAATGCTGAGATCTCATGAATGCATCAAATTTGTGATACCATTCCCTGGGTGCCTGCTTATGACCATATAGGCTCTTCTTAAGCTTGCATACGAGCTTCTCTCTGCCTTTTTGCACAAAGCCCTTAGGCTGCTGCATGTAGATGTCCTCATGCAAGTCACCATGAAGAAACGTAGTCGACATCCATCTGCTTTAACTCCATGTCATCTTTAGCTACCAAGCCAAGCACACATCTGAGTGTAGTCATCTTTACGAGGACTGGTGAGAAGATCTCATCAAAGTCCACACCCTTTTCTTGCTTGAATCCCTTGGAAACTAACCGCACCTTATACTTAGGCACTGCATCACATGTGACTTTCATCTTGAACACCCACTTGCATGGGAGCGCATGCTTCTATCTAGGCAAAGAAACAAGATCCCACGTATCATTCTTTCTGAGTGAATCCATCTCTGACTGCATAGCAAGCTCCCACTTGCGCTTGTCATCACGAAGCATAGCCTCTTTGTAGCATGACTGTTCTCTGCAGTCAGTCAACATAACATAGTCTACGAAGCATAGCCTCTTTGTAACATAGTCTGCGCCGCCTGGCACAAATCTATCTGGCGGTCTAGAGATTCTGGTTGACCGTCTCAAAGGCATGTCAAGTTGTTGTCCATCATGCATATTAGCCATATCCTGCTCATCACGTCCACCAATTGATGAACTATCATCTGCCCTTTGTTGTGAACCACTGGGAGTACCTGGCTGTACCATTTGATCCACATTTGGTACATGAACAACTTGCCTTCTACCATCATGTGCCAACAGATTAACATCCTAAAAGGTGACTCTGCGCATTTCCACATGTTTGATGGGTGTCTTATGCATCTTCTTCTCATTGAAGGCCACATCATGGCTGCGTATGATCTTCTTGCCTTCTGGATCCCAGAGACGATATCCCATCTCTCCACTTTCACCATAACCCAGAAAGATGCATTTCTTAGATTTCGGATCTAGCTTCTTTCGAAGCTCTTTTGGCACATGTGCAAATGCCTCACACCCAAATATGCACAAGTGATTGTAAGAGGGCTTCTTGCCACTCCATGCCTATTCAGGAACGCCATGATCCAAATTCTTATTCGGTGATCTATTAATCACATGCACTGCAGTCTTCAATGCCTCAGCCCAAAATCCACCTGACAAGCTAGCATGAGAAAGCATACATTGCATCCTCTCCTGAATAGTCCGGTTCATTCTCTCTGCAACTCCATTCTGAGCTGGAGTACGAGGAGTGGTAAGCTCCCTCTTTATGCCATGTGTGTCACAGAAATGTCAAAACTCATCAGAGACATATTCTCCACCATTATCAGTCCGCAAGCATTTAAGCTTTCCATCTGACTGATTCTCAACCAAAGCCAACCATTTCTGAAACACATGGAATGCATCACTCTTATTACGAGCCATAGGATAAGCCCATTTCTGAAACACATTGAATGCATCACTCTTACGAGCCATAGGATAAGCCCAAACTTTCCTAGTTGCATCGTCTCAATGAATGTGACAAAATATTCATCCCCTCCTAATGATCGAGTGGGCATAGGACCACATACATCTGAATGAACCAAATCTAACTTGTCAAGCTCTTTCTTAGCCTGCCGCTTGTGGGCTGATTTAGACTGCTTGCTATATACATAATGTTCACAAAATTCAAAATCAGAAAAGCTCAAACTCGGCACATAACCCAAACGGCATAAGCTTTGCATTCCATTCTGGCTCATATGGCCCAACCAACAATGCCACAAAGAAGTGCTTGGCTGCTCGGTTATAGCAACAACATTATCAGAAACACCTGATACATGCAAGGGATACAACTTCCCACATTTGGCACCTCTCGCTAAAACCATAGAGCCCTTTTGAATCTTCCAACTCTGAGATCCAAAGATAGTATGATAACCACTGTCATCCAACTGACCAACCGATATAAGACTCTTAGTCAGCTTGGGTACATGACGTACATTCTTCAGAGTAAATGACGAACCATTTGCAAATGAGAACTTAATGTCCCCTGCTCCCACTATATCACATGCATAGTTGTTTCCAAGATGAACACAGCCATGCATTCCGCTATCATAGGTGCTGAACCAATCCCTATGGGGAGTGACATGAAATGAAGCACCTGAATCTAGGATCCAATCCTGAGAATATCCATCATCGGCGGATGTAGTAAGCGCTTCTACAGGTAGGCATGACATGAAAAGTATCTCAGTGTCACTACTATCAGTGGTGACTGCATTGATTTCCTCAATCTTTGCTTTCCCTTTCCTGTCATCATCTTTTGGTCCGTTGTCATTCTTCTTTGCATCCTTTTTCTTCTCTTTTTGCTCTCTTTTCCATGCATAACAGTCACACTTGATGTGCCCCTTCTTGCCACAATGATGGCATTCAATATCCTTGCGACTGTGTGACTTACTGCGTGACCTGCCTCTTTCTGTAGACTTCCCCCTGAACTGTCGTCTACCACGGTCAACATTGAGAGCTGCATCTTGCTTGCCATGATCTACAGACTTCTTTCCGATCTCTTCTATAAGCAAGCTACCCACAACATCATCAAAGTTCAGTACTCCACTAGGTGCAGAGTTACTGATAGCAGTGCGGAAAGTATCCCATGATGATGGCAATGAACATAAGAGAAATATCGCCTTCATCTCCACATTAAAATTCAGCTTCTGTGCTTGAAGCTGACTGAAGATGATATTGAATTTGTTCAAGTGCGATGCAATGGATCCACCCTCTTTCATCTGCAGCTCAAATAACCGTTTCATGAGATAGACTTTGTTGGAGGCAGTCTCTTTCTCATATGTGGCACATAGCTTCATCCACAGCTCATGCGTAGTCTTCTCATTTACCACTGTAAAGTACACTGACTCAGCAAGATGAAGTCTAACAGTAGACTTTGCTAAGGCATCCAACTCATTCCAATCCTCTGCATCCATATCTGTAGGCTTAGCAGTTATCCCCTTCTTCAAGGGCTTCAACTGCTTCTTCTGAATGAGCACATCCTGAATCTGCTCTTTCTAGAGCGAGAAGTTCGTACCATCGAACTTCTTGATGTTGTACAATTCGCGCTCTGAATGCGATGAAGACATAATGTACAACACCAATGGCAAAGATCGTAGATTTTGAAAAATTTGGGCAGAGTTTCCCCTACAAAACCTCAGTATCCACCTCAAAATATATGCCAAAATCACTATCCAAGTGTCATAGACAGATGCATAAACCAATGCGTACTGTCACATCAAGCAGGCATGTGTGCTGACATCCACTGGCATGTAACCAACTGCCAAAACTGATGTACCTGCACCTGCAAGAAAAGTATGCAAGCCGCTCACTAGGATGAGAGAGCCGAAAAAAGAGTGTTGATGTAGGCAGCCGGAAGCTGATTTGCTAACCAAAAACACTCTATCCCGCACTTAAACTAGTGCCAAAACCTTCAGCAACAAGTGCATAATCCTTGCATACAATTTCATTGACCCATCATGGCATATGACATCCAAAATGTAGCTAAAACATTGTGCAGGCTGCAACTTTTTGCTGTCTTGCAGACCTTATAACTTGTGATGCATAATCCAGATGAACCGGCTGTCAAAAGCAAACTTGTAGCCTGTTTAATGGTCGCAAACTGTCCAGTTCAGACCTAGATTGACTTCTTTACAGACGGAAAGATATTCAGGTCAAAAGCAAGCTTTACAGGCTGCAAACTGTAACTTTTGCCTGTTTTGCAAATCTGATAACTTTAGACAGAAAATCCAGATCAAAAAACTTTCAAAAGCAAAGTTTTAGTCCTTGAAATGATCTACAACTTCTCTGTTCAACTCAGATTCTGAATCCTCACAGTTTGAGAGATATTCTCTCTTGAAAATGACTATTTGCACTCAGAAACAAAAAAAAACAGTAGCAATTTCTCTTCCTGCTCCCTGCCTTACTTGCGTTGACCTGCCAAAGGACTTACCACGGCTGCACTAGTGCTTTTGATCAGTGGCCATGTTCACAGCCACACACCATACGGGTGGCAACCTTATCTAGATGCTCCCTGGTGGCTGCGTCTCTGACCTCCTCAACGCTTCTCCTGGTGGACAACCAATGCAGCTCTATACGCAGTAGCTCAAAGCCACTCACAAGCTGCACCTTATCCAAGCAGCCGTCCACCACCACCCACAGACTTGCGACCAGCCTGCACTCACATTGGCTTCACAAACCTGGGCTACTCCTCACCACAAGGTACACACACAAGACCCTGCTCTCTCTCCACTGCAAGCTCTATAGCCCACGACTGTCCACGGTGCTCACAACGCACCTCACGTTTTCCCGCGACTATCCCGGCTCGCTCTAGCACTCCTCGATTTTCAGCTTCTTCACATGCTTTGCCAGCTGCCCTAGCTCCTCCACGCTGGTCAAATCAAAGCTCCAACATGGCAATTTATTCATTTCAGCGCTGCTCACGCTTCTTCCACGGATGCACCCGTATCCTCTTTGCTCACGCTTCTTCCACGGATGCACCCGTATCCTCTCTGCGCTCAATTTCTTCTCTTCTCAGTGCTGCCTGCAAGTTGGGCTCTGCACCACGATTCTCTTACCTTAGCCGGTTGCACTCCTCTGCGCGCTCTGATACCAGTTGAAGAGGATCGAGGCGGAGCATACACACGAGAGGAGAGAGAGAGAGAGAGAGAGAGCGACTCGTATTTTTTTGTGGTAGCTCACACTACCTTATCTTTCTTTTCTTCCATTTATATATGATGGGCTAAATACCCATATACAGGGGCCTTTACCCCCAATAGTCTCCTCCTTGAGCGTGCCTCTGAGTTGGGACAATTGCCAGTAACGCCTCGGGACCCTCCTCAAACTCTTTCTTGTAGGATCTTCTATTCAATTCAATGGAGTTTTCAAGCAAAGAAAAGGCTTCAGCTTCTACAAATTTAATTATATTATCCTATAAATTTGTGATTGGTTTTATGTCTCCATGTTCATCAAGTTATGTGACAAAAGCTTGGAGTTCTATGTTCGTGCACTTGAGGAGTTTTCACATCAAGCAAGTACAAGCTGGAAGCATCACTATAAAAGGGGTTTTTATACTCTTTCAAATATGAATCAGGCAGAGTTCAGGCATACATCGAGCAGATAATAGAACAAAGGTATTCTAATCATATACAGAATAATTAACCACATGTTCCAACCATTAGGAAGACAAGTTACATCTTCCACACACGACTGGCGATGGCGGATATTTTCTCTGTAGTCTCCTCGCAATGGATTGACGATGGCGTGCTTGCTCTGCCCACCAACAGCAGCCCACCACTACAAGAGACTCACTCTTCTTTCTGTTGCGCTGCTGTATGTGTCACCTGCTTTCTTTTAGTGATGGTGATTCTGCTATATGCCACATTGCTGCTAGTGCTCTGACTACCTTGTGGGCGATGCTTTAACAGTACATAAGCTACCTCTTATGTGCGTTTACAGTGATGGCGATTTTGCTACGTGCCGCCTTGCTGCTAGTGCTCTGGCTATCCTGTGGGTGATGCTTGAACAGCACAGAAGCTGCCTCTTATGTGCGTTTACAGGCCATGTTATGGTCTGTTTATAGCCGGCTGCTGCAAACAGGCCATGTTATGGCCTTCTTGCCGCCTATGAGTCGTGCATTCTGTCTTTCCACTGCTCTTCTGTGAGAGATGGCTACTTGCTATTTTGCCTCTCTACACTGCAGGGTGTGTAATGCCTTGTCGATGCTGATGTATGCTGTAGTGTAGGGTCGAGTATGTCCTTGGGTATCTTCCTCGTTGATTATGGTGTAGGGTCGAGTATGTCCTTGGGTATCTTCCTCGTTGATTATGGTGTTGCCGAGTGAAGCTGCCAACTCTGTTGTTCTCACCGCTTCACAACGTTGCGCTTGCGTTCTCTGCTTAGGCCACGTAGAGAGTTGTCTTTAGCAGCACGTCACTGCCTCTCTTCTCCTTGAACTGCAGAGCTCTCCATTTTGTTTTGATCAGCGAGACAACATCTTCTTGACTGTGCTCCTTCAACTACTTTTGTGCTGCCAAGCTCTTCTCTTAAGCTGTTGGGTGCTCTTGCTCTGTTTGTTGTACGCACTACTTGAGCTTCTTCTTTCTCTTCTTCGATTTGTCTTTTAGCTGCTGAGCCTCTTGCTACTTCATTGGATGGTTTCTATGTTAATTCTTAGCTTGGGTGTAGCAGGTCAGCATAGACTCTCTCTTGATGATGCACCTCCTTTTCTTCTCTTTGAAAGAAGATTCGAGATTTGATGATTGATAGACCTGTTCCTAATGAGAAGCACAGCCGTGAGGACTAAAACATAAGATAATCCTAACCTAATCTAAGACTAAAACATAAGATAATCCTAACCTAATCTAAGACTAAAACACTTGCTTAATAAAACCTAATCATTTTCTAAAAATTGGAGAGCCTTACCCTAGCTCTGAAACCATGTTGACAACCATGGATCGAGCTCTCCTAATGTCAGAAGCACTTCCTAAATAGATACTAATCTAAACTAATTTAACATAATTAATAAGATTAATCTAAGGTGGATGTAATCTAAGTTTACTCATGATAATAATTTTGTGCAATAGACTTAAGCACAATTAGGTTACAAGATTAATACTTGTACTCATAAAGAGACTTGAGATGTGTGCAAGTGATATGATTCATTGCTTGAAATGGCCCTTTTTTATATAAGGAGGTACACCCTTGGGCTTGTATATCAATGTGGGATAAATCCCTTTGCTCATGTGGCTTCATGCTAGGCTTTGTACTTTCTTGGCTTACTCGACTCACTCCCTACCTCTTCCTTGTGCTCTTTAAAACCATATTTCTTAACATCTTTAAGATTACTATTTACATCAAAGGCCAGATCAAAAGGCATTACATGCACCAGTTTTGTACCCATGAACAGCAAGGCCCTTGCAAACAGGTCGACGACACTCTATCCTTTTAGGAACAGTTCATTGAAAAAACCTTTCCCAAGATAAAAAACTTGAGACAACTTTCTCATGAAAGATCTCGTCCTAAAGCCATTTCCCAATCTTGGCCTTGCTAGGCGGCTTCCCCGAACATAATAGAACCGCACTACACATTAAAGCCAATCTATCTTTTGACTCATTCTGATAGGATATTAACACATACCTTGCCACCACCACTGCGTAGGTTTTCTAGTTGATTTTGGGCATGTAGTCACACGAGGAGATCCAATCTTGCTGTTGCTTCTTCACAACACTATCACCTTCTTGTTTCTTCCACACTACTGTCTTTTCATCTCCTCTTCTGATTCGCAATCCCCCCATTCATCGTCTCCTGGTTCTTCCAACTGATGCCAAGCTTCCATCTTCCAAATCCTATCAACTCGCCCACTTGCATGTCCAAGACACACGCTAGCCACCACCTATCGTACGGGTGCATGCACTGACATGTGTAAGTTTCTTCCCCAAGACACCCCCACTACATGTCGTTAACATTTTCCCCTCCACATGTTCTTATAGGTTCCCCTTTTTTGTTTCTTATATATATACTTCTTTTTTAATTTATTTCCTTTCCCAAAAAAAAAGAAGATAAGAAGTCCTCACGCTTAGGATTGTGTTTCTAATACTTCTCTTTTCTTTTTACAATATGGCAAGTTCTTTTGTTCCTTTAACCAGTAGATGTAACAAATGAGTTATTGGTACATTCAAGAGATAGATGGAGGGCACTTCGTTTTGTTATGGGTCATCTAGAGCTTATTTCATGTGGCTCAGTAAAATTTGGTGGCGACAATGCCCACACCCTTTGCTCCACATTAACCAAGGAACCAAAGTACACCTCTTTGACATAAAATGTCGTAAAGCTTATGCCTTACATAGGAGATTTCACCCAATGACATGCTTACAAAGAATCTAAAGCTAGCAAGAACTGCTCAAGATCATGATGATATTAGATGGAGGACACTTTGTTTTGTTGTGGATCATCTAGAGGTTATTTCATGTGGCTCAATAAAATTTCACAGAGATGGTGTCGACGCCCTTTACTCCTCGTCAACCAAGGGACCCCCTTTGCCAGAGTCCGCCTCTTTGACATCAAAACTCATAAAGTTTATGCCTTATATAGGAGACTTCATTTGATGACATGCTTACAAAGAATCCAAAACCAATGAGAACACAAGATCATGATGCTATTAGATGGAGGACACTTTGTTTTGTTGTGGGTCATCTAGAGGTTATTTCATGTGGCTTAATAAAATTTAGCGGAACCAATCTCGACACCCTTTGCTCCACATCAATGGAGAAATCCCATTTGTTTTGCCAGAGAATGCCTCTTTAACATTTAATGTTGTAAAAGTTATGTCTTACATACGAGACTTCACTTGATGACATGCTTGCCATGAATCCAAAGCTGGCGAGAACTGCTCAAGATTATGATGCAACGAACTACTCAAGGTTATGATGCTATTAGATGGAGGATGCTTAGATTTTTTGTGGGTCATCTAGAGGTTATTTCATGTGGCTCAATAAAATTTGGCGAAGATAGTGCCGACACCCTTTGCTCCACATCAACCAAGGTACCCCCTTTTCTGTAGTATGCCTCTTTGACATTAAATGTCATAAAGTTTATACCTTACATAGAAAATTTCACCTGATGACATGCTTGTAAAGAATCCAAAGCCAGTGAGAACTGCTCAAGATCATGGTGCTATTAGATGTATTAAGCTACTCCACTCCACATAGACACAGAGTGGTTAATGGAGTGGCACTATTGTTGAAATCTTCTATTTGATTTGGCAAGATGGGTGCGAGTTTAATGCCAACTAAGCATAAGAGATGTTGGCTACCCTTGCCGGTAGACGACAATCTTGTGTTCTAATTACACTTGGGTTGTATGGTTTTCCAAGATGTTGCTCTTCTCTATAGCAAATTTCCTCCTCCATCATTTCATTCACTACTTGTAGGCCCCTAAAAAGGCAATGTTGTGAAAGTTCACTTTGGCATATTACCAAAACTAAGATCCGTATTTCTTGTTGATGGGACAGTATGAGCCTAATAGTGGTGGCATTACCCACTTAAGGGAACTCCCTATGCTACCTAGAATAGCTCTTTTAATGACAAAATACCTCTCTCTCTCTCTCTCTCTCTCTCTCTCTCTCTCTCTCTCTCTCTCTCTCTCTCTCTCTCTCTCTCTCTCTCTCTCTCCACACATAGTTTTCATTTATTTTTCCATGATGATCATATACCATGGACATTGTACTATAGGTTGTCTCATAGGCCCATTGAGCCTCTTGAAGAAGATATTAATAAAACTTTCTCTCTCTCTCTCTCTCTCTCTCTCTCTCTCTCTCTCTCTCTCTCTCTCTCTCTCTCTCTCTCTCTCTCCTAGCCCCACAGATCTAGGATCGAGATAGGCTGCATTTTTCATGATTGTATTTTCTATAGCATGCTACATAGATAGTCATGCATTGAGCCTAGATCTAGTTCTCCCACCTACTTAGCAATCTCTCATTCCACACATGGGACAAGTTATTGTATACTTTCAATTTTTAGTTTTCCTTTACGATGTCCATGGGACATGCACATTGTATGTAGGGGCTCCGAGCCCTAGTCGGAAGGTCACCCCAAGTAAGTATTTGGGGCAGTTCTTGACTCCCGACAAAGCCGAAGAGAGAGAGAGAGAGAGAGAGAGAGAGAGAGAGAGAGAGAGAGAGAGAGAGAGAGAGAGAGAGAGAGAGAGAGAGAGAGAATTAATTAAATTAAAAACAAATTTAAAATAATAAAATAGAAATAGAAAAAAGGTGAGAAAGATTATGGAGGAGATGTAGTGAGAGGAATTTAGCACATAAGGTAGAGAGAGAGAGAGAGAGAGAGAGAGAGAGAGAGAGAGAGAGAGAGAGAGAGAGAGAGAGAGAGAACGGATGGAGGTAGAGAGAAACAAAAATAGGGCGGTTCGAGACGAGCAAAACACGTGTGCCTATGCAAGCGCTGGCATGACACCATGGTGCTGAAAGAGTGTGCGTGAGCCTTGAGGGCATAATGCGCAACACGGAGCAGGTTGTGGGCGAAACGGGGTGAACACGTGGTCTGTGTGGGACATGAGAATTGTGAGTGACATCATCCTACTCACGCGAGAACACCAATTAAGTGGGAGACTTTATTAATCACAAGTTAATTTATGATTAATAAAAACCTACACAAAATGAATAGAGGAGAAAAGAGAGAGAAGAAGGGATGCCTCAGCATTAAAAGGCACGGGGAATTAACTAATTAAGGACCATGGGATCAACGGTGTGGAGGGGCTGAGGAATTGGGTAGAATCTGGGTTGTCCAAGCTCTTCTGCACAATGGATAATAGGAAATTATTTAGCTCTTTTGCACGGTGGATAGAATGGTGTAATGGTTAGGTTCTTTTGCACGGTGGATAGAATGGTGTAATGGTTAGGTTCTTGCCTCCTCATGTGTAGGTTGAGGGCTTGATTATCTAGTACTACACCTCTTTTTGTTTTTTTAAGTATTAAAAAAAAACCAAGGTAAGTTCCCATGCCCATGCCCACCCTAAGGTCATGCCCAGCCGAGTATACCATGCCCATGCCCAGCCAAGGTTACCATGCCCATGCCCATGCCCATGCCCATGCCCATGCCTGGCCGAGTTTACTATATTTGCCCAAGCTTACTATATTTGCCTGAGTTTACTATATTTTCCCAAGTTCACTCCGTGTGATCCTACGACCCACACCACCTCGATTTTCGTGTCCTTGTCCCCCACCCTAGATCCCATGGTGAAGGCCTTGTTACTTCCGCGTGCCTTTTAGTGCTGAGGGAAGGGATGGGGGAGCTCCGAACTTCGTGTCGGGGGCATTGTTTTTTGCACGGATCAAACCGACACGTTCACAACGAGATTGCTAACGTGTTTGTGGTAAAAAAATGATGCAAAAATAGCAGATTAATGCCTAATTAAAATCTTAAAAAAACTAAAAAAGTCTCCGAATTTCATGAAAATTAACAAAAACCTTCACAAATTGATTAAAAATTGATAGATTGGAAAGCAAATCAACAATACAAACACCAATAAGTGTTTGCAAAGCGCAATTCCTCGGCAACAACAATGCTAAGAATCTTGTCTCGCAAACCCACACTTCCCTACTAAGAAGTGGAGCATGCACATACTACATGTCGTTTGGAAACTTGCACACACACAAGGTAGCGGCAAAGTCACTACCGCGACAAGAGGTCGCCTTGTAACACAAATTGATGGGGCGGGGTGTGCCACTCACCTCGTGTGTTGCTGATTTGCCTTCGATTCTTGTGAGATGCGTGCTGTCAAAAATCAAACCAAGCTTGTGGCTCTTGGAACTAGATGTAAAAATGTGTGAAGTGGTTGATAATTTTCTTCAGGCCCTCGGAGGGAGGAGAGGTAGATAATGAAGATTTGGGACATTGTGTGTCCTTGACCCATCCTTGATTGTTTGCGATCTTTAGTTATCTTCTTTATAAGATTTTCCTAACATCCAAGGGCTTAGGATAAGTCGAGTTCTTGTTCTTCCATGTTAATGTGACAAGACAAGTATTGTTAATAGTGAAGCTAACTTCACGCTTCACTCAATCAATAGTATATGTGTGCTTGCACTGCCAATTACGATCGAGTAGCACATCTTTAGCCACTTCATCTGGGCTTGCAAGCTAGTATCACATCTTGAATATCCGAATTAATATACAAGGTGCCTTGACAAGAAGAGTAATAATTGGAGAAAGTTTTTAGAGTACTAGGAGTAGGAATTAGAGTAGGTTTACCCATAGCAAGAGACCCAAGAGAGTCATAGCATGTTGTTTAGTGAGTAACCTATATTCATTTCCCTCGATGTCTTTGTACTCATAGGCGAGAAAGTGGATGTTGAGGTGGTTGAAAACCATTGGATGTTTTGGCCTCACACTCAGATTATCAGTTAGAAACAACTTCTCTTTCCATTCTCATATAGTTAGAAACAACTTCTCTTTCCATTCTCATATAGTTAGAAACAACTTCTCTTTCCATTATCATATAGGCATATACGTCCTCTCAACCAAAAGGGATGGGTGTGTCAGAAGGTATTTTTCTACAATCATATCTTCTTGGGGCTTTGGCTCTCCATGGACCAAAGTTTTAGACATATTACTCAAAGACAAGGGTTTCATTTACACATGGAAAACTTCACTCATAGGCAAAGATTTATTTGGATTGAACCCTAGAGGTACTCCCCCCTTCCGAGGCTTTTATCGTTTTGGGGGAGGGAAGTTTAGGCACCTCTTGATAGATGTTGTCATTCCCATCAATGTAAGTTTGAAGTCTAGTGTGAGGGTCTGGCCTACATCCCACAACCGAATTGTTAGGCACACTCATCATTCCTTTAGCCCTCGTTGGAAGCGCTCACCTTGTCAATTTTTACCAGATAAGAAAATTTGGGGGTGACCTATGCTAACCTTAATCATTTTTAGGTATCTTGGCAGTCAAGATTTGGTGTTCTTAGGTTTTAAGCTGCCTTTCAAGTGGGGAGGTCTCTTCACGAGAGATTTCTCTTGGTCGCTCCGGGCCAAGACTTAGTCTTGAGGTGCTTCTTTTGAGATCTTGCTTTTGCCTAAACCGCTCTACATTGGTTGCAAAGTTGCCTCCACTTTGGTCTACCTTAGTGAGCACTAAGAAATATTGAGGATCTCTTTCGTGAAACTCGTCTTTAGGGACTAGTTTAAATAAGTTGTACATGATATCCTTGGTTTGGGGTTCCTAGATCATATTGAGTTCATGCCTCTTGGGAACTAAATATTGGTCATTTGGTAAGAACAAATCAAAGATCAATCCCTAAGCTGTTTGGAATAAAGGAGCATTGCCCTTTGGGGAGGATTCGTACACTATACAACACTTATCTGTGTGATAGTAGGATCTAGAGACACTTCCTTACCCTTGTTTACCTTGCCATGTAGTACTAAGCCAAAGGGGTTTCCTCTCTAGGTCTCACAATGCTAGGGTTGGGTCTTTGTTGTGAAAATGTGTCTTGGGAAGGACTTGGTTTGATTTTCTAATTTGTAAGCATGCCATGTGAGATTTAGCATCTAAATCTAGGGCATGCTAATAGATGGCACCCTCTTTGTCCTTGTAGAATTTTCGTTGTGTACAATGCGATTCGAATTCAACCCATTCCCTCACAAGGCTTAAATGAGATGATTGTTTATCCTCAACAAAGAGTTGATCTTTTCTATCCACAAATATGTTGTCCAGACTTTGTTATGGTCATAATGGCATAGGAATACATGTGGATGTCTCAGCTCATTATTTTCATCTTCCTATGCTCGCTCTTCTCTTTCCTCTTTGCTATCAAAATCATAGTAGGTGTAGTCCAAATCACTTGTGTCACTACCCATCTTTGATAGTTTTTGGTCTTGGTATGATCTCACAAATAAAGGAAGAAGGATAAAAGTTTAATGAGTGAAATACCTTTTTACAATCGGCCCTCTCAATCTTTAGGAAAGGATTTCCTAAATTTTTATCAATCAATTAAGATAAGGACAATTGTACTTGTGAACCCTTTCTTAGTGGTTTTATTATGAATGATTGTTGATGGAAACTCAATTAATGAATTTTTAGCCCTTAATGTGAAGTTCTTAATAGAATTTTGATAGTTTTTCTCCAATTTTTAGCCATGGGTATTGAACATGAAAATTCCCTTTTTTTAGGAGCATGATTGGTCTATTGGGGGTTGCAAGGACAAGTTCATATTTAAATCACATGAAAATAGTGCCAATGTCCAAGGGGCATGTGGTTTCGGGAACTCTTTTAATTTTAAGAAAATAGTGTTCATCACGTGAGAGCATTCCGTGTGTATGAACAACGGGCACAAGTTTGTTGGACATTCTAGCCTATGTGCATAGGAGCCAGTGTGTGATGTCTAGTCACTATGTTTTGTTTTTGGGAAGGCCCCCTTAAAAAGTTGTAGCTAGATTTGGCGATCATGTCCCAATATGAGGTACATGAACTAGGACTATACTTTATATACATGATATGTACAAAGTAAAGTTTTAGGCCTTAAATACATATATTTTAAAAATTTTGGTGATTTTTTGAGAGTTTATGGCAACCATTTACTATTTTTTAATGATTTTTAAATTTTTGGGTGACAAATTTCAAAAAAGTCAAAAATTAAAAAATCCAAAAAAATTACCTAAAAATTAGGCATGATCCTAAAATTTTGCCAAAATTTCCCAAAAAAACACTGATGTGAGTGCTGAGAAGGGGGGAGGGAGGCGGTATTCCACTTGCAGGCCTTAAAACTAAGTCATTTTTTACTTATTGCTGCTCAAGGCAGTACCAATCACCACCCTTTAGGAGGAACCACCATCTAAAATAGAAGAACCACCGGTAGCTCTATCATGACCTTGCCACCTACCACCACTAGTGGCACCACAAATTTTTGGCTAATCATAACTAATTTTTTTCCTATCGTGGAATCCTGATCCTTTATGTTATTATTGTTTCTTAAAACATTATTGTCATCTATATCCTTTTATTGGAATTTTACATCCTAATTCCCAAGTTAACTTTTTACCAATTCTTGGTGGAATTTGGTACCTTTTTGAGCTGAAGCATTTATGACGGCCAACGTGGATAGGAAATTGCTAACTATCCAAAATCACTATTTCCTTTGCACTAAGATCGCTTATTATAGCTGAATTCTAGATACATGGCAACAACACTCATGGCCTGCTTAGCCTAGGGGAGTTATAATCAACTCTAATTTTCTTTAAAAAAACCAAAATTTACCAATTTCTTAGCAAAAATCACAATTGCACTCACCCTTCTATGGTTGATACTTGAAAATGTCCACTAATCCTTCAAAAATCTACAAATAAACATGATTAGAGGCACATTGTGAGCATATCTAGCATTAAATTGAATCAATTCTTTATGGATCTTTAAGCTTAAACTTAGTTATTAGTTATTAGTGAAAATTAGTTGATATGTTTAATGCCCGACCTCAAGGGAGCATAGCTCAACCTCAACAAGGAGGTTTTGTGATGCAAACAACAACCTTTCTTCTTCCACCTTATTTGCACACCATAGCCACACCTACAACATACACACATTTAAATGTCACTAATGTTGCAATTGAATGCAACTCTTCAAGAAGCTGCTCTACTCCACTAGCTTAGGTAAGGCGTTCCTCCATGGCAACGGCGCCATTGTGAAGTTTAGTGTCATGAGAATATATTTTAAGTCCTCTAGAAAAATATTATTTATCCCCTCTTGAGTAATTTGGGGACGCCTAGATTACTCTTGCGTCATGCCGGCTAGGTTAATATCGTGGGTGACACCACTATAAATATTAATACGTGCGGTATATGACGTATGTTTGAGGCCACCTATGATTATTTCAGTTAGGTTTGTATGGCAGGATGATTCCTGGGGTACTTACGCCTGGTAGTCATGAGTTAACACCATATTAGAGAATATGAGAATTTCCCACAAGTTTGGGACACGTGGTCAAAAGTTTGGATTAACCATAACTTGAACACCACTAATCCAAAATGAGCGCTTTATAGCTCTTCAGATTCCATTTTTCAAGCGCTTTCCAACGATAGGTCATATGATAGGGTTTTGAGAAACTTACAAACATGTTATCCATGTCCCCTTTTTTAAGTATTCAAAAATGGGAATTGGGAAATTCCCAAATTCACTAATATGGTGTTAGTTGTGATGATTTGTGCCTGTTTAATATTTGTGGGATTAATTTAATAATTAATTGGGCTTATATTTTCAGGTGATAAAGACTATGGAAATTGAAGAGTTTACTTTGGAAGAAATGTCTTGGTTCATCACATTTCATTTTTGGCAAGCATAGTAGCTTGTAACCTTATCAAATGATTTTTCCATTTTGAACTTTAGGAAAGATACATTTATTTATGTGGAATTTATTAAAGCCTATGGCTTTACCCTAGTCCCAATTTGACACTCTATTTTTGTTAAAGAAGAGTGCCGTGCTCTCTAAAAAGCACATCTTGTATATTTTGGGAGCTATGGCCTAATTTTGGTGAAAAAGAAAGCTAATAAAGAAACACTCTTGTGTGGGGAGAGGCCACGCACAAGAGGGGGAAAGATTGCACCCAATATGGTCTATGAGCTAAGTATTTTTAATTTTGTTTAAGTGTTTAAATTCCAATTGATTTGATTTAGTTGAAGCTTACAAGCAATGGTTTTTATGATTGAATTAATTCTCTACTCTTCCACAATCAATTCCTAGAATAAGATTCCGGTTGCAGTGGTATCAGAGCTTGGGCTAGGAGATTTGTGGAGAAGGTAGGAAAGGGCTTCAACTTCTCAAAAATCAAGAAAGTGCAGGAATTTATCCAGTGGACAGAAGGGTGTTTTGTAGGTCTTTACCCAAAGGTCAAAGATTCAAAACTAGATCTACTCTCAAACCCACTCACCACCCTGCAAAACCATCCCTCTCTATCAAAAAGTGGTTTTTCCAAATACTTAGTGAAATCAAAATCTGAACGTATGGATGAAATCCTCATAGCAGCCAAAAACCTCACGGGTATCTCTCAGAAATCAGAAAGCTTCAAGCATGAACAAATCTATAATGAATGGAGCAGATAAATCTATGTAAGAGCCATCAAAAAAATCACAAGAAACTTTTGGAGAAGGAGGCACACGGCGGCAGCCTGCCGGCACAAAACGGCGTGGAGAGGAGATTAAAAAAAAAGCTTAATCCCAAAGCTTAATCCTCCATAAGCCTAATCACCTCCTAATCCTAATCTACTCTTACTTTTCCCAATTCCCATGCAAGTCACATCACTTTTTGAACCTTTACTTTTCCCTATTTTCAAATTTGAAGAGAAATTCAAAGGTTTCCAATTCTGAAAATTTCTGGGTGCAGAAAAGTGATTTACAGGTTTTAAAAAGCTTGAAAATTGCCTAGAAAAAGCCAAAAAATTCTGAAATCGCTTCTGAAAATTTTTAAAAAATTTTAGAAAATATTACAGAGATTGGGCAAGGTTTACAGGACTGTTTCAGCAGGTTTCAAAGTGCAGAAAAACTATTTCATCAACAATTCGACTAGCCCAAGACTCTTGAATCACGCGGAATCATTCGGGATTTGTTTGAGGCGATGAGAATTCAATTCAGCCATTGAACAACGTCTTTGTTCAGCTTCAACCAAGATCAAATTGCGGGAGAAAAACAAGATAAGTACTTATTTTTGCTTTATTTAAATACATCAAATAAAGTAAAATTTTATTTATCTACATCATTTGCACAAGCACTATGGCAGATTTGCCTATCTCGCCATCAATTCAAGAGCAACTCCTTTCTTTACAATGTCAAATTGTAGAAGAAAGAGAGAAGCATATTGAATTGGAGAGACAGCTCTCGAGTCGTAGACGCAAGCGTGACTCTTCGCTATCTTTTGATGAAGAAGATGACACTATTCAAAGGGCTGTAAATGCTACATTGCAAGCACAAAGGTCACAAAAAGAATCCAAGATTAGTCGGAAAGCTTTCACATTTCAAAATTATGATGGAAAGAAGGATGCTAGGGTCATTTTAGCTTGGCTTAGTCAACTAGATGACTATTTTTCTAGAGAAAAATTTTCAGAGAGTGATAAGATTAAATGTGCAATCAATCATTTGGTAGACAGTGCAGCTTTATGGTGGAGTGTAGTAAAGCAAGGTCGTGACAAGCCAGATTCTTAGAAAAGATTTCAACAGCTGGTTAAAAAGCATTTTTTACCCTCACAATTCAAGTCCAAAGTTAGGTACCAATGGGACACTTTGCATCAATTGGAAAAGGAAACTATGTCACAGTATGTAGAAAAGTTCTGGAATACTTTATTACAGGTGCAGGTTGTGGATAGAGTCAGCGAGAAGGATCAAAAAAGGAAGTTCATATCGGGCCTTACCATTAGGGCCGATGTGAATATGTTTCGACCTCATTCACTATCTTCTGCAATATCTTTGGCAACTAATTCAGAACGTAAAAATGGTTTTCCTAAAGAGATTAAAGCACATGAGGGTACTTCTTCTAAACCATTTACTAAATCCTTTTATGCTTCAAAGAAGATGTATAAACCAGGTTATGACAAAGGCAAGGATGAGGCTAAAGGCAATATGAGTACCAATAAGAAAGTCAATGGTGGCAAACCGAAGACATCTCCTATCAAATGTTTCAAGTGCCACAAAGAAGGTCACATAGCACCGAATTGTCCGGAGCGTACCAAGAATCCAGCAACAGCAGCAGCTCGAGTCAACATGATTGAAGAAGAGGACAACGAAGAAGAATCATTCAAGCAAGAGGGTAATTCCGATCCAGATTACTCAGAACAAGAAGGTAAACCTCATGTTCATTCTTTGCTTAAAATAAAAGGAACGATAAATGGACATGAAGTTCTTATTTTGCATGATGATGGTAGTACACATGATTTCATTTCCGAAAAGGTACTTAAAGCATTAAATCTTCATTCTTTACCTATGCATTATAAAGTCAAAGCAGCATTTACTGGAACAAAGTATAATTGCATGCAAGAGGTGAAAGATTTGGATTTATGCATCAAACCTTTAATAGAAGACTTGCTAGAGAGAGGCCTTATTCGACCTAGTAGTTCACCTTTTGGAGCTCCAGTACTTCTTGTTAAGAAGAAGAACGGAACTTACCGAATGTGTGTAGACTATCGTGCATTGAATAAGATTACTGTCAAGAACAGATATCCTATTCCTAGGGTAGATGATCTTCTTGATAGGCTTAGAGGATCAAAGGTCTTTAGCAAGATTGACCTAAAGTCTGGGTATCATCAAGTTTGTATGACTCAATATGACATTTTCAAGACAGCTTTTAGAACCCAAACTGGTCATTATGAGTTTTTGGTTATGCCATTTGGTTTGACCAATGCTCCAGCTACTTTCAGCCGTATGATGCATCGTATATTCCTTAAGTTTCAAAGTTTTGTTATAGTGTTCTTTGATGACATTCTTGTTTTCAGCAAGGATCGACAAGAGCATGAACAACACTTGGAACAAGTGTTCAACCTTTTGAGAGAAAATGAATTGTATGTCAATCCTGAAAAGAGTTCTTTCTTTCAAGAGGAGATTGAATACTTAGGTCATATAGTGTTGGCTGAAGGGATTCGTGTAGATCATAAGAAAATTAAGTGTATTGCTTCTTGGCCTACGCCTAGAAACATACATGATCTTAGATCTTTTCTTGGCTTATGTAGTTATTATAGGAAGTTCGTCAAGAATTTTGCTTGTATTGCTCATCCTTTGACTGAACTCCTTAAGAAAACTACAAATTTCAATTGGACTGAAAAGCAAGATAAATCTTTTGCAACACTCAAGAATGCTTTAACACAAGCACTAGTTCTAACACTACCTGATTTTCAAAGACCATTCTTTATAGTAGTGACTGATGCTAGTGGCAAAGGATTTGGAGCTGTTCTTATGCAAGACAACCATCCTATTGCTTATCAAAGTAAAAAGCTTAAGCCTGCAGAGCAAAATTATAGCACTTATTACAAGGAATTAGCAGCAGTAGTGCATGCTTTGAAAATCTGGAAGCATTACCTAATGGGCTCTGAATTTCTTATCAAGACAGACCAACAAAGCATTAGGCATTTGCTTACACAACCTCTTATTTCAGATAGGCATATCAAATGGGCAGCTTTCATTCAAAGTTTCCAACCTATGATTCAATATCAACTTGGAAAAGAAAATGTTGTTGCCGATGCTTTGAGTCGAAGACTAAATATCAACAACATTTTTATAATTGAAAGTGAACCATTTGTACTTATGAAAGAAACTTACGAAGTTGATCCAGATTTTACTCAAATATGGATCAAATTGCGTGAAAACAATTGGACACCACAAGGAAGTTATTCTCATAATGATGGCTATCTTTTCTTTGAGAAAAGATTGTGTGTTACTCAACCTTACAGACAGCTTGTCTTGGAAGAGATGCACCAACCACCATTTGTGGGACATAGAGGAGTTTCCGCAACACTTCAAGTAGTTTCTCGAGAATTCTATTGGCCTCATTTGAAGAATGATGTAGCTAAATTTGTAGCTGAATGTAACATTTGCCAAAAAATTAAAAGCTACAAAGGCAAAGCTTTAGGATTGCTTATGCCTCTACCTATTCCTGATAGACCATGGGAACAAGTGTCTATGGACTTCATTACTGGCGTCCCTACTACTTCCAGTCACCATGACATGATTTGGACAATAGTGGACAGATTTAGTAAGCAAGCCTATTTCATTCCATGTAAAAGGACACTAACTTCTCAGCAAGCCGCGAACATATTTGTTAAGCAAATTTTTGTTCATCATGGTCTACCCAAAGTGATAGTTTCTGATAGAGATTCTAAATTTTGTAGTCACTTTCGGGTTGCTCTTTTCTCAAACTTAGGCACTAAGTTAGATTTTTCCACGGCTTTCCATCTGGAATCGAATGGACAAACCGAAGTTACAAATAGCACTATCTTAGATATGCTTAGAGCCTATGTTTCCCAGCAACCTAGTGCATGGGATAAGTACATACACCTACTCCAATTTGCTTATAATAATACTCCTCATACTGCTACTGGTCGAGCACCATTTGAGATTATCTATGGAAGAGCATTGCCTGTTCTGGCTACTAGACTCTCTCATAAGGTTGAAGCTGTCGACCAATATGTTAGAGACTTTGATCGCATTCTATCTGAAGTGCGTGATTGTATTGCAAGAGCTCAAGAGAAGTATACATCTTAAGCAAATAGGAAGCGTAAAGATTTTTCATTTCAAGAAGGTGATTATGTACTTTTGAGAATTGAAAAACGTCGATTAAAGAGTGTGGAAAAATTCCCTGTAGTGAAGCTAGCGCCTAGATATTATGGGCCATTTAAAATCCTTCAAAAGATTAATGATGTGGACTATAGACTAGAGCTTCCATCTAATTGGAATATCCACAATTCTTTTCATATCCATCTCTTGAAACCTTTCCGAGGAACACTTCCTACTCACCCAACATATGAGGAACCACCTCTTATTGAAGGAGAGGAAGAAGTCTTAGTTCCTGATGCTATCATTGACCAAGAGATAACAACAACAAGGACAGGTAATTAATACTTCAAGTATCTTTTGACTTTCAAGAATCATCCACAAGAAGATGCTAAATGGATGCCTGAGAAATTTTTTCGAGTTTACCCTGAAATTCTTCATTCTTTTCAAATCCAGCAAATCCGCAATTGAGGACAATTGCAAACTCAAGCAAGAGGGATGTCATGAGAATATATTTTAAGTCCTCTAGAAAAATATTATTTATCCCCTCTTGAGTAATTTGGGGACGCCTAGATTACTCTTGCGTCATGCCGGCTAGGTTAATATCGTGGGTGACACCACTATAAATATTAATACGTGCGGTATATGACGTATGTTTGAGGCCACCTATGATTATTTCAGTTAGGTTTATATGGCAGGGTGATTCGTGGGGTACTTACGGCTGGTAGTCATGAGTTGGTGATGATTTGTGCCTGTTTAATATTTGTGGGATTAATTTAATAATTAATTAGGCTTATATTTTCAGGTGATGAAGACTATGGAAATTGAAGAGTTTACTTTGGAAGAAATGTCTTGGTTCATCACATTTCATTTTTGGCAAGCATAGTAGCTTGTAAACTTATCAAATGATTTTTCCATTTTGAACTTTAGGAAAGATACATTTATTTATGTGGAATTTATTAAAGCCTATGGCTTTACCCTAGTCCCAATTTGACACTCTATTTTTGTTAAAGAAGAGTGCCGTGCTCTCTAAAAAGCACATCTTGTATATTTTGGGGGCTATGGCCTAATTTTGGTGAAAAAGAAAGCTAATAAAGAAATACTCTTGTGTGGGGAGAGGCCACGCACAAGAGGGGGGAAGATTGCACCCAATATGGTCTATGAGCTAAGTATTTTTAATTTTGTTTAAGTGTTTAAATTCCAATTGATTTGATTTAGTTGAAGCTTACAAGCAATGGTTTTTATGATTGAATTAATTCTCTACTCTTCCACAATCAATTCCTAGAATAAGATTCCGGTTGCATTTAGCCTCGTCACTCAACTCACAAGAAGCGATCCTCAAGAGAGGTATGAACCTCTTGATTGTTGCTATATAGGACTAAGGAAACAACCTAGAGAACCCGGCTAGGGCATGGAGACATCCTACAAATAGGAGAGTCAAAGGGTACTTCTCCCTTCTACTATGGAAAAGAGGAGAAGCCATGGAGACAGCTACCTCTCCCTACTACTACTCATTGTTGCTATATAGGACTAAGGAAACAACCTAGAGAACCCGGCTAGGGCATGGAGACATCCTACAAATAGGAGAGTCAAATGGTACTTCTCCCTTCTACTATGGAAAAGAGGAGAAGCCATGGAGACAGCTACCTCTCCCTACTACTACTCATGTGTTCTCACTCACTCCCTCTCAATGCAAGCATGAATACACTCAAGAATGCAAACTAGCAAGGCGTGCATGATGCAAAGCAAGAAAGTGCACACAATCACACCACACATACATACTAACAAGCAAGAGCATACACGCAACAAAGGTACATACTAACAAGCAAGAGCATACACGCAACAAAGGTACATACTTACATACATGGGCAAGAAGATGAGAGAAGAAGAGGTTAACTGCCATGAAAGATTAAGGGAACTTCTCCATTCACCAAGCCAAATAGTGAGAGAAGAAGAGGTTAACTGCCATGAAAGATTAAGGGAACTTCTCCATTCACCAAGCCAAATAATGAGGTTCACACGTACAATGTTGCCTTTGTACATAGGGTTAGGTTTTCACAAATGATTGGCAGCCCAAGGCCTTTGGGACACCTACATGGGTTGACATTATGCTGGGCTTCCTATCTCGCTATGCAACTAATCTTGGCCACGACTTGGAACTCATATAGAGCCGATCAACATTACATAGCACCATATTGTATAAATAATACAAAGGTCAACCTTGAATTAGGAAAATGTATGGTATATGCGGTGAAAATAGACACTCTCTCTCATCACATAGTGTTTACATTTTTTAATATCTAACATGTTGAACACAAAATATTGACCTCCTTTACTACTCACTTTGAATAATTATGTTGGATAAAAAACTTTTAGAATATCAATAAAAGATATGCGAGACTTATGATCGTATTGTACTAATTGACATTTGTTAACTCCTAAATCAAATATGTATACTTATTTTTTTAAGAAGTAGAGAGGTGGTAAACTCTACATGATAGAAGGTCTCACCTTCAAAATTAGGGAACATTTATGTGGATTCTTATACTTGAACTTAACAAGATTCATATATTTTATGCTTAGATTTCCTTAAAAATACCTTCATTATCTTTGGAAGATGATATAATCCTAAATATGAACATGCTTCTAACAATTGCTTTTAGAACATCAATCTATCTATATTCTAAAGGCAAGTTTTTGGTTATGAAATAACCATACAATGGCAATCAAGCTAATTGAAGCACTCGAGCTTAGGTTTCACTCACTAGTCCAAAAACATTCAATTTTACAAAGATCTTCTAGTTTAACTAGGCTAAAACCAAACATGGATAATGCTTAAATGTAACATGTATTGCCATGTGTGCATCATTGATTTCAGAGATGCCAAAGATATGCCATCCTTTCTTTTGAATCACTTTCCTCACAACATTATAGTTAACTAAACCCTAAACCATTACACATATGAGTGAAAGCTTAAGGTATATGAGCTAAAAAGCTTTCGGATTTGATTTGTTAAGCAAATGTTTATCGCTTTTTCAACATTTCATATTTTTGGTGTATTTAAAGTTCAAAACTCTATGGAGTTTTTTAAAGGCATGCATTTCAAGGAAAAAATTCTATCTATATGTAAGAGTGTTCATGCTTGTTCTCTTCTAAGACCATCTATGTGTGAGCAATTTTTGTATAGTAATGTAAAAGCCATAACTTCAAAAATAATGCTCCCACATGACTACATTGATTGATATTTTGGCATTCTACATGAGGGAAAAAGTTGTTGAATGCTTTACAAAAGATCATTTCTCTCCTCATCTTTAGAGTTGGTAACACCTTCTTCCACTAGTCAAGCTAGAAAACTAAACGTTTATGAAAAGTATCTCAAGTAATGTGTCTCTTTTCATGGGGTACCTCTAGTCTTAACTTGCACACAATGCTATATGTGTCCCAAGTATGCTAAATGAGTGGAGAGAGAGAGAGAGAGAGAGAGAGGTGAAAGATGCTCTCATGTGGGAGGCACGTCCTTGGAAAACTTGCTTGGAATCTATAGTGGTTGTCAGTAAAAAGAAAGAATTCAAAAATATTCCGAACCATGTTAAGTGTCACAAAAATTATGTTTCTATCCAAAAAAATGACAAAGGGTCATTACCTACATGTTTGATTAAAGGAAAGAGTCATGATATGTGGAGTTCTAGAATCAAGCTTGAGACCCATGATATGGAAAAGGGTAACCAAGAGAAAGAAGTAAATTAGTTGAAATTATCGTTGCATTGTTTTTTTTGCAAAGAAAACAAAGCTATCCATTGCTAAGGGAAATATAAATTAGGGTATTGCACAATGAGTGTTTATGCTAAACCTTGATTGCATTAAGTGAAGAATAGGCTCATAAGTTAATGGTGGAAGTACATTAAACGTATAGTTTTTTTCCAAATCGTCGGAGAAAATTTAAGTGCGAGAAGGTGGGGCAAAAGGAGTAGATCCTCTTGCCTTGTTGCCCAATAGTGTTCGAAAAAAAGGTTTGCTTTAGCTTAACTTTTTAGTCAGTTCAAAATCCAAGATGACCGGTCCAAATTTAGTTGAGGTGGAACTAAGCCTACAGTGAAAATGGCCAAAATAGTGTAGGATTTTAAAAAATAAGTGTATTTCCTTCAAATTTCCTACTAGCTAAGAGGCGAAGAGGAAATGTGTATGTCTAGTGTGTCACAAATAGTGTTGCCCAAGCCCTTCTAAGGGGTGTGTTAAGTCAATATAAATATAAGCATATCATACATAAATGTAAAGTCAATTAGATTGTAAAGTCAATTAGAGTGTTGAATCAATACATACAAGGAAGAAAAAAAACAGTAAGAATCGTATGAAAACAGTATTAAAATTTTAAAAAGTAAGGTTATTATTGCAAATTTCTCCACATCAACTGTATGTTCTTTCTGATTTAGTTCGTGATTGACTGGCTGAACCGGTAATTCATTGGACAGGCGTACACTTCCCGGTACGTTGTCTACACAAAAGCTTTAGTGCCAGCACAGTCTCTTTTCTCTCTCTCTCTCTCTCTCTCTCTCTCTCTCTTTCTCTCTGTTCTCTCTCAATTAAGTTTTTAACCCACATTTTGCCTAGCGCCAGTGCTCTCAGTGCTAGGTGGGCGGCTTTCTCTCTCTTCGGGAAACGCATGTTTTGGGCAAGGCCAGGTTGTCCCGCTATTTCTTTTCTCTCGTACTTGGGCAATGGCGACCAGCTAATCTTTCTCTTCTCTCTCTCTCTCTCTCTCGGAGGTTTCTCTGGTGTAGTGCTGCACATGCTGCACGATTCCCGGCTCTTGCGACATCGCCCATGAAGAAGATCCAAGTAAGTCTTGCCTGTTTTTTGTGCAGCATTACAAAACAGGCAAAGCTAGGGTGATTTGATCCGGAATCAGGGAGATTGCGAGCGCAGGGGCCGATCCCTTCTCATGGGGGGACTTGCATTGTCTTGATATATGAGATGAGGGCACCCTCGCCTCTGTTACTACCAACGTGCATCAAACGTGGTCTTGAAGCTAATCACATGTCAAATGCTGCATTGTAGGGGATCCAAGGAGCGCTCCTGCGGGCTTTCCTTGCCCGGATGTTCCTTCTCTATGGGGTTATGGGTACCTTTGCCATGGCCGCGTCCTTGGCTACAAGCTTTCCAAGGAGTCTTCGCAGCATCAAGGATGTGTGCAACAATGAACTGGCGAAGTATCCAAGGCCGCATAGTGTGACAATCACCGAATTCGGTGCGGTGGGCGATGGGGTGACCATCAACACACATGCATTCCAGAATGCGATCTTCTACCTCAACTCTTTTGCGGACAAAGGAGGCGCCCAGCTCTACGTTCCTGCTGGAAAGTGGCTAACAGGAAGCTTCCAGCTTATCAGCCATCTCACATTGTTTCTGGACAAGGATGCGGTCATACTAGGATCGCAGGTACACACTCTGTCTCCTCCTCCCCTGCTCCTTATCGCATTTGTTCTCACTGCATAAACTCATCCTTGGATGCTCCATGTCACTAACTAGCTTCTTGCTAATTGGGCTCCAGTGACGAAAAGTAAAGGCAACCTTGAAAGTCATCCGGGATTTTTGACAAAAATCCATAAAAAAAATGCTGGGATTTATGATTAAAATGCCCTATTTCTTGTCCAGATCCACATGTTATGCACATCTTGTCTTACTGATTTCTGGAGTAGGGGAGTGGTGCACATGTCTTAAGCCTAGTGCTTAAGGTTTTAAGCTCAAGCAAGAGGTCTGTTTACATTTAGTTAGTGAGGTTTCTTATAGTTCTCTGTATTAAATGCCTCAAGAGGCTCCAGGCCATAAAACTAATGTGTGTTTTATTGCAGAACTCCAGAGTTTTAAGTACATTTTGTTTCAAAACTTCAGGACCCAAATTTGTGGCCAGTCATTGATCCACTGCCCTCGTATGGGCGAGGACGAGAGCTGCCTGGTGGAAGGCACATGAGCCTTATATACGGGCACAACCTTACCGATGTTATAATCACAGGTGGGCAAACAAGAGCTTAAATAAATGTTATCTGAGCAGGTGTGTGTTCTTAGCATGGATTCAATCACTTAAGGGGCTGGGCTTCTTATAGGTGACAATGGAACCGTCGATGGCCAAGGGGCAGTATGGTGGGAATTGTACCACAACAAGAGTCTAGATTTCACCCGTGGTCCTCTGCTTGAACTTGTGGACTCGGAGGACATCATCATTTCAAACTTGACATTCAAAGATTCGCCATTTTGGAACATCCATCCTGTATATTGCAAGTTAATCTCATAAGTCTTTTCTGTATACTCTTTGGCAACTATTCCTGGAATGCTGTTTCAAGTTTAGTATCGTGCTCATGACAATGCTTTTACAAGGTCTTCTTGTTTGTTGGGTTTGTGAAGGAATGTTCTGGTTCAGAATGTCACCATTCTAGCCCCACGGGAATCACCCAACACGGATGGAATTGATCCAGGTATGTCTGAAGTAATTTGCCGCTTTTGATGTAATTTTGGGAAATGTGACTTCACAAAAGGTCTTTGCCTAGGCATACCCTTGCATCCGAAGTCTTGTGAGTGAATGAGGTTGCTCCCTGCTCCCAATCCTGATTCCAGTGTTTGGATGATGACTGCTGTCCCAATTTGTAAGCTAACATTAACAAAAAATGCCCATTTATTCTGTGGGATTTTTTCTGCAGATTCAAGCTCTGATGTTTGCATAGAGGACTGCTTTATCAGCAATGGAGATGACCTGATCTCAATCAAGAGCGGTTGGGATGAATATGGTATTGCGTATGGCCGTCCAAGCTCAAATATTGTGATTCGCCGCATCACTGGGGATACTCGTTCAAGTGCAGGCATTGCCCTGGGCAGTGAAATGTCTGGGGGGGTTTCAGATGTCTATGTGGATGACATGGTAGTTACCCATGCAAGCGCAGGGATCCGCGTGAAGACTGCAAGAGGGAGGGGTGGTTATGTGAAAGATATATACATCTCGAACATCAGCATTTCAAATGCCAAGTTGGCTATTGAATTCACAAGTTTTTATGGTGAACATCCTGATTCCAACTATGACCCTGATGCTCTACCAGATGTGGAGAGGATAGCGATCGAAAATGTGGTGGGTTGGAATGTCACACGAGCAGGCAATTTTCAGGGTATCGAGGGGTTGCCTTTTCGGGAAATTTTTCTGACAAACATCTCCATAAATGTAACGGCATCGACTCATATTTGGAACTGCTCATTTGTGGAAGGATATTCTGAATGTGTTTATCCTGAGCCATGCATGGAGTTGCAGAGCCAGGGCAGGGCCATTTTGCCTTCATGCTCCAATAGAGGTGATAGCAAGTGCGCAGAAATTTAAGACAAAGACTACCCTGTTTATGGTAACAAGCCTTTGGTGCTCATAGTCTAGCATGATAGATTGGCATTTAGAGCTCTGCTTAAGGGTTATCACAATTCCCTAGGTTCTCACCTCAATTTTTTAACATTCTTTTTGGACCTTCACCAGGGATATGCATGTGCCATTCACTGTGTGTACAGAAAACAGAAAGATTCATATTCATGCGCCCACCTTTGCTGGATGTATTGGGACAGTTGATCGTGAAGTTTGAGAGTGCAGTTATCTGTCTGGCAAAGAGTAGGTGTTTGCATCCGCAGCGTTTTTGGAGGAAACCTTGTGCATTTAATCAGGAACACTGTGCTGTGGGCTGGGCTGTGTATATAGCTCAGCAGATTTATTTCCTTTATTTATTCTTTTGGGATTTTTCAACAGCCCCAGGATACTAATGTTGGATGTCACAACAAGGAGCCATTTAACACTTCCTCACTTGCAAAATCACAGGCACATGTGCACACACTCCCACAACCACATTTACCTCTTGTTGAATCTATCCGGTACTTGGGGGCAGTGGTGTTTCTTCTGCAATATGCACACCTAATCGACAGAGCTATCCTTAAATGTTGTGCAAAGCAGGTGGTCCATGTCTTAGCAGGAAGTGCAAATGGGTGTTACTGAGCCTTGAGGCTTCACAGTTGGACTTTATTTGTCATGTTTATGTATGTTATGTATGCTAGCTATATCTCATTGTCTCTTTTAACCTTTTGTCATGCATATTTATGACTCTGTTATTGAGCAACTTCATGCATTCATCAACACTTTGATGTACTACTGGTATTACTTCTCAACCCACTTGATTGAGTGACTATTTGCAATGCTGGCCCACTTAGATCTCTTGCCCTGGAAGAAGTGCTGCATGCTCACAAGCAAAAGTGAGGGTCTTTCAGCTCCCTTGGTGTGAAGCCCAAGTGGGCATTGCATGGCATAGAAGCAACCTGCATGTATCTCGATATGTACAGTCAGCTTCTTGGCCAGTAAATGATAGCATTTTTTCTGTTTAGTATGGCTTCTTCAAGGGATTTGTATGAAGGGACCCTCTCCACCTCAGAGACATGTGCTACATCAGGAGTGGCAATGAATACATAAAGCACAGCAATAATAAACACATGGCAGATGAGCTTGCAGAATCCAAGTGGTGGAAAAGTTTTCTGGTCTGCCGCCTCATGCAATCAGTTTATGAAATTGCCGGTTCAAATTGAAGGTAGAGGTAGCTCTAAATCATCAGAAAGCAATAATGAAATCCAAAAAAGCAAGGTTTGTTTCTTTAAATTTCTGGTCGGAGAAAACGTGAAAGGAAATGTGTATGTTTAAAATCATTTTTCTCGCACACTGACAATTAGAAGGGCTATTCATTACATTGTTATGGTCGGGTTCTTGTTGAATGGACGGCGATGCTGATGGCTTCAAGAGATACTGCCTCTATAGCTTCGTCCGAAGCAAACCACTGTGAGATGAGACTATCACAAGCACTAAACCCCAACAAACGCAAAGAAGGCACCAGAAGCAATGAGCCACTACCTCCTGGACCTCAGCTGCCCTAGAAGATACTTCATTGCCCTCCTAACCACCCCAATGACTTTAGCTGTTGACTCAGTTGTCCTCTAAGGTTAGCACTGACCTCCAATGTCTTTGATCTATCACCTAACACCCTCTCCTGAAGAGGACCATAATTGATGCACAATTGACCAAACACACCTCCAGCGGATGCAGAAATACTTAGAACTTGCTTCCAAAGTCAACGCTCTATTTTCTATCTGTAATCTACTCTTCAGAATCCCAAGATGTCCTTAGCTTCACAAATAGGTCTCAAAACCTTTCAGAACTAGTCACTTGACCTCACTTGACCTCTATTTGACAATACACTCTCTTGGTTGACTCAGACAAGTCAGACTTTGTCTGACTTTTGCCTCCGAAATCAACAGCAATTTTGACCCTTTTTAACATATCCTCTATTAGCTATAAACCCTCAGATATCACTCAACTAGGCAAGATATCATCTCACAAGCTCTCTGTTGACTATTTCTTTGAATGGGTAGAACCTAGTTGACATTAAAACTCTCCTCTGAGTTAGCTGATGCCACAGGGATCTCTAAACACTTAAACAAGACCAATCCCAAACCTCAGAAGCAACCAGCTGACATGTTGTGTCAGACTGCTGACACACTATAAGACAGTAAACCTTTTGTCTGTTGTCCTCAAATAGGTTCAGAATTGTCAGCTTATGCATAGAATCACTTTTCATCAACTAATACTGGTTAGCACAACATCCCTATACCATATGCTGATCATTGTGATGTTTGGATGACTCAGAATCAACCCTTACTTAGGCTAATTGTCCCCAAACCAAACTCAACCAAAGTTAACTCTCACTAGTAGTCTCTTAACCCAGAGAACTCCTTCCCTTCAACATAAATTGAACCAAAACACAAAAGAAAACCTTCATATCACACACTTTGATCCTCTGGATATTCAAATAAGACTGTATAACATGTAATAAAGCCTTAATCTTGAGTAGATGAAGGAAACAAACAGCAGATCAAAAGAAACACTCTCATGACCACAAGGAAATCCAAACATGTATGCTCAAATGTGTACAAGCTCATCATCAACCATATAATCAATAGAAATTGTCTGCAGGCTTGTCTGGCCAGTACAACGTGGAGATGCTTGAGCAATCCTTGGCTCTTCCAAGTATCCAAGAGTGGTGCACAGTGGGAGATTCTGGGACACTAACTCCCACACAGAACTCTCTCCCTCAACTGCAGTCCCTTGCTCTAGATAGAACCCAAGTCTTCTCCAGACAAAATCTCCCATCGCCCTATCCACAAGATACAGATACTTCAACAGCAAATAAAAATCCTCCAACTAAAAAAAACTCTTTCTTCCCCCTAGAAGAAGCTCCTTCACGAGGTCGTTATAGCTTCTCCCCCTCCAAAAAAATCCCCCGTCTCCTCTTTATTTTACGCAGCTACCCTTTATCTTTATGCATCCCCCTACTTTACCCAATCTTTTTGGCTTTTTTTCATGCAACGAAAGCTAATAACAGCTTATTACCACCTGCGTAAATATCCATGCGAAAATCTACATTTGCTAATGTCCTTAACGATATCTTATTGATTTATTTTCCTCATGGGGTTGGGGTGAACATCTCCATGAGCATTTTTTTTTGGCCCCAAAAAATTCCTATCATCTTTTACCCCCCCCCCCCCCCCCCCCCCGCCCCATGCTCAACCAAATGCTATGGACTCCTCTGCAAAAAAGGTGTTCAGATCCCAATAAACTTATGCATCTCTTTCTGCACAGCAGCTGTATCAACAAGCAAGCCTTCTTCCAATGTCTCTGAATCTTTTTGAATTGTCATGATCATGCACCAGTAAGGCTTCAATATGCAGCCATTAACTCTCTTGACATGGAGCTGACCATCCATATCCGCAAGTTGATAGGTCCCATTCTCATAGATGTGCATCACTTTAAAAGGGTCTTCCCATCTAATTTGAAATGTAGTTTGAAAAGTATTGTCTAACCTGCTGTTGTATCTCAAAACTAGATCCCCCTTTTTTGATACCTTTATCTTTCACCTTCTTATTGAAAGTCTCAACTCTTCTGCTACTCATTTGAATATAATGGTCCAATGTCTCCTCCTTGTCTAGCTCTGCAGCTCCTGAATGTCCAACAGCCTTTCTTCATATTCATCTCTATTCCTCTCCTGATGTTTCAACAGAAACTGAAGATTGAAGATTTCCACGTTAATAGGCATTAAAGCTTCTTTTCCAAAAACCAAGTGATAAGGAGAAAACTGTGTTGTTGTCCTCATGGTTGTACTATAAGCCCATAAAGCAAATGATACATGTAAGTCCCACTGCTTAGGATGCTCTTCAAGACACTTTGTCAGCATAGTATATAACTCCCCATTAAACCTCTCAACCAATCCATTACATTGTGGGTAATATGAAGTTGAAAAGCTGTGGGTAATATGTAGCTTCTTCATCAGTTCTTGAACAATCTGACCCCTAAAACTAGGTCCATGATTTGTCAATAACTCCAAGGGCATCCCAAATCTTGCACAAATATCCTCAAAGACAAACTTAGCCACTTCCTTTGTAGAAATTCTCTTGACACATTTGGCCTCAGCCCATCTAGTTAAATAATCCACCCCTGTCAGGATATAAGTCTTCCCCCTTGTTGTGGTAGGTAGGGGACCAATAGCATCTAGGCCCCACTTCTCAAAAGCTCCATATGAAATGATGGTCTTCCTCAATTCATGGTGCAATACTTTTCTTCCCTACTTCTGACATGGTTCATAACTTCTACACCAATGATAAATATCCCTCCTCATACTGGGCCATACATACCGGGTTGTCAAAACCTTCCTCAGAGTCAACTTCAAAGCAAAGTGTCCTCCATAGACCCCTTCATGGCATGAGGCCACCATTACAGCAAAGATCTCTTCTTTGGTTGGAACCTTTCTCAAAATTAGATCTTTTCCCTTCATGTACAGCTGATCATTTATTACAGTATACTGCAGAGCTTTTCTAATGAAACCATACCTCTATTTGAGCCAAACTCGATGGTACCAGACTTGTATGAAAAAACTCTTCAATCTCTTGTGGAGACTTTCCCTTCCAATATAGGTGGGGTGGGCCACATCCAGGATATGCGCATCCAAGTCATTGCCTAATCCCCCTCTTGCCAATGCATCAACAGCTTGGTTTAAACCTCTCTTTATATGTTGGATCTGCACCTCTTTGAATCTTTGTAGCATCTTTTTGTTCTGAAAACACCATTCCTTCAATTTGGGATTCTTAGCCTTCTAGATAGTCTGAAGTTGCCTAATCACTAACAAGCTGTCCCCTTTGATGATCAGTCTGCTAATCCCTTTCTTCAGACACTGTTGCAACCCATACTCCAATGTGGCATACTTAGCTTCATTGTTGGTTTGCACTTGTAGCTCGATCCCCTCTTGGTAAACTACTGTACCTTCAGAATTTAAAAAAAACAATTCCACCACTAGCTACCCCTGAGCTTCTCTTGAAGGATCCATCAAAAAACAAGGTATATGCATTGGACAATTCTGCTTCAAGTTCTCTCCACTTGGGTGCTTTCTTCTGCTTCACTATATTCTCTCTCAACACCAAAGGATTCTCTCTGTATGTTAAATGTCGGCCAAGGTGGCTCTTGTGCTATCCTCTACTATACAGGTGAGCTGGAACTCTTGCAGCTCCACTAATCACTTAGACATCCTCTTAGATGGAAGGCCATATTGAATCAGATGAGGCAATAAAGAATAATGAGTCAAATATAGTAAAAGGCTTTGGAAGCAAGTATGACATGAACTTTCTCAGGGCAAATACAACAGCTACTTTCACTAACTCTGCTTCAATGTAGGCCCTTTCTCCATCTGTCTTGGTCCTGTTGACAAAATATATTGGCCTCATGTAGGAATGCTCTCTGCCTTGGTTGTAACAGTACTGCTTCAATTGCATCTTCTCCCACACTAGGATTTACAAAGAATTCTTTACCTGGAGGGAGAGAAAGAGAGTGTGTGTATGTGTTAGCTGGACCTCATAAATACTTTTATAGGAGAGCAGCTCAATCATCAGCATTTAGGATGACACTTGGAGGAGGCAGGTCTATTTCCCATGAGGTGGATGCAAAGCTTAGAGCAGTAGAGGAGGAGACACACACAACACTCTGCATGGGAGGTGGGACAGGATCATAGAGGGATAGAGGTTGAGGGAGATCTGATGTACTTGGAGAGAGTGAGGTTGAGCCACATGAGAGGCCGACTCAGTGGAGTATAGCATCTCGTGTGGTCTAGGAGCCATGCACGAGACACCAGAAGGGGCCTTACCATGAGAAAGTTCTTTCATCTCAAAGTGATAAGGAGAAACAATAGACATATTAGTATTTTGAACTAGTTTGTATCTTCTTAAATTTTTCTTGACATATAATCAAGTGTTCATCACCCTGGAATATCAACTCAAGATTACATTTACCATAATGATTTACCTAATGCCCTCTAGACTAATAAATTCCCCAACTGTTGATGTGTATTGGAGTCTTCATAGATGAGTTGTCAGATGGAAAGATCACTTGGCTTGGCTAAGGAAGGTGTTTCTAAGTTGTCAATGATAACATATATCCTTAAGCCCTATCCTTGGCATTATTTTGGGACACATTGTGTCCAAAAATGGTATTTCCACCACGGTGGATTAAAAAGTCAAGATACAATTACCACCTCCAACAAACTATAAAGGTGTACAAAGATGCATGGGACATGTTGGGTAATATGAAAGGTTGCCTATTAATAGTCTTTGATTAGACTAAGGAATATCAATAAGCATATGATGAAATTAAGAAGGCACTAGCTAGTGCAGCAATCTTGAGACCACCCAACTACTAGGACTTAATCTTCCATCATGTACACATTGATGAATCAAATTTTTCCCTTAGGTGTGTGTTGGCACAACTAGGGAAATACAAGCTGGACTACCCTATTTGTTTTACCAATAGACAACTATAGGAATACAAGCTAGACTACCATATTTATTTTACCTTAGTCTAGGGGAATACAAGTTGGACTACCCTATTTGTTTTACCAATAGACAACTTAATAATGTAGAGAGAAACCATACCACCGCAGGAAGAGAAGGATTGGCCATGGTCTATGCTATGACGAAGTATCACCACTATATATTGGCCAATAAGTTTTTTCCTTTGTAGATCATCAGGCTTTATTATATTATAAAGTTATAAAATAAGCCTTGCAAACAATGGGAGGCATCACTCGTGGTGGGCTACTAGTTTTTTTACTTTTGGAATTTAACTTTCTGGCACAATAAGAAAAGGATCATAACATGTTCTAGGAGACCATTTATCTTGAAATCCTAATCATTGGAGTCGAGGATGATCTTCCAGATGCTTTTGTATTCAAGTTGGATATAAATGGAGTGATAAGATATCATAGTACCTTGCTTATGGTTTTTCGCAAGATTGCCCATTCAATAAGGATAAGATGTGGTAGCTTATCAAGCTAGGTGTTGCATCTTACCATTATTGACAGTGAAATAATTGTACCTCGGCAAAGATGATGTGCTAAGGAGTTTCATACTAGAGGACGACTTTGTGAATGTTTTAGAAGAAGTGTATCCCCTTGATTGCACAAGAGGACATTTTGCTGGTGAGAAAACTACTCGCAAAGTTTGCCATAGGTTTATGGTGGTGGCCAACATTGTTATAGAATGTTATAAAATCTATCAAAGGATGTGAGGAGTATGAGAAATCCGTTGTGCCATAGTAAAAAGATAGAATGTCACTCACATCAATCGATGTACGTAAAAAGAATGTACTAAGCTTAGTGACATATATGGAAACTAATGCCCATGGTCTTGTGAACACATTGCAATCAACAAGTATAAGCAACACTAAATGGGTGCTCAAAAAAGAGTAGTCCTATTTAGATCCAAATTTAAGAATCACTGCCACGGCTTCAATGCGCTAATAATAATGAATTCTTAAGACCTTTTCTCACACTCGAACAAACTCTACAAGAAAATGGACATTATTGACTGGAAATTATCTCAACACACGACATTTCACAAATGATAATAAACTTTCAAGCTTCAAAGTGGAATTTCTTCTTCATGCAGTGAAGTCTTCGACACGCAAATATTCGAATCAAATCATAGTATAAAATCTTAGAGAGAGAGAGAGAGAGAGAGAGAGAGAGAGAGAGAGAGAGAGAGAGATCCTTCTTCCCAAAAGGCAATACATAGTAAAGCATCTACCAAAAGCTTTTCTAAAGAAGTAAGAACTTTGAATGTGTCGACTTCATCAAAGAGAATAGGGTTCCATATTCAAAGAAGTTAATTGTTAGACGCTTTATGCACTCTTCTCTGGCACAGTCTCTTCTATTGCAATATCTTCAGTGACTGTCTCAGTGAAATCTACAATTTCAAGAGTAGTTAAAAAAATGTATAAGTGGGTCTCTCTCTCTCTCTCTCTCTCTCTCTCTCTCTCTCTCTCTCTCTCTCTCGGTGGGGGTCTATTAGGAGGGTTGTGAGGATAGTGGCCTAAGAATTTATATAAGGCTCAATTTTGATCTAGGCTTTGGGTATGGAGTCACTCCAACTCACTTTAAGGGACAACGTTACATGATTGTGCTTATTCATTAGAGATCAAGTTAAGGTTTAACCTTAGGGTATCTAGTAACTATTTAAATGTTGCATGACAACAAAAAAAAAAACCTTATATTAAATAACTTACCCTCGGTCATGTCACGAATGCTCTCTTCGTAGCCGTAGCAAGCTTGATACTGCAATGCATGCATCATCACCTGCTCCACCACCCAGATTAAAAACCATCATAATTAAATCATGCTAATCTAAATCTAAGCTCAATTAATAACTAGCACGCTTGCCTTCCTGTCCATTGCTGTTGAAGTATCGACCAATAACAACTTCCGGTATTCAGCTGTAGCGAGAAAATAAAAATTTACGAAATTAGTGAAAAAGATAACTGCACTAGGCACCCTATAGGCAATCATATAGGCAATCAGAGTTGATATATTCACATGATTAGAGCTAATCCAAGCCCTATAGTAACACAATGAACGTGATTAGAGCGCAGATAATCACGTCATTTAAGGTAATGTTTTAAGCAAAAAGAGGTTAAGATAATCACGTGATTAGAATTAATGCAGACAACTGCTTGGCACAAAAAATGGAACACGATTAGAGTTAAGATATAAATCACGTAATCAAATTTAATGCTTCGATTCAGGCACAAACAGATTAAGGTAATTACGTGACGAGAGTTAATGCAGGCAACCGGTTGGTACAGAAATGAACGTGATTAGAGTTGAGATATATAAATCGCGTAGTCAAAATTAATGCATGAGGATACAGACAATGACGTGATTATAAGAGTTGAGATAATCACCAATTAAGCCGGAAATCTTGGTTTGGGCTTCATCAACTTTGTTACCCACGTTCTGTTTAAGATCCGGGAGGCGGGGGAGAGCATCTCCAACACTGCGTTTAAGGTCTTGGAGCTCGGAAACGATAGAATTTTCCACTAAATCCACAGCAAGGGCTTGCCATTTCTCTCTCTCCTCAAGCTTTCCAAGCTCAATCCATGGCATGGCAAAGGTGGGCACCCCTGATTTGCCACCCATTATAGTGGTACCAGAGCTAGCTTGAGCATCACAGGAAGCCATTTCCTTGGAGAAAACTAAAGCTTAATGTGAGAATTGTGAAGGAAACTAAAGCTTAATTATATGAGAATTGTATGAGAGAAAAATGAATGCCCCCTTGTGTGTAAACTCTAACACAAGCTAATGTGAGAGAAAATTGAATACCCAAGTGTTCAATCCATGGCAACAAATGAATAGGCCCTTTATTAAGCCTATAGTTGGGCTACCATGAAGCTTCACTCACGCAAAGCTAACCAAAGTAGCCCCTTCTTACTTTCATTCCACTTCAAACCTTCCTTTCTCTAACTTTCCTTGTACTAGATACCCCTTCTAGATGTTTTACATTTCTAAACACTACTTCCAACTCTTCTTTGCCCCACTTTTACTATTTAATTGTCTCTTTCCCTTGGAATTGAAGAAACACAATCACCCTTTTCTTGATGAAGTAAACTAAAAGTACCATAGCACTCTTTTTTTAAATCAAAGCACCACCTCCATTAAAGAAAAGTTTAAATCTCGTGTAATTTTTATCATATCCTTCCATAGCGTGCATTTCTTCTAATGGACAAATTTTTTGAAATTCTTTCCAATCCAAAAGGCTAGATGGATTCAAGGCACCTCTTCCATAAACTTATGTAGCCTCGGTGAGCCTTACATACATGTGTGATAAGATGGCTAAAATAATGATCAAGACAACCTTAAGAATTCTTCTCACATATGAATTTTTAGATAACAATTATGATTTTCATGAGAAGAAAAGATTTCAAACAAGCAATAACCATGGTACACTCTTAGATCTCTTAACAATTAAAGATCATTTTATACATACCATGGACATTACTATGCCAAAAAATGAAAGTCTACATGTTTTTTTCTCTAAAAGTTGTTACTGTCTACTAGTTACCAATAGTAAATATTAAGAATGAAAAAAACCAAAGGATTGATAGTCCTTTAAGGAGAATGATGATTGTCTTCCATTAGATATATCGATTTTCTACAAACTTTTTATTGGTTAAAATGTGTTAGTATCCAGCTACCAATGTTAACCTCAAATGATGAAAAAAATAAAAGGGCAATGAATCCTACAAGGAGATTAATGTTGTCAAGCGCATCCCTTACTTTTATGTTTCATTAGATATATTGATCTTTTACAAAAATTCTTTTGATTGAAGTATAGATTAAAATGTTAAATATTTCAAGATGTCCAAAAATGCATGCTAAAAACAAATGTAGTATTTTATATTGAACAAGTACTCATAATGCTAATCTTTAATTTCCTTTCACTTGTTAACCTTTTGGTGTCATGCAAGAGAGACTAAGGATAGAGATATGGAGATTGCACTCATGAAGGGAGTACTACCATGGATCCACTCATCATAGGGAGCATCACCTAAACATGGGAAGTCTACCCTGACACACAGACATGAAAACTTGGGCCATAAGCTCCAAGAAAGGTAATAATGCATATGTCAAAATGGTCAAAAGGTTCCAAGAACGTAGGGCATGTGCCCATACACATGTCTAAATGTACCTAAAGCCCCATGTGTGTAGGCCCATCCCTCATGTACATGTCCATGGTACTAAAATTCCTTTGTTACAAACCATCCGCTCCTACAATGATTTCATCCTCAAAATGGAAGGGTGGTCATGCATAACAATCATATACAAGAGACTATATATAAACGCCAAAAGTTGACCCACGCCAGGCTAAACAAAAATACCAAAATGCCGAAAAGATGATCCATGCGAGAGATGCATGAACCCCAAGATCAAGGATGGTTTAATACCAATAAAAAGAGGCTAACCATGCAACCACATGGATAAAATGGGAAATGTAGGGAAGCTAGCCATATATCCTCCTGAATCAAATGGATAACCATAGTATACATGTGAAAGCTCGTATAGGTGGCCTGCTTTTGGTACTTAAAAGCCCCCTTGTGTGGTTGCTAAAAAGTGTGTGGTTGCTTTGCTGTGATTTATTTTTAACAAAAATAATAGAAAACACTAAAAAGAAAACAATTAATGATTCCTAACAGCTTTGCCAGTTCCCTCTCCCAGTATGCACATTTTTCAAAAATCTCTCCCTTCCTCTGTGAACATTTTTGGAATATCAATCCCTCCTTCGCTCCCTCCATCCCTCTCCCCCGTCTTTCCGACACTCTCTTCTCTCTCTCTCTCTCTCTCTCTCTCTCTCTCTCTCTCTCTCTCTCTTTCTTTGTGTCTTGTAGGAATTGTGGGAGGAAGCTCTCCAAGTTCAACTCTCTCTCTCTCTCTCTCTCTCTCTCTCTCTCACACACACACACACACACACACACACACACACATGTTTTCAAGAACTCTTTCCCTCCCTATGTGCAAATGTGCGTGCGCCTGCACGCATAAAATAGGCTTTACTTGTCTATGTCTTTGTTACCTATATAGGTATAGATCTGGTTCTCTTTGTGTGGATAAATCTCTACTCTATTTATGTAGGGTTTGAACATCTCCCTAAGGCACATGTTGGTGTGGTGTTTAAATGTGTGTGTGTGTGTGTGTGTAGGTTTCTCTCTCACACATATTGTGAATGCCTGTTTCACTCTAATATGCTCTCTATCTCTCTAACTAAATGTTTGCTTGTGTTTTTTTGTTTCAACAACAATAACAATAAGGACTTCTAATGTCAAGAAGCAACATTCCTTAAATAGTCTCAAAGGTAGGCTTAATGTAGCTATTCAAGATTTACATTATTGCACATGATAGTTGAGTGCATAGAAGAAAAGATTTGCTTTAGCACATAAAATATTTACTGTGTGTGGGCTTCCAGTGAAAATGGATTTTCTTTTAGCACCTAAAAGATGTAGTATGCATACTGTCCCAATATCCTATCCATTATATCTTTGTAATGAAGATATAACATATTTTGTGATTTCTATAGTTTCATTCCCTGAGGCCTTACAAAGTTTCCTCAACATGTAGATGTGTATTATGTTTTATGCCTAGAATATAATACTTACCGCCGATGATTATATCAAAATGCAGTGCGTTGGAAAGCTCCTAAAGTCAACTTTCCTTGACAGACTCATTTTTGCATGACAAAAGAGGATTTTCATGAAGAATACGGGCTTAGTCTTGAAGGTAAAGACCCTAGGTTGCTGATTGATGAAGATTTCAATGATATCCAATGGCTTTGAGTGTGGTCTTAGAAGCATCATAATAATGAGAAAGTCCACTTGAGGTCATTAAGAGTGGATCTGTATCAGGAATGTGTTCTTCTTTACCACAAAATCTATCAAGTAGCCCCCTCAAATAATGAAGTCCCAGTGCATTTTACTTGGGGATTTGTTTGGAAAAGGTGTAAGGCAGCCCAAATCCCTTCAAAGAAAGAAAAGGTGTAAGGCAGCCCAAATCCCTTCAAAGAAAGAAAAAGACAAGGTAAAATGGGATGAATTTGCTGAGGGTGTCATCAACAATGTGATTCAGCAAAAGAAGTTGAATACAAAGAAGGATAAGTGGAGAGTAGTAAATGGCCCATGTTATCCCTCGACAAAGCACATATATGCTTGGCACGGTTCACCTTTACACGAGATTTCACACAACCACCACCACCTTGAGGATTCATCTTTGTTTAATTGTAAAGAGAATCACCAACCTAGCTTCATCGGAGGTAGGAGATCTAGATTTTATCAAGGTTTCTACTCAATAACCACACACACATTTATTAGTATGCTGACAACGGTGGCGGCTTCAAGTGAAAATGTCAATGCAGTTACTCACATGCTCCAAACAGCACTTGTAACATTACAAGAGAGGAAAGAAAAAGAAATCATGGTAAAAGGTGCCTTAGATGAGGCAAAGACCATTAGGGAACGAACATGCAAGCATGCTTTGTGGGGCTAGCAAAACATTCCAAAGACTTGCAAAGGATATAGAAAAGCTAGAGAAACATAAAAGTGGGTTGGTGCCCCCACCAGTGAGGACGCCATACAAAAACTTGAGGCAATAATAGAGGGCCAAAAGGAGATGTTGAGGGATCTTGTCTTGCAAGATGAGGCCATAGAGTATGATGCTCCATTTCATGTTAAATTGGAGAATAAGGTGGTTGAGTTGTAGGTAAATTGATGATCCCTCATTAGGGGGCATTTGAGAATAAAAAGGACCCTGTAAGGATCCCTAATTTTAAAGAATTAAGACTAATTTTATTGAGGTTTAAGGAGAAAAATCTCATAATGATGCCTACTTTTGGGCCTAAAAGTAGGCAATCTCTCTAATTTTTAAACTAGGATTCTCTTTCTAGCTATTAAACCCCCCTACTAGGATCACTGACATCTACACTTTCAATCTTATTTACTCCACTTTAATAGTCATATTTGAAATTCCCCCCACATTCCGTTTCTTTCAATCATTACTATTATTCATCACGTTTCCTACCAACCTCTGTAATAAGATTCTCTCTCTCTCTCTCTCTCTCTCTCTCTCTCTCTCTCCCTTTTTCCCAAGTTCTCTTCTCCTATTACGAATATAATAGGTCTATCTCCCTCTCTCTATCTCTCTCCCTCTTCACAATAGAATAGCCCTATTGTGAATAAAATAGGATAGCCCTGAGTCACTTTAGAGTAGTCTCTTCCATTTTTTGAATGGCAGAAATTTCAGATTCAACAAGAGTGCGGAAGGTGGACTTGCATATTCACATATTGAATGAATATGCACCAATCAAGAAATAATGTCTGAATGCACATGAGAAGCATACAAGAAGACAACAGGGTCGGACTAATGTGGATCTAAAACTTATCTATTTTTGTTTGTCATGCAAGGTGACAAGGTAAGTTTTGTGTTGAAAGTGGTTAACGAATGAGTATCACACTTATAAATGAGGCAATGGCATATGCAAAGAGTGAGATCAACATGACTGAGGAGACTGAGCTACCTTTGGAAGGTTTTAATGAAAACCCAGACAATCAGACGAGCAATAGGGAGAGGATTTGCAAGTCAAGTTTTCCCTCTTTTAGTGTCCAATTTGAGATATGGTGGCTTGGGGCATTTGAAGTACCGAAGGAGTCAGATGAAGTGCTGGCTTGGATGTTTGATAGGATACCATGGATTACCAATGTCATGGGGGAAATTAGAAGTGGAGGGTAACGGCATTTATACAATAGACTGGCATTTAGAAGGTGACTTGAAGACAATAAAGTGCCTTCTTGGGTGTCCATAACACCCAAAATCCTTGTCCATGGTGCATGAGAATGGTGAGAGAAAAGAAACAGAAGAAGGTAGGAATGAAGAGGACTCTAGAGAATCAAGATGATGAGAATGACATAGTGGATGATAATGCTGGCAATTGGGTTGGTGATGTCTTGTCTGCTAACATGCTAGTTGAGCCAAACAGGCATTTGAGAGACCCCGAATGGAATCTTGTTATTCCATTCGAACTCAAGAATGTCCACTTTTATACTTTGCATGCATTCATGTGTGTGTTTGATCATCTGCTCAAGTGTCACGTTGATTATGCATTTACTATGTGAGGCAAGGAAAGACAACATGAAACTCTTCAAAAAGTAGAGGAGCTACTCAACTCAATTGGGTGCCATGGTTGCAGCAATGTACAGATTACTATTAACAAGAAGACCTCTGGCATAAATCATGAAGTGGCCCAGCAGGTGTGTCAATGAGTGGATATCAGGCAAGACATTTTCTAGAGAGGCCAGAAAAAGTAAAGAACTCAAAGTTGTGGGACTTGTGGAAGGATTTGTGTAAATGTACAACGTTTGACTACACCAATCCAAGCCTTGTAGTTCTACGTGAGAAGGTTTGATCAGACTTCAATAGGATGGTTAAATTAATGACCAAGCAGGATGACTATAGAGGAGTGCCAAAAATTTCAAGAAGAGATTTAAAATTTTACAAAAGCCATGGTCGATACATGGGTGATACCAACATTACGCATTACATGGTAAACATGAGTTTCTTTCTACTCATCAATTTGAAATGATTATGAAGTATAGCTTCTGAATTGGTCATGTTTTCTTCTACATCACATTTTGTATGCTCATGGTGCATACTCCATAAATGAATATGGTTCTCTTGACATGTGGAGCACCCAAGGAATGGAAAAATCTCACTACCACGCTAGAGGAGTAGATTTCAAAAACGCCCGACATGGAGGAGGAAAGACTCGTTTACAATTTACCTCAAGAAAATGTTTAATTGGTTCTACAGATATACTTTTGGGTGATAACAATCAATGGAAAAGACTCGTACAAGTGATTTAGCAAAGGCAGCACGAAATCAAGCCAAAATGAGGAGATCACTAAAGTGGAAAGTTGGCAGCACAGGACCAACATGTCATGCGACATGGAGATCATTAGAAGACAAGAAGGAATAATTTGGATTTAGTGTGTAACAAAATTTTGCATGCAAAATTTTTAACATTTTAAAGTGTTGTAAACTTTTTTATTAATACAAACTTTTAATTAATGCTTAATCGCATCATTTCATTACATAAAAGATATAATAAAATATTTACAAATGATAAGATAATTAATTGCTCTCGAGTCTCTTCCCTACTTGCTCTTCCTCTTCACTAGGCATTTTTCCTCTATAACGCAAAAACGTCTTGCGACTATAACCCTTGAGTGCATTTACATCTTCTAGTTCAGCACCTAGAGCATAGCTTGCATAACAGAGGAAGTATCCAGTTCTGGAAGGCCAAAATCCTATACCGTATCCAAAGATACAAATAGCAGCACACTTCTCTATCAGCATGACCTTATGTGTATTGTAAGGAATAAAACAATAGCCCGTATATCTAGATAGTGCCTTGAGTGTAAGAAGTGGAATTTCAGCATCACTAGAATATTTGTTGTGGTAATAAATATTTCTTTGTCAATAGATGGGATGTAGTGTGCAAGAGCAGCATCTTGGCCAACTCTTGCATGGGAAGCACCTCCACGTCTAAGGAAACCATCGGCATCATCAAGCTCAATCTGCATTAAACAAAGAATTTGGCTTTCACATAAATTCAGTCAATACCATAAATCACATAGATTCAGTCAATACCATAAATCACATAAATTCTCTCACTCAGGAACATATAAATTACCTTTTGGTTCTTATCCTCTTCCAACTTGGATACATCCCAAAGGTTGATGGAGCCTTCTTCATTTCCTTGATCAAGGGCGGGGCAAGGGCTCTCTTCCCATTTCAATAATTCCCAACTTCTCTTGAAGACTTTGAAATTATAGCTCTATGGGAAGAGAAGATTCAGTCTTCTTGGCTTTGTCAAAGCACAATGACATGGCTCTAGGGGCTTCAATGAAGTTCTCTGTCACCTCAGTGTCCAACTTCAGAAACTCCTCTTTATGTTCATTTTGTATGTGGGAGAGAAGAATCAAATTCTTGCCATTTATAAGAAAGGAGGGCAGCCCAAGGATGATGAAGTTTGATTTTAAGTGTTCTCCATGCACAAATGATCCCTCATCAATAACAGTGGATGCCTTAAACTCTGCACATCAAACCCTGTGCTTAGAAGGCACTCCTCATTACTAGAAAATAGGTCCATAACCTCATCATCAGATTCAATCTTTGTGACAAATGAAGCTTGTGAAACCTTTTGGCCAGTCTTAACTTCTAGTTCATCCTTTGTGTAGTTCTCTTTGTCTGCATGAAGAAATTAATAAGCAACAAATCCAACGTAGTACTCAAGAACTTTGCACTTTTTCTTGTGAGAAGAGGGCAGTTGTCAAGACAAGTCTTTATCCTCTTATCTTCTAAATAGGCATCCCACCTTCCTGACATGCTCTTTTTTTCAAATGAGGATAGGGCAAAGCTAGACGTGTGAACATATTGTGATGATCCCTCATTTACAATTTCTGTACTAACCAATTTACTATATGCCTCCCACTCTTCCCCTAACATAGAGCTTGCCACGTCCTTAACAAGATGTTCTAAATTAAAGGGGACATTGTGAATATAGGCTCAACATCTGGAAGATGTTCATCATGCCCAGCTCTCCTTAACAAATCGAATAGGTTTTCATTGGCACTAGGCTCATCTGTTACCTCTTCAAGTGTCTCTACATCTTCCAAAGGGTCATAGTAGTGAACCACCTACTCCATGCTTGAATTGCACAAGGACAAACAACTAACAAGAAGAATAATTACCAATCGCACGGTGAACTAAAGGCGCGAGTGAAGGGGGATGGAAACCAAGCCACGGCGCAAGGACGAAGAATTGACCAAAAGCAAATTTGCTTATCGCACGGTGAACTAAAGGCGTGAGTGAAGGAGGACCGAAACCAATCTACGTCGCGAAGAAGGGGGACCAAAATAAAAAAAATAAAATTTAAACAATGCACGACTATATATAGATATTATTAGGGCTAACGTCATATACGTGTACGATGGAAGTGAAGGCCTGACATCACCGAAGTGTGTCGTTGTGCCATATGTAGGGTGACATCATTATCGGAGAGCCACATGTAGGGCTGACATCATCACCACAGAGAGCCACGTGTAGGGATTATGTCATCCTCGTAATGATAACATCACATTATTCTATAAAAAGGAGAAAATATTCTTCTTCTTTATTTTGTCGGGTACCATTGACAGTGCAAGAATTATTGTCATTATTTTTGAACTTTTCCTTTCGCTCCGTGGACAGCTGCAACATTGGCCCTCCCTCCTACGGCGCGATTCTGAGTTTTGCCAATAGTAGATTATCTTTATCGCTTCGTGGGCGGAACATGGCATCTTCTTCACACCTTGCCCGATTCGTGAGTGCACACTTTTGTCAAGCTTGGATCCGGCTTATCGCTCTATGGACAGCGCGCTCGTCGCCCGCCTTCTCACCTGATTCCTGCCACACGGTGCGAGTGTAGTCTTCCCGTTAGGCTTAAATTTTCCTTATCACTCTCCGCGGACAGCGCTTCTGCTCGTCCCCTGCCTTGTCACCCGATTTCTTCCACGATGCGAATCCAGCTCTTCTCGAAGGGTTGGATTTGCTTCATCGCTACTTGGACTGATTCTTGGAAGTATGGCTCGTATAAAGCAAACTATGAGGATGGTTCACCCAAATCCCTACCTTCCTAAACAGTAAGATTCAGAGCCAGAGCCTGAAACTGGAGCTAAGGCAACAACTTTTAAGAAACCATTAGAGAAGAAACCAGTAAAGGATAGAACTAATATATCTAAGGCAAGAACTTTCCTTCAGAGACAAAAGAAATTGTTGCTGAGATAACGCAAGCACAAGAGTCTACACATCTTCTCATCCCTAGGGCACCATTCCTGAGAATTATAAGAACAGTAAGTGACAGTATCAAAGGGCAAGGACATTATAGATGGCAGAGCAGTGCAGTGGCATGTCTTCAAGAAGCTTATGAAGACTTTCTTATAGACTTCATGAATGATATCATATGTGATGCCTATGCCAGAAGAGTCACTTTGATGAACAGAGACATGACACTTGTTAGCAGGGTGAGGTACAGGTTTGACAAATTTCTTCATCCCTTTGCCAATGAGGGATAAGAAAGCCTTTGAGATCCTTGCAATTCCCCCATCATTGAAAATGAAATCAAAGGCAGATAATATAAAAGTTGAACAAGTCACTTCCCCTCCCAAGAAGAAAAGAAAATTGGTTAGGAAATCTAAGCCAGATGATAAGAGTTTTGGGGAGGAGGAGGAGGCAAAGGGGAGCATGATAGCTTAGAGACCCTTGTGGAGTTGGAGAAGGCCAATTCTCAGAGGCTTGCCCAAGTACTAGGGTAGCTAATCTGTAATAATGTTGGCATAGTGGAGGAAGACTACCTCTATATTTCACCTGGGGACATTTACATACTTGTAGAGAAGGATAGGGAGATCAATGACAGTGTTGTTCTCATGTGTTTAAGGTATGGCTACATTTTTCACATATTTTTATTTTCTCATATGTTTATTTTCTCGTATGTTTATTTTCTCATATGTTAATAATGTAAGAATATTTTCTATTTTGTTTATTTTTCCTTTATAAACTCTTTCCAAATCAAGTCCACGAAATATATATTTGTGATCCCTAAGTGTCGCCTGCATTGATTGATATGAAGAAGAAGACTTCTAAGCTGGCATCCTATTTCAAGCCACTGAAATATAAGAACATTTATTTTGTTGTTTTGCCATATGTAGATTGGTTTATCTCTAACGGATGATTCCTATGTGTTTAAATATTTGATATATGATATTCGCTTTCTTAAATATTTGATATATGATATTCCCTTTCTTAAATATTTCTTTTAATTTTTTCTAATGGACACTAGAGTGCTTGTATTATTAATCTTCTGAGAAGAAGTGTTATTTTCATGAATAGCTTGACTGACATGCATGGGCATATTAAATTGTAAGTAGTTCTCCTTAATAACTTGAATATTGATCTTCCTTCTAAGCTTCATACTTTATTTTTTCTTATATTCAAATTTAAATTTTAATAGGGCATGTAAGAGAGCTATTGCAACTATTGAAGATGAATATCCGAATTTGAAAAAGGAGTTAGAGTATAAATTTAACCAGTGGCTTTACAAAAAGATTCTACCTCATGTGGATGGCATGTTATTGTCAATGTGTGGAAATATCTTTTGTCTAAATATACCGAGATTGATAGCAGTGTAGGTTAAGTTAAAAACCCACTATTTTTGCAGTAAATCTTTACTTAATTTTTCAACTTATTTTCTATAGTTCTAGGCTCTTAAATATGAGAAATTTTCTTAATTTGACAGACTCTTGGATCTCATGAGTTTTGGATGTGGAGTGTTCATGATGCAAGAGCAATCAATATTATTTTGAATAATTCAATTACTCCTAATGATCCAGATTATCCACCACCCCCAAGGCAAGCCTCTCCATCTAAGAAGAAGAAGAAAATGCATGTACATTTACCACTAAAGCATTTTATGTTTAAGCAAGGAACTCTACATAAAGAAACCAAGGGTGCTCCTCAACAAGGCACACATAAAGAAACCAAAGGGTACTAAATCAAGAAGTACCTCAAAGAAAAGTGGTCCTCAAGTGGGTGCCAAGAAGGGTGCTGTGGCAAGAAAGCTAAGAAGGAACTCAAGTTTGCTGGTAAGAATAACAAAAAATAGTCAAAGGAAATGGACATGGAGAAAAAGGAGGCCACAAAACCAGAGGAGACAAAGGGGGACATGGAGACAAAACCAGAGGAGATGGAGACAAAATCGAAAGCTTCATTCCTCCCTATTTATCATTGTAAATATTTGTAAATTTTTTTCTAATTTTATAATCTTTTTTGTAAATATTGAGAAATTGTCTTCTCATTTTATGATGTTTTTTTACTTAAAACACATTTGTACTTAAATTTTTCAAGGTAGAAACATGAGTTTGTAATGGTTTTGAGATATTGAGCCATAATTGTCATCTCATGACTCAAGTACATCTCTAAAAGGAAAATATTAGAACTCTTAAAGGGCTTCATAAAAAGAGCTCTAAATATTGTAATTCTAAAAGAACAACATAAAATTTTACAAAGGCACAACAATCATTCACAAGACAAAACTTTTCATTGATGAATTACATACGTAAATTTACAAAATTGGTATGAGGAGCCCAAGAGTCGAAGGCAAATATTATAATTCTAAACAAAATTCATTAAAAAACTCCAAAGCTTTCTTATTAAGTCATGCTTATACAATCATATTCCCAGTCAGCATCTACCAAGGTCTTCGACTCCATCGAATCTTTCTATTCTTTACCTTGAACTGTGCCCCACTTATATCCTCACTTCCCATGATATTAAGGTGCTCCCTAATATTTAGGAGGCTCCAATGCCTGCTTACACTTATAATTTCTACCACACCATTGGTGGGTAACCTAACGCATATGTTAAGAGGCAAAACAACTTGTTCATCCACCTTTGGGACCCAACTACTATTTTTCTTTATCCACCATTCGTAATAAAAGTGAATGTATAAGGTAGTACGAGCTTTAAGATACTGAAATGTAACATTGGACTCTACTATTTTGCACTTGAATGTATCATCCTTATGCTACCCCTCTACAATGTTCCACTGCTCTCCAAGCAAGGCAACGATGTCATCACCTAGTACTTTCTTGGACACAAACATGGTAAGTGTTCGTGAGAAAGTAAATTGATTGAACATCTTAGCAAAAGGATGAATTGGGCATACCCAACTGAGACACACAGATCGAGATGGCTTTACAAACTTCAAAGATCCTTGTATATCATAAAGCATCTTTGATTTCATAACCATAACCGTCCAAGCATCAGGAGTTGGCCATTCAACAGAGGAGAGGAGAGGAGATGTGATGATCTCTAGCTTTACACAAATCCCACCATCTCATGCATTGGCACCACATAGGAGTGTCGGCGGTAAAAGAAGATCTTTTCCTTAAGAAGGTCTACATTTCGGCTTGGGGACACTAGAATGGGTCAAAAACATTTTTTTGTGCTTATTGGGAGATTCTATTGAAGTAGGTTTTGGATCACTGCACTTTTGCTTCTTTATCGCTTGCTTCTCCACATTCTTAGGACTTTCAATTTGGTCTTCATTAGAGGGCATTAAATCCAATGCAATGCCATGATATGCAACAACCTGCTGTGAAAAATCCACTCCAACATGCACTTTGGTCGGTCATTCAAGAACGTGCCCATCCTTGGCTTCATTCAATTCCTCAACTCGTTGCCCATTCTTCATCACACCCATCCAAATCCATGCCACCTTTATTAAACTCCATGGATTTTGAGAGCTCCCTTGTTGCAAGTCCTCTTTCCTTGGCAAGCCAACACCTTGGTCCTTGCTGCCCTTATGGGAGGAGGGATTGTAAAATCTCTCTTTCTCTAGGTCTACCATGTTATTAGGTCTAAGAGATGATCCCTCTTAAGAGATCACTGAAAAAAACAACTCATCAAAAGACCCGTTTATAAATTTGAGACCAATTTCCATCTCGATCAAATTCTAAATGCTTTTCAAATCATTGTTCCAACATTATATTTATGAAGTTGAAAAATCATACAAAAACTAACTCATCTGTATATTTGAAAAATGATTTACAACAAAGTTTCATAACTAAAGATTACTAAAAACATTTCAATGATCTTCAGAGGGGGTTGTGGTAGACTGAGAGGTGGGAGTTTGGGTGGGATCTTCTCTAGGAGATTGGGAGGATTGGGTGGGATCTTATGTACAAGATTGGGAGGATTGGGTGGATCTTCTATAGGAGATTAGAAGGGTGCTTCAGATTGTTGTGCTAGTGGTGGAATGGGAGCCTCGAGACCTCATGTCGCAACGCATTTCGTAACAAGGCAATCAATTGCCTCTTCCCAAAACTACCAAACATCTAAACTTGAATAGGATCCCAACGGTGGACTCTACAGGAACAATATAAAGTTGGATAAGCATTTAATGCACAATATATAAGAAAACAAATACTAATTTAATAGAACCTACATTGTCTTGTATAGCTGAAAAGGCCTCTAGGAAGACCCCTACATCCACATGAGTGGGAGTCGGATTGTATTGGAAATTCTACTCTACTTATTTGTATATCCCAAAATTTGTCTTGAGTCAAAGCCTCCCAGGCATTCAACATTTTCTTAACTGACCTGAAAAATAAGCTCATTAAATATTTCGTATTTAAAAGTTTTAATAACGGGATGGAGTTGCCAATATTTCTAACAGAAACACTTAGAATTGGACTTATCCATGGTATCCTATTGTCGAGTTGGCTAAGTAATAGACTCTCGCATGAAGGTCAAAAAGACTAATCTCCAATGGCTTCTACAAAAGCCTTAAAGGCTTACAAAAAGATCAAAATGAATTTATCATGTATAAAAATTATACTAGTACTTACATTTTGTGATAAGCCAACAAAACCATATCGAAGGATCCATGTCAATAGGGAACCAATTCAGGATATTAAAAAATGTGACAGTTGGATATCATGCAGGCGTGTCGACAATAATGGGTCTATGTTATGTGCACATTATATGCGCATATACTGGGAGGCTAACCCCCCACATTAGGCTTGTGAGCATGGGAGCATGGGTTAGGACTAACCTTAAGGGTTAAGGTTAGGGTCAGGCATCGAAGGGTCACACATGGGAAATGGAGAGTCAAGAGCCCAAACTCCCCTACAAAAGTAGGGTCTAATGTTGGCATTCTCTCTCCTCTTCTCTTTCTAGCAAACTTGTAACTAGGGGGTTGCAAAATGGACAAAAAAAAATTCCCATTTTGTAAGTTTTATACTTTGAAACTGACCCTAGACCCATATATATGTAAAACATTCAATTTTTAACCTTGATTTCCCGCTACAATCCACTCTATCTCATCATTGAATGCCTCCATCTTTTTCGGGGGCTCTCATTTTTGAATTTTTTTGCTTTAAAAGTTATCCCAAACCCATATATATGTCAAAAAATCAATTTTCAATCTCTTTTTCCCCCAAAAATTGAACCAACTCTCTCTTTCTCTCTCTACTAATCTCTCTATTGTGAGATTGCTTGACCTGCATAGCCTCACTCTATCCCTCTCTCTACAATCCTCTCATCTACTCTCAACTCTCCCTTCCTCTCTCTACTATGAGCTAATGGCCTGCAAACACACTCTATGTTCTCTCTCTCTCTCTCTCTCATCTTAGGGCCTCCCTCTTCTTGTCCACTATCAACTCCTTCTAAGCATGGCATTGCATGAAATCACTAACACTAATGTGCCATTGAATCGATGACGCAAGGTGGATTTGCATGTGTGGTATGGCTCCTCTTTCTTATTCTCTAACACTTCCAATTCAAAATGCCAATGTAAATCATGTGTGCACTTGTGTAATGTCAATGTAATTTTGCTGGTTTTTAGAGTATTCCTTCAAGATGCCACAGGTTCTGATCAAATCGGGGATTGTAATGAGCTCTTGCACTCTTTCACAATGAGGGAGCATGTGCTTAAAATGATTAGGGATCCCCATTTGCAAGAAGATACATATGGCTATTCCCAGTAAAATCATACAAGAGGTTTCCCAAAGTATCAACAGTGTTGATGTTATAAATGCATGCGATGAGGTAGGCAGCATTAGCACGAAGGGCTACAAATCTCTTCATCAATTGCTAGGAGACACCCTTCGTAAAGAAAGGTATCATGCACAACCCTTTCCCGCCACCAAGTAGGGTTCTTCTAGCAAAGGGAGTGAGCAATGAAGATGTAAAATGTAGGATTGGGGATTACTACCACATCAACGATATACTTACCATTGCAGCACGGGGAAAGAAAAAGACTGTGGATGGTAATGTTTCATTCAAATTCAATGAGTTCAATAACATTTTTTTTGAAATGCAAAAGCTACAAAAGGTAATGATATTGTTCTATGGGTTGCCTTTTCTAGATGTAAGTAATACGAGTAACCTTGTGCGCATTAGGTCTGTGCTCATTTACACGGAGCGACATAATATTTTGTTTCATTTCCATGTTTTATAGTTTCCAAGGTCTCCTTCGTGCTGAAGTTGGACAAGTGCCAGATTGTGAAGGGAAGAAGGATAGAGAGAATGAGTATCACACTCATGAACCACGCTATGCTTGTAAGATTCCTCCCTCCACCTTTTGAGGTGTAAAGGTGTAAGAACCTCCCCTTCTGTTCTTGTAATTATTTCCCTTTCTAAAATAGAAGAAAGATCTTGTTTTACCTTGTTTTGGCCTAGAGAGAGAAAATGTCTAGAGAGAGATAATTCAAAATTGAGATATCTTTGGATATAAAAATCCTCCTAGTGTCTAAAATGGTTTCCCCTGAAACAGAAGTTCAAAATGAACTTTTCAATGTGCATTAGGAATCAATTAAAAATGATATAAGGGACCTTAGCCTAAGGGTCTAGATTTTCAAAAATCTTTGGATTATGGTCCAATTAAGGTTCCTATGGGCCAATAGGATTAATCCAAGTGTTGGGATGAGATAAATCCAAAGAATAAAAGAAAATACCCAAAAAAGAGTAAATGCTCACATAGGATGAAGAGTTGACTAAGTACAAGGTTTATTAGTTAAAAACTATGAGATATTACTAAAAAAATGAGATATTTTAGAATAATGATGCATTTCTGATACCTTGGTAAGGAGAGGGGGACTCTTGAGGTAGGCGCCTAATTCACACATGTGGATGAGTTTTTAATTTAAAAAAATTGTGATATTTTTATCTCTCCTCTCTCTTGGATCAAACCAAATAAAAAAGGGAGCCAAACTGATCCAAATCTTGTCCAAATTCAGCCAAACTGAAGCTAGGAAATTCTAGAACTTAGTTGGACTCAGTTTACATTAAAATAATGATATTTTCTATTATCCCTTAAACATTCTCTACTTTTGGAGAGCTTGGAGCTTCTCTCTCTCTTCAACAATCCTTGGAGCTTTCTTCTCAACATACTAAACCAATTGATTGGTTGGGGGCTTCCTTCTAAGGAAAAGAAGTAAGCCAAACCTAAGGGTAAGAAGAAATTCATGGTTTTTGATTATCTTCTCAATGATTTAACTTCTCAACCCCTCTCAAGCTCGAGAAGTTTCTATTTAGTTATTTTTAATGCAAATTAAGCTTTCTCTAAGAGTTTTAATGATTAATCACAAAAAAGTTAATCTTTATGAATGCTTTTTATGTATGTCTCTCTCTCCCAAAAGAATAGTCATTCCTATGACTAATTCTTAAGCAAATGAATGCTTCTCATTGATAAATTCTTAATTCAAAATCAATCTCTAAGCTTGTTAAGCTAGAGGTTTAAAAAATAGCTTTTTATGCTTTTTATGCTTTTATGCTAATAAAATTATGGTAAACTTATGATTTAATTCCATAAATTGGATTTAAGTCTAAGGATAGTATTCTATCATAATTGTATTACAAAGTCTTATTCTTTCTAGAAATATTAAAAATTATCAGTAATAGCAGGCGAAGCTATGGTAAAATTTTTAGAAATTAATACATAACTCATTTTATGCATAATGTGAAAAGAGGACTTCCTACCATATTCTAGGATTGGACATCCTATGCTAAAATAATGATTTTCATGTAATTCATGGGAAACTAATTTTTAGTATTTATGCATAAATAATTAATTAAAGAAAAGAAGAATTTTTGTATTTTTATTTTTATGCAAAAAGAGGAATTCCCATGATAATGGAGATCCATGTAATTAAATGGAAAAAGAGAAATTTTGGTATATTAAAATAATGAATATTTAATTTAAAGAGAAATTTCAGATAAATTTATTTTATGCATGAGAAAGTTTAAATGATAAAAGAGGAATTCCCATGACAATTGGAATTCAATCATTTAAATGGTGAAAGTGAAATTCTTGGCATATTTGAAATAATGGATATTTTTATTAAAGAAAAGAGAAATTTTAGATAAATTTATTTTATGATAAAAGAGGAAATCCCATGACATTTGGAATTCAATCATTTAAATGCAAAAAGAGAAATTTCCATGATATTTAGATCCAAGAAATTAAATGGAAAAATAAGAATTTTTAGCATAATTCAAATTATGAGTATTTATCAAAAGTGGAGTTTTGAGCAATATTGGGAAATATGGGTAGAATTGATTTTTGTAAATCCCAAGAATCTTTTACTCAAAAGAAGAATATTGAATATAACTCACTTAAGAAATTTTAGAAAGAATATGAAAATATCCATCGAGAAAAAGTACCTTTAACTAAGCCAAGCAACAATTGGCAGAATTTCAGAAAAAGTCCCATCGGTATCGAAAGTAGAAAATGCTACTAAATGTGAATACGATGTGAATAAGAAAGATGAGAATACTGTTGCCATATATATAGGCAGTGATGTGTGTGAACACACTTAGGACCGCCGGGGCACTTTGTCCCTCTTTAGGAGGTTTTTTCCCCCGACCTGTATATACGCCCATCATTTTAGGGCTAACTTATCTTTTGTTTATTGACACAATCTAATACACTTTGTGTTGTGTGTATTCTTGCTTCTTCTTCTCCAAGGTTTGTGTGCTTTCCTGCAACCCTAATTCTAACAATTGGTATCAGAGCAGGCATCGGCTCCCAGGGCTACGCCGCTGGCACCCTCCGACTCACGTTCTCCGATTGAGGTGAGCTTTCACGAGCGCTTGCAGGTCCCTATACTCTGCAAATTAGCCCGTTGAGGTTCGTGTTCTCAGAAATTGCATCTGAGGTCGTTTCGGGCTCCGTTTTTGCATTTCAAGTTCTGCACAGGTGTTTTCGTCATTCTGTGCAGAAATTTCGACAGTGCAGTTTTTTACAAAACAGGCATACGTATTCTATTGTGGACCGTGCTACATAGCACGAGTTGTTTTCTGTTTAGTCTTTGCTTCATTACAGGTAGCTTTTGCATCAGTTTCAGTTAGTGGCCATGGCTGATAACAGCAATGATGTATTTCGCATGTTGTCTGTTGATGACAAACTGGATGGAGATAGCAACTACCCACTTTGGGCATACATGATGCAGCATGTTTTGGTTGCAAAAGGAGTGTGGAACATTGTGCAGGGTATGGATGTATGTCCAGGTTCTGTGGATGTAGGATCTGTTGAGGATGTTGCAGGTTCTAGTAGCTCTACTATTGCTGCTGTTTTACCCACTGCTGAACAAGCTCGTTGGGATGGTAAAGATGCGTAGGCTCATGCCTTGATTGCACTTTCTGTCAAACGTAACATCACCCCACATATTCGTTCAGCTAAAACAGCAAAACAGGCTTGGGATATTCTAGCTGGTTTGTATGCAGGTCGTAACGAGGCAAAAATCTCTTACCTGCGTAAAGAGATAGAATCGAAGATTATGCAGGAAGATGATGACATGAATGTTTTTCTTGCTGAGATTAAAGATCTCAAGGAACAGTTGATTTCTGTAGGTGAGATTATTCCTGATCATTCTCTTGTGCAGACTGTTCTTGATGCTTTACTTGAGTCATATCAGACTTTTGCTTCCACGTGGAGACTTGTTACTGAGGACAGACCTAATATTGTCAAGTATGATAATTTAGTCAACAAGCTCTTGCAAGAAGCACAGTCCAGGCAAAACAGGGCTAGGTAGCGTGCAGTTGATCAGGCATTTATTGCTGCCCAGCAGAGAAGAAGTGGTAAGGCATCCCCTTCCACTGTTTCTTCTCCTATTAATAGGTTTGCAACTTCTTCTCCTTCCACCACAAGTAGCAACAATAAGTCTGAGAACGCTCTTGATAAAGGCAAGAAAAAGATCAGGTGCAACTATTGTAAGGCAAATGATCATGTCATTAAGAATTGCCCTAAGCTAAAGGGTAAAGAGGCAAAGAAGAAAGAGTCAAATGTAGCCACAATAGCGGATGCTTCTAAAAATGCAGATTCTGCAAATGTTGTGTAGGATACAGAATGGGCGTTTAGCATGTATTGCCAGTATGACCCATCTGTACATGATGCATGTTTGGCAGTTTCTGTTGACTCTCATGTATGGTATTTTGACAGTGGTGCTACAAAGCACATTACCTCGCATCGTGATATGTTCACTTGTCTTGAGGCTGTCCCTAATGGGAATATTGTCACATGTGCCAATAATGCTTCTTACCCAGTGAAGGGCATTGGTAAAATTATGCTTACTGCTGCAAATGGCAGCGCTTTCACACTTTCAGATGCTTTGTATGTGCCAGGAATAAAGAAGAATCTATTGTCTGTCTCTGCGCTTGCTAGACTTCGACTTGTAGTCAAATTTGTGGATGACAGATATACTGTTCATGATTTGACTTTTGGTGATACGATTATTGTATCTGGCACCTTGTTTCGTGGGCTGTATAGGCTCAATTCTTATGACAAGTGTGTGGAAGATTCACCAAATACAATTTCTGATGAAAAGGCAGTTTCAGATGCAAAACTATGGCATGCTCGTTTTGGTCATCTAAACTTTGCTAGTTTGCTACGTTTGCAGAAATTTGATATGGTTGCTGCATTTGCAGAAATTTGATATGGTTGCTTCATTGCCCCCTCTTGAGGCACCATTGAAACATGTTTGTGAAGGCTGTATTTTGGGCAAAATGCAGGGTTCTGCGTTTCCAAAGGATGGTTCTATATGGGCCACTCGCAAATTGCAACTTGTACATAGTGATGTATGTCGGCCTATGCAAACTCCGTCATTTGGTAAACACTTGTACTTCGTGACTTTCATTGATGATTAATCAAGGCATGCATGGGTATATCCACTGAAGGCAAAGTCCGAAGTGTTTTTGTGCTTCAAACAGTTTTTGCTTATGGTTGAAAATGTATCCAATTGTAACGTGGGCACCCTCCGTTCTGATCGAGGGGGGGAGTACATGTCTAAACAGTTTGATGCATTTCTGGCTAGTCGTGGGATAAAACACCAATGTACAGTGTCGTATACTCCTCGGCAAAATGGTGTTGCTCAGAGAAAAAACAGGTTACTTATGGAGATGGCACGATGTATGGTCAAGAGCCAAGCTTTGCCAGCAGATGCCTTTTTTCTTGAGGCTGTCATGTGTGCTGCATATGTACTCAACAGGTGTCCCACTAAGGCCTTGCAGTCTATTACTCCATACGAAGCTTGGCATGGTAGGAAGTCTTCTATTGGTCACTTGCGTGTCTTTGGTTGCTTGGCCTATGCTTTAGTGCCTATGCAACAATGCAGAAAATCGGATGATAAGGCTGTCAAATGCATTTTTGTTGGTTATAGTGCTGAGAGCAAGGGTTACAGATTGTATCATCCACAGTCAAAGCGTATCTTGATTAGTCGAGATGTTGTTTTTGTGGAAGATGCTGTGCAGCCTTTGTTATCATGTACCAAAGAGACGTGTGTGAGCTCACGGGATGTATTTGATACGTTGTTGCCTCTATTTACAGGTGGGAATTCAAATGTAAGTCCTAATAATGAGGCAAATACTCAACCTATGCAGATTTCAAACGACATCATAGATCAGCCTATTTTTGATGCAGATTTACAGGATGTAATCTATGAGAATAGGGCTGAAAATGAGCAGGCTAGAGGTATGCCTAAATGGCTGGTGCAAACCTTGCGTGATAGTAAAATTGATGCACCAATGTCTAGTCGTACTCATTCAGGTTTTCAGCATGCCTCTTATGCATCAGATTGTTATGCTTTGGCTGTGTCTAGTATGTGTGAAGAGGAAGAACCTCTTTCATTTGATGAGGCACAAAAATCAGAAAATTGGTTGGCTGCAATGCAAAGTGAATATGATGCTATAATGAAGAATGGTACATGGTCTTTGTGTGATTGCCTATTGGTAAAAAGGCCATTGAATGTAATTGGGTTTTTAAGTTGAAACAAAAGCCAGATGGCAGTGTTGATCGCTATAAAGCTAGACTTGTTGCAAAGGGTTATGCTCAAGAAAAGGGCATTGATTTTGATGAGACCTTTTCAACCACTTGTCGTATGACTACCATTCGTAGAATTTGTGCATTGGCAGCTTATAATGGTTGGAATATACATCAGTTGGACATAAAGACTACGTTCTTGAATGGAGATTTGCATGAGGAGGTGTATGTATCGCAGCCTCGTGGTTTTGTTCAAAGAGGGCAAGAAAACAAAGTGTGCAGGTTGAAAAAGGCTTTATATGGTTTAAAGCAAGCTCCATGAGCTTGGTATGAAAAGATACATGCATATTTGACTACACATGGTTTTCAGAATAGTCCAATAGAAAGCACTTTGTATGCTAAATGTGTGGATGATGTACATCTAATCATTGCTCTCTTTGTCGATGACATGCTGCTCACAGGACCAAATGAGAGTCATATTGCTCTCTTTGTCGATGACATGCTGCTCACAGGACCAAATGAGAGTCATATTGCTGATTTTAAGGCTGATTTGAATGCCTCTTTTGAGATGTCAGATTTGGGGCATTTGCATCATTATTTGGGGATACAATTTAAGCAGTGTGATGGAGGTATTGCTTTGTGTCAAACAAAGTATATTGAGACATTGTTGCGGAGATTTGGCCTTGAAGACTGCAAGCCTATTGCTACTCCAATGGAGACAGGTTTGAAGTTGAGTCTTCATGATGCTAGAGATCACTTTGATGTCACACTCTATTAGACAACTGTTGGTTGCCTCATTTATGTATGCATTACGAGGCCGGACATTCAGTTTGCAGTCTCACAGGTGACCAGGTTTATGCATAGCCCAGGGTCTCAGCATTGGAAGGCAGTTGAATGCATCTTTCGCTACTTGAGTGGCACCATACATCTTGGGTTGTTTTATCCCAAGGGGGGATCATTGCCGCTAGATTTGCATACTTTTTCGGACTCAGATTGGGCTGGTTGCTATGACACAAGTGTCCACAAGTGGTTTTTGTTTCATGCTCGGTAGCTCATGCATATCTTAGTTGAGCAAGAAGCAACCTACTGTGGCCACTTCGAGTTGTGAAGCTGAGTACAGGGCAGCTTTCACAGCTACAATTGAGTGTGTGTGGCTCAGACGGCTTATGGTGGCTGACTTGGGTGTTGGACAGGAGTCTGCCACCTCTATCTTCACTGACAGTCAGAGCGCATTGGCAGTTGCGAGAAACCCACTTTTTCATGCTCGCACAAAGCACATTGAGGTGCATTATCACTATGTCAGGGAGAGACTCTCACAGCAGGAGAGATCAGCTTGGCCTATGTGCCAACACAGGACAACCTCGCCGATCTTTTCACAAAGGCACTTCCTCGTGAGAAGTTTGAAGCTTTCCGCAAAGCTTTGGGCTTGCTCCCCTTTGTGGATTGATCTACTTCGGGCATAGCACTCCCCTATACATGAGTGCGAGCTCTCGTTCACACCATCACTCCCAGGGGGGATTTGTTGCTATATATATAGGCAGTGATGTGTGTGAACACACTTAGGACCGCCGGGGCACTTTTTCCCTCTTTAGGAGGGTTTTTTCCCCGGCTTGTATATACGCCCATCATTCTAGGTCTAACTTATCTTTTGTACATTGACACAATCTAATACACTTTGTGTTGTGTGCATTCTTGCTTCTTCTTCTCCAAGCTTTGTGTGCTTTCCTGCAACCCTAATTCCAACAAATATGATGTGATAAGGTGTGAATGCAATGTGATAGGATGTGAGTGGATGTGATAAGATGTGAGTGGATGTGATAAGATGTGAATGTGATGTAAATAGATGTGGATGTGAAGAGATATGGATGGGATGTGATGTGATGTAAATCGATGTGGATGTGAAGAGATGTGGATGAGATGTAAATGGATGTGGATGGGATGTAAATGGATGTGGATGTGAAGAGATGTGGATGGGATGTGATGTGATGTAAATGGATGTGGATGTGGATCTCAAGAGATGTGGATGGGATGTAAATGGATGTGGATGTGATGAGATGTGGATGGGATGTGATGTGATGTAAATGGATGTGGATGTGGATGTGAAGAGATGTGGATGTGATGTGATGTGATGTAAATGGATGTGGATGTGAATGTGATGAGATGAGATTGAGATGTGATGATATGTGAAAGGAAGTGATGTGATGTAAATGGATGAGAATGAGATGTGGACGTGATGTAATGTGGATGGGATGTATGTGATGTGATGTGGATGTAATGAATGAGATGGATGTGAATGGATACAATGTGATGTGAATGGATATGATGTGATGTGAAATGGATGTGATGTGAATCGGGATAGATATGAATGGATGAGATGCAATGTGAATGGATGTGATGTGATGTGATATGGATATGGATATGGATAGATGTGAATGGATGAGATGTGATGTGAATGGATGTGATATGATGTGAAATGGGATGTGATGTGATGTGATCTGAATCAAGATAGATGTGAATGAATGAGATGTGATGTGATGTAAATTTAGATAGATATGAATGGATGAGATGTGATGTGAAATGGATGTGAGGTGATGTGATGTAAATTGGAATAGATGTGAATGGATGTGATGTGATGTGATATGGATATGAGTAGATGTGAATGGATGAGATGTAATATGATGTGACTAGATGAGAATGGATGAAGGATGATGGGAATACATATGGATATGAGTAGATGTGAATGGATGAGATGTGATAAGATGTAATATGATGTGACTAGATGAGAATGGATGAAGGACGATGGGAATACATATGATTGGATGTGGATTAAGAAATGTGAATTGATGTAGAAAAATGTGGAATAACGAGAAATGATGTGGAACAATGTGGAATAACGAGAAATGATGTAGAAGAACGTGGAAAGATGAGAGTTCGTTAGAAACTGTATTTATGACCTATTTTTAAATGACTGTTTTATGTCAAGAATGCTGGGGAAGCATTTTGACCATCTTGTGAATGAGGTCGTGGAGACATAAGTGATAAAGTTGCATTAATTGATGACAGAGAGTCAACGGGGGATGTCTCACGTATAGCAAGGTCCCGAGGTCTTGACCCCTCGATTCGATTTAAAATGGTGAGCTTCCGATATGGTGGATGAGGGACCAAGGAAGCGGCCTATGAGCGAAGCGCTAGGTGACCTACGAAGGAGCCTAGAGAGTGCTAACCATACAGTGCTCGGGCTCTTGGTCGCCAAAGATACCCACACATGCATCGAGGAAGAAAATGGAACAAGGAGTTAGAGTTATTTTCCGAACTCGGGCATGGATCTGGTTGATTGTCCTTGTTGGTCCTCACGGATGAGTCCATGGCTCTTTTATATGGATCTGTTGGTTGATCTTGCAGATCTTCAACGGAGAGTCCATCTGGATTTTTATAAGTAAATATATTTCCGGGTACTATGAGCTAAGAACTATTGAAAAGGCCCCTGAGTGAACACGTGGTGAGCATTTTGGTTGCCAATGATGCCATAGGTACAGCGATAAGTACCGTGACTACCCGTATATACCTTGGGTATATCTGCAGCTCTTTACTGACAATATATATGAGTAAATCTAAGACCTTGAAGTCATAAGAAAAAATGCTATCCAGAGGATGAATTCGAATGCTGGTTGATATGATTTTAGAATTCTGGTTGAGAATTGATGAGTTGATTTGGATTCTGATTGAAAGATGATGATTCTTAAATTCTGGTTGAAGGAAGATAAGTTGAACAAAGCCACAATGAGGATGAATGGGACGAATCCTAGTGATGATGTTAGTAACTGGAATAACGATTATGACTTCAGCAAAGCACTATGAGATTAGTGGATTGTGCTGATAAATTGCTGCTGTTAACCTTTGACCCAGTGAATCTAATTAAGGGATGACAAATTGAGAACTTGCATAACTAAAATTCTCATGGAGGAATGTTCAGATGAAATTTTCAGTACAATGGACCATTATTGTGTTGAGGATATGAATGATATGTTCTGAATGAATTGTTCTCTGATAATGAGTTTTGTGTGTTCTTCTTGTAGAAGGGATCTTTATCCTAGGATTTTGCGTGGGTTGACCAGACTATAAGGAACCCTAGAATTCAATTGGATCTAAAGTCAGAATTGAATTATAAATAAAGTGATCTTTTCACTCGAGCGTCATAGCTAAGTTGGGAAAAGGGGACTTAACAAGAATTTTCGTATTGAGATAGGATCACGGATCGAGGTCGTCATGGTGGGAATGTTAATCCCCAACTCGATGAGGAAGAGCTCGACCTGGATGTTTGTAAAACTCTTCATAGATCGCAGCTTGGACCTTTCAAGGGTGAAGAGAAAAACCTGGGCGAGGCTGTGGAAAAGTGGATTGAAGCAATGGAAGAATACTTCCATGATACCAAGTACAATGAGAAGAGTAAAATGGTTCTTGCAAGATTAAAGATAGTGGAAACAACTAGAGTGGCATGGAGAAACCAGTGCGAGACAAACCGTCTGGATATCGGAACACCCAGACATGGAGTGATCTCAAGATTTACCTAAGGAAGAGATTCTGCCCTCCCGATTTTTTGGAAACAAGGATGAACGAATTCTTAGAGTTAACCCAGGGGAGTAGAACTATTAAAGTGTATCACCAAGCGTTTGCTCTCATCCTCAAGTACTCGCCATCCATCACTGGATGAAGAACAGCTGATGGCCAGGTTCATTTGGGGGCTGAACGAACCTTTGAATATCCTAGTGAAGAATGCCAAGCTAGTTTCGATGGCCAAAGCAGTGTGGATGGCGAAGGATTTTGCCAAGGCCTTTGATGTCAAGGTCCTCCCAAAGCCAACACCATCATCTTTCAAAAGCTTTCTAGCTCCAGAAGGTGATTCTAACCTTCCACTGCCTAAGAGACAACAAGGTCAAGCTCAGGATATGGAAAGTTCCAGAACGGAAGAAAGGTGCTTTTCCGAGAACTCAATCCCCTGGAATTCAACTTCAGAAGTTCCACCCTTGAACAAGGAAGTGAAATGCTATAACTGTCAAGGATTTGGACATTGCAGTATGGACTGCCCAACTCCTTTTGGATTAAGGTTTTCAGAGCGGGGAAATCAGGGACCAACATTCTAGACTCCAGCTCCTTCCTTCTAGAGTAATCAGGTTCCTTTCCGTCAAAATCTGAGAAATCCCAGAGGTAAACCCTCCAACCAACCCTCAGTTTCAATCTAAAGTAATGCAAAACCTCTGCCTCATAATAGGGGAAGTCAAAGAGAGATGTTCCCAAATCGGCCGTCCACTTCCAAGGCAGTAACGCTGGAAGTGATTGAAGAAGAAGAAGATGAAAGAGATTATCCCACCTACGAGATGAGGACATCTCGTGTTTTTTAAGTGGGGTAGGATGTAAGATTCCTCCCTCCAGCTTCTGAGATATAAAGGTGTAAGAACCTCCCCTTCTGTTCTTGTAATTATTCCCCTCTCTCAAATAGAAGAAAAATCTTGTTTTACCCTGTTTTGGCCTAGAGAGAGAATGTCTAGAGAGAGGTAATCCAAAATTGAGATATCTTTGGATATAAAAATCCTCTTAGTGTCTAAAATGGTTCCCCCCGAAACAGAAGTTCAAAATGAACTTTCCTATGTGCATTAGGAATCAATTAAAAATGATATAAGGGACCTTAGCCTAAGGGTCTAGATTTTCAAAATTTTTTGGATTATGGTCCAATTAAGGTTCCTATGGGCCAATAGAATTAATCCAAGTGTTGGGATGAGATAAATCCAAAGAATAAAAGAAAATATCCAAAAATGAGTAAATGCTCACATAAGATGAAGAGTTGACTGAGTACAAGGTTTATTAGTTAAAAATTATGAGATATTACTAAAAAAATGAGATATTTTGGAATAATGATGCATTTCTGACACCTTGGTAAGGAGAGGGGGACTCTTGAGGTAGGCGCCTAATTCACACATGTGGATGAGTTTTTAATTCAAAAAAAATTGTGATATTTTTATCTCTCCTCTCTCCTGGATCAAACCAAATCAAAAAGGGAGCCAAACTGGTCCAAATCTTGTCCAAATTCAGCCAAACTGAAGCTGGAAAATTCTAGAACTTAGTTGGACTCAGTTAGTGGCCTCCCTCACCTATAAATAGATCCTTAGTCTTTTGTAAAAAAAATCTATGAACTATACCATGCTAGTATTACATTTAAATAATGATATTTTCTATTATCCCTGAGCTTCTCTCTCTCTTCATCAATCCTTGGAGCTTTCTTCTCAACATACTAAACCAATTGATTGGTTGGACGCTTTCTTTTCTAAGATACAGAAGCAAGCCAAACCTAAGGGTAAGAAGAAATTCATGGTTTTTGATTATATTCTCAATGATTTCACTTCTCAACCCCTCTCAAGCTTTAGAAGTTTCTATTTAGTTGTTTTTAATGCAAATCAAGCTTTCTCTAAGAGTTTTAATAATCACAAAAAAGTTAACCTTTATGCTTAACTAGAATGCTTTTTATGTATATCTCTCTCTCCCAAAAGAATAATCATTCTATGACTAATTCTTAAGCAAATGAATGCTTCTCATTGATAAATTTTTAACTCAAATTCAATCTCTAAGCTTGTCAAGCTTGACGTTAAGAAAATGGTTTTTTATGCTAATAAAATTATGGTAAACTTATGATTTAATTCCATAAAATGGATTTAAGTCTAAGGTTAGTATTCTATCATAATTGTATTACAAAGTCTTATTCTTTCTAGAAATATTAAAAATTATCAGTAATAGCAGCGAAGCTATGGTAAAATTTTTAGAAATTAATACATAACTCTTTTTTATGCATAATGTGAAAAGAGGACTTTCTACTATATTCTAGGATTGGACATCCTATGCTAAAAGAATGATTTTCATCAAATTCATGGGAAACTAAGTTTTAGTATTTATGCATAAATAATTAATTAAAAAAAAGAGAAATTTTTTGTATTTTTATTTTTATGCAAAAAGAGGTATTCCCATGATAATGGAGATCCATGTAATCAAATGGAAAAAGAGAAATTTTGGTATATTAAAATAATAAACATTTAATTTAAAGAGGAATTTTAGATAAATTTATTTTATGCATGAGAAAAATTTAAATGATAAAAGAGGAATTCCCATGACAATTGGAATTCAATCATTTAAATGGTAAAAATGGAATTCTTGGCATATTTAAAATAATGGATATTTTTATTAAAGAAAAGAGGAATTTTAGATAAATTCATTTTATGATAAAAGAGAAATTTCCATTGCATTTGGAATTCAATCATTTAAATGCAAAAAGAGGAATTCGCATAATATTTGAGATCCAAGAAATTAAATGGAAAAAGAGAATTTTTAGCATAATTCAAATTATGAGTATTTATCAAAAGTGAAATTTTGAGCATTATTGGGAAATATGGGTAGAATTGATTTTTGTAAATCCCATGAATCTTTTACTCAAAAGAAGAATATTGAATATAATTCACTTGAGAAATTTGAGAAAGAATATGAAAATATCATCGAGAAAAAGTACCTTTAACTAAGCCAAGTAATTGGTAGAAATTTAGAAAAAGTCCCATCGACGAAAGTAGAAAATGTTACTAAATGTGAATAGATGTGAATAAGATGAGAATACGATAAGAATAAGATGAGAATACGATGTGATAAGATGTGAATAAGATGAGAATAAGATGAGAATAAGATGTGAATGTTACTAAATGTGAATAAGATGTGAATAAGATGAGAATACGATGTGATAAGATGTGAATGCAATGTGATAGGATGTGAGTGGATGTGATAAGATGTGAGTGGATGTGAATGTGATGTAAATGGATATGGATGTGAAGAGATGTGGATGGGATGTGATGTGATGTAAATGGATGTCGATGTGAAGAGATGTGGATGGGATGTAAATGGATGTGGATGTGATGAGATGTGGATGGGATGTGTATGATGGGATGTGTATGATGTAAATGGACGTGGATGTGGATGTATGTGATGTGATGTGGATGTAATGAATGAGATGGATGTGAATGGATGCGATGTGATGTGAATGAATGGATGTGATGTGAATCGAGATAGATGTGAATGGATGAGATGCAATGTGAATGGATGTGATGTGATGCCATATAAATATGAGTAGATGTGAATGGATAAGATGTGATGAGATGTAATATGATGTGACTAGATGAGAATGGATGAACGACGATGGGAATACATATGATTGGATGTGGAGGGAATGTGAATTGATGTAGAAGAATGTGGAATAACAAGAAATGATGTGGAATAATGTGGAAAGATGAGAGTTCGTTAGAAATTGTATTTATGGCCTGCTCTTAAATGATTGTTTTATGTCAAGAATGCTGGGGAAGCATTTTTACCATCTTGTGAATGAGGTCATGGAGACCTAAGTGATAAAGTTGCATCAATTGGCAGAGAGTCAACAGAGGACGTCTCGTGTAGCAAGGTCGACCGAGGTCTTGACCAGCCTCGGTTTGATTTAAATGGTAAGCTTCCGGTACGGTGGATGAGGGATGAAGGAAGCGATAAGATGTAAGTGGATGTGATAAGATGTGAATGGATGTGGATGTGAAGAGATGTGGATGGGATGTGATGTGATGTAAATGGATGTGGATGTGAAGAGATGTGGATAGAATGTGATGTGATGTAAATGGATGTGGATGTGAAGAGATGTGGATGGGATGGGATGTGGGTGTGAAGAGATGTGGATGGGATGGGATGTGATGTGATGTAAAATGGATGTGGATGTGATGAGATGTGGATGGGATGTGATGTGATGTAAATGGATGTGGATGTGGATGGGATGTGATGTGATGTAAATGGATGTGAATGTGAATGTGATGAGATGAGATTGAGATGTGATGATATGTGAAAGGAAGTGATGTGATGTAAATGGATGAGAATGAGATGTGGACTTGATGTAATGTGGATGGGATGTATGTGATGTGATGTGGATGTAATGAATGAGATGGATGTGAATGGATGCGATGTGAAGTGAAGTGAATCGGGATAAATGTGAACGGATGAGATGCAATGTGAATGGATGAGATACAATGTGAGTGGATGTGATGTGATGTGAATGGATATGGATATGTGAATGGATGAGATGTGATGTGAATGGATGTCATGTGATGTGAAATGGATGTGATGTGAATCGGGATAGATGTGAATGGATGAGATGCAATGTGAATGGATGTGATGTGATGTGATATGGATATGGATAGATGTGAATGGATGAGATGTGATGTGAATGGATGTGATGTGATGTGAATTGGTATAGATGTGAATGAATGAGATGTGATGGGATGTGAATTGAGATAGATGTGAATGGATGAGATGTGATGTGAAATGGATCTGATGTGATGTGATGTGAATCGGGATAGATGTGAATGGATGAGATGCAATCTGAATGGATGTGATGTGATGCGATATGGATATGAGTAGATGTGAATGGATGAGATGTGATGAGATGTAATATGATGTGACTAGATGAGAATGGATGAATGACGATGGGAATACATATGATTGGATGTGGATTAAGCAATGTGAATTGATGTAGAAGAATGTGGAATAACGGGAAATGATGTGGAATAATGTGGAAAGATGAGAGTTCGTTAGAAACTGTAATTAGATCTTCAACAGAGAGTCCATTTGGATTTTTATAAGTGAATATATTTCCGGGTACTATGAGCTAGGAACTATTGAAAAGGCCCTTGAGTGAATAGGTGGCGAGCGTTCTGGTTGCCAATGATGCCATAGGTACACCGATGAAGGAATGATAGGAAATTAGAATTCAACCGGATATTTTGGAGGATTGTGAGATCAGTGATACTATGGTTTCATTAAAAGATTGTTTTAAATCTGTGAAAAAGGCAATTTCATATTGGGTGTGTAAGTGGTGTGACTATCTTGAACTTTGCTTGTAGCTCCAGCTAGGGAGCCTAGGAACTCTTTTCCCTGGTAACCAGGGAAAAACATAACCAAATTCTTAAATGGATCCTATCACTACAGTGGTTGGGCGAACCCATGGTTCTTGAATATGTGAATTACGAGTTCGATCGGAGGAATTGCCCGTGCTTTCTGGGCGAGGGAAGTTTTTCCAGGTTCAGTTTTGGAAGAACCGAGGGATTAGTCTCTTATCCGGATATCCGTGGGCAAGGCCCCGAGTGAGAGGCTCTGCCCTGCGCAAGAAGTGCTACTTGCGCTATTAGCACCCCCGATTTTGTTGCACGGAGGGGGCAGGGATCTTTGATATCATAGCAAATTGACTAAAGTAGAACAACCGAGAAGCCAAAAATGTCAAAAATTTATAAAGTACCAGTAAAAGATTGTAATTGTGTGATGAAATTCATACAAATTGATATTCGGAATAAAGATTCATAAATTGGAAATCGGGTTTTCAGATGGAAGTACCGCAATTGTATGGAGTCCCTGACTTGCTTGAGGCCTAGATATGATGGTATTTACCTTATAACTCTAAGGACCGTGACTACCTATATATACCATGGGTATATCTGTAGCTCTTTACTGACAATATATACAAGTAAATCTAAGACCTTGAAGTTATAAGCAAAAATGCTATCTAGAGGATGAATTCAAATGCTGGTTGATATGATTTTAGAATTTTGGTTGAGAATTGATGAGTTGATGGATTCTAATTGAAAGATGATGATTCTTGAATTATGGTTGAAGGAAGATAGGTTGAACAAAGCCACAATGAGGATGAATGGGACGAATCCCAGTGATGATGTTAGTAACTGGGGGATGACGATTATGACTTCAGCAAAGCACTATGAGATTAGTGGATTGTGCTAATAGATTGCTGCTATTAAACTTTGGCCCAGTGAATCTAATTAAGGGATGAAAAATTGAGAACCTGCATAACTAAAATTCTCGTGGAGGAATGTTCAGATGAAATTTTCGGTACGATGGACCATTATTGTGTTGAGGATATGAATGATATGTTCTAAATGAATTGTTCTCTGATAATATGAGTTCTGTGTGTTCTTCTTATAGAAGGGATCTTTATCCCAGGATTCTGTGTGGGTTGACTAGAACCAAATCAAAAAGGGAGCCAAACTGATCCAAATCTTGTCCAAATTCAGCCAAACTGAACCTGGAAAATTATAGAACTTAGTTGGACTCAGTTAGTGGCCTCCCTCACCTATAAATAGATCCTTAGTATTTTATAAAAAAATCTGTGAACTATACCATGCCAGTATTACATTAAAATAATGATATTTTCTATTATCCCTTAAAAATTCTCTACCTTTGGAGAGCTTGGAGCTTCTCTCTCTCTTCAACAATCCTTGGAGCTTTCTTCTCAACATACTAAACCAATTGATTGGTTGGGGACTCCCTTCTAAGATAAAGAAGCAAGCCAAACCTAAGGGTAAGAAGAAATTCATGGTTTTTGATTATATTCTCAATGATTTCCCTTCTCAACCTCTCTCAAGCTTGAGAAGTTTTTATTTAGTTGTTTTTAATGCAAATCAAGCTTTCTCTAAGAGTTTTAATGATTAATCACAAAAAGTTAATCTTTATGTTTAATTAGAATGCTTTTTATGTATATATCTCTCTCCCAATAGAACAATCATTCCTATGACTAATTCTTAAGCAAATGAATGCTTCTCATTGATAAATTCTTAATTCAAAATCAATCTCTAAGCTTGTCAAGCTAGAGGTTAAGAAAATGGCTTTTATGCTTTTATGCTAATAAAAATATGGTAAACTTATGATTTAATTCCATAAATTGGATTTAAGTCTAAGGATAGTATTCTATCATAATTATATTACAAAGTCTTATTCTTTCTAGAAATATTGAAAATTATTAATAATAGCAGAGCGAAGCTATGGCAAAATTTTTAGAAATTAATACATGAATCATTTTTATGCATAATGTGAAAAGAGGACTTCCTACCATATTATAGGATTGGACATCCTATGCTAAAAGAATGATTTTCATGTAATTCATGGGAAACTAATTTTTTAGTATTTATGCATAAATAATTAATTAAAGAAAAGAGGAATTTTTTGTATTTTCATTTTTATGCAAAAAGAGGAATTTTCATGATAATGGAGATGCATGTAATTAAATGGAAAAAGAGAAATTTTGGTATATTAAAATAATGAATATTTAATTTAAAGAGGAGTTTTAGATAAATTTATTTTATGCATGAGAAAATTTAAATGATAAAAGAGAAATTCCCATGACAATTGGAACTCAATCATTTAAATGGTAAAAGTGAAATTCTTGGCATATTTGAAATAATGGATATTTTTATTGAAGAAAAGAGGAATTTTAGATAAATTTATTTTATGATAAAAGAGGAATTTTCATTGCATTTGGAATTCAATCATTTAAATGCAAAAAGAGGAATTCCCATGATATTTGAGATCCAAGAAATTAAATGGAAAAAGATGAATTTTTAGCATAATTCAAATTATGAGTATTTATCAAAAGTGAAATTTTGAGCATTATTGGGAAATATGGGTAGAATTGATTTTTGTAAATCCCAAGAATCTTTTACTCAAAAGAAGAATATTGAATATAACTCACTTGAGAAATTTTAGAAAGAATATAAAAATATCCCATGCTGAACGCTCAACACATTAAGGGATGGCATGCCTTCGAATGTGGAATGAGAAACTAATTGCAAAGGGAAATCCTTATAGTAATGGTCTAATCCCTAGCCATCACATTGTGGCTGCATTGGCAGACATTTCTTTTGAGGGCAGTGGGAAACATTAAAGAGGTGGTTTCTCTGCGGGTGCACCTATAGTGTGCAAAAGTGTTTTAGGATCCATGTGAGGCACCGATAGAGGGAGGTGAGGTGTTAGGGGTGCCTCGGGGATGGCGAAGTGCATGGGCTCCATAGGTTTCACTATGGATCTAGTTGGGGTCTTTCCATATGCAATGGGGTTTTCCTGGAGAGGCAACGGCTGGGATGGAAAGATTGGTACGAGAGAGTGACATGGTGGCTCCATGTGTGAGTAGTGAGTTTGTGGTGGTGCCACCAACAAGTCTTGGAGGGCCCAGGAGGAGAGGAAGGTAATGTTACAAAAAGGAGCTATGGGGTGGCATTGGTGTGGTGCCAATTGCGTGGAATAGCTTTCTCGCATGTTGTCATCAAGAAAGATCGCCCATTTGTAGGCCTGATCAAAGGTGGAGGGGTCCTTGACCAACATGTGGTCATAAAGCCTTGGATTGTGCAAGCCCAAGAGGAAACGATCCATTAATTGCTTATAAGACAATTTTTTTCTCTCTTCGCAACACGAATCAAGGTACTTGGTGTGTGCGATGTAGTCACGTAATGTTTTCTTTGGTTTTTATTCCAATTGGAACAATCGGATGACGGGCTCCATTTGCGCCCGCAGGGTACAAATGCGAGAATGAAGGCCTCTCTCACTGTGTTAAAAGTGCTTTTATGCCGAGGGTCCAAGGATTGGAATGTAAGGCCCCCCGCCGACCCGTAGGGCGGGGGGATCCTTTTGATAGGTGGTTAAGTCTCGTGTTATTTTCCGATTGACGACACCTCGATCTCGTAGAAATACGAGGTTACGAGCAAACAGACGGACCTAACTCTATCTCGCAGGGGAAGCGTAGTCATCCTAAAGGAAATTCTAATCCCCAGCACGAAATGTGCGTGGAGATGGAACAAGACCCACACTTGGTTCAAGGAAGCCAACGCCTTTTTCCCCGTATTTCATGAGGCACGGCCGCTGCTCGGTCCCCTAAAACAAGTCTTGTTCGTGACTCTACTATTCCCTAAGTATCGTAAGTTACGACTAGTAGAAAGCTACCCGACTGATCGGGTCCACCCATCCTTAGAATGGTACCGTCAGGGCATCCATTCTCCCACTTTCCACACACTCACCCGTTCAATTGTTTTCTAATTAAGTCCTACCACACTCTGAAACACTTAAAAACAATTTCCTTTGTTAATTAATTACACTTGATTCCTTAAAAGAAATCTTCCTTACCACAACATTGAAATCAACGAACATACTTACAGTGAAAAATATTTACAAAGACCCTAAAACCGGGCCGATATTCCAATCCAAACTTCATGTCCAAACCATAACCATAACCATAACCATAACCACAATCCAATCACAACCACAACCACAACCACAACCACAACCACAACCACATCGACTAGAATTCGATCTTCCAGCCTCAACCAGCTGGGTAAACCTCACGGACCGTCTCCCCTCGTCGTCAGCCAGCCGATGAGGGCCAAGCCGTCCTGTCACCCCCTCAGGTACCGACGCTTGTACCAAACTCTCTCGCTCTTCGGAGGGGACGTCTCCTCATGAGGTGGGGGTTAAGTCACCGCACTAGCCTGGACCCATAGAACTAGGCAGCATATATACATCACCCTGGTGGTGAAATCCAATTCCCAGTGGCATAGGAGGGGATTGCCCTAGGCCGACTCCCGGCCTCGCTATATCCTCCGCCCGGCTACACAGGCAAGCACGGAGTTAGCTAAGGGGGGGAGAAGCTGTACCTGCATGTTAGCAATAAACCAGCAGTATATCCAATAAAAAGAGACATAGCCTTTATTCAATGAATTCACACATTAACAAAAACCATCGTTTCGGAAAGACAATGATTCAAAAGCAAGATTATTTTCCTATAACTTTACTTAAGAGTAACCATAAGGTACTTTAGGCCATCTATACTAGGGGTTTAACCTTGGTTCCTTTCCTATTATTTCGAATCTTTGCATTAAGCTTCATAAGAGAGAATTTTACTTAAACTTGTTAAATGACCAACCTGGTTATCGTTTTCGTGCCTATTCGCTTCAAGAGGGGCGAAGTCGATTGCAGGGACGCGATTCGCTTCATTCCCTCCTTGGGCAGCGCGTGGTTCTTCAATTCGACGGCGTTTCGGCGCCATAGGAGTACTAGAGTTTTAAGAGGATAGAGAAAAGAGAAAACGGGGTGAATATAAGAGGTTGGGAGCGTGGAGAGAAAAGAGAGAATTCTACTGGTTCAAACGGATTCAAAAACGGAGTCCGTTTGGGGTAGGAAAAACTAGTTGGGCTTATGGCTACTCTTAGCCCAAGTTTAAGTCGCCGCATATGGGGGGGGGGAATTGAGAGGGTGTCCTTAACTTGGAGAGCTCTTGAGAAGAGTGTACGTCTAGGGAGGCCTAGGGAAGAGTAAGGCAAGGGTTGGAGGAGAAGCACACTTTAAGTCTATTCACACGGGGGGGGAAGAGTGTAGGACATGTCCTAGAGCTTGAGGGAGGGCTTGCGCGTAGGGCCTTGCTGGGGGCTTGTCTGGAGAAGGGGGCTGGGAGGGTCCTTTTATAGGTGCTGGAGGGTGGACGTCCGGGTGCCGGAAGGTGACACCTGGGTGGTGTAGGTGTCCGGGAGAGAGTGTGGGCGTGAGACACCTGGGGGTGGAGGTGTCTCGAGGAGAGAGAAAGTGTGACACATGGGGGTGGAGGTGTCCCCAAGAGAGAGAGAGCGCGACACCTGTGGATAGAGGGTTCTGGGAGGAGGGGGTACGTGTAGGGGTGTGCTGGAGGGTACGTCTAGGTCGTGTACACGCTTGGGTGTCCCGGGTGGATTGTCGGTTTTTTTCACGGGCGGCGTCTGGTGGGGCCCACGCCGGCCGCTCGCCGCCGTCGCCCCGGGGGGTCAATTTTTTTTTTGACGAAAATGTCCGGCCTTGCCCCGTGACCATGGGGACGTGTTCCGTTCGTTGATTAGACGCCTGGATAGTTACTATTTTAGGTCGGAAGTTCGCAGATTAAAGGCTTAAAAGCTTAATTAAACCCATTTCGGGTACCCGTTTTTAGTTCAGAAAAAACTATTTCAAGCGTAAAATTACGCGTAGATTCCAAATTTGGATTCAAAATTACAAATTTCTAAACAAAAATGGCTCATTTTCCAAAAATAGAAGTTTTTTTATCGTAAAAATGACAAACTAAGTACATTGTTATTTACAATGGGTATATTACATGGAACCATTGCATGGCCTTACCTTCAAGGCCGAAACCAAGCAGATGGACTTTGGTTACATCACTCAAAATTTCAAATGCCTGATAGATTTGATTAAAGACCTCGATGTGGAATACAGGGTCTCCAACTCTGTGAAATTTGGACAGAAGTTTAAAAATTTTCACCCACGTAGGTTTTGTATGTGATGTTTGTGGGTACAAGTGTTGTGACACTCGCCTTCCCCTAGAGCTTGTGCTAAGCTTGGAATGTCAAGTGGTGGCATAAGAGAAGGTGTTACAAGGCTGGGGGTGGGAATAGATCCGTGGTGGATAGAGAAGAGGGTATGTGAATGTGCTTGGGGCATCTATCCATGCTGGGGTGCATGTATGGAGAGGCCCCACTAGATGAGGGCTCTTCAAAGATTGTTTCGCTCTCCCGGCCACGTATGTGGGACATGACGACCACATGTGAATGAGCAATTGAGGCCGGGGTGCCGCCAAATGGAATGAAGGCATTGGGGGCATGCAACCATGACCAAAAGGAATCCATGGTGTGCAGGAGGAAAGCTTAAAGAAGCTTCAACGGTGCATGCGTAGGCCCGAAATAGGAGTTTTAGCTCACTTTTATCTTGCACGTGAACGCACCCTTAAGGTTAACAATGGTCTTTTGAGGTGTTTTATGTGTGTAAAAACGACCCTAGTGAGTCAAGGAGAAAGACCAAAAGCACCTCAAAGGATTTGGAAATTTTAAATTTTTTGGGTTTTTTTTAAAGTAAAAACATTAGGGGGCATTTGAACATATTTTTGGCCTTTTGCTAATGAAAGTAATTAGCAACGGACCAATAGGAATAGAGGATTGTGCACATTTGGTCTCCTTTGAATATAGGGAGGGAGACTGCTATAGGGAGGGGGACTAGACTTTCAGCACTAATAATTATACTTGTCCCTTTCAAAAAGTAGGGGAGTTAGGATAGGTGTGGTCCTAAAAAATCCTTAAAACTTTGAAATTTTTGAGATTCCCCCAAAAAGTCACTTTTCCCCCCAAAATCCCATCTCAAACTTCACTATAGTCAAAAAATTCATTTTCAAGTCCGCTTCCCCTCTTGAACATCCAAATTAAACTCGTTAACCTTCCTCCCTTCTTCTTCCATCTTCTTCCATCTCTTCAATATCCATCAAGCTCGAAACCCTAATCTGCATAGCATCTTTGCTTTTTCTTTATCTATCTCATTCACCCAACCCTAATCTCACTACTATAGCTTCACAATTGATATGGCTGTACCACGAAGAAGACCAAAAGATGAGATTGAGGAGATCTTGCTGTACAACAAGAGGGACGATGATGGTGCTTGGGTGAGAGAGGCATTTCGCAAGGGTGCTTAGGTTTTCCTGCAGCATATTGCTATTGGTTCTCACCGAGTTCGATGACGAGATGCGATGGAGCTTCATTGGAAGGGTCATTTACAGGGATTCAAAAAATCGAGCAATGGAGACCTGGTGGCCATTGTACAACATGTGTGCACTGCACGAGACATCCATCTTCACCAAAAAACTCAATTTCCATGCAGCTATAAGTATCATAGGGAATGAAGGAGGCATGTGATATTACGATAGCTACATCTTTCATGTTTAATGATCTTATTTTTGGGTTGCAAATATTATGATAGCTACATCTTTCATGTTTAATGATCTTATTTTTGGGTTGCAGATGTTTTTCCTTCCAACTTGGCAAAGGAGCAACCATTACGAAGCCTTACCGAAATATTTCAAGCACTTCATGGCAGACATTGGTGAGGCACTGTTTTCTTGTAAAACCAATGTAGACCTTCTTAAGAAAAAGATCTTCTTTTATCGGCACTCCTATGTGGTGCCAATGCATGACGGTAGGTTTGATAAGCTAGAGATCATCACATCTCCTCTCCTCTCTTATGTTGAATGGCCAACTCCTGATGCTTGGACGGTTATGGTCATGAAATCAAAGATTCTTTGTGACATACAAGGATCTTTGAAGTTTGCAAAGCCATCTTGATCTATGGGTCTTAACTGGGTATATTCATCTTTTTGCTAAGATGTTCAATAAATTTACTTTCTCACAAACACTTACCATGTTTTTGTGCAAGAAAGTACTTGGTGATGACGTGGTTGCCTTGCTTGGAGAGCAGTGGAACATTGTAGAGGGGCAGCATAAGGATGATACATTCAAGTGTAATATATTAGAGTCCAGTGTTACATTTCGGTATCTTAAAGCCTGTGCGGCCTCACACATTCACTTTTATTACGAACGGTGGATGAAGAAAAATAGTAATTGGGTCCCATTGTTGCAAGCGAATGAACAAGTTTTTTTGCCCCTTGACATATGCGTTAGGTTGCCCGATGATGTGGTGGAAATTGTAAGTGCAAGAAGGCATTGGAGCCTCCTAAATATTAGGGAGCACCTCAATATCATGGGAAGTGAGGATATAAGTAGGGCACAGTTTAAGGTGAAGAATAAAAAGATTCGAATGCGAATGGAGTTGAAGACCTTGGTAGATGTTGATTGGGAATTTGATGGTATAAGCATGACTTAATAAGAAATATTTAGAGTTTTTTTTATGAAATGTGTTTAGAATTATAATATTTGCCTTTAACTCTTGGGCTCCACTCAAACCAATTTTTCTTACCAGCAAACTTGAGTTCCTTCTTAGCTTTCTTGCCAACACCCTTCTTGGCACCCACTTGAGGACCACTTTTCTTTGAGGTACTTCATGGTTTAGTACCCTTGGTTTCGTTTTATGAGTACATTGTTGAGGAGCACCCTTGGTTTCTTTATGTAGAGTTCCTTGCTTAAAACATAAAAATGCTTCAGTGGTGAATGTACATGCATTTTCTTCTTCTTCTTAGATGGAGAGGCTTGCCTTGGGGGTGGAGAGTCTGGAACATTAGGAGTAATTTAATTATTCAAAATAATATTGATTTCTCTTGCACGAACACTCCACATCCAAAACTCGTGAGATCTAAGAGTCGATCAAATTAAGAAAATTTCTGAGATTTAAGAACCTGGAACTATAGAAAATAAGTTGAAAAATTGGGTAAAGATTTATAGCAAAAATAGTGGGTTTTTAACAGAACCTACACTGCTATCAATCTCGGTATACTTAGACAAAAGAACTTTCCACACATTGGCAATAACATGCCATCCACATGAGGTAGAATCTTTTTGTAAAGCAACTGGGGTTGATTCAGAAACTTATACTCTTCCTCCTTTTTCAAATTCGGATATTCGTCTTCAATAGCTGCATAGCTCTCTTACATGCCCTATTAAAAATTACATTTGATTATATACAAAAAAGCAAGAAAAAATAAAGTATCAAGCTTAGTGAGAAGATCAATATTTAAGTTATTAAGAGAACTACTTACAATTTAATCTACCCATGCATGCGAGTCAAGCTATTCATAAAAATAACACTTCTTCTCAGAATATTGATAACACAAGCACTCTAGTGTCCACTGAAAAAAGTAAAAGAAATATTTAAGAAAGTGAATATCCTTAAAAGAATTCTACACATATGTCAAATAGTAAACACATAGGAAGCATCAGCTAGAGACGAACCTCTCTACATACGGCAAAACAACAAAACAAATGTTCTTATTTTTCACTGGCTTGAAATAGGATGCGAGCTTGGAGGTCTTCTTCTTCATATGAATGAATGTTGACGACACTAAGGGATCACAAATGAATACTTCATTAACTTGATTCGGCAGTAATTCCTTCATAAGTGCCCTGAAAAAGTTTATATACAAAAGGAAAAATAAACAAAATAGAAAATATGCATATATTAAACACATGTGAAAAGTGTATTCATACCTTAAACACATGAGAACAACATTGTCATTGATCTCCCTATCTTCTCTATAAGCATGTAAATGTCCCCAGGTGCAATATAAAGGTAGTCTTCATCCATTGTGCCAACATTGTAGATCAGTTGCCCTGTTACTTGGGCAATCCTCTTAGAATTGGCCTTCTCCAACTGCACTAGGGTCTCTAAGCTATCATGCACATGTGAGATATTCTCCTTTTCCTTCTCCTCCTCCTCCTCCTCCCCAGGACTCTTGTTGTCTGGCTTTGATTTCCTAACCAACTTTCTTTTCTTCTTGGGAGTGTTAAATTTGCAGCAATGTGATGAGCTATGGTGGATCAAATGCAAGAATCAACGTGATTAATAAAGAGATTAGATGATGATTAAGATGTGATTAGTGAGCAATTAACTGATAGCTTAATGTAGGCATGGATAATCAAAAACCAAAAAATTCTCATTAGGCCAATGCCTCAATTTATAGAGTTTACATCCAAGCATCTAATCCCACTGATCTCTCCTTGATTCTCTCCACCTCTTCCCAGAATATCTCCACACATCCTAAATCTTCTCATGCTACCCTTTATTCTCTCCTAGTAGATACCTCTCACCTTTTCACAGTTTCTCACTCATTTACAGTTTCTCTTTTATAGCCTCTTGCTAAGGGCTTGTTCCCGCACACACCCTATTCACTTGTATATTTCAACACCTCCCCTCAAGTGAATAATCCTAGCACACCTGGACCCTATACCAAGTTTCCCTCTTACTTGGTAGTCTGCGACTAGTGCCTCGAGTCCGTAAACTTATAGTCCTCTCTCTCTATGTGTCCAAGGCTACTACAAGTGCCCGTGACCTTGACTAAAGTGCTCACACATACATCTACCACATGGCCTACATCATCGGTGGCTCTCAGAGGTGGTTTTACTCTGTTGGGGTAGGTTACATTGGGTTGTGGGGTTTCTCTCTCTCTCTCTCTCTCTCTCTCTCTCTCTCTCTCTCTCTCTCTCTCTCTCTTTCTCTCTCTCAGAAAAGATGATCTGACTCCACTTCCTTAGGAGCCTCCATGAAGTTTATCGATGTCGTTCCTTCTCCACTGGGTTTGCTATAGTATTCTCTTGTGTCCTGGCTTCCCGCAGTTGTGGTGGCAAGTGAAGGTCCTTCCTCCTACTTTGCCTCTTCCTCGTCCTCGTCTCCTCGTGAGAATCCTCCTCAGGTGAAGAATGCTTTTTCCTCTCCAGGGGTTGAGTCCAACCATTTCTTCTCTTTGACCTTGGTCTCTTGCTCTAGTAGAGCTCCTTCTATCTCGTGCAGCTTCAATTCAGGTACATTCTTTAAGGTTGCTACAATGTTTTCATATTCACCTTTGTCCACACTCTTCAGAAGTACTGCTAGTGCCTCATCATCTTCTACCTTCTTGCCAATGGGGCTGCCAATTGTTGCTTTTATATTTGTTGAAGTGTGTGATTAAAGGTTCACTTTCCTTCATATCCAGTTTGTGGAATTGCATTAACAGATTTATCTTTGAATTTTTTGCTTGAGTGCCAAATAATTTATTGAGTTCATCCCATGCATCTTTTGCCCATTGTATCCCTGTGATGTGATGAATGATTTCATCATTTAAACTGAGTGCGATGAGTCCTAATGCTTTCTCATTCTTGCTCTTCGCACTCAGTTTAAATGATTTCATCATTTAAACTGAGTGCGATGAGTCCTAATGCTTTCTCATTCTTGCTCTTCCACTCATTTTTCCCACTCACCTCTGGGCATTCATCTCTTCCCTCAACTAGCCCCCATAGATTTTTCCTCATGAGCAAATACATGGTTTTTGTTTACCATGTATAAAACTGCTCCCCATTAAATTTGGCTATCCCTTGTGCCAAGCTCATGATGTGAAGGGGCTCTTACCTCTTGATCCAATTTCAAGATTCAAGGGCAGTGTCTACCCTTTTACAACTCAATTTGGTGTTTAAGTGATGATTACAACAGATTTATCAGCATAAATTCACCAGAAATTACATAAAGCAAAGGGTAATAAATTTGTACTGAATGGTTGGAGTACCAAACCATCTTCGAATTGCAATATGAAGTTATAGGGATCTGTATCAGATACCCAATGGTTAATTTAAACCCTCAATTGCACCAAAATATAGTGGTTAGTACTGATTAATCATTGATTAGCAAAATAAGTCTTTATTTTATGTGCAAAAAATAGAGTATGCGGGGAGTCCAGATCTGGGCCCTTAGAGTTCAAATGATCTCAACTCCTTCCAAAGCCATCAATAGCAATTAGTCTAGTAGAGGATTAAGCCAAGAAACACAAGATTTGACCAAACATTGAATGCTTAATCTCTGTTTTACCAAAGTCACCTGTAGATTTGATGCAGAGCGGCTTGATTCCACTTCTCCTTGAGGAATTTCACAAATCTAACATCACCAGCACATAGAGCACCCTTGAAAATCCTTGGGGCCAAGAGGAATTAGACCAATTGCTTCTGGTGGAGAGGGGATCTCAGTTTTGCTTTCAGAAACAAGCGCTTAAGAAATCACGATTTTCAGCAAAGCAGTAGCCGGCAGTTTGACAATTTGAGTAGATGGGCTAGTGCGTGGAAAGCTTGGCTAGGTGGGGCTTGAAAGGTTTGGGCCAATGTTATGGCAAGAGGGAGATCAAGCCCCTCCACCCAGCAGGGGTACAGAGGCTATCTGAAAAAGGAGCTTAAAACTTGATTATTTCTTAATCCTAGTTAACTAGGTGATTAGCAAGATAATGAGCTCATATATTTAATGGATTCTAAGCTAGGCTCTGATACCATGTTAAATTTGTAGCAATGTGATGAGCTATGGTGAATCAAATGCAAGAATTAACATGATTAATAAAGAGATTAGATGATGATTAAGCTGTAATTAGTGAGCAATTAACTGATAGCTTAATGTAGGCATGGATAATAAAAAACCAGCAAATTCTCATTAGGTCAATGCCTCAATTTATAGAGTTTACATCCAAGCATCTAATCCCAAAATATCTCCACACATCCTAAATCTTCTCATGCTACCCTTTATTCTCTCCGAGTAGATACCTCTCACCTTTTCACAGTTTACAGTTTCTCTTTTACAGCCTCTTGCTAAGGGCTTGTTCCCACACACACCCTATTCACTTGTATATTTCAACAGGGAGGAGAAGTGACTTCTTCAACTTTTATATTATCTGCCGTTGATTTCCTTTTCAATGATGGGGGAATTGCGAGGATCTCAAAGGCTTTCATACCCCTCATTTTGGCAAGGGATGAAGAAATTTGTCGAACCTGTACCTCACCCTGCTTACAAGTGTCATGTCTCTGTCCATCAAATTGACTCTTCTTACATGGATAGCACATATGAAGCTATCATTCATAAAGTCTATAAGGAAGTCTTCACAAGCTTCTTGTAGACATGTCACTACACTACTCTGCCATCTACAATGTCCATGCCCTTTGATACTATCACTTACTATTCTTACAATCCTTAGGAATGGTGACCTAGGGATGAGAAGATGTGTAGACTATTGTGCTTGCCTTATCTTGCAACAAACAATTTCTTTTATTTCTAAAGGAAAGTTCTTGCCTTATATATATTAGTTCTCCCCTTTATTGGTTTCTTCTCTAATGGTTGCTTAGATGTTATTGCCTCAGCTTCAGTTTGAGGTTTTGGTTCTGAATCTTGCTGTTTTGGAAGGGAGGGATCATGGTACACCATCCTCACAATGAAATCCAAATCAAGATGATGATCTAAATTGTGCCATCAATGGAAAGGTGCTTGCTGTCCACGGAGCGATAAATTCAAACCTAACTCGGAGATCTGAAATCGCACCGTCGACAAAATCAAGCCAGGAGGAGAAGCCAAAGTGGTAGAAGAAATCCTCGCGCCATCGAAGAAATGCCACCCACAAAGCGATAAATCAAATCAAACCTAACTCGAAGATCTAAAATTGCGCCGTTGACGGAATTAGGCGAGGAGGAGAAGAAGCCTTCCATCCATGGAGCGATAAAAGAAATCTTGTTGAAGATGAACCTCAGAATCACGCTGTCGGAACGGGCCGATGTGAGAACCGTCCACAAAGCGAAAAGAAAAAATCAAAAATAAATAAAATAGCTCTCGCGCCATCAATGGAACCTGACAAAAAAGAGAGAATATTTTCTCCTTTTTATAGAGTGCGATGTCATCATTACGAGGATGACATAAGTCCTACACGTGGCAATTCAGTGATGATGTCAACCCTACACGTGATGATTCGATGTGATGATGCCATCCCTACACGTGGCGATTTGGCACACTTTGGTGGCGTTAGCCCTTCACGTCCATCATACATGGATGACGCCAATCCTAATAATATCTATATATAGTCGTGTGCCTTGTTTAATTTTTTTTCAGTCCCCCTTCATCTCACCATAGATCGCTTTCGGTCCCCCTTCACTCGCACTGTGGGAATTTAGTTCACGACGCGATTAGCTATTTCAGTTCTAGCAGTTGGTTCTTCATCCTCGTGCCATGGCCAGTAATTCGAGCATGGAGTAGCAAGTGGTTCACTATTATGATCTTGTGCAAGATTTAGAGACACTTGAAGAGGTAACAGATGAGCCTAGTGCCAACAATGAAAACCTATTCGGTTTGTTAAGGAAAGCTACGTCTTCCAAATGTTGAGCCTATATTCAATGTGCCATTTAGTTTAGAACATATTATTAAGGACATGGCAAGCTCTATGTTAGGGGAAGAGTGGGAGGCATATAGTAAATTGGTTAGTACAGAAATTATAAATGAAGGATCATCACAATATGTTCACATGTCCAGCTTTTTCCCTATCCTCATCTGAAAAGAAAAGCATGTCAGGAAGGTGGGATGCCTATTCATAAGATAAGAGGATAAAAACTTCTCTTGACAACTGCCCTTTCCAGCACAAGAAAAAGTGCAAGGTTCTTGAGTACTACTTTGGGTTTGTTTCTTATCTATTTCTTCATGCAGTCAAAGAGGACTACACAAAGGATGAACTGGAAGTTTAGAAGGGTCAAAAGGTTTCACAAGCTTCATTTGTCACAGAGATTAAATCTGAAGATGAGGTTATGGACCTGGTTTCTAGTGATGAGTGAGATTATGGACTTGGTTTCTAGTGATGAGTGAGGAGTGCCTTCTAAGCACAGGGTTTGATGTGGCAAAGTTTAAGGCATCCACTGTTATTGATGAGGGATCATCTATGCATGGAGAACGCTTAAAATCGAACTTCATCATCCTTGGGCTGCCCTCCTTTCTTATAAAATGGCAAGAATTTTATCCTTCATCATCCTTGGGCTGCCCTCCTTTCTTATAAATGGCAAGAATTTTATCCTTCTCTCCCACATAATACAAAAGCTTTATTATTTAAGGGGGATTATTGCCTCACAATTATAGAAGATGGTTGTGAGCTGCCATGGGTATACTCGATGTGGAAAATGAACATAAAGAGGAGTTTCTGAAGTTGGACACTGAGGTGACAGAGAACTTCATTGAAGCTCCTAGAGCCATGTCATTGTGCTTTGACAAAGCCAAGGGGACTGAATCTTCTGTTTCCATAGAGCTAGAATTTCAAAGTCTTCAAGAGGAATTGGGAATTACTGAAATGGGAAGAGAGCCCTTGCCCGCCCTTGATCAAGGAAATGAAGAAGGCTCCGTCAACATTTGGGATGCATCCAAGTTGGAAGAGGATGAGAACTAGAAGGTAATTTATTTGTTCTTGAGTGAGTTTATGGTATTGACTGAATTTATGTGAAAGCAAAGTTCTTTATTTAATGCAAATTAAGCTTGATGATGCCGATGGCTTCCTTGGATGTGGAGGTGCTACTCGTGCAAGAGTTGGACAAGATGCTACTCTTGCACGGTACATCCCATCTATTGACAAAGAAATATCGCCATGGCACCCAATTGAGTTGAGTATCTCCTCTACTTTTTGAAGAGCTTCATGTTGTCTTTCCTTGCCTTGCATAGTAAATGCATAATCAATGTGACACTTGAGCAGACGATCAAACACATGCATGAATGCATGCAAAGTACAAAAGTGAAAATTCTTGAGCTCGAATGGAATAATAGGATTCCATTCGTACTTTACATGCATGAATGCATGCAAAGTACGAAAGTGAAAATTATTGAGTTTGAATGGAATAATTGTTACCATATTATAGTAGTGATGTGTGTGAACACACTTAGGACCGCCGGGGCACTTTTTCCCTCACTAGGAGGTTTTTTCCCCCGTGCATTGTATATACGCCCATTATCTTTTAGGGTTGGTTATCTTTCATTTTTGGCACTCATAATACACTACAGTGTTGTGCTCAAGCTTCCTCATCTTCTTGAAGTTGTGTGTGCATTCCTGCAACCCTAATTCCAACAATTGGTATCAGAGCAGGCTTCCTCCTCCCGGGCAGCATCACCGGCACCTGCCGCTTCATCTCCTCCGATTGCAACGAGGTTTCACGAGCGTCTGCAGGTTAGTATATGCCCTGGGAGAGCTCGTAGGGCTTGTTCGTTTCAGAATTTTGATCTGAAGTCATTTCGCCCTCCGTTTTTGCATTCCAAGTACTGCGCAGGCAAAATCGTCCTACTGTGCAGATTTTCTGTCAAGATTAAAATCTGCAGGACAGGTACCCATTCGTCTGTTTTGGGCTGTGCTACATAGCACAGGTCGATTTTATACAGGTTTACCTCTTACAGACAGCATTTACATCTTGTAGTACAGTCATTGGCCATGGCTGACAACAATGATGTATTCCGCATGTTGGCTGCTGAGGATAAGTTGGATGGCACCAACTATCCATTGTGGGCATATATGATGCGACATGTATTGGTAGCAAAGGGGTTATGGAACATTGTGCAGGGTATTGATGCACGTCCTATTGTGGCTGGGAATGCTGCAAACACATCAGAAATAGGTACTGTTGATGATGGTGCAGGCACAAGTGCTGTAGCAGCTGTTCGAGAACCACCACTTTCAGCAGAGCAGATTCGTTGGGATGGTAGAGATGCGCAGGCTCATGCCTTGATTGCGCTGTCTGTCAAACGTACCATTATCCCACATATTCGCTCCTGCAGGACTTCTAAGGATGCTTGGGATGTACTTGCCACATTGTATCAGGCAAGAAATGAGGCTCGTGTTGCTTATCTCCGAAAACAGTTGGAGAGTGAGCATATGAACGAAGGTGATTCTATGGATAGCTTTTTGACAAAGATCAAGGATTTCAAAGAGCAGCTCATTTCTGCAGATGAAATCCTGTCAGACAGTTCACTTGTGCAGACTGTTTTGAATGGTCTACCAGATTCTTATCAGGGTTTTGCTTCCACTCTTCGCTTGATGATGAAAGGCAATCCCAATGCCTTATCATTTGAGGAGTTAGTTTCTGTTTTGCTGCAAGAAGACCAGTCAAGGCAAAACAGGAATATTATGCGTGTCGCAGATCAAGCTTTCGTTGCTAGTCAGAGAAGCGGGAAAGGTAAAGCTGGCTTTTCTTCTAGTAAGCAGAAATCTGCAAATGCTGCGCAACCAAAGAAGGAAGACAAAAATGAGAAGAAGGGTGACAAACAGAAGACATTTTGCAAGTACTGTAAGGGAAATGATCATGTCATCAAAGCGTGTCCTAAGCTGGCTGCGAAAGAGGCTAAGAAGAAAGAGGCTGGTATGGCTGTTGCAGATGCCTCTCCTTCTAACAATGAATCTGCTAATGTTGTGCTAGATACAGAATGGGCATTCAATGCGCAGTGCAGTTATGACCCATCTTTGCATGACACATGTATGTCTGCAGTAGATTCAGATGTATGGTACTTTGACAGTGGTGCCACTAAGCATATCACCTCGCAGCGCAGTTTATTCACTTTCCTTGAGTCTGCTCCCACAGGGAATACTGTCACTTGTGCCAATAACTCCTCTTATCCCGTTGAAGGAGTTGGACAGATTGTGCTGAATGTTGCAAATGGCAACACCTTTACACTTTTTGATGCATTGTATGTGCCAGGGATCAAAAAGAATCTGCTGTCAGTCTCCGCATTTGCCAAAACAGGTTTGGTTGTAAAATTTGTGGATGACAGATGTACTGTTCATGATCTCTCTTGTGGTGACATCATTGTAGCATCTGGTTCACTATGTCGAGGGCTGTATAAGCTCAATATGGATGGCAAATGTGTAGAGGATTCAGCATGTGCTATTATGGATACGCAGGCTATTTCAGATGCAAAACTGTGGCATGCACGTTTTGGTCATCTGAATTTTGCAAGTTTGCTGCGCCTGCAGAAATCTGAAATGGTGTCTTCTTTGCCTAAGCTTGAGGCACCTGTCAAGCATGTTTGTGAGGGCTGCATATTGGGTAAAATGCAGCGTGCTTCCTTTCCCAAAGATGGATCAGTGAGAGCTGAACGCAGATTGCAGCTTGTTCACAGTGATGTTTGTGGTCCCATGCAAACTCCATCATTTGGAAACTACCTTTACTTCGTGACTTTCATTGATGATTTTACCAGGCATGCATGGGTATATCCTTTGAAGGCAAAGTCCGAAGTGTTTTTGTGCTTCAAACAGTTTTTGGTTATGGCTGAAAATGTGTCAGAAAGTAAGATGGGCACCCTCCGTTCAGATCGAGGGGGGGAGTATATGTCTTCAGAATTTAATGCATTTCTGGCTGAGCGTGGGATAAAACACCAATGTACAGTGCCGTATACACCACAGCAAAATGGTGTGGCTGAGAGAAAAAACAGGTCTCTCATGGAAATGGCAAGATGTATGGTTAAGAGTCAAAGTCTACCACATGGTTTTTGGCTTGAGGCTGTCATGTGTGCCACTTATGTACTAAACAGGTGTCCCACCAAAGCATTACAGGTTGTCACTCCATATGAGGCTTGGCATAGCCGCAAGCCATCTGTTGGCCATTTACGTGTTTTTGGTTGCCTGGCATATGCATTAGTGCCTGTGCAACATCGCAAAAAATTGGATGACAAAGCTGTCAAATGTATTTTTGTTGGATATAGTGCTGAGAGCAAAGGCTATCGTTTGTATCATCCACAGACAAAGCGCATTTTGGTTAGCCGTGATGTTGTATTTGTGGAAGATGCAGTTCAGCCCTTGGTTTCATGTACTAAGGAGACAGATATCAGCTCACGTGATGTCTATGATACATTGTTGCCTCTTTTCAGTGGTGCACAGTCAAGTGCAATACCTCATGAGGCAGTTTTTCAGCCTATGCAGGTTTTAAATGATGGCACAGATCAGCCTATATCTGATGCAGATGTGCATGATGCACTTGAGGATGAGAGACAAGAGATTGAGGGCTCTAGGAATATGCCTAGATGGCTGGTGCAGACTTTGCGTGACAGCAAGTTGGATGCCCCTTTGTCTAGTCGCACTCGTTCTGGCTCTCATGGTGCCTCTTATGCGTCAGATTGTTATGCATTGGCTGTTTCTAGTATGTGCGATGAAAGTGAGCCTGTTTCATTTGATGAGGCACAAAGTTCAGAAAATTGGATGGCTGCTATGCAAGCAGAATACGATGCTATTATGAAGAATGGTACATGGTCTTTATGTGACTTGCCCCCTGGCAAGAAGGCCATTGGCACTAAGTGGGTATACAAATTGAAGCGTAAGCCTGATGGCACAGTGGATCGCCATAAGGCTAGGCTTGTTGCAAAAGGTTATGCTCAAGAGAAGGGCATTGATTTTGATGAGACTTTTGCTCCCACATGTCGTATGACCACTGTTCGTAGCATCTGTGCATTAGCAGCTCATAATGGTTGGAATGTACATCAGCTGGACATAAAGACTGCGTTCTTAAATGGAGATTTGCATGAGGAGGTGTATGTATCGCAGCCTCGTGGTTTTGTTCAAAGAGGGCAGGAAAACAAAGTGTGCAGGTTAAAAAAGGCTTTATATGGTTTAAAGCAAGCTCCACGAGCTTGGTATGAAAAAATACATGCATATTTGACTGCACATGGGTTTCAGAATAGTCCAACAGAAAGCACTTTGTATGTTAAACGTGTGGATGGTGTACATCTAATCATTGCTCTCTATGTCGATGACATGTTGCTCACAGGACCAAATGAGAGTCATATTGCTGATTTTAAGGCTGATTTGAATGCCTCTTTTGAGATGTCAGATTTGGGGCATTTGCATCATTATTTGGGGATACAATTTAAGCAGTGTGATGGAGGTATTGCTTTGTGTCAGACAAAGTATATTGAAACATTGTTGCGGAGATTTGGCCTTGAAGACTGCAAGCCTATTGCTACTCCAATGGAGACAGGTTTGAAGTTGAGTCTTCATGATGCTGGAGATCACTTTGATGTCACACTCTATCAGACAGCTGTTGGTTGCCTCATTTATGTATGCATTACGAGGCCAGACATTCAGTTTGCAGTCTCACAGGTGAGCAGATTTATGCATAGCCCAGGCATTAAGCATTGGCAGGCAGTGAAGCGTATCTTTCGCTATTTGAGTGGTACTCGGCATCTTGGGTTGTTTTATCCCAAGGGGGGATCATTGTCGCCAGATTTACATGTTTTTTCAGATTCTGACTGGGCTGGTTGTTATGACACACGCGTGTCCACGAGTGGTTTTTGCTTCATGCTTGGAAGCTCATGCATATCATGGTTGAGCAAGAAGCAGCCAACTGTGGCCACTTCTAGTTGTGAAGCTGAGTACAGGGCAGCTTTCACAGCTACGGTTGAGTGTGTGTGGCTCAGACGCCTTATGGCTGATTTAGGTGTTGGGCAGCCATCTGCCACCACCATCTTCACTGACAGTCAGAGCGCATTGGTAGTTGCACGGAACCCAGTGTTCCATGCTCGTACGAAGCACATTGAGGTGCATTACCATTATGTCAGGGAGAGACTCTCTGCAGGAGAGATCAGTTTGGCTTATGTGCCAACACAGGATAACCTTGCAGACCTTTTCACAAAGGCTCTGCCTCGTGAAAAGTTCGAAGCTTTTCGCAAAGCTTTGGGCTTACTCCCTTTTGTGGATTCGTCCACATAGCTAGACACTTCCCTATACATGAGTGCTAGCTCTTGTTCACCGCATCACTCCAGGGGGGATTTGTTACCATATTATAGTAGTGATGTGTGTGAACACACTTAGGACCGCCGGGGCACTTTTTCCCTCACTAGGAGGTTTTTTCCCCCGTGCATTGTATATACGCCCATTATCTTTTAGGGTTGGTTATCTTTCATTTTTGGCACTCATAATACACTACAGTGTTGTGCTCAAGCTTCCTCATCTTCTTGAAGTTGTGTGTGCATTCCTGCAACCCTAATTCCAACAATAATAGGATTCCATTCGAGGTCTCTCAAATGCCTATTTGGCTCAGCTAGCATGTTAGCAGACAAGACACAACCAACCCAATTGCCAGCATCACCATCCACCACTCTGTCGTTCTCATCATCTTGATTCTCTAGCTTCCTCTTCCTTCTTGCCTTCTTCTGTTTCTTTTCTCTCATCATTTTCATGTACCACGGATAAGGATTTGGGGTGTTAGCACCTTGTGGGACACCAAAGAAGTCCCTTTATTGTCTTCAAGTGACCTTCTAAATGCCAGTCTATTGTATAAGTGCCCTTACCCTCCACTTCTAATTTTTTCCCCTGAATCTATGCTTTGATGACATTGGTAATCCATGGTATCCTATCAAACATCCAAGCCATCACTTCATGTGTCTCTTTCGGTACTTCAAATGCCCCAAGCCACCATTTATCCCTCTCAAATTGGACACTAAAAGAGGGAAAGCTTGACTTGCAAACCCTGTCCCTATTGCTCGTCTGATTGTCTGGGTTTTCATTTCCAAAGGAAACTCATTCTCCTCAGTCATATTAATCTCACTCTTTGCATATGTCATTGTCTCATTCCTAAGTGTGATACTCATTCGATCTAACCTCTTACCTTTCACAATCTGACACTCATCCACTTTCAACACAAAACTTACCTTGTCACCTTTGCATGACAAACAAAAGGAATGTAAAAAAATACTTACATTGTTTAGGCAGTCTATAGAATAAGATCATAGCTCTCTAAAGACATTGTAGATCAACAAATATATTGTTGAACTCATTGTAGGGATACTGTTCACAAAAAGGTCATTTATCATTTGTTGGAAAGTGGCTGGAGCATTGGTCAACCCAAAAGCTAATACGAGAAAGTTGTAATGGCCATACCTAGTCCAAAAGGCAGTTCTTTTGACATGTCTTTCAATGAATAGCTAGTGACTAACCAAAAGGCTTAAGCTAGAATGATCACATTTTCTTAGTAAATACATTTTAGTACTAAAATCATTAAAACTCAAGCCCATTCATTGGTTTATCTACTTTGGTTAATGAAATTCCATATTTCTTATCCTTGATACTCTTTAAAGAAGCATATATCACATAAGGAATCTATTTGCATTGTGACATAGATGAGGTTACTAGACCGCCTCACATGAATGTGTCTATATGGATTGTAGTCTCCACTCAAAAACATTTATTAGCTTGATTCACTCTCTCCATCCACTTTATGATAATTCTTCAAAATGAAGAGATTTGAGTGGTGTTTTATAAGCGGATTTTTCTCTACCTACGTACTTCAAGGCATCCAAGTTCTTTCATAGTAATCCCCTATATAGTAGGAAGAGCTTTCTTTGCAACAATAAAGATATGTTTTCATTCATGTAACAAGAACATGAAGAACATGTGTAGGAGGGGAGCTACAATATTAGCAAAGGTGTAGGAAGAAGTCTAGGATAGCTACAAAGGCTTTATTATTATCCCATTTTTAATAATATTTTAGATTTATTTTTGTACCTTCACCACTTCACTATTTGTTGATTTGTTTAGTTGCCTTTACTACTTTAAAGAGGTAACAGTTCTCTAGCTATCACATGTCAACATACTTGATGGAACCTCAGAGTTTTTTTATGAGATGGAAAACTTTTCTTTCTCCTTTTTCCTTTACCTTTCTTGAACCTATTTACAACACTCATGAAGCTCGCGGGGGGGGGGGGGGGGGGGGGGTCACTCACCTAAAAAAATATAAGTCTAGCATGTGAGTTTATTAGGAGGGTTATATTAATTCAGAAAAGTTATAGAATTACATTTACAAGAGGGGTTTTTAAAGCTAATTTTGCCAAAAAAAAAATCGTAAGTTTATGAAGAAAAAGGGGGTCATTTTATTCATAAAAGTATGTAAGTGTAAGGGGTTTTTTAAATACCTTGAACACACGTGATACATAAAATTTCTTAAAGGTGAACCCCCCCGTGTCATGAAGTGAGCATTCTCTAGATTTTACTAAAGGTTCTTGATGGAATTTGAGAACACTAAATTGGACCCCCTTTTAGATTCAACTTTCAAGGGTCCTTGTTGTCAAGGAATTATTTTTTATCTTCTTTTTTTTTTGTTTCTCTAATGGTGTGGTGGCACCCTATGTTCCATAGCATATTTAGATGTTGTTCACTCCTCTTAATGTACCACAAAGAGATGGCTATGTCTTTGGCTACTCTTAAAGCTTCTTAATGCACCATTTTTTATGCTACTATATGTCACACATATTGAAGTGAAAGCTTTAAAACACATAGAAAACATTTGTAATACATAACTCTGCAAGATCAATAGAAAAATGTTGAAAGAAACTGTATATAAAATGAAAAGTTTGGTGTGGACATTGAAGGCAAAAATCATTGTCACATGATATAGGATGTGATGTCCACTCATATCACTTTATGATAACAAAGGTTTGCTTTGTGCGAGTGATTATTTCAAAAATATCAACATTTGTAAAGTTGACCACATTTATAAATAAGGTGTTAAAGGTTATTCAAAATAACATATTGTAAGTTAAGTAGAAGTGGAATGACATCAATTTGAAACCAAGCCTATTTAGTTATGGTATATGTATACTTATAGAAAAATACAAAAAACATTTAGCTATTTCACTACACTTGAATGAAAAATTATAATCTTATATCATTCTACCAAATTTGCACAAAAATAAAAAGTCCTTCACTACCTCTTCATACACATCCATGTCCCTTTCATTGGCTTTGAGAATGATTGACTATTATATGACAATATTGATTGTATATTGGGAAGATCTTAGAAAGAACTTCATGAAAATATTGGTCTATATATTTTATATTATATTCCAAGATCCATAGCCTTTATAGCCTTATATGCTAGCCTTGTTCTTTTATTGGAATACCCATATAATATGGTATAAGTTTCTCTATTCAATTTGGTAAATCAAAAAGTTGTTATCCTTAGGGACTATTTGTGTTTTATCATTAGGAACTATATTTTATGTTTTTAGACTATAAAATATTGTAGCTAGTATTTACCCCTTCATTAACATTTGAAATATCATTCATGCTAGTGAAATTACCTATCTTCATTAACATTTGAAATGTTGTTCATGCTAGTTGATATTTATCCCTTAATTAACATTTGAAATGTCGTTCATGCTAGTTGATATTTATCCCTTAATTAACATTTGAAATATCATTCATCCTAGTTAAATTACCTAGAATCTTTTTTCCCCCTAAGTTTTTGAGCAATGTATATTTGAATTACTTGACTCAATGATGATAATGATGGTCATAAAAAAGAAGAAGAGGATGTGAGGTAAACAAAGAAAGAGTTCTTAGAGAGAGAGAGAGAGAGAGAGAGAGAGAGAGAGAGAGAGAGAGAGAGAGAGAGATGAAAAAGAAGAATAGGAGGTCAAGGAGAGAGGTTATGAAAAAGAAGAAGAGTATGCGAAAGAGTCAGAGCTCTTATAGTGAGAAGTGAGAGAAACAAAAGAGAAGAAGAGGATCAGGGGAGAGAGAGAGAGAGAGAGAGAGAGAGAGAGAGAGAGAGAGAGAGAGAGAGAGAGAGAGAGAGAGAGAGAGGAGCAACACTTCGAATTTTTTTTGGTATAAAAACTATTACTTAAAGAAGTGTTAATGTAAAGAACCTTTCCATTTGATTGAGAAAAAGGTTTTTTAAATTTGTTTTCAATAAAGTAAAGGTTTATTCTATGAACCTTAGCTTAAACCTTTCTTCATTTTTATATGATGGAATAAACAGTTTTAAATTATACTAGACATAATTATGATGATACACTTAACAAATATAAATTGTTGTAGATTTTAGATGATCTCAACATTGACAATTCCTAAAGAGATTTAGTCATTTAGGTAAGAATCATAATTATTGTAACACTTTTCGCCATAGGTTTGCCTTCCTTTTTCTAAGGGTTGGACAGGGAGGGGGGTTTAGGGTGTGTCTAGATGGTTTTGTATAACATATATTAAATATTATTATTATTATCAAAATATATGTTTAATATAACAATGTACATAGCCACATTGCCTATATAATACGATTGCTACTTTTTATCATTATATCATAATATTGCAACCAACTACCTATGGTTCATTTTTAATTGCATAAGAAGAAAAGTTAAAGATAAGAAAAAGAAGAAAGTATAATAATGTATATGGTTATCAAAATTTACATTAAGTATGATATGAGTTTTTTATTGCATGTATTGTATTGGTATTATTATCCATGATATTTATGTTATGAATACTAATATTTTTTATATTTAAAAAATCTATTCATGTATTATATCTTTATGAATTCCCAAGAATACCTAGAGAGAGAGAGAGAGAGAGATTTAAATATAATAAAAATTATTGTTAATGAAATCTAAAAAATATAAAATAGAATTTTGGATTATATATTTATTATTATATAAAATTTATTGCTATTAAAATCTTTAAAAATATAAAATAGCATTTGGATTAAATATTTATTATTAATATCTATTGTTCTTGCTCCACACACATACACTTGTATACATCTGCACACACTCATATATTCCACATATATTTATTATTAATATATGTTGTTCTCGCTCCACACACATACATACACATGCATGCCTTTGCACACACTCATATATTCAATATACATTTTTATTATGTAACAAAGTTATTTTCCACTAGCACATGTACACATGGGGATTTAGGTATATAGGTCTTGGGCATGGGCTAGTGAGTAAATGACTATATAAGTCACTTATTGGACAACTTTTGTATCTTTTGACATAATATACACATCTACCTTTTGGAGCTATTAGCTTCTTTCACATGCCTTACACCCATACTTTAGCTTGAGGTGGTGCCTTGTGCTTTGTGGACATTGTTCACAAAGCACTCATATTGTGCTCACATTATGGACATTGTTCACACGTTGGCATTGCCATACCTAGACCTTTTGTGGATTTGTTCACACCCATCAATTTCGTCTCAAGGATTTTTTTGGTGTGTGATGAGAGATTTGGCCAAGACCGAGATTTTTTTTGCATCATGGAGGTGTTACAAGATATGGGCAATGCTGCCACATGTATTCACCACGAGCATGACTTATCAAGAGTTTCGAGATGAATAAATGTTTCCACATGCATTCACCATGGGCATGACTTATCAAGAGTTTTGGGATGGTTGGATGATGCATGGTTGTGATCTTGGTGTTGTTGATGTGAGCAGCTCCATGGCATATGATGACCATGATTTTCACTCGTTTGGGAGAACCTCGTGAGTCATGGCATGATAGGATTGGGTCCCTAGAGGATACGTATGGTACATGCTTACAGATATCATAGTGTTGGCATGTGCCTCGATAGTTTCTATAACTCGTCCACCATGACATCTAGTAGCCATCATCTCATTGATTCTCATTCAGCTACACTGACCCATTCGTTGTATTATGATGCAGATGATGATGATGATGTATCACACACATGCACATGATGATACAATTGCACACATGATGATATTGATACTCGTGTACATGGTGATGATATTAAGATAGATGCACATGATGATGATGTGTGTGGTATTCATGTCTATGAGCTAGATGATGTGGACATGACCTCAGGGGCAGGCATGACACTGAGCATCATGGGTGAGCATACATCCATTATGCCTACTTATCTATTAGATGCATTAGAGGATCATGAGGGTCTATTAGAGGATCATTTTGGATGCATTACAGGATCATGAGGGTCTAAATTAGAGGATCGTGAGCATTCAATTAAGATGCATCGAATGCCCATGAGTACATGTGATTAGTGATGCATCCATTGTTATACATGAGGTTAGTGATAGTTCACTTGTGGGTATATGGGATACCTATGAGCATGTAGTGGATATGATAGACTATGAGGAACATAGGCATGGGTTTCTTGTGTTAGATGTGTCAGGCTACTCTTCTAGGGCTTTCACATGTGGAGACATTCACGATTCGACCACTACTCCTAGATCACCCTATGGTCAGGTGAGGACACACACGATACACATGCATACACATTGTTTACAAACTATAATTTATAATACATATATTTGTATACACTAAATGTAAAAAGGAAAATTATTTATGGCATTTATTTATATTTAATAAACTTATGAATGTTATCTCTATGTATATAATATCAAAATTTTATACTTTTATTACATTGTGTACTTTTCAGTTTTTTTTTCCAACTTTAAGAAACTAACCCTATGCTTATTGGGAGTTAACAAGTTGGATTAAAGGTATAATGCTGATTAAAGGTTGTCGTGCTGTTGCACTATATATAAACTGGGTGCGGTAGGAAAGTAAATTTCGTTGCAACAGATTTGCTTTGCTTAGCTTAGGCTTCAGATTAGTGCTAACAGTCTTAGATTATCGCTTGGTTTGATCCATGGCTCCTTCACCACGTGGTTTTTGCATCCTTATTCTTGTGTTGTTGGTAGCCTCTGCAGGTGCTGCAGGTTCTGCAGGTGTCCATGCAGCCAGAATTAAAACAGGTAATTGAGTGTTTAAGGTCGTACTGATCATTTTTATTCTTCCATGGCTCTGAAGAACACAATTTGCATGGATTAGAGAGCTGATTTGCTTAGATTTGAAATAATTAAGAAAGCATTTAATACACAATAGTTCCAGGGAAAGCAAGGTTAGTTATTAAACAAGATAATGGAGTTGGTACTCGTGAATTAGAGCCTTAAGGATTAGCCCTAGTTCCTGCCAATTATATTTGTTGCTTGGATGATTTTGCCTTGAAACAAGAGTTATTGATTATTCTTAACTTGAATTAGAGATTGATAAAGATATCTAATCAAGACCTTTGTCTTAAAAATTATGACTTCAGAATTGTACAAATGTTTTATAACTCGAATGCATTTCATTTTGCAATTTTGCAATTGACAAAAAAAAAATCACAAGTAAATAGTTTGTAGGTTTTTTATGAACACTGATTTGGTTCTATCAAAATTTATTTTATTTTATTTTATTTTCTACAAATGAAGATTCAAAGATAGTGTAATGATGGTCACAAGATTTGGTTCTATCAAAATTTATTTTTATTTTATTTTCTAGAAGGTTTTATTTCTAGAACATGTTTGAAATTTAAAAAAGGTATAATTTTTGTAAATGTAAGTTGCTTTCCCTCAAAATCAAAAGTTCCAAAAGCATGAACTTATTATTCATTGTTCTAATGAGATTTGGAGCTTTTGCATGTACATCAAATAGATAGGATGGTTGTGCCAGAGAACCTATGTGGATACCAAAGCAAGACCTTTAGTGGGCAATGCTTGAGCAAGAGCAGTTGTACTTACCAATGCCAAGTGGTGGAGCATGCAACCGCTGGTGCTTGCCACATCCATCATATCCAAAGTCACTGCTATTGCTATAGAAACTGCTAAAATGTGAATCCATAAACTTATCTCTACATAAACATAGCTTTATTGCCTACATAGCTTGAGCTTAACAACCATAGAAAGTCTTTTTGTTTCATAATGTTGAGCTTTTCTTAAATAAGTTGGGCAAAGTGCTTAGCTTTCTAAAAGCACAAAAACTCTTTTGTATGTAATATGTATATGCTGACTTTTCAACTCAATGCAATAAATCACTCTCTAAAAAACAAGGTCTTTACAAATAAATCACTCTCTAAAAAACAAGTAGCTAAGTACTTGCAAAAGTCTTTGCAAATAAAGTGGCTTGAATTGTTGCTTGAGGAAGAAGTTCTTTAGTTAGATTACAATGAAACTTAATGCTCATAATCATTGGAATATGTTGACTTGATTCTAATAGCAAGTATAAGCTCTCATATATGGCTTAACTGATGTGCTTTAGTTCTCGTTCTAGGGCTTAATTGATGTGCTTTAGTTCGTGTCTAGTGCTTAACTGATGTGATTTAGTTTGTTACTAGGTCCCCCATCCTCTCTCTCTCTCTCTCTCTCTTATGCACACAAGTGTGTGTGTGTGTGTGTGTGTGTGTGTGCGCACGCACATGCACACACATATATGCATGCACACACACACACACACATGATTTAAGAGCAAAAGAAAAATATTTAAGTCTCTTTATGTGTGTCATTACTAAAAGCATTTTTAAAATACTCAGCATGTGAGTCCTTTTCTTCACACACAAAGGCAATGGTCTAATATGTGTGCTTTCATATTTTATTTTACAAATAGTGCTTGAGTCGAAAACCACTACATTAAAGAGCATTTGGTCACTTATTTGTATTACCTTTAGCATGTTAAAGTAACTTCTTGGTCATTTACAAGTTTGCTTCATGTTGTGGAGAATAATGCATGCTTTTGTATTTGGCACACCTTGAAAAAAAAAGAACTAATATTAAGAAACTAATAATTTCAAAGGCTAGATTAAGTAACCTCTCTCTCTCTCTCTCTCTCTCTCTCTCTCTCTCTAAAATTTTCCCTTATTTACTTATTGTATCACTTTGAAGTTCTATATGAAAGTTGTCATTTTTCTACATATCTATTTTGAAAATCTCTTGTAAAAAGCACCAAGTATATGCCTTTTGTTAATTTGTAATTTTTTTAATTTGTGCCTTATCGTTCATCTAATTTTATCCCCTAAGGATGAAGCTTCAAGACATAATAGTAGGATAGAGACAACATGTCCCCATTGGCAATTTTTTTAATTTGTGCCTTATCGTTCATCTAATTTTATCCCGTAAGGATGAAGCTTCATCATCAAGACATAATAGTAGGATAGAGACAACATGTCCCCACTGGCAATTATATCTATGGCACTGCACACACATAGTGGTATAAGATTGTTTTTTAATCCATTGTAATATTTCTTTTTAAAAAACTACTCAACTAAAATTATGTGATGATGACAAAATCAACTAAAACTATGTAATGATGATGAAATCACTATAAAAAATCATTGAACCTAAGAAATTAAAATTTGCAATTTTCAAGGTTACAAATATCTAAATTTACAATCTTCAAGATATGTGGATTTTATGCACTTATAAGTGAACACATTTTAATGCCTAAACAATCTTCAATATACACACTAATAAGTGAACACATTTTAATGTCTAAACAATCTTCAAGATACATGGATTTTATAAATGTGTTCGCTAATAATAAGTGAACACGTTTAAACACTAATAAGTGAACACATTTATACACTAATAAGTGAACACATTTTAATGTTTAAACACGTTTATCAATTAAAGAAATGCTAAATAGTGTACATGGCATTTAGAGCTTCCATAGTTATACATTTAATCAAAGAAAAAATTTAATATCCATCTCCTATTTTCTTAACGTTATGAGCATTCTTACTTATATGTTTCTATCAAAAGAAAATAACTAGTCCATAATTGTAATTGAAATTTAGATATTACATGTTTTGAGAAAGACCAACATTTGTTGCTTATATCTCTCATTAGCACATGCACTTTAAAAAAAATATGGATACTTGGTGAGTAAGAGTTTTTGAAAACATTCGCTTATCATATGTGAGAATGGTACAAGGATCCCCATCTGGGAATTAGCAAAAAATAATTTCTCAAGCAAAATAATTATTCAACCATTCAACTTAAGCTGTTGTAACTAGGCTTTAAAAATTAACACATGAAATTACTTAGCTCTTGCAAGACACCAACATTGGGTGTAATCTTCACCCCTCACATGTGGCCTATTCCCCACACATGAATATTTTGAGCATTAAATTTACCAAAATAGGCCATAGCCTCCAAAAATACAAAAGTTGTGCTTTTTCTTGCATGGCACTCTCTCTTTACCCAAAATAGAGACCTCTCAAATATTGAATTACATGGGGCTAACGAAAAGCTTTTAAGCTTTACAAAATAAAATTTTGCAAGTCTATGCTTCAATTCTATGCTTGACGAAATAAATAAATAGATGTGTACAAGCTAGCACATAAATATAAAGCTTGTCTAAAATTATATATATACCTTCCAAAAATAATAGCTTATGCCCTTTCACCTCAATCTTTTGAGTTCTCGTCACTTATAAGATATCCAACAATAAATTGGTACCCCATAGGCATACAAACCATCACCACACACATGTTCATTAGGTGTAAGTACTCCAAGAGTCACCTTGCCAATAAAACCAATTGCAACAAACATAGGAAGCCATAAGCATATGTTAATATAGACCAAATGTATTAAGATTTGAAATGGCATCACCCACAATATTAACATAATTTGACATGATGTAAAGACAATCCAAGCATCCCCATATTATCTAAAAGGGTAAAATAATATTTATAAGAGGGCTTAAAATACATTCTCATAACATTCCCTCTTACTTGATTTTATAATTTTCCTTAATTATATTTTAAGAGGGATTAAAATACAGTCTCACAACATTTGCTCTTGCTTGATTTTACAATTGCCCTTAATTGTGGGCTTGTTGAAAAGAATAGAAGATGTCAAAGAAGGCATGTGAATATTTCTCAGGCATCTTATTATGGAAATATATTTTAAGCTCTCTTAAAAATATTATTCCACCCTCTTAGATCATTCGGGGGATGCTTGGATTATCTTTGCGTTAAGCCAAATCATGTTAATATAATGGATAATGCCATTATAAATATTAATATGTTTGGTATATATTGACGTCTGGTTGGGACCTCCAATGTTCGTTATAGTTGGTTTGTATAACCACATATTGGTTAACACATTCCTATGACAACTATGTCCGCACACTTATGTAATGGATGCCCGTGCTATATTGTAAATCCCATCATAAGATGAGAGAAACATCCTAAAGACGCTCCCAAGTATTGAGCTTCAAAGGATAGACAAGAGGATCTTGGTCAGTTGGCCAAACCATAGAGAAAAGCCTTGTAACTATGTTTTGGGCGCTCTGGGTCACTTACTCCTGGGTAGCCTAGTGGAAAAAGGCTTGGAACTATAAAATCGAATTTCTCTTGTTTGTAACTCATTCTTTTATTTGTGCAATAGATTCTAGAGTGTTCTCCTGTGGTGTGCTTAGGGTTAGGTTTGGGAGTGCTAATCACTTATTCTCTCTCTCTCTCTCTCTCTCTCTCTCTCTCTCTCTCTCTGTGGTGTGCTTAGGGTTAGGGTTTGGGAGTGCTAATCACTTGTTCTCTCTCTCTCTCTCTCTCTCTCTCTCTCTCTCTCTCTCTCTCTCTCTCTCTTTGTGATTAGGCTAACCAATGCGATTCTCTTCCACAAAGATCCCACACGATCTTCACGAGAGAGCTTTCATCACCTATTAGATTAGAGCAACCACCCTCGGTGTGACAACAACAAGGAGTGCAGGAGGACAACGGTGACAGTAGGATTATCACTTTTTTGAGTAAAAAAACTTGTGATTTGGGTGATTAGAGAGCCTAATCAAGAGGGTTTTTGCTTAAACCTAGACTCTTTTTGTTAATTTTTAGCTTAATCTTTCTTCTTTTGCTTAATCTCTTTGCATAGGTAGGTTAGCATTACTAGATAGAACACTAATTAAACAAAAAACCTTAAAAAAACATATAATTTCTCTTAATTTTTACTAATTATCACTAATCTATTGGTTAGTGTAATTAGTGAACTTAAAGAGAGTAAAAAGCCAAAAACTTAAGCCTAATTGCTTGTAATTAGACTAATTAGAGTGGCATTAATGTTCTAAACACTTACCTTAACTCAAATCTATGCTTGGCTCACTCCAATTAGGCCTTAATTAGCACAAATTTAGTCTCTTTTATCTAATTTTCCCTCTTTTGAGTGGATTAATTAGTGACCTAATGAGTGAAATTATTTGGGGGCAATCACATATTTGGATTAGCATAAACATTGCTTATTCACCTATCAAATCCCTATGCTTAAACTCCTCACTAATTAGGAGTAATTTGAGGGCAAAAATGAGGGTTAAGGAGTGATAACAATGGGATTAAGAGAGTTAAACTTTAGTTAAGCTAGAGGACCTCTAAAATAGTTGAAATCCACTAATTTAGAGGTAGCCTCTAACTTTAACATTAAAGAGAGGGTCTTAGTTGTCTCCCACTTACTTCCCTCCAATTTGAAATTCAAATTCAAATCCAAAATTTTAAATTTCAAATTCAAATTCAATTTTGCCAGCTGTTCTTCCAACCTAAAGCCATGGCGTTCGCTTGTGAGCGAATGGCCCTGCCAAAAATAAATAATTAAATAAATAAAAACTTGCCATGGCTACTCCAACCTAAAGCCACTGGCATTCGCTAGTCAAGCGAATGGCCCTGCCAAAAATAAATAAATAAATAAATAAATAAATAAAAACTTACCGCGACCGCTCAAACCTAAAGCCATGAGCATTCGCTAGCAAAAGCACCAAAAAGAAACTTTTTTTTCAAAAAAATTTAAAAAAAAACTTGCCCACGATTGCCACGACCGTTCCAACCTAAAGCCACGGGCGTTCGCTTGTGAGCGAACGGTCATCCAAAAAACAACTTTCCAAGTTGTTCCACACCTGCCACCATGGCCGTTCTAACCTAAAGCCACGGGCGTTCACTTCTTGTGAGCAAACAACCGTACAAAAAAAAAATCAAAAAAAAATTAGAAAAAAAAACTTGCCACGACCGTTCCACAGTTGCCACCACGGCCGTTCCAACCTAAAGTCACGCGCGTTCTGTTGTCAGCAAACGACCGTACCCAAAAAATAAAAAATAAAAAAAAGAGTTTTTAAAAAAAACTGGGAAAAAAAACTTTCCATAGCTGGGCATTCGCTTGTGAGCAAACGGCCATACAAAAAAGAAAGTTTTTGAAAAAAAAAACTTGCCCCACAGGCATTCCAACCTAAAGCCACGGGCGTTTGCTTGTGAGTGAACGGCTATACCAAAAAAAAACTTGCCTGTCGTTCCACACTTGCAACAGCCGTTCCAATCTAAAGCCACGGGTGTTCACTTGTGAGCGAACAACCGTACCAAAAAAAAAACTTGCCAAACGATAGTTCTAACCTAAAGCCACAGAAGCTCGCTTGTGAGCGAACAGCCGTACAAAAAAACTTTTTTTTCATCAAAATTTTTTTTAAAAAAACTTGCCATGGCCATTCCAACCTAAAGCCACGGGTGTTCGCTTGTGAGTGTATGGCTGTACCAAACCCAAAAATATATATTTTCATTAGGGAGCATTTGAGCATAAAAAGAGCCCTATAAGGATCCTAATTTTAAGGAATTAAGACTAATTTTATTGAGGCTTAAGGAGACAAAGCTCATAATGAAGCCTACTTTTGGGCCTAAAAGTAGGGGATCTCTCTAATTTTCTCTCTAGGATTCTCTTTCTAGCTATTAAAACCCCTACTAGCATGATCACTGATATCTACACTTTCAATCTTATTTACTCCACTTTAATATTCGTATTTAAAATTCCCCCCACATTTTGTTTGTTTCAATCATTACTATTATTCATCATGTTTTCTACCAACCTCTGCAATAAGATTCTCTCTCTCTCTCTCTCTCTCTCTCTCTCTCTCTCTCTCTCTCTCTCTCTCTCTCTCCCTTTTTCCCAAGCTCTCTTCTCCTATTTTGAATACAATAAGTCTATCTCCCTCTCTCCCTCTCTCTCTCTCTCTCTCTCTCTCTCTCTCTCTCTCTCTCTCCCCCCCCAAGATCCCATTGTGATACAATAGGATAGTCCTATTGTGAATACAATAGGACAGCCTTGAGTCACTTCAGAATAGTCTCTTCCATTTTTCGAATGGCAAAAATTTCAGATCCAAGAGTGCGGAAGGCGGACTTGCATGTTTGTTGCCATATATATATAGGCAGTGATGTGTGTGAACACACTTAGGACCGTCGGGGCACTTTTTCCCTCTTTAGGAGGTTTTTTCCCCCGGCTTGTATATACACCCATCCTTCTAGGGCTAACTTATCTTTTGTACATTGACACAATCTAATACACTTTGTGTTGTGTGCATTCTTGCTTCTTCTTCTCCAAACTTTGTGTGCTTTCCTGCAACCCTAATTCCAACAATTGGTATCAGAGCAGGCATCGGCTCCCAGGGCTACACCGCCAGCACCCTCCGACTCACGTTCTCCGATTGATGTGAGCTTTCACTAGCGCTTGCAGGTCCCTATACTCTGCAAATAAGCCTGTAGGGCCGTGCGTTCTCAGAAATCACATCTGAGGTTGTTTCGGGCTCCGTTTTTGCATTTCAAGTTCTGCACAGGTGTTTTCGTCATTTTTTGTAGAAATTTTGACAGTGCAGTTTTCTGCAAAACAGGCATATGTACTCTATTGTGGACCGTGCTACATAGCACTAGTTGTTTTCTGTTCAGTCTTTGCTTCATTACAGGTAGCTTTTGCATCAGTTTCAGTCAGTGGCCATGGCTGATATAACAACAATGATGTATTTCGCATGTTATCTGCTGATGACAAATTGGATGGAGATAGCAACTACCCACTTTGGGCATACATGATGCAACATGTTTTGGTTGCAAAAGGAGTGTGGAACATTGTGCAGGGTATGGATGTACGCCCAGGTTCTGTGGATGTAGGATCTGTTGAGGATGTTGCAGGTTCTAGCAGCTCTACTGTTGCTGCTGTTTTACCCACTACTGAACAAGCTCGTTGGGATGGTAAAGATGCACAAGCTCATGCCTTGATTGCACTTTCTGTCAATCGTAACATCACCCCACATATTCGTTCAGCTAAAACAGCAAAACAGACTTGGGATATTCTAGCTGGTTTATATGCAAGTCGTAACAAGGCAAAAATCGCTTACTTGCGTAAAGAGCTAGAATTGAAGATTATGCAAGAAGATGATGACATGAATGTTTTTCTCGCTGAGATTAAAGATCTCAAAGAGTAGTTGATTTCTGTAGGTGAGATTATTCCTGATCATTCTCTTGTGCAGACTGTTCTTGATGCTTTACCTGAGACATATCAGACTTTTGCTTCCACGCGGAGACTTCTTAATGAGGATAGACCTGATGGTGTCAAGTATGATACTTTAGTCAACAAACTCTTGCAAGAAGCGCAGTCCAAGCAAAACAGGGCCAGGCAGCGTGCAGTTGATCAAGCATTTATTGCTGCCCAGCAGCAGAGAAGAAGTGGTGAGGCAGCCCCTTCCACTGTTTCTTCTCCTATTAGTAGGTTTGCAACTTCTTCTCCTTCCATAGGTAGTAACAATAAGTCTCAGAAGGCTCTTGATACAGGCAAGAAAAAGACCAGGTGCAACTATTGTAAGGCAAATGATCATGTCATTAAGAATTGCCCTAAGCTAAAGGCTAAAGAGGCAAAGAAGAAAGAGTCAAATGCAGCCACAATAGCAGATGCTTCTACAAATGCAGATTCTGCAAATGTTGTGCAGGATACAGAATGGGCGTTTAGCGTGTATTGCCAGTATGACCCATCTATACATGATGCATGTTTGGCAGTTTCTGTTGACTCTCATGTTTGGTATTTTGACAGTGGTGCTACAAAGCACATTACCTCGCATCGTGATATGTTCACTTCTCTTGAGGCTGTCCCTAATGGGAATACTATCACATGTGCCAATAATGCTTCTTACCCATAGTGAAGGGCGTTGGTAAAATTATGCTTACGACTGCAAATGGTAGCGCTTTCACACTTTCAGATGCTTTGTATGTGCCAGGGATAAAGAAGAATCTATTGTCTGTCTCTGCGCTTGCTGTGACTTGGACTTGTAGTCAAATTTGTGAATGACAGATGTACTGTTCATGATTTGACTTCTGGTGATGCGATTATTGTATCTGGCACCTTGTTTCGTGGGCTGTATAGGCTCAATTCTTATGACAAGTGTGTGGAAGATTCAGCAAATGCAGTTTCTGATGAAAAGGCAGTTTCAGATGCAAAACTATGGCATGCTCGTTTTGGTCATCTGAACTTTGCTAGTTTGCTGCATTTGCAGAAATTTGATATGGTTGCTTCATTGCCCCCTCTTGAGGCACCATTGAAACATGTTTGTGAAGTGGGCAAAATGCAGTGTTCTGCGTTTCCAAAGGATGGTTCTGTGGGGGCCACTCGCCAATTGCAACTTGTACATAGTGATGTATGTGGGCCTATGCAAACTCCGTCATTTGGTAAACACTTGTACTTCGTGACTTTCATTGATGATTACTCAAGGCATGCATGGGTATATCCACTGAAGTCAAAGTTCGAAGTGTTTTTGTGCTTCAAACAGTTTTTTCTTATGGTTGAAAATGTATCCAATTGTACTGTGGGCACCCTCCATTCTGATCGAGGGGGGGAGTACATGTCTAAAGAGTTTGATGCATTTCTGGCTAGTCATGGGATAAAACACCAATGTACAGTGCCGTATACCCCTCAGCAAAATGGTGTTGCTGAGAGGAAAAACAGGTCACTTATGGAAATGGCACGATGTATGGTCAAGAGCCAAGCTTTGCCACATGTGTTTTGGCTTGAGGCTGTCATGTGTGCTGCATATGTACTCAATAGGTGTCCCACTAAGGCCTTGCAGTCTATTACTCCATACGAAGCTTGGCATGGCAGGAAGCCTTCTATTGGTCACTTGCGTGTCTTTGATTGCTTGGCCTATGCTTTAGTGCCTGTGCAACAACGTAGAAAATTGGATGATAAGGCTGTCAAATGCATTTTTGTTGGCTACAGTGCTGAGAGCAAGGGTTACAGATTGTATCATCCGTAATCAAAGCATATCTTGATTAGTCGAGATGTTGTTTTTGTGGAAGATGCTGTGCAGCCTTTGTTATCATGTACCAAAGAGACAGGTGTGAGCTCACGGGATGTATTTGATACATTGTTGCCTCTGTTTACAGGTGGGAATTAAAATGTAAGTCCTAAAGCAAAAGAGGACAATCAATAACATTCAAAAACTCGTAGTTGGTGGTGGTGCTTACAAGAGAAGAATCCATGCTGCTGCAATGTTTGTTTTTTATTCTTTGTCTATTATTGTTGCAAGTAACTTTGATTAATTTATTTTTGGTTGTTGTGGTTGTTTAAGCAGTATATTAAGGTATTTTTGGTAATCTTTATTGGTTTGTGACAAGAAATTTTTGAAAGAAGCATGTGGTGATAATGGTTCTTAAGATTTTGGAGAAATATTATGTTGTGTGAAGAGGCGTGACATTCTTTCTATCATTCAAGACCCATGCCATAAGAAGATACGTCAGGTACTCCCTTTGAGATAATGGATGACATTACCAATCTTCTAAGCATCGAGGAGGTTCAGAATGCATGCGATGAGGTGGGTAGTAGCATAAAAGGATATCAAGCTCTCCATTAATTGCTAAAAGATACACTCTGCAAATAAGGCGTTCACAAGAAATATTTTTGTTGTCCCCAAAAAGATAAGATTAGCAAAGAGGACACGCAATGATGATGTGCAACACAAAATTGGAGAATACTATTGCATCAATGATAAATTAACCATTGGAGCTTGGGGAAAAAAGAGTGAGCTCTTAGGAAGGGGAGTATGTCATGTGCATAGAGTGTATCTACTGTGTGCAGCGCACACACGAGACTAGCTTTGAGGCTTGGGGTAGCTTGGAGCTAGGCAGTCTAATTGGCAAGCTAGGGGATGATGGGTGGGCACCCGAGTGTGGATGCCTGGTGACCGGTCAAGAGCCTGTAAAAGGGTGGCCAAGGTCAGTCAGTTAGGTAGAGTCTCGTGAGTTCATGTGAGAGCTCTACGGTCAGGAGTATGGATCTAGTGCATATGACTTCATGTAGCCGAGGCGGGCAGTAGTCTCTCAAGGCCCGCGAGGGTAGCTCCGTGGTGGTATGGGATGTCACAAGGTAGATATTGGTTGGTGCGTCTTGCTAGTTAGCTCAGATCATGGCTCGATGGGGACAACCAGGTCTTGTGGGTTTTTCCCACCGCGGCTCTCATGGTTGGGTGGTGAATCAGGTGCACCTTCATGATTTATGGCTTTGTTTTGCATATTTTTGGTCTTATCTCAAGATTTCTCTATGAGGATACCCTTGGGGTTTTGACAGCAAGACAGGTGATGCAAAAATAATGTTTTGGATTTAAGTTCTAAAAAAGAGAAACTTCATTATAGAGATAAAGCAAGTCCATAGTTACTAACTCCCCCACATGAATCCACAAACAAGAAAGTAGCCCAACCTTCAATAGGTATGGGAGGGAGCAACATTGTCTAAAACTTGCATCATCACTTACAAGAACAAGCTCATCATTGAATTTCTCAATGCTTGGTAGGTTCTTCATTAAGCTTAAAATGAGCTCTCAGTTTACTCACAAACAAAAAAAGTGACTACCAGTTCCAGCACCATGTGAGAAACTAAAGAAGAAAGATTTTTTAACTTTGCATATGGTAAGGTCTTCAACCCTTTTGGTCCTTTCATACCTACTTACCTTACACACCTTACCATTTAGCTTGGTCTTCCACACTTTTGGCCTTACACACCTTTCCCATCCAAACTATATCATCTATCCATTCTAGAGTCCTCATCCTTTTGATTAGGGTGGATGTTTTAGTGATTATTTGGGCTTGTTCCCACGTAGTAGTGTGAGATTTTGCATATATTCAGCATTTGTGAACATTCTTGGTCTTATCACATGAGATCATGGGTTATTACTTGTGTCTTTCTTATGATTGCATGGCATGAGCTCTTTTCATCATCAACATTACTTTTTTGTTACCATCTTAGAGCCTGATCGTAGGAGATTTACTCATGCTTTATCATTATGGTTCTATGTTCATTTATCTCAAATTGCCATTTCATGTCTTAGATCACATTTCTTTTGTCAAGTTCACACATGCCTTTGGTACTTTGAGGCTTAGACCTCTAGATCCTCATTCGCCAACTTCTTGCTATGACAATGTGGCATACTCATTCCGCCATGGTTGGATGTTCAAGCTTGAGGGTTTGATACCTAGTCACTTGAGGCACTTATTTGATGAGAGGGATGTATGTGCCCGGTGGTTAAGATGGTCTCTACATTGTGACTATTGATTCATTACTTAGCTACCTGGGCGCACATGATTAGGCATTATTTGCATAGGATAATTATTCTTTTGGTGACTTGCATAATTGTCCTACATTCTTGAGCCATCATGATTATGTTCCTGACGATGTAGACCACTCTAACACAGACTCAGATGGTCATGAGATGATGACACACACATGTTGATATTGATACACATACACAAGATGATACACATGCACATGATATTCATACATGTGCACATGATGATATTGATACATATGCACATGATGATGATGCATGTGATAGTGATGTGTGTGAGTTCGATCATGTGGGCATGATCTCGAGGGCAGAGATGGCATTGAGCATTATGGGTGTGATGATATGTTTATCTCCACCTACCTTCCTAGGGATTATTTGGATACATTAGATGATCATGAGGCTTGATTAGAGGATTGAGAGGATGTGATGCATCCATTGTTACACATGAGGTTAGTGATACTTCACATGTGGGTTTATGATATATCTATGAGCATAGGCCTGAGCTTCTTGTGTTAGATGTGTCAAGATATTCCTCTAGGGCTTACACATGTGGATTCATTCCTGATTTGACAAGAAAAACTAAAAAGAAATGATTTATATGCTTATGTTATACACATAGTAAAACAAAGGTCTTGGAACTCGTGAACCCTATATGCTTATGTCATACACATAGTCTCAAGCACAACATGTGTTGAATGTAAAGGTCTTGGAAATCAATTGGGGAGCCTATATGCTTATGTCATACACACACTTGCAAAATAAAAACTCAAAGGAAATAGTCTTTAAGTTGACTCCTTTCAAATCTTTGTGTGCAAGGTCTAATCATCAATGGTAATGTTTTACAATTTGATCCCAACAGAGTCTAGTGGTGTACTAAATTTTGTTTTTAGGCTAGATAAAAGTGAAGTAGTAAAAGGTCAAAATATTGAAAGAGTTAGTTTGACATTAATGAATAGATAATTCAACCTTACAATCAGAGAATGAAATATGGGGGCTTACTACATTTGACGTAACACTAAAATATTGATATTAAAATCCTTATTTTATTCTCGGACCTTGATGCTCTTGGATGTACTTATCTCTTTAATTCTTATTTTGCTAGGTGCTAAAAGAAGATCATGAGGTTTTGAAGTTTTTTACTAAATCTAGCAGATATCCTTGATGTGGTGAGATGCCAAAAAATGGAGAACTCCTTACAATGTTGAATATTTTGGTGCTACTTAGTTGAATGGCATTTACAAGAGAGATGAAAAAAATGAAATGCATGTTTGGTGTATCAAATGCAACAAGTGCAAAATTTCCTTGCTTATACTATATGCATTCACGAAGTAAGGTAGTAATGGGAGGAAACATTGGATTGAAGGGACTAGGCGCAATGGTGCCCCAACTCATGACCAATATATGCATATTTGGTGTATCAAATGCAACAAAAAAGTGTAAAATTTCCTTGCTTATGCATTCACGAAGTAAGGTAGTAATGGGAGGAAACATTGGATTAAGGGGACTGGGTGCAATGGTACCCCAACTCACAAACCAATATTAGAAGGAGGTGAAATGTTGCAAGTGGGATCCAAAGTGAAATGGTGCGACTTAGGGCAGTATTGGTGTCCCAACTCACTTTCAATTTGTATTGGAAGGATAAGAAATTGTGCGAGTGGATCCAAAGTGGCATCCCATACTTGATATACCCCTATCAAATGTCCATTTTTTATCTTTGCATGTTATGGTAATAATTGTAGAGAAATTATAAATTTTCTTACAAGATGCAACTTGCATTTGATGTTGAGGCCACATGCAAAAAACTAGAACAAGTTTTGTCAGAGGTCCAAGGGTAGGTTGAGATCAAGAAGGATAAGAAAAAATCAAGGGAAAGTGAAAATTTACACTACAAACCTTGGTATGGTAGGGAAAAGGCAAGAAAATTCCTTTATGTACCAATGTAGATGAAAAAGTATTAGTTTGGTAACAATCAAAGCATGTAAGAAGTTGTATATGGTTGTTCCTGATCGCAAAAGGAAATCAAAAGGATAATGCCAAAATTGCATGATCGCCGCGAAATCAAATGGAAAGGAGAATGGAATGTCGTTTATGAGATAAGGCTAACCATGCTCTCGCCTAGATCAAATAGAAAACCAAGGTATGCAAACTCCTCGGTCATGGCTCTCTAATAACCACATGGATCAAATGGTAGATGTAGGGAACCAATCTTGGTGATGAAGCTAGCCATATATCGTCCAGGCTCAAATGGACAACTACGATAACAACATGGATCCCTAAAATCAAAGTAGTAATAGCTACTGGGTTGAAGCGAAAACTCACAAGCCCATTCACTCAACCATAATGTGAATCCAACATCATCCAAGGTATCCACCAAGTGAAAATCATAACTCATGGCTAAAATGCCCAATGATCCTAGCATAAATGAATCACTGTGTAGACTAAAATCAAAATGTGCCGCATGCGTATCCAAATGACATGCCCCCCCATAATCAAATATCATACACTCCAAGTGGCATAGAATGCATCTAAAGAGAAATGTCATGGCTCCAAAGGACATAGGATCATGCCAACAATCATAGAAGCCAAATGAACATAACTCGAGGTCGACATCATGCAAGATAAAATGTGAATCAATTTCCATCTTCCCATGTAGCACGTCTCAAACAATTCAAGGAATGATCCACTACATCAATATGTATATAGGCACGATCCATACCATATAACATATCCTCATTGTGCAATACCACCTACATGTGTGTGATAATCCAAAGTAGAAATTTGATCATCAAGATCTTCATAATCATCACTCCACACATGAGAGATAAGTGGTATCATCCACCAAATAACTATCCATGGCATCCTCAAGGTCTCTAAGGTCATCCCCATAGACATAGACTATCTCCATCAAGGGTGCCCCCATATGACATATATCCCATGATAGATCAATCTCCATCAATACTAAATCTAAGAAGATGTCTATCTCAAATACAAATATCTCAAGATAACTAACATATGATCTAATTAGAATATGCTCCATGTGCATTATCCTGCCTCTCCCACGAGGCCTCAGCTCAACAAAATCATCACTACTCTCATGTACTATGCTAGACTGCTCATGTGCATAATCTTGCCTCTCCCACAAGGCCTCAGCTCAACAAAATCATCACTACTCTCATTTACTATGCCTGATTGCTCAAATAGATGAATTATATCCACACAAGAACATTGCCCAGTAAGCTATGAGAACTAGGAGGTGTTACGGATCTAAATTTCTAGGGAGATGGAAATCAAATAAATTGCAAGAAATTGATTTAAATTCAACAATTCATCAAACATCACATGACCATGATTAAAATATTCAAAAACAAATGAAAATACTTAGCCCACAAAGATTCGGCTCCAAGATTGGGTGCAATCATCCCCTCTCATGTGTGTATGGCCTATTTTCCCCACCAACACATGAGTATTTACGAGATACTTTATTCCAAATTAGGCCATAGCTTCCAACAGCACAAAAGAGGTTCTTTTCTTGCATGACACTCTCTTATCTTCAAAAATAGAGTGCCCATAAATTGAGGCTTGGGTTTAAAGATCAAGTCTATGCTTGATAAACTATAGTTTTTACAAAATAAATAAAAATGTGCACAAGCTAGCACATTTATTTACAAGATTGTTTACAAAAATGGTGTGCCAAGTAATAAATTGGTGCAACTTCTCCTCAATCCTCGGAATCCTCTTCACCTATAAAATAACCAACAATAAATTGGTGAAATAAATATTCCATAAGCATACAAACCATCATCACACACATGTTTGCCACGTGTAAGTAACTTGGAAATCACCCCTACATATGAACCAATTGAAACAAACATTGGAAACCCCAAGCATACATCAATATCCACTAGATGTATTAATATTTATAATGGTATCACCCATGATATTAACATAATTTGGCATGACACAAAGATAATCCAAGCGTCCCCGAATTATCTAAGAGGGTAGATTAATATTTTTAAGAGGGCTTAAAATATATTCCCATAACATTCCCTCTTGCTTGAGTTTGCAATTGCCCTCAATTGCCAGTTTGTTGAAAAGAACAGAGGATCTCAAGGAAAGTACAAAAATATTTCTCAGGCACCCATCTTGCATCTTCATGAGGATGATTTTTGAAAGTTATTAAATATTTGCTATATTGGTTTCCAGTACAAGTTGGTGTAATTTGATGATCAATGATAGTATCTGGGAGTAAGATTTCTTGGTCTCCTTCAATAAGAGGTAATTGTTCATATACTCGATGAGTGGGAAGTTATCCTTTGAAAGGTTTTAATAAGATAACTTCCCACTCATCGAGTGGGAAGTTATCCTTTGAAAGGTTTTAATAAGATAACATGAAATGAATTGTGAATGTTCCAATGAGAAGGTAATTCAAGTTTGTATGTTGTTATCATTAATTTTGTGCATCACTTTAAAAGGTCCATAAAATCTTGGTGCAAGCTTAACAGTTGTGGGAATTTTTTAACACTTTTAAGTCAACAATTTTTAATTTTCAGAAGTACATAGTCTCCAAGTTCAAAGGATATAGCTTTACGTTTACAATTTGCTTGCTTAACATACTTTTCTTGAGCATGAGCAATGGAATGTTTTACGTCATTCAAAATGGTCGTAAAATCAATAGTGAATTGATCATCAGGAGTTAGGTTATTGGCAACATAGGCTCTGAGTAGATCTAAGATAGTGTACTTATCCCAGGAGTTAGGTTGTTGGGCAACATAGGCTGTGAGTAGCTCTGAGTAGATCTAAGATGAATGTACTTATCCCAAGAGTTAGGTTGTTGGGAAATATAGGCTCCGAGTAGATCTAAGATAGTGTTGTTAACCTTAGTTTGTCCATTTGTTTCCGGATGGAAAGCTGTTGAGAAATCTACTTTAGTGTCTAAGCTAGAGAATAATGTGATCCAAAAATTACTATAAAATCTTGAATCTCTGTTAGAAACAATGACTTCGGGTAAGCCGTAATGTACAAAGATTTATTTAATAAACATATTTACAGCTTGTTAAGAAGTCAAAGTTTTCTTATAAGGTAAGAAGTATGCATGCTTACTCAAACGGCCAATTATTATCCAAATCTTATCGTTATGACTTGATGTAGTAGGCAAACTTGTGATGAAGTCCATGGATATTTGTTCCCAAGTATCATTAGGAATTGGTAGGGGGGTAAGGAGTCCTTGGGTTTTACCTTTGTAGCTTTTAATCTTCTGACAAACAGAACATTCAGCCATAAATTTTTCTATATCTTGTTTGAGATGAGGCCAAAAGAATTCCCTAGATACTAGTTGTAAGGTAGATGAAATACCTTGATGACCCATGTATGATGGTTGATGGATTTCCTCCAATATGAATTGTCTGAAAGGTTGTGTAATACATAATCTTTTTTTGGAATAAAAGATAACCATCATGGCATGAGTAATCACCAATAGGGTTCCAATTATTGTCTCTAAGCTTAGTCCAAATTTTAAAAAAATTTGGATCTATATCATAGGATTCTCTCATAGGACTAAATGGTTGACTTTGAATAGCAGAAATGTTGTGAATACTGGGATGTCTACTTAAAACATCAGTCACAACATTTTCTTTGCCCTGGTTGATATTGAATCATGGGTTGGAAACTTTGGATAAATGAATCCCATTTGATATGTCGATCAAAAATCAATGGTTGAGTCAACAAATGACGAATGCTTTCTTGGTCTATCTTAATTAAGAATTCAGATCCCATTAAATAATATTTCCAAAGTCTTAACGCATGGACAACTATAGCTAATTATTTGTCATATGTACTATAATTTCTTTCTGTTGGTTTAAGCTTATGACTTTCATAAGCAATTGGATGTCCATCTTGCATAAGAACAACACCAAAGCCTTGTCCACTAGCATCAGTAACTACAACGAAGAATGGTCGTTGAAAATCTGGTAATGTAAGAACTGGTGCATGGGTCAATGCTTTCTTAAGCTCAACGAAAGAATGATCCTTTCGACTAGTCCAATCAAAATGTCTAGCTTTCTTAAGAAGTTAAGTCAAAGGATGTGCAATATATGCAAAATTTCTAACGAACTTCCTGTAGTTGCTACATAATCCAAGAAAAGATCAAAGTTCGTGAATATCACGTGGTCTAGGCCAATTAGTAATGCTTTCGATCTTTTTGGGATCTACTCAAATACCATCAGCAAAGACAATGTGTCCTAGATATTCAATTTCTTCTTGGAAGAATTTTCTCTTTTCAAGATTAGCATAGAATTGATTCTCTTGAAGAAGTGAAAATAAATTTTCTAGATGTTGTTCATGTTCTTGACGATTCTTACTGAAAACTAAGATATCATCGAAAAACACTATAATAAAGTTTTGATATTTCAAGAATATTCTATTCATTATTCTGTTGAAAGTAGTTGGAGCATTAGTCAAACCAAATGGCATAACTAAAAACTCATAATGGCCAATTTGGGTCCTGAAGGCAGTTTTCTAGATATCTCCTTCGTCCATTTGAATCTGATGATAACCAGACTTTAGGTCAATCTTGCTAAAGACTCGGGCTTCTTTAAGTTTGTCTTGCAAGTCATCTACTCGAGGTATTGGATATCAATTCTTAACAGTAATTTTATTTAGTGCATGATAATCGATACACAATCGATATGTATCATTCTTCTTTTTAACGAGAAGAACTAGAGCACTAAATGGAGAACTACTGGGTCGAATCAATTCCTTATCTAATAGTTCTTCGACTTGTCTTTGAATTTCCTTTTGTTCTAGCATGTCAACTCTGTAAGGAGCTTTACAAGGCGGTGAGCTACCATGATTTTTTCAATTTTATTGTCTTTTGGAGACGAGGTCTGGGTAAGCCAGGTGGTAAGTTGTCTATGAAGCAATTAGAGAATTTAGAGATGAAAGGGTCATGAGACATATTTGATTTGGAGTCATCCTTGGCTGTAAGGTGGTTGATGAAAATCAAAAATGTCTTCTTCTTTTTCTGTACAACTCTTTTTGCTTGAGTATGAGTAAAAAATGGGCCTAACTCACCTTTGTTTTGGCATTAAAGACAAATTTCTTGGTCATCTTTTATTAACCACATGGTATGGGTGTCATAGTCAATATGGGGGTTATGCTCATGTCTCCATGGCATACCTAATATGGCATCCACACCTTGTAAAGGTGCCACCAGGAATGTTCTCTTTTCTTTTAGTGAACCCATTTGTAATTCTAAATCTCTAATCTCCTTGGTGCAGTTGTACTTAGTACCTTGAAATGTAGCCTTTACTTTGTAACTAGAGTACGATGTATCTAAGTTAAGTGCTTTCAATGCTTTCTCATAAATGAAATCATGCGAACTACCATCATCATGCAATATAGAAATTGATTTTCCTTTTATTTTCCCTTGAATTTTCAATAAAGCATGAATTGAAATCTTACCTGGATTTGAATAGTCGAGATCAGAGTTACCCTCTTGCTTGAAAGAATCTTCGTCGTCTTCTTTAATAATGTTGAGTCGAGCCGTCGATGTGGAATTCTTCTTTTTGTCAGGGCATTTTGTGCGAGGTGTCCTCCTTATTATGACAATTGTAGCATCTAAATATTCGATTCTTTGGTTGTCCATTTGAAGGTTTTTTGTTGTTATCCTTTTGAATATCTCCTTTAGCCACATCTTTACCCTTTTGCATCCTGGATTTATCAAAAGTACTAGCAGGGAAAGAAGATTTAGTAGATTTTGTAAAAGATTTATCCTGAATCTTGAAATCTCTAGATATAGTTGTTTTACTTTTTGAATTTAGGGCAAGGTCCATAACAGTGCTAAGGTCATGTGGACGAAACATGTTAACATCAGCCCTAATGGTAGACTTAATTCCTGCAATGAATTTTCTACGTTTCTCTTTTTCCTTGACTTTTCAATGACTTGAACATGTAAAAGAATATCCCAAAACTTGTCGATATAAGCTTGGACATTCTCTGTATCAATCTGCGCAGAGTGTCCCATCGTTGACGTGCTTTAACTTTGTACTGTGGTGGTAGAAAATGTTTCTTTAAGAATTTTTGAAACTCTTTCCATGTTGAGGGTCAATGTTTACCTTGCTTAATCACGTTCCACCATAAAGCCACACTCTCAATTAAATGATTACAAGCACATCTAATTTTATCTTTTTCGGAGAACTTCTCCCCAGAGAAATAATCATCTAGTTGACTAATCCAAGAAATGAGAACTCGTGCATCCTTCTTGCCATTATAATTTTGGAAAGTGAATGCCTTTCGACTGATTCGTGAGTCTTTCTTAGAATTTTGAGCACGTAATGTAGCTTTAACAGTGCTTCTAACTTGATCACTTTCCTCGTCATCTGAGTCGGAAGAATCAGAAGCATTGCGTTTGCGTTTGGTACACTCGACTTGATGCTCTAATTTGCATCAGAGTTCTCGTTCATTAGCAATTTGTTCTTGAACCATGGGCAAAATGGGTAAAGCAGCCATTGCAACCTTTCTTTTTTAATTGTTGTCCTTTGTATAATGGAGTGATGAGGATGAGGATAGGTTTTATAAAAAAATTTAAGGCCCTTTAGCTGAAAACTCGCTTTAAAGGAGCTATTGGTTTTGTGGGTTTTCTCTCTTCTTATGAAGTTTCCTCTCTTTGAATTTTTGGTCACAAAAATACACCCAAAAAGAGAGAGAGAGAGAGAGAGAGAGAGAGGGGTAGATGGTAATGATAAGGTATATATATATATATATATTTATATATTTATATTTAAAGCTTGTTGTAAAAATCAAGCTTAACAAAGCTTTTGATTAAAAAGATCAGTGCAGTTTTATTACACTAAGCTTAACAAAGCTTACAATCCCACGTAAGCTTTAGTAATTAAAGCTTACAAAGCTTTTGTAAACTAATCAGCGGAGTTTTGATTTATTTGAACGTAAGCTTTCTTATTTAAAAGCTTACAAAGCTTTATGGGCATTAATCCAGCGCAGCTTTATTCAATTTAAGTTTTTTTATTAAAAGCTTACTAAGATTTTATTTGATGTAAGCTTAATTAAAGCTTACAAAGCTCTTGAGGCCAATCAACGCAATGTTCTCTATGCTATTTACAGCCGCCTGCTTCTTCTCTGAACGTGCAGCGCTCGTCGGGCCATCGTGGAGTTGAGAGAGGAAAAATTTCCCTTGAATTTGACAATTTGTGGCCGTGAGTTGGGGAGGGAAGGAAGAAGGAAAAATTTTCTAATTAATGAAATCTATTTTCTAAAATTTTTCCATAGTGCATATACATAAATTGACTCTTGGAGATTCACACACAGTCCATTATAGGTTTCTTCCTCCCTCAGCCGTTTAGCAACCTAAAAGCTAAGCATGATTTGCTCTCAATTCTAGAATGCATCCATACAGACTGATCATCCATACATCCATACACCCTCCTCTTTTAATTTTAGAGTGGTTTCATGGTTTTTTGAAAATGGTTTACCACCCTCCTCTTAACCTTTGGTTAATAGAGACAATCCTTGAAAAACCTCCTTTGAACTTAGCTTTCTCCAAACTTTGAACTTAGCTTTCTCCCACTCAATTTTATCCCCTTCTCCCTAGGTGTGCTTCTCCCTAAGTGTCACACCAATGCCCGATCTAAATTTATAGTAGCGACATAGAAATCAAATAAATTGCAAGAAATTGATTTAAATTCAACAATTCATCAAACATCACATGACCATGATTAAAATATTCAAAAACAAATGAAAATACTTAGCTCACAAAGATTCGGCTCCAAGATTGGGTGCAATCATCCCCCTCATGTGTGTATGGCCTATTTTCCCCCACACATGAGTACTTACCAGATACGTTATTCCAAATTAGGCCATAGCCTCAAAAAATACAAAAAGGGGTGCTTTTCTTGCACGATGCTCTCTTATCTTCAAAAATAGAGTGCCCATAAATTGAGGCTTGGGTTTAAAGCATATCATGCTTTACCAAATATTAAAGATCAAGTCTATGCTTGATAAACTATAGCTTTTACAAAATAAATAAAAATGTACACAAGCTAGCACATGTATTTACAACCTTGTTTACAAAAATGGTGTGCCAAGTAATAAATTGGTGCGACTTCTCCTCAATCCTCCGAATCCTCTTCACCTATAAAATAACCAATAATAAATTGGTGAGATAAATATTCCATAAGCATAAAAACCATCATCACACACATGTTTGCCTCTTTAAAGGTAGTGTGTGTAGCTAGAGGTCTATTGGAAAAGCGATAAAGAATGGTGTGTGTGTATGTAAAAGGTTACACTTCACCAAATCGGTGCCCAATTGAGACACATGTTTGTAACAATTTTGGTGTCTTGTGAGCCTCTGTCTCTTGGCCTTTTGTGGGAAAGATTTTCATTGGCACTTTCGTACAACTTTTTCATGCATATTACAATTGAATATGGGGAACTTAAATGATCATCAAGAAGTGGCAAAGAATGAGTGTGTATTACATTTAGAGCACATGCTTACAACATGACTGAAGGTTCGTGGAATTTAAATGATCATCAAGAAGTGTGTATTACATTTAGAGCACATGCTTACAACATCACTGAAGGTTGGTAGATTTTGAGGGAATGCCTCTTGCAAAACTATGTCGATGGTTAAAAATGGTTTAATGCAAGAAGAGAGAATGCAAGAAGAGAGAATGCAAAACTATGTTGATGGTTGAAAATGGTTTAATGCAAGAAGAGAGAATGTTTATGCAGAGCAACAAGGGCATAAATTGTGAATCGGATTGGAAAAACTCTAAATGATTATCATGACTACCTTTTATCAGATTTTGGAGGCAGTCTATACAAATGCAAGTGAAGCATTTTTTCCTAATGGTCTTGGAGGGTCTATCAAGATCTCTCTATAATTGTTTACTTTCTCGATTTCTTGGGGAGGGTTAAATTGCTTTTTGGTGTGTGTATCTTCTGACTTGTGATTTTGCTACTAGCCAATGGCCGCACATCTCACTCACGGTTCAAAATACCATTGGACCTACATGTAGCCTAACACCTATAATATAAAAAAGGTTAATGGTCACCTTATGAATGTTGAAAAGCTAGCTAAGATAACTATATGGGATTATGCACCCATGACCTATAGATATACTTTTGAAGAATTAGATAGGACTTTGGGAGACATCATGTCCAATGATCAATTTTTTAGTAGAAAGGTCATATTATTAGGCAGAGATTTTAGATAGATCTTACTAATTATTCCAAAGGAAAGATAAGAGGACACTTTTAATGCCACATTATGTCACTCACACATCTATAAACACACTAAAGTATCGAAGCTTACATAGAACATACGGGTTCTTCAAAATGGTAACAACTCAAAGGAGCATGAATTCATACAATGGGTTCTAGACATTGGCAACAATGGAACATGTAAGGGGATAAAAGAAGGTATTGTTTCAATTCCATCAAAAATACTTTTAGAGAGGGGGTCTATGAAGGATCAATTCCAACAAAAATTCTTTTAGAGAAAGGATCTATGACATTGATTCCACCAAAAATGCTTTTAGAGAGAGGGTCTATGGAAGATCAATTCCAACAAAAATTCTTTTAGAGAAAGGATCTATGACATTGATTCCACCAAAAATGCTTTTAGAGAGAGGGTCTATGGAAGACTTAATTGAATGGGTGTATAGAGGACTTTCAAGCATTATGGAGTATGCACCATATTTTAGAGAGTCTGCTATTCTTGCACCTCAAAACCTTGATGTTGACCAATCAATAGCATTACACTAAGTGGGATGCTTGACGTGGAAAGCAAGGAGTACCTAAGTGCAGACTCAATCAAATGATCCTTGTGAAGGTTATTTTCTATATATAACATAGTATTTAAACAACCTTAACCTTGGTGGTGAGTATTCTAGATGCCACGGAGTATTTAAACACTCTTTATGAAACAAACTATTTAAACAAAGTATTCTATATGCCAAAGAATATTTAAATACTATGTATGTAACAAAGTACTTAAACAACCTTAACCTTGGTGGTGGGTGTTCTATACGCAATAGAGTATTTAAATAGCCTTCATCTTGGTGGTGGGTATTCTATTTGCAATAGAGTATCTAAACAGACTTAACCTTGGTGGTGGGTATTCTGTTACATACTCTACATGCAACAAAGTATCTAAACTAACATTATTGGTGGGTATCCACCTCATGGACTAGTTTTGAAAAAGAATGCTCCAATAACTTTATTATGCAATTTGAATCCCCATTAGGGATTATGCAACAAAACTTAATTAATATACAAGGAGATCCACATAAAGTGTTAGGTAGTGTTTATTTCCATGATAACTTTCATTCCAAGTACATTGCAATTTTTGTTCCATATGAGAAGGAGGAAATTCCCTGTGTGCGACTTATGTTTGCATGACAATAAACAAATCAAAAGGCCAAATGATATTGTGTTTTAAGATTATACTCAGTGATGATATGGAGGTGATTCGCTATATGATTTGTGACTTTGTATGACAATAAACAAATCGCAAGGCCAAAAGATGTCTGTTTAAAGATTATACTCGGTGATAAGATGGAGGCAATTCCCTATGCAACTTGTGAATTTGCATGACAATAAACAAATCACAAAGGTAAATGATGTATGTTTTAGGATTATACTTGGAGACACCCATGTTTAGTCATGGGCAATTATATGATATCTCATCGTATGTTGTTAAGGTTTTCCTTCACAATAATGCATGTGAGACCAATGTGAGCACTCCAAAAATGGTTTGTAATACAAATGTTGTATACAAGGAAGTTTTACAAATTGGAAACAAAACAACCTAGAGGTAGAGGTATGTCATTGTTTTTAGTATCCTTTTTTGATGTACTTTTTACCATTGCTTTTAGGTTGTTTAACAAACTGGCAACAAAACAACCTAAAGGCAAATGTATGTCATTGTTTTTAGTATCATTTTTAAAGAATTGTTTAGATCTACTTTTTAGTATCCTTTTTAGATCTACTTTTTACCGTTGGTTGTTTAACAAGCTGGCAACAAAACAACCTAGAAGCAAATGTATGTCATTGTTTTTAGTATCATTTTTAAATCATTGTTTAGATCTAATTATATGTGTATAATTTTTGACACATTATTTGCATGGCAAGTAACTAATTTTTTATCTCACTTCACAAATTTTTGTAGAACTTTGCTTGATTTCATGGATATGAATCCACTCATCCCATCATACTATCCTTCACTATATCAAACATTGTATTATAAACATTTATGGAGCTTGGTGCTTCACAACTCTATCTGCCGCACATTGGCCCATTTATTGGAGCACATTTAGCTCAGTGAAATTGTTCATCAAGACCCAATGTCTTTGATATTATGGACATTAAGAATGATGCTCAATGCTATTTTTGTGTTACCACTCTTTACAAACCTTAGCATTATACACAGTTATGTAGGAGCTTGATTCCTAAGGGGTGGAGGTCCTTCAGTCTATGCCTAATTGTCTGTGCCCAACCCACTTGCCTTGATCCACCACCACCAGCCCACCAACACATATGTCAAAACTAGCTCTACTTAAGAGTCGTAGGCTTACGATAAGCAACATTGTTTACGAGGAGATCTTAGATGTTTCTGGTGATAATTTTAGGTATCTAATATTTTGTTTCTATCTTTTTGTATATTTGTGTATCTATTCTATTAAGCTTGCTACCTCCCCTTGGCCACATGGCAAGATTAGTTTTCATAGTGACCACCTCTATCTTTTTGTATTTGGTGATAATTTTAGGTATCTAATTTTTTGTTTCTATCTTTTTGTATATTTGTGTATCTATTCTATTAAGCTTGCTACCTCCCCTTGGCCACATGGCAAGATTAGTTTTCATAGTGACCACCTCTATATATGAGGCCACATGGCACTTTGTTAAAGGAATGCAAGGGAGAGGGAGAGCTTGATTTCCTTGCAAAGCAAACAAGCACACACACAAGAGAGAGATGGATGGTTGAATTTTTCTTCTATCATCTTCTCTTCTCTTCAACCATAAACTAAAGAGTTAAGAGTGTATACTATAAGAAAAATTACTCTTCTACTATAACATATAATGGTCGATCCATATGTGAACCCGACTATATGAATCGGCGCTATAACTATCCCATACTCTTGTAATCTAAATATGATTGCCACATAACCTATCATCCCACTGGTGGCATATGAACCATAATCTCACCAACCATACCAATGGCATAAGTATGGAATCTATTACCCCGGGAGGAAGGTCATCTCAATGTTCACAACACTAGTTGAGCTCTATATCTCAACACTCCCTCTTGAGCTTAACTCACAATGTACTCTCTCTGTAAGCTCCTAAACATGTGGAACTTCTTTATACCCCTTCATGAATATGTCAGCCACCTGATCCTCTGTACTGACATATACCAGATCTACATCACTTTTGCTAGAACCTTCTCCCTTACAAAGTGATAATGCACTTTAATGTGCTTCATTCTAGCATAGTATACTAGATTTCTAGCCAACTATCACAATAAATAAATGATAACGGTCCTATTTATGGGCTACTCATGTTGTTAACAATAAATGATAATGGTCCTATGCTACGTATTTTGTCAGAATAAATGATAATGACCCTATCCATGAGCTCACCCATATCATGAAGTAGCTTTTAAAACCAAGCTACCATAGTAGCACCCTTGTACTCTGCCTCTGTACTTGACAAGGCAATTGTTGGCTATTTCTTGTTGATCCAACTCATAGCAGTACTCCCAAAAGAAAATATAAAGCCATTGGTAGATCTCTTATCTACTACAAATCTGCCAGCCCAATCAACATTTGTGCACCCCTATATGTAGTTGTATCTCTATGCTAGCCTCGTAGAAAAGTTCATAATCAATTGTGGACTTTATGTACCACCTAAGAATCTATCTAGACAAATCCAAGTGAGGCTTTTTGGGGACATCATAGCTCAAGTCTGACCTAGTAATGATCATGTAGATTAAGCTACTACCCACCATAGTGGTGTCCTAAAAAATCTCACTTGTATTTGTGAAAAGCTTTATGTTTTGTTCCAATGGCACTGAGATAGGCTTTTAGCCTATCGTACCATACTTGGACAACATATCCAAGCCATACTGCCTCTATAACAACAAAATTCCATGAGGTGATCTCACCACCTCTATACCCAAGAAATACCATAGTTCATCCAAACCCTTCATCTCAAACTTATGCTTCAAAAGCATCTTGACATCATGTATGTCACCATCACGATCACTAGTGATAATCAAGTTATCCATATAAATGACTAATAGAATGATCCCTCTATTTGTCTTTTCACATAAAGTGAAAAAACTACATCAGATATTTGAAATCCAATGGTAATAAGATACTCCCTGATCTTGTTTAACCATGCTCTAGGTGCCTACTTCAAGCCATACAAGGCTTTGCGTAACACATAAATCCTGGGGATGTGTATCAGGGGTGTGTGTCAGTCTCATAACCCAATGGTGGCTACATCATGTATACTTCTTCTTGTAAATCATCATGCAAGAAAGGAATCTTCACATCCATCTTAAAGACCAACCCTTTGTTTTGTAGCCATAGTAATGACAGCTCTCAATGTTGCCAATCGGGCTGAATGTTTCCTCATAGTCAGTACCATAGGTCTCTATATACCCAGCCATTCTTGTAATCGGGTTGAATGTTTCTTCATAGTCAATACCATAGGTCTATGCATACCCAACCAATCTTGCCTTATACTTTCTCATTGATCCATCCGAATTATGCTTGACCTTATACTTGCTCATTGATCTTGCCTTATACTTGCTCATTGATCCATCCGAGTTATGCTTAACCTTATACACCCATTACATCCAATTTGTTTCTTTCCCTTACTAGAGGCACTAACTCCTATGTTGTCCAATGTTGCCATCTCTTCATCCATAACATCTTCCCATTTTTTATTTTCAAGTGCCTACTCAAAATAAGTGGATGTATTACTTTAACCATGTAAGCATAATGATAGGTTGTATATCCATTATACCTTAATCTTTCAATAACAAGGTATTTAACCCTTGTAGACCTACATACACCTGGATCACTACCAGATGTCCTCAAAACAACCCTAGTTCTCCTTGATGCACCAAGAGTAACCACCACTAACGGAATTCCAAGCTTCTCATTAGTAGCCAACTAGAGTCACTATCCACATATAAGTGACATATTGATAGATCAGACACAAAAGGTTGATTTACCTTTTCCTTCCGTTTATGTGATACATGTGCACATACATTTGTCCTCAACTTGCCTGACCCATGGACTAACATTGGATCCACTACTAGAGAACTCTCTAGGTCCACTAAGCACCTCTAACTGCTACTCTACATGTGGGGGCATCATCTCGACAACATCATTACTCATTACACTTGCATCTTACGTTGCCTTCACTGGTGCATATACCAACTCATCAAAGACAGCGTCTTTGCTTACTCGTATCTCATGAGTGGTAGGATTACAATATCTATAACCTTTTTTCTCCAAAGAATAACCAATGAAGATGCATTTCTCTACCTTTGGATCCAACTTGATTCTCACTTCATTGGGAATATACAGATATGCATTTCTCCTTCATGAAACAAACCCACACTTTTCTATTGTGATCATTAATGAATGTAACATAATACCTACAACTTGAAATTATTGTAGTCTTGGTCGGTCCCTATACATCCGAATGTATAACATCTAATGGCCTTACACTGATGTGCTTTTCATGTGGGAAGGCATGTTTGGCCTACTTTTACCAAGCTGGTATTCTTCACATACTTTATGTACACCATCAACCTTAAGCTTCCACAAACCTACAATAATATTTTGGGCTTGCATAGAGGCTGTAGTTGTTGTATATTCACATGACCAATGCACTTGTGCCATATGTTAATATCTGCAAAAATGACACTTGTGCCATGCATAAACATGGCTATTTTCACCTCAAGCATGTTTGTAAGATTCCTCCCCCAACCCCCTTTTTGATGTCTAGTATCTTCCCCTGTAATCAACCCTCTTCAAAAATATAAAGACCTTGTTGCTAACTATTTTAGCCTAGAGAGAGAAAAATTATTCTAGAGAGAGAATATTCAGATTTTGAATATTTTTTTGATAGAAAAATATCTCTTATAATTCAGATGAGTTCCCCTGAAACAGAAATTCAAAAAGAATTTTCCAATGTGCAATTGGAATTAATTGGAAATAGGTATAAAGAACCTTAGTCTAAGGGTCTAGATTTTCAGAAATTTTTGGATTATGGTCCAATTAAGGTTCCTATGGGCCAATAGCATCAATCCATGTGTAGGGAAGAGATAAATCCAAATTTGTAAAAAAGAAGATACCCAAAAATGAGTAAATGCTCACATAAGGTGAAGAGTTGAAAATGTACAAGGTTTATTAGTAAAAAACTATGAGCAATATTAAAAATATGAGATATTTTGGGTATCCAAAAATGAGTAAATGCTCACATAAGATGAAGAGTTGAAAATGTACAAGGTTTATTAGTAAAAAACTATGAGCAATATTAAAATGATGCCATTATGACACATATGTAAGGAAGGGGAATTCTTTAAAGGAGGTGCATATTTCACATAAGATGAAGAGTTGAAAATGTACAAGGTTTATTAGTAAAAAAACTATGAGCAATTTTAAAATGATTCCATTATGACACATATGTAAGGAAGGGGAATTCTTTAAAGGAGGTGCATATTTCACATAAGATGAAGAGTTGAAAATGTACAAGGTTTATTAGTAAAAAAAAACTATGAGCAATATTAAAATGATTCCATTATGACACATATGTAAGGAAGGGGAGTTCTTTAAAGAAGGTGCATATTTCACATGCTTGAATGAGTTTTAAACTCATAAAAATTGAGATATTTCATCTCTCCTCTCTCCTCATTCAAGTCTAGTTCCAAAAAGTTAGCTTAACTGACCTAAAAATGGTCAAATATTGACCAAACTGATTTAGAAAATTCTAGAATCAGTTTGTTTGGTTAGGAGCTCAATTTTTCCTATAAATAGAAGCCTCCCCCCTTGTTGAAAAATAGTTAGTGTTTATGCATCGTTACTCTACTCCACCTAAGCCAAGAACTGTGAATTCATTTAATAATTCACTAGTTTTTGGATCTTCCCTCTTTCTTCAATCCCCATTAGTGGCTCCATCAACATACTTAACCAATTGATTGGTTGGGGGCCTCTACCGTGAACAAAGAATCAAGCAATTTGTAAGGTAATTAGTGAATATTGATCTTTCTATAATTTCTCAATGTTTCTCTCTTCTCAACCCCTCTCAAGCTTGAGAAGTTTAATTGGTATGGTTTTTTTTAAATACTATTGAAGTTTGAATAGTAGTGAAGAGTTACATAAGTTAATAAATGCTATTGAAGTTAATTTTCATTTATGTTTAAATTCTAATGATTTTTATGTAAACTCTCTCTCTCACTCAAGAAATGGTCATACTCATGACCCATTCTCAATCCAAATCAAGCTTTTCATAAAGCTTTTCCTTAACCCAAGATTAAGCTATGCTTGAGACCAATTTAATGGCTTTTTTCTATGCTTTTAGTTTATGCATATTGATGATTCAATCCACTATAGATTAATGATCCAATTAGAGATCATTTTAATTATTTCCTTAATGATAAGCTTTATCCCTTAGAAAAAATTGAGATTTATCAGTCATAGCAGCGGAGCTATGGCAAAATTTTTATAAAAATTATGCATAAAATAATTTCATTCAAAGCATAAAAAGAGGACTTCCTACCATATTCTAGGAATTATCATCCTAGATTAATTGAAAGAATTTCATTATAATCATGGAGAAATTGAATTTTAATATCATGCATAAAGGATAATTTTTTTTATATCAAAAGTGTTACTTTTATCATATTGGATTTCATGCATAGAGGTATGCATAAAAGTTGAATATTTTATTATAAAAGTGTTACTTTTAGCATAATTGAATTTCATGCATAGAGGTATGCAAAAAAAGATATGGGAAGTGATAAGATATGATAAGATGCATGTGGATGTGGATGTGGATGTATGAATGTGGATGTATGGATGTGAATGTGGATGTGGATGTGGATGTATGAATGTGGATGTATGGATGTGGATGTGGATGTATGAATGTGGATGTATGTATGTATGTATGTGGATGTGGATGTGGATGTATGAATGTGGATGTATGGATGTATGAATGTGGATGTATGGATGTGAATGAGGATGTAGATGTGGATGCATGGATGTAAATGTGGATGTGGATGTATGGATGTATGCATGTAGATGTGGATGTATGGATGTGAATGAGGATATAGATGTGGATGTATGGATGTGAATGTACATGTAGATAAAGATGTATATATGTGAATGGGAATGTGGATGAGGATGTATGTATGCATGTGGATGTGGATATGGATGTGTATGTATGAATGTGGATATGGGATGTGGATGTATAAATGAGGATGTGAAAATGGAGATAAGCATGTAGATGTGGATGCATGAATGTGGATGTATGGATGTGAATGAGGATATAGATGTGGATGTATGGATGTGAATGTGCATGTAGATATGGATGTATATATGTGAATGGGAATGTGGATGTGGATGTATGTATGCATGTGGATGTGGATAATATGGATGTGTATGTATGAATGTGGATATGGGATGTGGATGTATAAATGAGGATGTGAAAATGGAGATAAGCATGTAGATGTGGATGTATGGATGTGAATGTGGGTGTGGATGTGGATGTATGAATGTGGATGTATGGATGTGAATGAGGATGTGGATGTGGATGCATGGATGTAAATGTGGATTTGTATGTATGGATGTAGGCATGTAGATGTGGATGCATGAATGTGGATGTATGGATGTGAATGAGGATATAGATGTGGATGTATGGATGTCAATGTGCATGTAGATATGGATGTATAGATGTGAATGAGAATGTGGATGTGGATGTATGAATGAGGACGTGATAATGAATGTATGCATGTGGATGTGGATGTGGATGTGTATGTATGAATGCGGATATGGATGTGGATATGGATGTGTATGTATGAATGTGGATATGGGATGTGGATGTATAAATGAGGATGTGAAAATGGAGATAAGCATGTAGATGTGGATGTGTGGATGTGAATGGGATGTGGATGTGGATGTATGGATGTGGATATGGATGTGAATATATGATATGTGATGTGAAAGAATCTGAAGTGAAGAGATGGAAAATGATATGATTGGATGAGTACACATATAAATGAAATGTGAAATAAGTAATGTGGATTGCATGAGGGATAATGTGGAAAAATGAGAGTTAATATAGAAATTGTATTTGTAAACTGTTTGTAAATGCTGTTTGTAAATGGCTGTTTTATGTCAAGAATGCTGGGAAAGCATTTTGACCGTCTTATGATTAAGGTCGTGGAGACCTAACTGATAAAGTTGCAACTGCTGACGGAGAGTCAATGGAGGACGTCTCGCGTAGCAAGGTCGGCCGAGGTCTTGACCAGCCTCGGTTCGATTAAAATGGTGAGCTTCCGGTACGGTGGATGAGGGACCAAGGAAGCGGCCTATGAGTGAAGCGCTAGGTCACCTGCGAAGGATCCTAGAGGGTGCTGACCATACAGTGCTCGGGCTCTAGGTCGCCCAGGATACCCATGCGTGCGTCGAGGAAGATATTGGAACAAGGAGTAAGAGTTGTTTTCTGGAACCGGGCATGGATCTGGTTGACTGACCTTGCTAGTCCTCAACGGATGAGTCCATGGCTCTTTTATATGGATCTGTTGGTTGATCTTGCTGATCTTCAACGAGAGTCCATCTTGATAAGTGATTATATTGTTGAGTATTATGGGCTAGGAACTATTGAAACGGCCCCTGTGTGGACAGGTGGTGAGCGTTCTAGTTGCCAATGATGCCATAGATACTCTGATGAAGGAATGATGGGAAATTATGAATCAACTGGATAATTTGGGAGATTGTGATCAATGGTACTATGGTTTCATTAAAGGATTGTTTTAAAGTTAGCTGATGCTAAGAAAAAGGTAATTTTCATATTGGGTGTGTAAGTGGTGTGGCTAGTTTTATGTTTGCATGAAATTCCGGCTAGGGGGCCTTGGAACTCTTTTCCTTGGTACCCGGGACAAAACCTAACCAAATTCCAAATTGGATCCCATCACTACAGTGGTTGGGCGGTTGGCTAACCCGTGGGATCGGATGGGGTTAGGCTGGACTGATGGATCCGTAAATCGAGACTCAATTTCCGTTATTACGATAGATGAAGTAAGTCCCGGATAGTAATTGTTCTATGGATAGGAATCAACGGCTGTGCCTCTTGATGGGGAAAAAAGCGTTGATCCCAATGATCCAAGTGCAAGTTTCTTCCTTGATCTGACCGAGTATCTTTATAGGTGCAGTCGGATCAGTTTGATCACTATTAATGGTCTTGACTACGTTAGAGTAAAAAGTTATCCTGGAGGAATCGCCCGTGCTTTCCGGATAAGGGAAGTTTTTTCGGGTTCGGTTTTGGAAAAACCGACGGATTAGTCTTTTGTCCGGATATCCATGGACGAGGCCCCGAGTGTGGGACCCTGTCTCGCGCAAGAAGTGCTACTTCCGCTGCTAGTACCCCGAATCCGTTGCGCGGTGGGACCAGGGATCTTACAATGTTGACATCCAAAGTAAACATCCTACCATTTCTATTATCCTTTGTAACTAAGCGGCATTTATTCTTGAAGTCTCCCATAAGACACCCTTGAGGATTAAACCTCACTTACAAACCCTCCTCAACCATCTGTCTAACAAAAACTAGGTTCTTCATAATGTTTGAAATATTGAGTACATCTGCCAAGTACTTCATTTTACCATGTTGCATAGATAATAGCACTTTACTAACATGCATAATGAGGTATGCAATTGTTACATAATGTCCACCCTTTAGTTATATGGGGATTCCCGGACGCTAGTGTGCCATCTTAGTGAATTAGTATCGTGGGTGACCCCACATTAAATACTAGTTACCTAGTGTTATTGGTACAGCTTGAGGCCATTCTTGACGGGTGTATATTGTTGAGGTGAAACAAGTAGTGTCATGCTTGACAATTGTATTGTGGTCAAAGTGAAACAAGTGGACTATGCTAGATAACTACACATGGTCGAAGTGTAACAAGTGGTTTATACAATTGATGTGCCATGCTAATTGAAAGTGTAACAAGTGGAAATACACTCCATGCTAGATGATGTGTATAATGATACTCTCATCGTAGTGTAACATGTGGTAAGTATATGTTGTGTTTGTACCTATCAACGTTTCATATTGGGATTAATTGTAGAGAAGGGAAATTAATTGAAACAACTTATGTGTTTACGTTTGTGAGATAGGTGATGAGCAGTGCGTGTGTCACATATGGAGGATCTTTTCTATATCATCTCGGAATACTATTATTTCATATTATTTTGTTAGCCATATGCCAAATGATTATACATATTATTTATACACGCTTGAGTGTGGCGTTGCTATATTCCTAGCATATACGTTAGAAGAGTTTTGATTATTATTATTTACACTTAGTGTGTGAACAAGCTCTAGTGTTTGAGCTATTTTTGTAAAAGTGGAAAAGCAAGCCTAATTTTGTACGCACAACTATTAATAGCTTCTTAGGTTATTTATTGAATAAATTTCTCAAAATACTCATGTCGTGGAGGTGGAGCTACACGTATGAGGAGGGGGGAGATTGCACCCAATAGTGTCTTGATGATGGTGATGTTGTTCTATTTCTCTTATTTTATGCTATGCTATGCTCTTTCATATCAATTTGATTCAAGTCTATGCTTTAATCTTTGACGTATTTGTAAGTTTTTAATTATTTCTTTAAGAAGTACATAAGGTCCCGTGATAGCAATAGCATTACGTGTTTCTACATAACATGGTTTTTTTATTTTTTGCATATCTCTAAACCACTTAGGATGATTGGTCATGTGGTTAAAGGTCCTGTGGTAACAATAGCATTACCTGTTTCTACATAACCTGGTTTTTCTATTTTTTACATATGTCTAAACCACTTTGCATGACTGGTCATGTTGTTAGAGGCACCAGAATCCACATACCAAACATCTTTGGATCCTCACATATCTCCTATTGTGGAATTGAGCATATGCTACATCATAAACAATTGTTCACTTATATTATCACCATGTTTTCTTGATAATGCATAGTTGCCTCGCTATATAACTTTTTACTTTTGATACCATTCTCCTTTTTATAGTATTCCTCTGCCATGTGCCTTGGTTTGCCAGATTAACAGCACTCTACACTACTTACATTTTGATTTATTTTCCAATTACCTTGATCTCTCTGGCTCTCCTTGGGAAAGATATGGAAATACCCTTACCTGTACTATGCTTCCTTGCTTGCCTTGTCCTTTCTTCTTGATTGTCTCCTAAGCTTTCACACGAACTAGAGCTCTGACACCATAAAGAGAATACGGTGGAGAGGGAGAGCTTGTAAGCAAAAACACACACATGAAAGAGCAATACACAAGAGAGAGATGGATGGCTAAATTTTTATTCTATCTTATTCTCTTCTCTATAAGCATAAACTAAAGAGATAAGAGTACATACTATAAGGGAAATTACTCTCCTACCTATAACATACAATGGTCGGTCTATAGTATAAACACGACTATATGAGATGGCGCTATAACTATGTCATACTCTAGTAATCCAAATTGTTACTAAACCCTAGTCTATGGAGGTTCAAAGGAGAACATGGCTATGGCTGTTAGTATAGACAAGGAGATAAGCAGAGAGAGAGAGAGGGTGCAAATACACAAAGGTAGAGAGATTCACCCGCATAACTGATGTGATAGTTGCTTGATAGACTTTCAATGAAGTATATGTACCTTTTATAAATACAAAGGTTCTCCTCCTAACATCATTGATTATGTCACATCACACACAAATATCTAGATATTATTGATACCCCTCTAAGAGGTGGTTCACACACACACATACTTCTTCACTCATAAGAGTGGGTTCACACACAAGTAAGACCTTGATTCCTAACAATCCCCCCTCAAGGGTTACCTCGTAATGTGTCAAGGATAAATCTAGGCTCATGGTTTCTCATGCCAGTTTTCTAGGTCAAGGATAAATCACATGGCTCTAGTTTCAGAGGCTAGTTATGGGGTCCCTTATGTAAAGCACACATAGGATCACGTCAAACACTCAAAACACACAATTGAACAGCACACAATTGATCACAACATAACACAACACATAATTATAGACTCTAAAAGACCCATTCATCATCATGGTACCTAGTTTGCTTCCTTTGTGGAAAGCTCTTTCTTCACTCTCTGTGTGCCCATTTGGCCGCTTTTGCACACCCTTTTGGAACTCTTTCTGGGGTAAGGCACCCACTCCCCCGTGGTTAGCGAGTTTATAGATTGCTCGTATACTCATGTGGTTGCGGCTTTTTACAAAGGTTACAAATTTTTTGGTGAAAGTATTTTTTCAATATGTTAATCGTGGTGGTGCCCACCATGGTATATCCATGTAATTGATATAGACTTTGTTAATGTAGAAGCATGCACTAGTAAAGCCCATGAAATATCCATGTAGACAAGATCCACACAACCATAGCCAATACTATGTGAACACTCTCTTATGCATAGCCAATACCTTCTATATGAACGCTCTCTTATACAAGGTCTTTTACACTAACTCATTAAGATTTTAAGGATTTTAGACATTAGTGCTTTATGAAGACACAAAAAAAGGAATCTTATCTCTCTCTCTATGCACTATGCCATGCTGTTTTAAATTCCACACAACCATAGCCAATACTATGTTAACACTCTCTTAGCCAATACCTTCTATATGAACGCTCTCATACACAAGGTCTTTTACACTAACTAATTAAGATTTTAAGGATTTTAGACCTTAGTGCTTTATGAAGACACAAAAAAAGGAATCTTATCTCTCTCTAACTATGCCATGCTGTTTTGAATGACGGTTTTGATTCAATGGAGGACGTTGTCATTTCTCTTGCTTGTAGCTATGTTGCATGTTGTATTGAAATGAAGATAGCTATGCTACTTTTGGTGCCAGTGCTACTACATAGTGTTAACCCATTTTACTAGGGTTAACAAGAGCTAGTGCCATTATCTTAAATCAAGGAGTCAAGGTAGATACATCAAAAGGTCACACATTCAAGATATGAAGCAATGGTGTCCAAGTCTACAACTTGGACATGCACTCGTAATAATGATCCGATGATGGAATACTTCTAGCAATGTACTTCATGGATATATTATAAGAGTAGTCATTGTAATAGCATTAGGCCACTTATGTGCCTAAAGTTCCCGACCAACCATAGTATAAGTGAGTGTGAACATTTATGGACATGTATATAAGTGAATATCTCTCATAATACAAAGAACTCTCCCATTGTGCAATAGAGTCTTGCTCTTGCTGATCCTTCTGTTAATCTCCATAATCCATGCTAGTGTGTGTGTGTGTGTGAGTGAAGTGAGGTGAGGTGAGAGGAGGGACAAGTACACGCGGCAGTGCGACAACGCTCGCGGGAGGCACGGTGAAATTTCTTCTTAAAAGGAGTTGTAGAGCCTGGAGACCTCAAGGGTTACAAGCTCGGCCAATGGAAAGATTCTCACGACAATTGTGGCTCACTAGGTAATATTCTTGTTGGATGTGTTTTGAAGGGGGTTTGGATGAGTAACATTTTTGGCGCCACTACCGGGGAGCCATCTCTTGGCTTTTTCCACTATTTGCTCTCGTCTACACATACCCATTTCCCATTATCTTGACTCCCGCGAAAAAGATATGGTTTTGATAGAGATTTGTGTGTGATTCTGTGAAAAATGGCTCTCTTTTTTGTTTTATAAAGAATATTTTTTTTGCTTAAATCGTTGTTTTTATTGTTGTTAATTTGGATTTTAATGTTCCTAAGACTTACACATAGACTATATTAGGCTTTTTTACTTCTATTGTATCAAAAAATGCAATAGAATGCAATTTTTAGTGAGTGTTAGCTCTCTTTAGAGTTAAACATAGAACTAGAATCATTAATTTTGCTTGATTTTTGTGTTTTTTGTTTTATTTGTATGCATTAGAGTGTTAGTAAGTATTAGGAGTAGCTTAATCCTTTAAAAAATTCCACAAAAAACTCTTAAAAACCCTTGAAATCAATTAATCTTCTTTAATTGATTGATTTTTGTCATTAAGGGATGATTAATCTAGTTCAAGAAACGAAAAAACTAGATAATGTGTTTTTTGGGGTCAAAATTAATCATGTAAGAGTTCAAATTTAGTGTTTTGAGTGTTTTGAGAGCATCTAGATGCATCAAAACACCTAATTACATCAATTTCTTCATTAATTGGAGAGATTTCCCTCTCTTTTGCTTAATTTTGCAAAAAGGGGGGGACCGTGCAGATATTCGACAGTGGCGACCCATTTCACTTATGCCTATTCGACAGTGGCGACCCATTTCACTTATGTCAATTGCCTATAAGGGCTTCTTAGTGGCCGGGTTCGCCCTCCTCTACCGGAGATTATCCATGATACGCAGATAGGTTTTATTCGGGATCATAGTATCCTGGACACTATTTTCACATTCTTCGAGGCAACTAAGTGGGCTCAGCAGATTCACCACCAACTTGCAGTCCTTCTTCTTGATTTGGAGAAGGCTTATGACATAGTGGATTGGGACTTTCTAGAGGGGACCCTCCCTCAGGATGGGTTTTCCAGAGGCTTGGATTCGGGGAGTATTAGCCCTTTATATAGGACAACTATAGCAGTAGAGTGATTACAAGAGGACGCATGGGATCATAGTTCAGGTTAGAGAGATATGTACACTAGGGTTTCCCTTTGGCTCCTTACCTATTTTTTCTTAATGCGGAGGCCATGGCACGCTATCTCAGATCCTCGAGTGCTGGCATCAGGGGTCTGAGGTTACCAGTGGTTGGGCCGATGAATGATCAGCAGGAGCTCTTGGACGACGCAGAGTATGCAGGTGACACGTCGCTCTATGTGGAGGAGGATGTGGTGGTCTTGGACAGAGTCAGAGTAGCACTTGAGGTGTTTTGTTTGGCAGAAGGGGCCAAGATTAACTGGCACAAGTCAGTGGGTTTTCTAACTCTCAGTGTGACTGGGGACAGCAGGAGGGGTTTGGACCACTCGATATCTTGGCTTTCAGGTGGGTGTTTTTCTCACAGTTGTATTTACCAGCTCTGGAGATTGGTTCGGAACTTCTTATGGGCTGGTTCTGATGGGTCACAAGACACAAGGGCCCGAGTTGCCTGGGCTACTATCATTCTACACAGGGCAGAGGGGGGATCATTCGACCCAAAGATGCAAAGTCAGGCTCTTCTTGGGAAGCTTCTCGTGTGTGGCCTTTCACCAGGTGGTCACACATGGAAGCTTCTCCTATAGGACGGTGTAGGGCAGTGTGTCCCTCGGCTAGGTGGGACTGCGCGGGCCGCAATCCCCCTTTCTGCGTTGCTTGCTCACTGTTTGGACGTCGTACGAGGTTGTCTCACGCAGCGACGACTGCCAGAGTTACAGGAGGAGATTGACAGACAGCCGATCATCTGGTCCCCTGGAGTGAGAGACCTGCATGGAGATGTACTGGGTGCTTGCTCCCATCTACCGTGGACAACATGGGAGAGACGCCTAGCTCAGTCTAGTACCGGTGTGGTGGGACATTTTTTCGGGTGCCTCAGATGAGGTGATTACAATTGGCGCTGGGATTGGGCGGTGTTTAGAGGTGGACATGGCAATCCCGGCTAGATGATGGCAGATGGTAGTTGATCCGCGGCCTAGTGGTTATGTCAGTTCTCCAGTCTAGGAGTGCCCTTGTTGGTCATGGGCCCTACGGCAGACGGGCTTGGCGTGTTTTTTCAGGTTGAGATAGGAGGATGACTATGCATAGTTTCATAGCCACATGAGGAGATAGAGGTGCCATGGCAATGGATCGAGGTGGGGGGTCTACGCAGCAAGGTATGGTTCATTGACTCTTGCCCACCAGTCGGTACAGTTGGTGGGTAGTTGGGGACTTTGGATGTGGGAGGGCAGGGCACTACAGCCTTGCTTAAAAACTTTGAAACGGACTCTCTAAGAGAGGATGAGCCCCCTCAAAACCAAACATCTTTAATGCCTCTCAAAGTGATAGGCGAAATGCCTTGTGTTCATTGCTATCACTACATCCATCCTAATCTCCAATGTGCTTACAATAGGCCTATATTTTTGTACTGCATATATTGTAAAACCTTTGGTCACGACACCCTAATGTCCCAATTCACCTACAATTAACTCAAAACCTCAACCTCCCGTTTTTCAAATAAACACAGTCCAAAGGGTAGAAATTGCTCAAGAAGCAGTTAAGCAAACACTTCAGTGTTTCTATTGTCGTGGACTGCACAGTTTTTGGAATACTTCCATGCCTATCGTCCTCACTGACACTTTGCAACCCATATGTGAACGATGTGGCATCGATCACATATTTCAAGATTGTCCAAGGCGAGTTGCTTCAATGCAACTTGCCTCACAGAATACAACTCTTAATATCTTGAGTGTACAAAACGAGCATTTATTTACAATACCCTTGAATATACTTACACGCTTATAAGCCAAGGCATGAGAAACAGTAAAAAAGAATACCCTTGAATGTGCTTACACGCTTATAAGCCAAGGCACGAGAAACAGTAAAAAAGAATACAAAAGAACATACTCCGAAATGGGTAGAGGAGCATGTTTTAAAACAGAAACCAAGAGAGGAAGCAAAACCTTCTAAACCCAAGAAAAATAAGGACCAACAAACTGTCGAAACCAAGGTTGAAATAAAGGACAAGGGAAAGGAGCCTGTGAGATGGGTGGTCCCAACCCCAAAAGAGCCAAAAGCTACACATGATGCAGAAGCATCCACCTCAAAGGCTGCCACTCAAACCACAAAATCCACGGGTAAGATAAAGAACAAAAAAGTAAAAAAGAAAGTTCGTTCTCATCATGGGAAGACATAATGGAAACCTGATGATCCAAGGAAAGTCAGAAGTTGAAATAAGTTCTAGTACGTCATTGTGTGAGGATGAAACAAGTTTTGATTTGTCACTTAGTGCACCTCCCCGACCAATCAAGAAACTAGAACCCGCCCAACCACCCCAACTTGAAAAGCATGATCACATGACATATGCAGAACACAAAAAAGCAAGTGCACCTCCCCGACCAATCAAGAAACTAGAACCCGCCCAACCACCCCAACTTGAAAAGCATGATCACATGACATATGCAGAATAGAAAAAGCAAGCTCAGGAGTGCATGTTTAGCATTGTTAGGTGTCATACAAGATCACCGGTTGTGATTGAACTACATAATGTCAAACTTGAAAAAGTAACCAAAACTCAAAAACCAAAGGAGTATTACTTTCCCTTTCAAGAGGAAGACATACTCTCTACAGAGATGAACTCATCAAGCCAAGAAGAGTCATCAGAGAAACATTGCATGAATAATGCAGTTGAAAAAGCATGTGAGGAATTCGATGAATCCCTTATAAAATTTAAGCAATCTCTCAAATCCTCATTTGGAGGAGTGCTCTTCTCTCATGTGGTGAAGCTAGTATAGCTTCAGCCCTTGTACCTTTAAAGGCTAAACATGAGTTATAATAAGACATCAAGAGCTACATAGAACAGGACTGTATGGATTCATAAGTTTCCAAACAGACTACTTAAAGTTATCAGGTGTAATATTGTACACATTGGGCACTCTTGAAAAAGCTGAGAACCAAGAAGAGGATGAAAGTGAATGGAAATATGAAACCAAAACCATGGTTCCTCTTGAAAATTCTATCATCAAGGTATGGTTAGATTTTCCTATGGGAAAATGATGTTAAGTACAAATGCACATTGATTAGTCCTCGAGCTAGTCATAACATCATGACAATAGACACTTGGGTGTCATCAAGACAACCTAAAATCATCCTTGAAGACAACAGACACTTGGGTGTCATCAGGACAACAGACACTTGGGTGTCATCAGGACAACCTAAAATCATCCCTGAAGACAATGGTCTTGCAAAAGGTGCCATGGACAAAACATTGAAATCTAAGTTGCTTTAGCTATGCTACTCAAACAATTGATGGAAATGTGAAATTTAGATTCCATGTAACCCCAGATCCCCTTGAGTATAATGTTATCTTGGGTGGAAGTTGGGTACGTGACTCGTAGTATTCAATTGATGAATCCATGTAAATAGTCACCTTAAACACTCCTGCAGTCATTATGAAATTGCTATTATGGGAGAAAGAGATCTTGGAGGAGGTGGAACTTCCAACATACTCAGAATATCCCAAGAGTTATGGTTGGATTTGACCTTCACAATAAAATCACCACAGTCGAGAGCACAATCTCATGACCCTTGAGTTATGGGATTTGTTAGGTCAATTAACACTCACGGATCATCCTAAAAGAACTCCATTCACACAGGATAGCTTTATCCACAAACGAGAGCACAATCTCATGACCCTTGAGTTATGGGATTTGTTAGGTCAATTAACACTCACGGATCATCCTAAAAGAATTCCATTCACACAGGACTTGAATATGCCATGTTTAGGGTACTTTTGAACAAACAATGTATATAGAATCTAACTCTCTTACATGTAAGTTTTTTGTGGTTGAGTATGTGATGGAAGTAGGTTTGATACCTTGGGGCATAAATGGACTATTGCTTCCCAAGCACCAATGTTATTTGCTAGTGATAGGGTCATCACAATAGCCAATACATTTTTGTTAAGCTTATAGCTTACTATTCTTATGGCTAAGTTAATGCAGTTGCTCCATGAGTACATATCCATACTCATACGCACTGGAGGACATTTTCACCAGAGCCTCACCACCATCGACAACTTTCTAGGTACATGTCTAGATGGGGGGGCCATGGTGGGTGAAAACCTGATCAATGGTACAACCCATCGCCTGGAATTTTCGTTCAAATTGCAAACCTCTCCAAACACAAGTCTTCACAACACATTGACCTCTAATCCTTAGTGAAGATAGCTAAATTTTCCTCGCAAGTCAATGTAATTCTTTCATGCCTCGCCAACAACTGGCTACTTCAAAAAGCAACAGCTCAATAAAAGTCTATTTGACTCATTTAATGTACTTCATGATTATCTGCTTCATAGAGCACTTAAATATACATAAAAGCATAAAAAACACATGGCAAGAAGCATGCAGGAACAGAAGGCCAATTTCTTCAAATGATGAATGCCACTTCAATGAATCAAATGAGGACTGAGAATCACAATCTCGTTCTGATGATTTTATCTACGTTCCTCTGAATCCTTCCTTCTCTTCTCACCCACCATCATTAACATCTCTTAGTTTCCCAACTAACACAAATCATATGTAACTCTGCTTATGATTACAAAAAACAAAGTGAGTAAATAATAAAACCCACATAAAAGCATACTCACAAAAATATAAAAATGCAATCACTCGACCCCCACCACCCCCACCCCATAAGGAATTCCTGCTAATCTCTAATCTTTTCATTTACTAACTAGCCTTTCTTATTCCTTCCGGAGGAACAAGGACCATCGAACGTCACTCAACATCAAAAGCCATCAACAAAACTTGTCAAATCTCCCCACACAAAGGTCTTTAACGTGATCACAAGAACGCGATCAGCATCAGGAAGGGGGGAATGTTAACCCATTCCTAGGGTTAACAAGAGCTATTGCCATTATCTTACATCAAGGAGTCAAGGTAGATACACCAAAAGGTCATACATTCAAGATATAAAGCAATGGTGTCCAAATCTACAACTTGGACAGACGTCCATAATTGTCCGATGGAATACTTCTAGCGATGTACTTCATGGATATATTATGAGAGTAGTCATTGTAATAGCATTAGGCCTCTTATGAGCCTAAAGTGCCCAATCGACCATAGTTTAAGTGAGTGTGAACACTTATGGCCATGTATATAAGTGAATATCTCTCATAATACAACGAACTCTCCCATTGTGCAATAGATTCTTGCTATTGCTAATCTCTCTCTAATCCATGCTACTGAGTGTGTGTGAGTGAAGTGAGGTGAGAGGAGGGACGAGTACATGTAGTGCTCGCGGCAGTGTGACAATGCTCGTGCGGGAGGCGCACTGGAACTGCTTCTCAAGGACTTGTAGAGCTTGGGGATCTCAAGGATTAGGAGTTCGACCAATGTAAAGATCCTCACGGACAATGCTCGCGCGGGAGGCACACTGGAATTGCTTCTCAAGGAGTTGTAGAGCTTGGGGACCTCAAGGATTACGAGCTCGACCAATGTGAAGATCCTCACGGACAGTTGTGGTTCACCAGGTAATATTCTTGTTGGATGTGTTTCGAAGGGGGTTTGGGTGAGCCATAACACATAGGTCATGAAAGAGTTGTAGCCCAGGTGAGAGGCCAGGGCACAAGCACATAGATATGTGAGGACTGGGTGGAACTTGCAACACAAAGGAGGAACATGCAGACAGGTGAGGTGGTGGAGAAACAATCACCTTAGCCGTGTCAGGGTGTCTAACCGTCAAACAGAACGTAGTGAAGTATGTTTTTGTCAGCGCGAGTGTTGCCCATTAAAATAGTGAAGTAGGAGAGCTAGCACATGCTTGCGATGGTGCACCCTATAGTAAGAGCACCGACAAGATGTGGCAGAGCATGCGGTTGTGCTCTCAACACCAGAAGAGGACAACGAACCATGGCAGGCTTGCACAGGGGTAGCACTAGTAGGCAGCAGTGCATAGAGGTGAGTGTGCACAAGAGTAGTAATAGGTGATGATGATAGGTTCAGCCTAGGGTGGTTGTGATACCATATGTTGGTAAAACCCTAGTCTATGGAGGTTCAAAGGGGAAGATTGCTATAGCTGTTATAGCAGAGCAGACATGGAGAGAAGGAGAGAGAGAGAGAAAGTACAAATACACAAAGGGAGAGAGAATCACACCCATGAATGATGTAATAGTTGCTTGATTGAAGCATATGTACCTTTTATAAGTACAAAGGTTTTATAAGTACATGTATCATATGAATGATGTGATAGTTGCTTGTTTGTTTGACTTTTAATGAAGTACATGTACCTTTTATAAGTATAAAGTTTTTCCCCTTGACATCACTGCTTATGTAACATCACACATAAAGGTTTTTCTCTTGACATCATTGCTTATGCAACATCACACATAAATATCTAGATATTTATTGATACCTCTCTAAGAGATGTTTTACCCACACACATACTTCCTCACTCTTAAGAGTGTGCTCACACACAGGTAAGATCTTGATTCCCAATAAAAATATGGTTATCACATAACCTGTTATATCCACTGGTGGCACATCAACCATAATCTCACCAACCATGCCAATGGTATAAGTATGGAAGCTATGGGGGTTATCAATGTCTGCACTAGTTGAGCTTGATGTCTCAACATTTGTCCTTTCTTTTGTATATATATTTTAAAAAAATGTTTTATTTTAGGGACAAGGATGTATGACATCGTATTCACTTTGGATATGTTAAAGTCAAGGGTTGAAGGTTAATATTTTTATATCTATTTTTTAATTTATTCATAGTTTTTAAAAATACATGACATTATATAACTTAGTTTCTTTATAGAGCCACATGTTTGGTGTGCAACCCTTTCTTCTCAACATGTTGCAGGCATTATGCTAGACGGCCACATGGATAAGTACATAAATTATAATAAATCATTACATGTGTTATCATATAAACATTTGTATATTTCTTTATATAACTTATTAATTTTTACTTTGTTTAAGGATTCTACCTACGGTGGAATTTTTCATCGCGTCAGAGTTATGGATGAGGGCTTCGAGAGATAGGGGATTCATATTCTCGACAATGAGGAGGAGTTAGCGGTATATTTCTATCGAAAAGAGTGTTTTCTGACATTATCCATGACATAGTTTGTAAATACATAACAGTATAAACTTTTTCATAGTTAAAGTTGTGGAAGAGATAGGGGATTCATATTCTCGATGGTGGTATATTTATATAAAAAATAGTGTGTTTCTGACACTGTCCATGATATAGAGACATGTGTTGAGGGTTACTTTGTACCAGAGGCCTAGGTCTTATTTACTACATATAGGAGGTACTCATTTCGATACGAGTTCTTGTGTAGTACTTACTAGCATAGCTTTATCTAGGTCTTTGTTTTCATTTGGTAAGGTTAACTATAATGTACTTTTTTTAAAATGGCATTTTATTAATAATTCTCTCTTTTGTGTGTAGGTCCACGAAAGAAAAATACATCCACTTTGCATGCTCAATTTAGCGAAAATGCATCACCATTCTACCATGTTGGGCATAATGCGTTGCCCATGGGTTGCCCATGGGTTGATGGTTGTAGGAAGCGCAAACTTCATTTCTCTAATGACTACTAGATTGATCGATTGATTCACACTTCTGTCACTATTTTGTTTTTTTGGATATTGGTCTTTTTCATTGCTACAAAGTAAGGATGTTCTTTGCATCTTTCTTTAAATGTCATTTTTTATTCTCAATGATGTCCTTATTTTATGTGCATGTGTGTGTGTGTGTGTGTGTGTGTTCTATGTATGCACGCTTTACGTGCAATGTGTGTTCTATGTGCATGTGGCATAGATGCAAACATGTGTATGGAGGCTATGAGTATGCACTCTGCGAATGAATATATGTGTGAGTATGCACTATGCGAATGAATATATGTGTATGGAGGCTATGAGTATGCACTATGCGAATGAATATATGTGTGTGTAGAAACTTATAGTTGGTATGACGATATGTATATCCACTGTCAAAGAGTAGGCCAAACCCCACCGAAGGAAGGTCTAAGATTGCTTTTCCCCAAGCACTTTACATCAATTAGCAATTGATGCAGCAAGAGAGGCGGGTTTGGGCAACTCGTATGTATAATATATACATATGTTTATATTCAGTTCAATGCCCATTAATTAATTAATGGGGTTCTAATGAGCCCCATTAATTAATTAATATACTAAGCTTTAAACCATAGCTTTAATATAGCAACGCTTGAAGCCAGGTTGGCCGTTCGCGCGCGCTCTCTCTTAGGCATTCATTCAAGTTGGCCGCTCTCTCTCTCTCTCTCTCTCTCTCTCTCTCTCTCTCTCTCTCTCACGGAGGCTTTGCCCCGACTGTAAATTGTGAGGCGAACGCCTTTCTATACGCTTCATTGAGGTGGTTCTAGGAACTTTCTGAGGCATGTCTTTTTTTTTCTTTTCGCTAAGGTTTCCGGCAACCTTTCCTCTTGAGGTTTCCACTTCGCTCAATCCTTCATCAACTAATCAATGTGCTTTGAAATTTGGGACCCAATATATATATGTACTAGTACTCAACCCGGGCATTGTTGCCGTATGTAAAAGACATTAAGAAGCAAAAAAACGTAAGAATGGAAGCAGGAATACAAAGTGGGAGTCTAAAGGATTTTTTCCTCTTATTTTTTAGAAATCCAGGATCTCCTTGCCTTTGTTTGAGAGAGAGAAAGAGAAGAACTAGGTGAAAAGTACACTGGTTGTGTGCAAAATGCTTACAACTACGCCGGTGGCCTTGCTCATGGTACATCAAGCTTCAAATGATGTGTGCGCATGCCCAATTTCTGTATGCTTGTGAGGAAGGACTGGGAAATTTGTATCGTCGAAGATTCACGACTGGCATGGGCGATATGTGGTCATGTCAATGCATTAGGGACACAATAAAAGCCATCTGGGATCATGCTGCCATGGAGGTTTGCAAGAAACAGGCCTTCTCTGATGGTAACACGATCCATGTATATGTTCTGGAAGGCAGAAACGCACAATCTGAGCCCCGTCGATGGAGCAATAGGAGATGCACTTGCCAACCTGCATCATGGGGATGTCTATACGTGGAACTTTCTAATCAAAGCATATGCCAAAGCAGGGGCAGGCAAGAAGGCCCTTCACCTCTTTGATCAAATGCAACAAGAAGGAATTATGCCAGAGAAGCTCACTTTTGTTAATGTCGTTTTTGCATGTGGTATCCATGGAGATTTAGCAGAGGGCAGACGGATGCATGCCCGCATCCTTGCTAGCAGATATGGGTCTGACCATGTTGTCAACACAGCCCTTCTCAACACGTACGGCAAGCTTGGCAGCCTTGAAAATGCCTTGGGAGTCTTTGATAAAATGTCCAACCGGGACGTAGTGGCATGGACTGCCATCATAACAGTGTATGCTCAGCAAGGGCAGGGCCTAAAAGCCCTTCTTTTTCACAGTCAAATGCTTCAGGAGGGTTTGATGCCAGATAGAGTCGCGTTCGTCTGCATTCTTGACGCATGTATCCATACCTCCAAGAAAGAATGCCAATGGATGCATGTTTGTGTTCTGAACAACAAATACGAGGACAATGTTGTGGTTGGGACTGCTCTTGTCAATATGTGTGGCAAATGCGGGAACCTGGATATGGCTGTGGAAGTGTTTGATAGAATGCCTGCACGGAACGTGCTCACATGGAGTGCCATGATTGCAGTTCATGTCCAGCATGGGCAGGGCAAGAAGGCTCTCCAGCTCTTTGATGACATGCAAGAGCAAGGAGTTATGCCAAATGAGATCACTTCTATTAGCATCGTGGCTGCATGTACCAGTGAAGAAAATCTGGGTGCAGGACAGCAGATGCATGCACGCATCGTGGGTAGTGGATTCGAGATGGATTTTGCCCTTGCGAACAGTCTTGTCAACATGTACGGGAAATGTGGTACTTTTGAGGATGCGTGGAGGTTATTTGAGACATTCTCCAAATGGGATGTAATATCCTTTACTGCCATGATAGCAGCATCAGTCAACCATGGGAAGACCAAAGATGCACTTCAACTTCTGAATAGAATGGTAATGGGTGGACACATGCCGGACCGGGTTACGTTCGTTTCTATTCTTGAGGCATGTGCTATCCCTTCTGCTCTTTCTGAAGGCAAAAATGTACATGCCTTTATTGTAGAGTGCGGTTATGAGTCAGACATTATATTGGCAAATGTTCTACTCAATATGTATGGTAAGTGTGGCAATGTGCAGGAGGCGCAGAGGATGTTTGACAAAATAGCTGTGCGTGATACAATCTCTTGGAACACCATTATCAGCGTATATGCCCAGCAAGGGCATGTGCAGGAGGTCCTTCAACTTTTCCAGCAAATGCAGCAGGAAGCAATCCCTGACAAAGTCACTTTCCTGAGCACTATGAGTGCATTTGCAAGCCATGCAGCACTTCCTTATGGTACACAGTTGCATGCACAGGTCTTGGCCAATCTGCTTGAGTTGGATGTTAGTGTTGGCACGGCCCTTGTCAACATGTATGGCAGGTGTGGCAGCCTGAAGTGTGCGCAGAGGGTTTTTGATGAGCTGCAAGATCGGGACTTGGTTACGTGGACTGCTATGGTTACGGTACATGCTCATCACGGACAGGGCAAAGTGGTTGTGCAACTCTTTGACAGACTTCTGCTTGAATGCTTTACTCCAGATCAAATCAGTTTCATCAGCTTTCTTTCTGCATTTGCCGGTCAGGTAGCTATCTCTGAAGGTAAACGAATGCATAGTCGTCTACTGAACAGCACATACATATCAGATGTAAATGTTAAGAATGCTCTCCTGAACATGTATGGCAAATGTGGTGGCCTAGAGGATGGTCAAAGGATGTTTGATACAATGTTGGAGCGAGACTTGGTTTCATGGAATGCTCTACTTGCAATTTACAATCTTCATGCTCAGAGCAAGGAAGTCATTCAAATATTCGACAAAATGTGCTGGGAAGGATACATGCCAGATAAAGTTTCCTGGACAAGCTATCTTACTGCTTGTGCAAATGTGATAGACTTAGCTGAAGGGAAGAGGGTGCATGCATGCATACACTATGGCGGGTTCGACTCAGATGGTGTTGTGGTGACAGCCCTTGTTAACATGTATGGCAAGTGCGGCAATTTGGAAACTGCACGAAGGATGTTTGACAATTTACCCGAACGGACTTTGGTTTCATGGAACACCATGATTGCAGTATATGCCCAGCATGGGTTGGGGGAAGAGGCCCTGAAGCTCTTGGGCCTAATGTTCTTTGAAAAAGTCATGCCAGATAGGGCCACCTTTGCTAGTATTCTTGCTGCATGTAGCCATGCTGGGCTGCTTGTCGAGGGCTGTCACCTTTTTGCTTCTATGAATGACCATGGCATGTCACCCTCAGGAGATCATTATTCGTGTATTATAGACCTGCTTGGGAGGGTAGGAAGGTTAGATGAAGCTGAGAGTTTCATCAATGCCTTGCCAATGGATGCTACGACGAGATCCTTTCTTGCATTACTTGGTGCCTGTAGACACCAACGAGATGTGGAGCGAGGAGAGCGTGCTGCAGATCGAGTGTTTGAACTGGATTCAGAGAATGCTGCACCATATGTTCTTTTGTCAAACCTGTATGCTCATGCTGGCAGCAATGCGATTGTTGCAAATATGTCTGAAGGTTGATCAGTATACTTCAATCTGAAGGCGTCGTAGTGCAGGTTTGATAGGACTGAACGTGTGGTTTGAGAGTCTATTCACTGAAAACTTTCAGGAGGACATCTCTCATATATTTTGAGATTGGGGAGGAAGAGGAGGAGCCGTGAACAGATGCAAGGTAGGGATAGAAGCAGGGATATTTCTCATATATTTTGAGATTGAGAAAGGTAGAGGAGCTGTCAGGACAGATGCAAGGCAGGGAAAGCCGCAGGGAAGGGCAGAAACAAGCTTCTTGCTCTTCAAGGTTGGTTGCATGTCCTCCTGGTGGGCTGGAGAAAGAAAGCATGCACTATTTGCTACAGCAGAATCCAGACCCCTTCACACGCTTCTGTGCAGCAGCACCCAAGCCTTTGTGGCATCCCTCCCTGCTATTGTTTGACGGTCAAATTTGGAACGATGCTCAAGTGTTTGTTCGAAAACAGTTGCTCATATTGACTGGCTTGGGTGCCCGGCCATGAACTGTCTTGGGCATGAGGTGGATGATAGCATGGGAAAGCTCTTCGTCAAAGTGTGTAAAGCACATCTAAACATCCTCAACGATTATCCATATCACATGATCTCATGCCATCCATCCCATTCCTTGTCTTGGGAATTATCCATCATGCAGTGGGGTATTATCTCCCCATGTGAAGAATTCTCAGTCGTGTGGATTCTATCTGTCCTGTTAAACTACGTTGCAATCATCCACACAACAACCCATCTAAATGAAGCTATAAGAATGAGTACTTGCTTCATGTATAGTCCATCCAAATTAAGCTCTTCATGTATACATATAGCTTTTCAGGATGGAGTCATATTTTGCTTACATGGCTACCATCCACCACTTTGGACCACCTTGTGCTTCAAAAAAGCTGGTAGGCTCTTATCTCTTGAGTACCTTATCATAAGAGTAAAATTCAGAAGATTCTCTTGAGTCCTATTTTGATCCTGTAACCTTCTACTATACGACGTCTTGAGGCGCATCCTCGATAGTGGTGGGAGATTTTTCTCTATCTAAAAATTGTTTGTACCATTTAAGAAATGGGTTATCCTTTTGTGGCACATCATGCTCTTGTTCTTCATCTTCAAAATCCATCTCCATATAGGAAATGAAACAAGGTATGGACTGCCCTCCATCAAAATGTGAGGAAGTGGTTGTGTTGCTTTGGTGATTTCTCTTCCTCCATCAGACGTGGTTGTTCTTGGAATACCACATCATGGCTCGTTGTTATCTTCTTTACGTGAGGGCCATAAAGCTGATATCCCTTCGAATCTATGCTATAACCCAAGAAGATACATTAATGGACTTCAACATCCAATTTGGTTCTCTTTGCCTAAGAATCATAGTGCCGATATCCCTTCGACTCCATGACGTAACCTAAGAAAATGCATTTGTAGCTTTTGGTATCTAAAGTTCTCTAAACATTTGGAACATATATATAATAACATTCACATCCCAATACTTTCAAGTGTGCAGTTGAAGGTTTCTTACTTGAGTAAGCCCATTGTGGATTCATCCCTTTGACGGCCTTTGTTGCACTCCTGTTAAGAATGTACATAGCCATGTTAACTACCTCATTCGAAAAAGATTTAGATAGACTCCTACCATTAAGCATACTCCTTGTCATCCCACAATAGTGTGTTTCTTGTACTTTGCAATACCATTTTGCTTACAGAGTTTAAGTAGTAGTGAGTTGTCACTTTATGCCTCTTTTCTTTTCTTGCAGAAACCCAATAATTCATCAAACATGAATTCTCCTTCTTGGTTTGTCAAAACTGCTTTAATTTTGTTCTTGTCATAGTTTCAACCAATGCAAGCCATTCTTTGAACTTTTTAAAAGCTTGAAACATTTTCTTAAGAAAATGTATCTAATCTTCATACTGTAATCATCTATCAATGTGATAAAATAGAAAGAACCTCCAAGTGCAATAGCACTTGTCTTTCCACGAGATTAACGTGTACAAGAGTTGAAGAAGAGGAGCCTTGGCCCTAAAATTGGTCTTTTATGGAAAGGTTTTCCACTGCCACCATGAAAGCTTCATATACATTCAGAATGTCAGAAATTAGTTGCAAATGCTAAACTAGCTTACCTGTCTACATCTCTAAAAGAGTGTAACAAGTTGTTCCTCCAAATGTCCTTTGTAATGACCTTGTCATCTCCATCAAGAATGAATATTGAAAGTCACTCACAAGTCACGATCTGTGATGGCCTAGATAGAAAGGAGATTCCTCGAATCCAAAGATTTGAAAGACTTTTTATACAACCTTCTTTATCCATAAGTGAAATAGCACCTAAACTTGATTGGGCACTTTGCATCATTTCCCACTACCACCATGATGTCATGTAAGCAAGGGATATAGAGAGAGAACAGAACTCATTGGTTGGAGTCCTTATAACTAGACTTGATGGTTATATACATGTAACATCTCTAACTCATTAAAAGAGAAGAAAAGATAGTGTGATAATTCACAAGGTGTAATTCATGAGGTGTAAATAGAAAAATCTTAGTTATCTGTTCTCAAATTGAGGATATGAAAAAGAAGCATCAAAAGCTATAACCTAAAATAAATCGTTGCACATCGTTGGGTCCAAGCAACTAAAGCCAATTGAAAGTCTTATCCTTGTTGGAGATAGTCAATGGAAGCATTGAATTAAAACATGTAGATAATTTGTGATTCTTTCTTGACTTATCATCACTTTTGTTTAAATCTAATGAAGTTTGTGTGTTCTAATAAAGAAAATCATTTTTATCACTTTTGTTTAAATCCAATGAAGTTTGTGTATGCTAATGAAGAAAATCATTTTTATTAGAAACAATAAGCAAATGCCCATGAGTATAAATAAAAGTGTGGACACCACAATAATTGGAAGTATACTAACAAAAAAAACATGATGAAATCTACACTCACGATGATCAATTTGTGAGAAGGTGGAATGGTGCAAGTGAGATCCAAAGTGAAATGCGAGTTGGGGCAGTAATGGTGTCCCAGGTCACTTTCAATTTGTATTGGAAGGATGTGAAATTATGCGAGTGGATCCAGTGTTGGTTTTAACTAAAATAGAAAAGGACTTTGTAAGTAAAATTAATAAGGATTGTGTGCATAAATTAATGAGAAAACCACATTTGTGCACACATGCATTTAATATATACTAAAAAATAAAACTGGTAAATTTAATTAGGAAAGAAAATAAAAATTAATAAGATAAGTATCATTATTTAATTAAAAATATTAAGGCCAAAATTGTAAGGGTACTCATGGAAAAATTAAATTGGTGGACACAACTATGTATGTGTACACATTAATTTAAAAAAACCATGGTTTGGGCAAAAAAAATATCTAAGGTTAAAAAAAAGAGGGTTTGGCCAAAACTAGGTGGATTTGGATTGGTAGGTGGTAGGTAAATGACCCATGGTATTTTAAGTATGTGGTTTATGCAAAACAAGAGTAGATGGTAGTTAAATTACCCATGGTATTTTATTAGTATGTGGTTTCTCAAAAATAAGAGTTGTGCACTTGCCACTTTAGATAAAGCGCATGCATGTAACTCTAAAGTGGAGTTTACCGATAAATTGTATGGTTTTTATGGATTACCTGGTAGGTATGGCTTGACATTAACTCAAGTGGACTATGTGCATATAGAGGCTCTTATCCATCCTTTCATGGGTTACCTGGTAGGTATGGCTTGACATTAACTCAAGTAGACTATGTGCATTCAGAGACTCCTAGCCATCCTTGGTTTACATGCATTGCTTGTAGGTTTGGCTTGACATTAACTTAAGTAGTAGGCTATGTGCATGTAGAGGCTCTTAGCCCTCCTTTTTGAGTATAAATAGCCCCCTCCCTTCTTGTGAAGTCATAAATTTTCTTCTTCCGAGAGTGGAGAGGTCCATTTCATAGTTTTTAGTGCATGGTATATGTCCTAGACAAGTATAATCTCTTTCTAGCACTTATTGTACCTACTTCTTGCAATTTAGAGTATTGCAGCTACCTAGGAGGATGCTAAAAAAATCTTGGGATTCTAGGGACCTGTGTAGGTCTTAATCATCCCCAATAGCATCTACATCAAGCTCTAAAGCTAGGCCAAGGTACTATTTACATTTATAGCTTTTTACCTTTTTCTTGTATTTTCTTACTTTTGTTTGGATTAAAACTAATTATTATAAATAAAATATTCTCTGTAAAAATAGTTATGTAATACCTTAGGATTTCACCTAGGGCAGTAAATTTTCATAAGGCTATATGGGAAGATTTTATTAAAATATCTAAATGAACATTCAATTAATACTAGGGTTATGAAATTAATGTAGATTAAAGAATTAGATTAAATTTTGGATAAAGAATATTCCCCTCAAAACCAAAGAATTAATTGTTCATATAAATTACCTTAGGTTAATTTAATAATATGACCTTAGAAGAAAATTTATAATAAGGCATAAAATTTTATATTTTGATAATTGCGTATCTAAATTTAGGAGGCTGAGCCTTAGGTGGAATAAGTTAAATTACCTTGATTTTTGATATTATTAGGGCTAAAACGAGAAGTACAAGAAATCAAGATTGAAATGAATTTAGGAAACCTTCAAGAAGAGATGTCTGGCTAATATTATTAGGGTTAAAATGAGATGTATAAGAAATCAAGATTAAAATGAATTTAAGAAACCTTCAACAAGAAGGGATGTCCTTAAAATCCTTAAGGAACCTCAAGAAGAGATGTCCTTAAGATCCTTAAGAATAACCAAAGTTCCTTATGAAGATTATCGATAGGATAAGGCCTAAATACGAGAACTAGACCAATAACTTTAGATCCTTAAGAATAACCAAAGTTCCTTAGAATGATTTTATCGATAAAGGATAAGGCCTAACTAGACCCATGTCTTTAAATGACCATCTTTGTATGCAAAAGAACTTAAGCAAAGTTGATTGGATTAACTTATGGAATCGAGGCTTGCAATTGTTTGAAAAAAGGGAAGGTCATGAGAAGACCTTGTGAGGAGATGTTGTAGCTAGATAAACTCAGCTTACTCAGAGTTTTGATTGGAAATCCATGAAGTCTCATCACGTTTGCCATGGATAATACTGCTTTAAATGTGAGAATTCCTCGTCGGATATGTTGTAGCTAGATATACTCAGCTTGCTGAGAGTTTTGATTAGAGAGCTATGAAGTCTCATCACGTTTGCCATGCTTAACACTGCATCAAATGTGAGGCATATAATACACCAAGCGAGAAAAACTGAGTAAGGCCCAAAATCGAGCGACATCAAAAAACCCTATTGTGCTCTATCTCATTTAAGCCTTCTCATTTTAGTCTTCATAATATTTTTCAATTTCATTTTAGTGTCTTGATTTTAGTCTTCGCAATATATTTTAAAATCATTTTAGTCTTCTCCATTCAACATGGAGCACAAAAATAGAGTCAATGCAAGATGAAGCAATCAACCCTTTCCCACCATATGAGCATGTGTTTTCCAAGCACTAACTCATATCGACATTCTACCAGCACATGTGAGAGCCACAAACAAAAACAAAAAAACAAATGGGAATCAAAGTGTTAATAGCATAACATCTATGATAGCAAACACATCATTCGAAAGGATGGTTGTAAGCATACAATCCAACCCTCCTCACTCTCATCATATCCACTAACCAGAAAAAACCAAATAGAATTCAAAGTGTAAATATCATGACATCAAAGACAGCAAACACATCATTAAGAGGATGGTTGTTAGCACACTATCTAACACTCATTATCCACATAAAAGCACGATTGATGACATGCTCGTGTCATCCTTTCATCCTTCTTGTCAACAACCATTCTTTTAGCCTTAGCCTCCGCATAAGAAGGCAATGCACTACAATGACAACAAAAGCACACGTGTCAAAAATAAAAAGCCTGCATTGAACCCCAAAATGTAAAGGATATACTTGATAGCCACATTTCAACTCATCAACATAATAGAGAGTGATAGAAAGGACATGGTGAATTCAAAAATGATCTAAGTGCCGGTGTCCAAAGTACATGTGCCAAGGACAAGTAAAATACGCAAGATAAAAATAGTCACCCATTGCCACATACAGTTAACAAGGAACACTCTATATGATAGAGATAAAGACACAAAGAGGAATAATGGGAATGTTAGTCTAGTAGAAAAGCACCACACCAAATGTAGCAAAAAAGACCAAAAGAAGCCAAATAGGGACTGTCCAAGCTCACTAGTCGCTCACTAGTCATCATAGGGGTTTACCCCCGCCGCACGAGCATTGACCTCATCCTCCAGATGCTCATCAACTATCATCCTCAAAGAAGAGCTTGTAGCTATGCAAGTATGGATCTACATGGCTGGAGATGATGGCATCATCTATGTCCAAAGAAACACATGATCTCCTTGAACGAAGGCATGCCTTTAGAGAGGGTGCTGTGCCACACCCCAACTCCAAGACAATACCCTGTGGATGACAGAGCAGCTCCAAGAAGCATGACAAAAATGTGTGACTCATCTCTAGCCTACCTCGAAGCTCAAATCTGCCAGCACTAACAATGCATTCACTCACTAGCAGATAATGCATGACACATAAGTCCATGTCTCCCATGTGCAAAGCCTCAAACAATGGTCTGCTGGTGGCTGGAGCGAAAGTGGGTGCAAACATTCCCCTTTTGCGAACTAGGTACATCATCATAGAAGTATGGAACTGTAGAAACAAGTATAAACTCAACCATGCAACAAAGTCCAATTAATTAACACCATAGAAACATCAATGAAACTAACGAATGGCATTGAAAGGGCTTGTCACATTACCTTTGTCATGATGTCCTCTTGTTCAATAATGTAACCATATGCAGAGTGATGGAGGACCACAATCTGTCGCCAAATCTCCAAGTCATATACTCGGTGTAGCGCTCAATCCATCCCATGCTATCTCCTGCTAAAAAATATGGCTAGGTTGGATTCTGTCACAACAAGCTATCGATGAACACAAAATTGATTTCAAAGGAAGCTCAAACCTGCCATGTAGGATACTACCACCAACCAACCGCTATCAGAAAGTGTAGCATCCGCTAAAGATATGCCATAATGGGCATGGTCCTCTATAAGCATATCCCATGGAGGCCTCTGTGCGCTCTCATGTAGACTTCCTCCAAATGGGAGGTCCAACAAAATAAAGTTAGATGTCCATGCGACCTGCCTACCTTTCCTTGTGTGCACACAACTCATGAGATTCTTCTTCAATGTGAAGAACTCATGGATGCAGGTGTACACATGATCTCTCAGACCATGAGAAAAAGCCTTGCCAATCACAATTTAGTCCCCATTAATAGCCATGCATGGAGGGACACCATCAAAGCGTACATTGTGCTCCCTCAAAAAAATGAATGACAAGGGAACCTTCAAAGTAGATGTAGATGATGATAAAGGCTCTACACAAGAGCACAAAACAAAGGAAAACCATCACAAAAACACCGCGATGCAATGGTCCCAAAGGAGGAACCCTCCCACTCACCAGGTACGACCCAACTCATCCTCATTGGTGGCGGCATCAATATGCTCCACATGCGGCTCAACAACACTGGCTCGCCTTTTTATTTTTGTTTCACCTACAAGTCCACAAACAAGCTTAGGAAATACAAATATTATTCTTCATGTAAGATTACTCCCTCCAGCTTTTGAGGTGTAAAGGTGTAAGAACCTCCCCTTCTGTTCTTGTAATTATTCCCCTCTCTGAAATAAAAGAAAGATTTTGTTTACCCTGTTTTGGCCTAGAGAGAGAAACTATCTAGAGAGAGGTAATCCAAAATTGAGATATCTTTGGATATAAAAATCCTTCTAGTGTCTAAAATGGTTTTCCCTGAAACAGAAATTCAAAAAGAACTTTCCAATGTGCATTGGAATTAATTAAAAATATGTATAAAGGACCTTAGCCTAAGGGTCAAGATTTTCTAAAAATTTTAGATTATGGTCCAATTAAGGTTCATATGGACCAATAGGATTAATCCAAGTGTTACGATGAGATAAATCCAAAGAATAAAAGAAAATACCCAAAAATGAGTAAATGCTCACATAAGATGAAGAGTTGACTGAGTATAAGGTTTATAAGTTAAAAACTATGAGATATTACTAAAACAATGAGATATTTTGGAATAATGATACATTTTTGACACCTTGGTAAGGAGGGGGGAGACTTTGAGGTAGGTGCCTATTTCACACATGTGGATGAGTTTTTAATTCATAAAAATTGTGATATTTTTATCTCTCCTCTATCCTGGATCAAACCAGATCAAAAGGGAGCCAAACTAGGTCTAAATCTTATCCTGAACCTGGAAAATTCTAGAACCCAGTTGGAATTGGTTAGAGATCCTTAGTCTTTTGTAAAAAAATATGTGAACTATACCATGCCAGTATTACATTAAAATAATGATATTTTATATTATCCCTTAAAAATCCTCTACATTTTGGAGAGATAGCTGTTGGAAATCATGGATCTAGGACTAGGCTAGCCTATGGAGGCTCAAACATAATGCTAAACATGATTATAAACAAATGACAAAAGCAATACAAAGCAACACAAGATGTACTTACTTGACCAAGAGATTGTGTACTTGAGAATGAGTTGTTGTATATCATTACATTGAAATGACCCTTTATATAGGTCCAAGTACCATATGGGCTTTGCCTTTGCATGTGGGATAACTCCTAGCCTTCACCACATTCATCCACATCCCTTTGACCTTGTCTATGATATGACATAGATCACTTTTTCTAACACCCTTCCTTGATCATGGCATATCATAATGCCCTTCCTTGCTTCTAACATTACATGAAAGAAAAAGCTTAACTCATAAGGAGTATAGCTCTACAGTACATAAAAGAAATTAGCATCGCTCATAGGGAGCATAGCTTCTACATTGCGAAAAGAAAATGACATGACATGAAAAACATTCCTCTCCCATATCCCATCATCATCATAGCATCATCATTATCATATCCATGAACATTGTGCCTCATGTGCACCATCATGTGTTGAGCATGGAGACCCAACTCCCATCAATCCCCCCTTGAGGGCTACATGGCCTACTGAGAGATATTGTGGGCATCATAATAACACATAACCTACATCATCGGTGGTTAGAGGTGTCCATACATAAACATTTGGGTAAGAGAGGGCATAAACATTTGTCATTATGACATGTGAGCCATGACATAATAATCAACATAGACAGCATCTTGTTCATCTTCATTGACATCTTCGTCTTTGTCTTCATCCATTTTTGCGTCTTCATCTGCATCTTCATCTGCATCTTCATTTTGCATAGTATCTTCTTTGTCTTGACATTGCACATAGATTGTGCGTGCATTCCCATCCTTGAGGCATCGGCATAATGCATAGAATTTTCCAAAAAAGAGGTATAAGAACATTCTTCCTTAAGTGCCATATGAACAACCTCTTAAATTACTTTAAGGTTTTTAAACCTTAGACTCAAAATAAAGAATAAATCCATTTTTTTGTAATGAAAACGGCCGATTTGATTCCACCGGCGGTGATTTTGGCTTTGTCAGCGGCGCTGATTTCGGATTCGCAGCTGCGATCTTCTGATCTGGTCAACTGTGTCGAGCTTCTTCTCTGCGTGCTGCTTCGTGCTTTTGATGTTTTTTTTTTTTTTACTGACGACACTGCTGTACGCCGTTTCGTTGACTGCTTGAAGGAGCCGCCTGCTGTGCTGGCTGCTGCCGGTGTGAAGCTGCTGCTTCTTTTCTTTGCTTTGGCCGTAGTAGCTGCTACTGTTGATGATGATGAGACGATCTCTGCTACGTTTGTTCTGCTTACTAGATTACTTCTTCAACTGCAGGCATGAGGTGAAGCTTGCATCCATGGCTTCTTGAAGCTGCTTTGCTACCCTCCACACGCAAGAACTTGTCAACAAGATCAGCTACTCCACTTACAGGCTCTGTCGCAGCACCCTCTGCCACAGTGGAGCCTCCTCTTCTCTCTCTTTACTGTCCTCTCAGCTTCAACACTTCAGTTTTCAGCTTCTCCCACACATAGCTTTCTTTCAAAAGTATACAACACTCCTTGCTATTGCTTTGTGTGAAGATGGTGGAGTTAGTGCTCTTCGAAGGACTGAGGATTTGCTTTGCAAATGGCTGCTTCTCAAGTAACTATGTTTGCAAAGGATTCAAGCACTACTTGTGATCCCTAATTGTGGATGCTAAGGAGGATGGAGAAACTCCTAAGACTTAAAAAACCTTAAATCTTTTTCTAATGAAAACCTAAATCAATGCTAAGAGAGAAAGGATCTAAGCTATTGGAGAGCTGAACCTACCAGATCCCTAATGGTGCAAAGACTAATGCAATAATTTTGTTATTCCTTCTTCTCAATGGCACTTCCTTTTACGGGCACCATATTGAAGAGAAATGGCAAAACAACTAAACTAAGCTAAACCATAGCCAACCTGGCTCTGATACCATGTTGGAAATCATGGATCTAGGACTAGGCTAGCCTATGGAGGCTCAAACATAATGCTAAACATGATTATAAACAAATGACAAAAGCAATACAAAGCAACACAAGATGTACTTACTTGACCAAGAGATTGTGTACTTGAGAATGAGTTGTTGTATATCATTACATTGAAATGACCCTTTATATAGGTCCAAGTACCATATGGGCTTTGCCTTTGCATGTGGGATAACTCCTAGCCTTCACCACATTCATCCACATCCCTTTGACCTTGTCTATGATATGACATAGATCACTTTTTCTAACAATAGCTTCTCTCTCTCTTCAACCATCCTTGGAGCTTTCCTCTCGACACACTAACCAATCAATATTTAAAGCCACAAAAAGTGGGTTCCAAAGTGAAAATCCCAGGTTGTATGTACCTGAATACTAGACATTGAGCGGCCATCTGCACCATATCCACTTTCTTCAGAGTCTGCACCTCCTTGTCTCTTGATTTCACCTCAGTCTTTCTCACCAATAGAAACATGTATCTCCTTGCCTCTATCTTCACCTCCTCATAGTAATCCTGTAGTGTACAATCTGATGGCAACACAATCCCATCTAGGATGGACACATAGTCTGTAAAAATCTCAAGAGCACGTTTTAGGATCTTATCCATAACGAGCTCCCTTGGGAGCCACCTAAATTCACCACACCAAAACACATGAAACCAAGAAGCAACAAAAATTCATGAAAAGACACCATTCATATAGCCATTGAAGTTGGAAGATCACATTTTGTACTCATGGTCGCCTTTGAGAAGAGCAAACATAGCTTTTGTAGTCTTGTTTGCCTCAAAAAGTGAGAGCCATCGCAACCTCACATCCGTGCTCACATCACACAAAGCAAGTAAATTAAGCTTCTCCAATGAAACAAAACTATCTTCACTCCATCTCAAAGAGAGTATTGCCTTCTTCCATTCATCACCCAACTTTGGATCCAAAATATTCAAGATCTGCCAAGGCCAAAACAATCTTCAACTCTAGGGGTAGAAGCCATTGAATACACCAATGCTATACCTTGCCTATTATGTCTGCATACTTTTAAGACATACATTGCATGTTAGAAGCCAATGAACACACCAATGCTATACCTTGCCTATTCTGTCTTAAGGTTTTCAATTTCTTTCTTCTCCAACTTTGCAAACTCCTCATCGGACAATTGTCCCTTGAGCTAACCAAGCCTCTTTTCCAGTGCATTTTGAAATTGCACCTACACACACCACATTATATACGCATAAAAAAAAGCACAAAACTTCATCAGCTATCCAACATATGCAAGGAAATCTACATTATAAACAATCTTTCCAAGGTATCCCCGTGTCAGAGGGAACCATGGCTCATCTCACTTGGTGCTTCTCTGAAACGGATGGCATCAATTGTCCTCACATCCGAGTCAAGAAGCTCTCTCAAAAAATCTTGAGAGTTAGCCGAGCAAATATTTGTAGTGTTGACAATCTCGTCTCTGAGTGAGGGCACCACAAGGACATGCGCCAAAAGACTACATATAAAAACCGATCCACATACACCTTCTGCTTACCCTTTTTTATGGTAATTATGTTTCTACCCCAATCTTGTTTTACCTTACCAAGTCTCAGCCAGAGTCTTCCTAGTAATACTTGGTAAGACCCAGTGCAATTTTTTGATAACCACTAGATTGACCTTGAAGTCAACCTGTTGGATTCTCATTTATGAGATAATTCCCTTTGGCACCACTATTCTGTTGTCAGCCATTCTTATGTTGAACTGAATGGGCTCCCACTTGAGGCCTAAACCTAATGCGGTTTCTTCTGTGACCACATTCACTCTTGATCCTCCATCCAATACTGCATCATTAATAAGAACATTGTTGAGTTGAATCGTGACTCTAGCCACTTCGTTATCTCTAGATGCTGGTGGTTCTTCTGCTTGCATATTGCCACATTCCGCCGGGGTCTCTTCCTCCGCCATGTGCTTTGATTCTTTGCTAAGTCCTTCAATGACGTTGCTAACAAGATTTTGGCCTTGAACCTTGGGCATAAATCCAGTACTTGTTTTAGCTTAACCTATCTACCAGCAACAATGGCATCACAATTGATTAGCAAGTCAACATCTTTGTGGTTCTCTTCCAGGCATTCCTTGTTGAAGTGCTCCGTATGCTTTATTCCACTTGCTTTTGGAATATCTGAAGGGATTTCTCTTGAGTCATCATCCTTTTGCTTGCCTTGCCTTCTTTCTATTTCCTTTGCAGTTTGGATTCTCACCTTTTCCTGTTGTTCACAATCCACAATTGCCTTTTTGTGGCTTTTGAGTGAGTCTTGACCACCAATCGGGGTTATCACTACCTTAAATTTTCTTGCCTTAGCCCTTGTTACTGCTAGGATGTCATGCACCTCCATTTGTGTGTCTTCTTCCTACATCATGTTGGCACTTGGCGAATTCTCCTTGAACTGCATTAATTCAGCTTTCCTTTCTTCATCATGCTTTTTCTTCATGGCACATTCCGCTTTGGTATGTCTGGGCTGTTTGACAATAATAGCATGTGAAGTTAGTGGTTCCTCCTCCGGAACGTCCTTGGCCTCTTCTTGCAGAAAAATTTTTGTGACCTCTATTCCCAAACCTTCCCAATCTAGGTCTTCTTTCCGCTCCCTCTATGTTGTTCACCATAGGAGCTCTATTTTTCATGTTGTACCTATAGTTCCATATACTGTGATTGTACCTGCTACAAATTGAACAAGTTGGAGGTACAATGCATTCCTCTTTGAGGTGGCCTTCTTGTTTGCATTGTGAGTAGAACACATTTTTTTTTGGAAATTTGCTCCTTTTCCCTTTTTCATTTCTTGTACACCTGCTGCATCAATTCTCCAAAACTTACTTGTACCTTTCCGGACTTCTTCTTTTTGTCTTTCTTTTTTGCTACTGCCACCGAAGTGTCTTGCGAAGAGTTGCTTGAATCATCCTCTTCGGTGGTGAGATGCTCTTCCTAGGCTTCCACTTTTGTCTCCTTTCTTGGCTTCTTTTTTCTGCCCTTTTGGCTAATTCCACCAATTCCTCAAACTCTTCTTCAATTTCTGCTTGCTTTGTGCTGACCGCTACATGAATGTCCAGCTTAAGCCCTTGGACAAACTAGACCAAGACAATTTGCATCGAGGGTCGAGTTTGCTCTGCCACTCTTTGCCCCTCAAGCTTAATAGCTTTGTTGCATAAGCTTCCACATCCATGTCCTCTTGACGGAGCTCTCTTATTTGGTCATCACAGAGTTGAGTTGCAGATTTGATTTTGCAAAATCTTCCCAAAAAGGCGATCATGACTTTTTCATAGGTCTAGAAGTGGTTGTCCTGATATCTTGACACCCACTCCATTGCTTTGTCCTTGAAGGTATTCATCAATCATGAAGGCACTTTTGTGAATTTCACTCAGCTCTGGTTCTTCTAAATCTCGAGGTCTGGTCACTTTCCAGTATTGCTCAAACCTCCTTACATGCAGGTCTGTATCTTCCCCTTTATTGCTTGAGAATACAGAGAAATTTTTGGCTAGTGATGCCATGGCTTTCTTGAACCTTCTCTGGGGGTTTACTTATGGTTGTCCTTATGGTTTAGTTGCTCCGCCCCTCTTGGATTTTCCAGACCCGGATTGTGTGTGCTGCTTCTCTTTCTTGGCACTCCTTTTCTTGGTCTGGATTGTATCTAAGTTCTGAAGCTTCCTCTTGCTCTTGTGGGTTAGCAAATATTTCCACACTATCTTCTTGACGATGTGAAGTACTCCCAAGTGCGAGCTTCCTAGAGGGTCTCTTGCATATATTAAGAGCGGTATGCTTGAATGTGGTTTGGGTTGTGCGGTGAGTAGCTCTTCCTATTAAGTTTTCCAAAAAATTCCTTCCATACTGCAATTTCACCGTGTGTATGATCTAAATGGGTGCCCTCTTACCCTTGCCTATTGGTGAGGATTGCTATTCAGAGAGATTTGTTGTAGTCCCCAAACTCTCCGGTAATTCCCCAACATGATTGCCAGATGTTTCTCGCTAATTTCCTTGTCAGCGGAATGGCAAGACAGCAATCTGGTGTGATAGACTAGTCAAGTAATGCCATGGGAGACGTGAAGACTCCCGCGCGCCCGAGGTTCTGGGTTTAAACACCAACTCTCGAGTGGTCGTGGGGAAAGTTTAAGACTTCTCGCTTGTGGGAAAGCTTAAGCATAGTGGATCCACCTCACTCACTTCTCACTTGTGGAATGTACACATGAGTAGGAACACAACATGTTCATTCACTACAGAGTAACAGATGACACAGAAGGGAAGAGTAATAGCAAGTGTGCCTTTTGTTCCATTCCAGAAGCATTACAAAGTGACATAGAAGAGACACCCAATACAATTACCATTTTCCAGAATCTAGCATATTAACAAGCTTCATGGCATGCCAGTCAATTAACATTGAGAGCTTATAAGACTACATTACAGTACACAGACCGCGAGTTTCCACACACACACCCTAACACTCTCTCCTTATCCCTCTCTCTTCTCTATAGTAGTTGATTGCTCTTTTAAGTTGTGCCTTCTTGATCTTGGCAATGGCTCTATGGTGGTTACAGTCTGTTGCCTTTACACATGTGACACCGAGGTGGTGCTCACATCATGCATTGTGGGTTGACCGCTCTGCCAACTACCATTGACCCTTCCGCTATGATTGCACTGCTAGGTGCAACAATGTCCTATCGACGTGTAGTTTAGAAGAGCCGATGAGAGAATAGGATTGGGCCATGCATCAATAAGCAGTTGGAGAAGAGCCTATAAGCTGAGTTACGGTTAGTGATGGCCAATCCAGTTTGTATTAGGGAGCACAACCACTCAGCCTAAACTAGAGGAAGGAGGATGGAGCAGGCCATAAGGTGTTTAGATAGCATGGTCCAAAGTCGGAACCACAGTTCAGATCTAGAAAATTGTGAAATTTTTTCAAAATACCAGAAAAAAGTGGGCTTTGCTCTGTTGACCTAGCACCAACCATGATCTCTAGGTGATTGTGGACCAATCAGCTCCTTTGGTCACTACCCAGACTTCTTCACTTTTTGTAACAAACTTATTATGGGCTAAGCCTTCTTATTTTTGTAACAACTTTGTAACGGCCTCTTGCAATTAGGTAGTACCTGACTAGATGTAAGAAGAAAAAGGGGGAACTCTCCAGAGGAGGTTATGTGATTTAGGAGATCAGTAGATATTGGATTGATGTACTATTGAGAGTTTGAGCTAATATTTAAGAATGTCTTGTGGGTTGGCTCTATTCTATACTACATAGGTCAACTACATGCCTATCTATTTGTTAACTCCTATCCGAAAACATGAAGGATCTAGGAACTAACTTGTGCGTAGTCATGATTAACTCCCCTAAGTATGAGAAGAGTGGTAGCTCAACGCTGTGCGTTCACTTGTCGCATTGGTCATAGTTGAGATAGTCATTGCTCTCAAGGAGTCGACTAGGTGGTCCAAAACCACTGAAGTGTTGGGTCTTGAGACCAGACAGTGACATTCCTACATAGAACAATGGAAGGAGAGTGTCGAATATGTCCTGTGAACATACATTTTGTTGTTTTTTACATGAAAGCAAGGGTGGAATTGCATCTTACACAAATACATCTCTACTCACAAGAATCCACTTGATAGTAGGATGATAGAGACGGTATCCTTTACTTTTTGAGCTATATCCCACAAAAATACATTTAATAGACCTATTGTCAATCTTGTTGTGAAATTTCTCAGGAACAAGTGCATAAGCAAAACAACCAAAAATGTGTAAGTGAGCCACAGAGGGTTTTCTACCATTCCAAGCTTCAAAAGGCATTATTGTATGCAAAGCCTTTGTAGGACACCAATTTAAAACATATGTTGCACACATGACTGCTTCTAGCCAAAAACCATGAGGTAACTCCTAACTTTTGACCATACAATGTGCCATCTCCATGAGAGACCTATTTTTAGGTTCAGCTCGGGGGTGGAGCCTTCACTACCATTTGACATTGTTTCAAATGGGAGTGATAAAGTTCATCGGGGGAAAGCTTTAGAAACCTCCTCAAATGGGAGTGATAAAGTTCATCGGGGGAAAGCTTTAGAAACCTCCTCTATCGACGATATGTACTTGCTTTACAAAGGTAGAGTTTTTGTACTATCTATTGGTGAATTTCTAAATGTGTATTGAAAGTCACAATAGTCTAAGTCTGGTCACCCTGGGGTACAAAAGACCTATACACTAGTTAAAAGACAATTCTATTAGCCTAGTTTGTTTGAGAACACTCAAGACTTCATACTAAAATGAAAGAAGTGCCAGGTCAAAAAACATGAGCATCGCTCTCCCCCCTCCTCTCCCCGCGAGCCACCATCCCTCCCTCGGCCTCTCCAGGATACTCCTCCAAACCACCCACTGCCCCTGGGCAGCGCAGCTGGGTAGGCCAGAGTTCAGTTCAGCGGCTGTTCCACTGCCACTCCGGGCCGGTGGAGATGGCGATCCTTGCTTCGCCCGCCCCACAAAGTTCTCTCCAGCCTCCCCTAGTGGGGGGCCCCCGCGAGTGATGGGGCTCCCAGTGGATTACGATTTCTTCAGGTGTCTCCAGCTGGATGCTGGCGCGTTCGAGACACTGGTCGTGCCCTTGTGAGTATGTGTGGTGTGCCATCCATCTCGTTCTCCTTCAGTGATGAGCAGACGGTGGCCCAACTTAAGTGCCACAATAATGCACACCTGTTCAACATGTGCCATAGCCGTTCCAAATCTTATTCAAAGCCCCCGGCCATTCCTTTATGGTCCCCTGAGTGAATGCCTGTTCCCCTCTCCAAGTTAAAAGCCCGTGCCTATTCACTCTAGATTTCTTGATGCTATGCCTGTTCGTTCGCCAAGCCACACCCGTTTGCTTCCACAACCCATTTGCCATGGCCGTTTGCCAACTTTGCCAAGACCGTTCCCCTGAAAGTGCCATGACCTTTCCCTAGATTTGCCACGGCTGTACCCTTCAAGAAGCAGACCTATAAACAAGGGCCCCACCCCCTTTCCTCACTTTCAGCTCTTCCCCTAGCCAAACTATTGCCCTTTTTTCTCTTGAGCCTTCACACTCATCTGCCAGCCAGCACCATGTCAGAATCATCCAACTCCTCCCAACAAGAGGTCCTCCAGCACACCTCTATTCAAAGGAAGAGACCTGCAGATGGCCGTTTCGAAGAGTATGCGAAGCACCCAACCCAGCTCCCCAACCTAGCTCTCTAGCTTGGGTGAAGCACTCATGAAGTAGGTTAATGGGCATACAGTACATTCCCTTATGAAAAGAAAATCATAAGGTGGAACACAAGCTCCTTTACTACACAGGACTGTGTTATAGGGTCGTGTGGCTGATGACACCGCTGTGGTGCAGAAGCTAGAATAGCTTGGTTTGGGGAGACTACCCACCTTAGAGCCGTGAGGGCCAGACATCTACAATGCTCTTTACTTCATCGAAACCCACGACACCAATCAACATACTGGTGAGGTCATGGATCGTGAGGGCCGAAGACACTAGGTACAACTCAGTATTGCCTTAATCAGAGATGTGTTGTCACTCCCGCACATGGATTAGCCATATGTCCGCCGCCTGACCAATGCATCAAAGCTGACCAGAGGTTTATTCAGAGCACCAACAAGGATGGTGTTGAATGGGTGAATATTACACAGGAGGATCTTGTCATGCCCGCACGAGCATTACAGTTCTTACTCAGAGCGAGTTATGTGGATGCCCGCTTGGCACCTTCAAACTTTTGAAGATATGATGGAGACCACTTTTTGGACCAGCTACTATTGGGTCTTCCGTCAAGCCCCTCCTACTCCTCTACTCCTACCTTGCGCTGGGATTTCATCCACACCTACTCCATCTATTACTGATAGATCCAGCCAATTTCGAGGATGGACTTGCTTTAGGAAGAGTGGTATGCTAACCAACTGTGATTAACATTACCTTTTGCGCGGCTTCTACACCCCTTTTGCACGGCTTCTACGCCCCTTTTGTAAACTATCTTTTTGTAATCGTGCAATGCGCTGATTGTATATGAGACATGGGATGACCGAGCTTCCGGCTTATGTAATGCTGATCATGAGAAATAGATATACATAGATCTAGTGAAACTAGGAAGACTAGTTTTGGGCCCCCAATTGTAAATGGGCAGCCGGACATTGTAAATATGAGTTCATATATATAAGACATTTTATGAAATATAAAAAGATACAATCCCATTTGTCTCACTTGAGTTTGCCTTCCCTCTCTCTCTCCACTCATTTGAGGTTATGGTTGCATGCTTGCTTGTGTTCTTGCTTAGATTGTTGGTGTATGTGACTAGGAATGGTAATTCTCTCCCTTCTCTTCTCCTCTACCCTCTCCTTACTATCTACCATGTCCCATTTGTATACTAGTGGCATGAGGTAGAGGTTGAGCTCTCTTACTCTCTACCTAGCATTGGATCTCTTCTTGGGTGACACAAGGAGAGTGTGGAGTGAGCCCCTAGCAGCTTCACATGGAGGAGTTAACCCTCATAGGGTTTGCCAAGTGCTATTCTCCGGATTCAAATCTTGCATGCATCCTTCTCTTCTTCTTTCTCTCTAGTGTGCAAGGTAGTGTGTTATTACTTAACAGCTTGCCTTTCTATGGCCTTGTTTAGTTCATCCTGCATCTAGAAGGCTTCTTAGTTATTTCTGGCCATGTTTTTCTTCATCTCATCCACCTCTTGCTTCAGCCCTTTGTTGGCTTGTTTGTATCTCTTTAATCTGCCTTTGTATGTCTTCTACCTGGCTAGCTCCCTTTCTTCTTTTGTGTAGCTCTGCCTGCAATGGCTCTTGTTGGCTTTTAAGGTCCCGACAGTGCTTGTGTGCTCTGGGCACATGCAGCATCCTTTTCCTTGATGAGACTACAGCTTGGTCATCTCCTTGAGCCGATCGTTCATGCATATTTGCATGTAATTCAAGGATCCCTGCACCCAATGCAACTTTATAGATTCTGAAAAACTGGACTAGCATCAAGGCTAGTATGGGCACTGTGAATTCCGACTGCGGAGGCTACACTTCTAAGTGTAGTGTTGCAGTGGCAATTGCCTCTTGCTGTTTGCTGTTGCTTTAGCTTCTTGAGGATATCAACATAAATATGCCCAGTGCAACCAGATCTTCCTTGATTTTTTGCCAGCTTGGCACCTCCTTTCCTCTGCTAGAACCCTCCTTGGAGAATTTTCCCTTCTTGGTGCTGACTTTCTTCTCTCCAAATTCAAACAGCCTCTTCTTGCCCTGTCCCGAGTGGCCTGTTCCTAAGTCCTTCTCGAGGTCTTTGAGCTTTCAGATTTTCTTGGGGCATTTTCTTTAGAGCCCACCTCCTTTTCCTTCTCTGCTCTAGGTCGAATCTTTCCTTTGAAAATCGCATGGAGGTACGGCCTGATTTTTGTCTTTGTGTTTAGCCTGGTGAGCTTCCCAATCTGCTCCTTGAGATTGTGGTAAAACACTTCTGCCGCCCATGCCACCCTTGTGCCTGCTTCTGTAGCCTTTACCATGCCACCCTTGTGCCTGCTTCTGCAGCCTTTACCATGCCACCCTTGTGCCTACTTCTACCATGCCAAATGTCTTTTTAGACATGTAATAGGGTTTGTGGGTGAAGTTTATCATCTCCACCACAAACCTCCTTTGATTTTGCTTGTCCTCACGAAGACAAAAATTCCAGTTATCTTGTATTCTTTGATTTTTTCTTCCAACAGGCCAAATTCTACCTTGAGGTCATCATATTTTGCTGCTAGTTTCATTTCAACTTCGCCTTCTACTAGGGTAGGTGAAACACCTTCTACTGGGGTAGGTGAAACACCTCTGCCACGTATAAGGGGTTGAACTCCCTCTTCTCTCCTAAGGGTAGAGTGATGATGTTGGAACATTGGAGTTGTTTCAACGATTCTCCTACTCTAAAGTTATGATGGAGCTCCTCCTAGTAAGCAGCTCTGCGAACTCCTTCAAGCCCGTCTTTTCCAGTCTGCTTCCTTGTACTACGGGATGGACGACAGGTATTTGAACTCCACCATCCTGTCAAGTAGCAAATATCTAGGGTAGCTAAGAGAAGATAGGGATTACATGCGTTCGAGTGAGAAAATGTAGTGCCTCTCCTTCAAGCCCGTCTTTTCCAATCTACTTCCTTGTACTACGGGATGGACGACAGGTATTTGAACTCCACCATCTTGTCAAGCAGCAAATATCTAGGGTAGCTAAGAGAAGACAGGGATTACATGCGTTCGAGTGAGAAAGTGTAGTGGCCTCTCGGCCGTGCCGTGGCGCACACCTAATTGCTTGCTATTTTCATGATTTTCCACAATTCTATTGTCTATTGCACAAGCCACGAGGTCATTTATGCCCAGGTAGTGGTGGGGAAAAATTGATGTGATGCCTTTCACTTTCCATCCATACACCCTTTTACGGGGTGGCACCATTGATTTTCCCACCACCTTTATGAAATTTATTGACTCCTCGTTGTCCACACATGTTGAAATTACATTTACACCGACAGTTTTTATTTTTAGATTTTGTGCTTTCGTCTTTTTGCTTTTTCCAAAATCCTATCCCGATTCGCATTCTTGACCTTGATTGGATTCGGATTCTGCTCCTTGGATGCTTTTTGGTTCTTGATGTGCTTGTCCCACTTGTGCCAGCTCCATTTCAAAAGTTCATCTTGAAGAGCCTGGGAAGTTTGTTCCGATCCGGACTTCCACATAGCAATTTCTCCCATGTGTCCATAAATTACAATGCCCAAAAAGTTACTCTGTCCTAGAATTATCATCTTTCTATAATTTCCTTATGCTTTTAACATTTTCATTTTGTTTTACATTCTGTTTTTCCTAGACTTACAAGAGACTCGGTAGGACTCTCCTTTGCATGCCGCATTCTTGGACATACAAGTGACTCGGTAGGAACCTCGTCGTTGGGCATCTCCTCCAACCCTTATGCCTCATTCTTGGACTTACAGATGACTCGATAGGGACCTCATTGGGCCTCTCCTCCGGCCCTCATACCTTATTCCTGGACTTACACGCAACATGATAGGGACCTCTTTGGGCCTCTCCTCTGGCCATCATGCCACATTCTTTGGGTCTCTCCTTCGGCCATCATGTTGCACTCTTTGGGTCTCTCCTTCGGCCATCATGCTGCACTCTTTGGGTCTTTCCTTCGACCATCATGCCACATTCTTTATAATGTTTTTACTCATACAATATTTCAAGGCCATGTACAATAATTGATGTATTTGCAATTGGCCAATTACTCACCATTCTAAATTCATTAGGTCATCTTGATGAGATGGAGCCGGATCTGAACCCTCTATCCGGATTCTTGTCAGCTCAAGTTGAGTGACCAGGACTTCTGGGTCGTATCTTTGGCCAAACCACTCTATGTCTACTTCAAAGAGTGACAACATGTCATGATTCTCTCAGGATCTTCTCTTCTTCATCATCTTCCACTCCTTCCAAGTAGTTTAGTTCCTCTGCATGCAATGGTCATCATCTTCCACTCCTTCCAAGTAGTTTAGTTCCTCTACATGCAATGGTCAGTTGGCCAAGCTAATCTTGTCCTTTCCTACGACCGGGATGCATACCTTCTTCTTTCCTTTCCAGATTGCAATCCTGTTTAGTTTCCCAATCGTGTTTTATTTGTTCACTCCTAAGCCACACTCTTCCCAACAATATGGGATATGCTCCTACAATCTCAGTCATCTTCAAAACTATGAATACAACAGTGAACATACATCCTACTACTTCAATTTGTTATCCTCTAATGATTCTGACTAGTCAAACTCTCCATTGATCAGCCATCCTAATCTGGGACAGAGCACGCTGCATTTCTGTGATTCCTGGCTTCTTAGCCAGGCTATCTGACATTATGTTGACTCCAAATCCTCCATCCAGGATGACTCGTTACACCGTCTGTTATAGTCACTTTTGGAACATCTATGTCGCAGTCCTGAGCTATTTCCACATTTCTACATTCTGTAAACTAGGTTCTTCCTTTTCTGACTTGCCATAATTTGGCTTCTACTCATCCTTCCTTCTCTTCCCCTATTAGTTCTGTAAACTAGGTTCTTCCTTTTCTGACTTGCCATAATTTGGCTTCTACTCATCCTTCCTTCTCTTCCCCTATTAGTTCTTTTACATAGACTCGCTCCTGATCCTTTTCCACTTCCTTTTCCAAGATGATTTTACTACTTTGGGCTATTGTAGGCTCCGATTCGCACTTTTGCATCCCTTCTTCAATCATCTTAACACATCGCCTAGTGTCTTTTTGCATTCTACAATGTCTTCCCTTTTCTTGATCAGGCTTGTCCTATCCAGATTAGTGCCAGCATGCTCATTCTGGAGAGTGGGCTTTCCTATATCATCTACACAATTCCTTGCGCACTCTACACAAGTTCAGTGATTAGTTTTTGAACCCCTTGCTTCCCTTCCTATTGCTCTGGCTTCTACTTTTCTTTCGAATCATCATCCCTACTTGTCACACAATCTTGATAGATTCTTGCAACTTTGTCACGGTCATTACTAATGGTGGCTCTTCTTGATTCTCCACTGCCTATACATCCACTATCACCATATTTACTACTACATCGGCTCCTGTTGTGTCTACCTCCTTTTGCAGCCTTGCTTCTTGCAATTCTTGGTGATGACATAGTATGGGACATTCCATTTGCCTATGTCCAAGATTGCTACAGAAGTAGCATATCAGTCTAGCTCCTCTTTGTTCGAATCTTCCACCTCCTCCTCCTCTTCCATATGGTCTGTTGTTTTGAGGTCTAGTAGTGACTTGATTAATGTCCAAAATCTATTGTTGACGCTGCTGTCTTTCTACTACCCTCAAGTTTTTGTTCCGAGTGTTGTAAAAGGAGGAATTAGTGGTGTGGTTGATCATATTGCAAATAGCATATGGTTGTTATGTGGTCTTCATCTAACATTCTTATTTCATGTGACCCTGGCTATTACACTTCGTGCACCAGACGTTCGGTCTCAGTTTAGATCCTGCATGTCCTCTAGCAAGCTTGGGTAGGGTGGCCTTCAGTTCTTCCTAAAGTTCCATTGCCTCCTTTCTACCTCTCTTCTTCTAGGGTTTTCACTCTTCAGCATCCAAATCTTGACTGGAGTCTGATTCTAAGGTGTCTTCACCGGAATCCTCGACTTGGAAGTTTCTTCTTTTTTCTTTTTCCTATTGTTATCTCCTTTCTTTTTCTTCTTGGGGTCTTTGTTTTTCTTCTTCAAGATCCCTTCGACTATGGTTGCTCTTACTACTAGTTGCTCAAACGTGAGGGTCTCCAAATTATAAGATCCCTTCGACTTTGGTTTCTCTTGCTACCACTTTCTCAAAGGTGAGGGTCTCCAAATCATAAGAGCCTACCACCATCTAGAGCTTCTCCCTCAATCCTCTCATGAACCACTAACTTAGCGTGGCTTCTACAGGTTTGTTTGGCTAGTCCAGACGCATTAACAATGCTTTAAATTCTGCTACATAGTGTTCTATTGGCCTCTTCTTCTAAGTCAACTTTTGGAAGTGCTCCAAACCATACTGAGCACACACTAGCTAGTGGCCTTTCCACCTAGGGTTGTTGCAAAGTACTCTATCTTCGGTGGCAATGGGGCTCTGATGGCCAAGAAGGTGGTCTCAAAGGCAAATACACAGGCATATGGATCCTCCTCACTTTTTCCCTTGAAATTCAGGTATTTCAAAGACATCCTTTTGAATGCCATTGGTTCTTTGATTTCCTTGCCTACTGTTTTGCCGCTCCTAGTTTTCTTCCTCTCCCTTTTGATTTCTCAGAGGTTCTTGATTCTATCGTTCTTGATCTTGTTGGTGTGGAATCCCTTCCAAAAATCTTCTTGGACGATGTGGTCATCCTTCACTTCTTGAGGCCTCTAACTGCCTGTGCTATCTGCTCTGCCGACGGTACCGCATTGCCCTACTTGAACTTTCTTCATTCTCCATGCACTATCCATTGCACTCCTATGAGCCCGACACTATGACGCGCTCACTTCCTCTCTCGTGATCTACCCCAACTAGCTCCTCTATGTCAGAATTTTTCCAAGAGGACATGCATGTCATGCACAACCCAATTTAAGTTTCCTATGTCGAACTAACCTCTACCTTCCTATTCCCCTACCTGACATACTAGTCCCAACCACCTAGTCAGCTCCTAGAGAGCAATGACTATCTCAACTATGCCCAATGCGACAAGACAACGTACAACGTTGAGCTACCAATCTACTCATGCTAAGGTGAGTTAATCATGACTATACACAAGGTAGTTCCTAGATCTTTCATGTTTCTGGATAGGAGTTAACACACAGACAGGCATGCAATTGACACTAAGTAGATAGAACTATGCAGTATAGAATAGAGTCAAGAGAGAGACCAACCCACAAGACATTCTTGAATATTAGCTCATACTCTCAACAATACATCAATCTAATATCTAATATACTGATCCCCTAACTCGCATAACCTCCTCTAGAGAGTTCCCCCTTTTTCTTTTTACATCCAGTCAGGTACTACCCAATTGTAAGAGGTCGTTACAAGGTTCTTATAAAGACAAGAAGGCTTTGCCCATCATAAGTTTGTTATAAAAAGGAAAGAAGTCTGGGCGGCGACCAAATGGATTAATTGGCCGCTAACAAAGACACATTAATATAGAGCTAACAAGGACACATTAATATAGAGCATTTAGGTAATCAAAGGAATGCTAAAAATTAGCCCACATAGATTATAAATCAACATGTTTTTCAGCCCACAAATCAACCTATTAATAAGGTAAATGTGGATGATGTAGTTGATGAGGAAAGAAGAGAAATTGAGAGTAAAAAATTATGCCAAAATGGTTGGTGAAACACTACGTGATAGCAAATTGGCCACTCCTTTGCCTAACATAACACGTGTAGATTCTCATCATGCATCTTATGTTGATGCAGGTTATGCTTTTATTGCTAGTTTATGTGATGATTGAAGAGGAGACTGTCTCCTTTAATGTGATGATTGAAGAGGAGACTGTCTCCTTTAATGAAGCAAAGGAATCTGAAAATTGGATGAGTGCTATGCAATCTGAGTATGATTCGATACTCAAAAATGATACATGGGATTGTTGGAATTAGGGTTGCAGGAATGCACACACAACTTCAAGAAGATGAGGAAGCTTGAGCACAACACAGTAGTGTATTATGAGTGCCAAAATGAAAGATAACAAGCCCTAGAAGATAATGGGCGTATATACAATGCACGGGGGAAAAAACCTCCTAGTGAGGGAAAAAGTGCCCCGGCGGTCCTAAGTGTGTTCACACACATCACTACTATAATATGGTAACAAATCCCCCCTGGAGTGATGCGGTGAACAAGAGCTAGCACTCATGTATAGGGAAGTGTCTAGCTATGTGGACGAATCCACAAAAGGGAGTAAGCCCAAAGCTTTGCGAAAAGCTTCGAACTTCTCACGAGGCAGAGCCTTTGTGAAAAGGTCTGCAAGGTTATCCTGTGTTGGCACTTAAGCCAAACTGATCTCTCCTGCAGAGAGTCTCTCCCTGACATAATGGTAGTGCACCTCAATGTGCTTCGTACGAGCATGGAACACTGGGTTCCGCGCAACTGCCAATGCGCTCTGACTGTCAGTGAAGATGGTGGTGGCAGATGGCTGCCCAACACCCAAATCAGCCATAAGGCGTCTGAGCCACACACACTCAACCGTAGCTGTGAAAGCTGCCCTGTACTCAGCTTCACAACTAGAAGTGGCCACAGTAGGCTGCTTCTTGCTCAACCATGATATGCATGAGCTTCCAAGCATGAAGCAAAAACCACTCGTGGACACGCGTGTGTCATAACAACCAGCCCAGTCAGAATCTGAAAAAACATGTAAATCTGGCGGCAATGATCCCCCCTTGGGATAAAACAACCCAAGATGCCGAGTACCACTCAAATAGCGAAAGATACGCTTCACTGCCTGCCAATGCTTAATGCCTGGGCTATGCATAAATCTGCTCACCTGTGAGACTGCAAACTGAATGTCTGGCCTCGTAATGCATACATAAATGAGGCAACCAACAGCTGTCTGATAGAGTGTGACATCAAAGTGATCTCCAGCATCATGAAGACTCAACTTCAAACCTGTCTCCATTGGAGTAGCAATAGGCTTGCAGTCTTCAAGGCCAAATCTCCGCAACAATGTTTCAATATACTTTGTCTGACACAAAGCAATACCTCCATCACACTGCTTAAATTGTATCCCCAAATAATGATGCAAATGCCCCAAATCTGACATCTCAAAAGAGGCATTCAAATCAGCCTTAAAATCAGCAATATGACTCTCATTTGGTCCTGTGAGCAGCATGTCATCGACATAGAGAGCAATGATTAGATGTACACCATCCACACGTTTAACATACAAAGTGCTTTCTGCTGGACTATTCTGAAACCCATGTGCAGTCAAATATGCATGTATTTTTTCATACCAAGCTCGTGGAGCTTGCTTTAAACCATATAAAGCCTTTTTTAACTTGCACACTTTGTTTTCTTGCCCTCTTTGAACAAAACCACGAGGCTGCGATACATACACCTCCTCATGCAAATCTCCATTTAAGAACGCAGTCTTTATGTCCAGCTGATGTACATTCCAACCATTATGAGCTGCTAATGCACAGATGCTACGAACAGTGGTCATACGACATGTGGGAGCAAAAGTCTCATCAAAATCAATGCCCTTTTCTTGAGCATAACCTTTTGCAACAAGCCTAGCCTTATGGCGATCCACTGTGCCATCAGGCTTACGCTTCAATTTGTATACCCACTTAGTGCCAATAGCCTTCTTGCCAGGGGGCAAGTCACATAAAGACCATGTACTATTCTTCATAATAGCATCGTATTCTGCTTGCATAGCAGCCATCCAATTTTCTGAACTTTGTGCCTCATCAAATGAAACAGGCTCACTTTCATCGCACATACTAGAAACAGCCAATGCATAACAATCTGACGCATAAGAGGCACCATGAGAGCCAGAACGAGTGCGACTAGACAAAGGGGCATCCAACTTGCTGTCACGCAAAGTCTGCACCAGCCATCTAGGCATATTCCTAGAGCCCTCAATCTCTTGTCTCTCATCCTCAAGTGCATCATGCACATCTGCATCAGATATAGGCTGATCTGTGCCATCATTTAAAACCTGCATAGGCTGAAAAACTGCCTCATGAGGTATTGCACTTGACTGTGCACCACTGAAAAGAGGCAACAATGTATCATAGACATCACGTGAGCTGATATCTGTCTCCTTAGTACATGAAACCAAGGGCTGAACTGCATCTTCCACAAATACAACATCACGGCTAACCAAAATGCGCTTTGTCTGTGGATGATACAAACGATAGCCTTTGCTCTCAGCACTATATCCAACAAAAATACATTTGACAGCTTTGTCATCCAATTTTCTGCGATGTTGCACAGGCACTAATGCATATGCCAGGCAACCAAAAACACGTAAATGGCCAACAGATGGCTTGCGGCCATGCCAAGCCTCATATGGAGTGACAACCTGTAATGCTTTGGTGGGACACCTGTTTAGTACATAAGTGGCACACATGACAGCCTCAAGCCAAAAACCATGTGGTAGACTTTGACTCTTAACCATACATCTTGCCATTTCCATGAGAGACCTGTTTTTTCTCTCAGCCACACCATTTTGCTGTGGTGTATACGGCACTGTACATTGGTGTTTTATCCCACGCTCAGCCAGAAATGCATTAAATTCTGAAGACATATACTCCCCCCCTCGATCTGAACGGAGGGTGCCCATCTTACTTTCTGACACATTTTCAGCCATAACCAAAAACTGTTTGAAGCACAAAAACACTTCGGACTTTGCCTTCAAAGGATATACCCATGCATGCCTGGTAAAATCATCAATGAAAGTCACGAAGTAAAGGTAGTTTCCAAATGATGGAGTTTGCATGGGTCCACAAACATCACTGTGAACAAGCTGCAATCTGCGTTCAGCTCTCACTGATCCATCTTTGGGAAAGGAAGCACGCTGCATTTTACCCAATATGCAGCCCTCACAAACATGCTTGACAGGTGCCTCAAGCTTAGGCAAAGAAGACACCATTTCAGATTTCTGCAGGCGCAGCAAACTTGCAAAATTCAGATGACCAAAACGTGCATGCCACAGTTTTGCATTTAAAATAGCCTGCGTATCCATAATAGCACATGCTGAATCCTCTACACATTTGCCATCCATATTGAGCTTATACAGCCCTCGACATAGTGAACCAGATGCTACAATGATGTCACCACAAGAGAGATCATGAACAGTACATCTGTCATCCACAAATTTTACAACCAAACCTGTTTTGGCAAATGCGGAGACTGACAGCAGATTCTTTTTGATCCCTGGCACATACAATGCATCAAAAAGTGTAAAGGTGTTGCCATTTGCAACATTCAGCACAATCTGTCCAACTCCTTTAACGGGATAAGAGGAGTTATTGGCACAAGTGACAGTATTCCCTGTGGGAGCAGACTCAAGGAAAGTGAATAAACTGCGCTGCGAGGTGATATGCTTAGTGGCACCACTGTCAAAGTACCATACATCTGAATCTACTGCAGACATACATGTGTCATGCAAAGATGGGTCATAACTGCACTGCGCATTGAATGCCCATTCTGTATCTAGCACAACATTAGCAGATTCATTGTTAGAAGGAGAGGCATCTGCAACAGCCATACCAGCCTCTTTCTTCTTAGCCTCTTTCGCAGCCAGCTTAGGACACGCTTTGATGACATGATCATTTCCCTTACAGTACTTGCAAAATGTCTTCTGTTTGTCACCCTTCTTCTCATCTTTGTCTTCCTTCTTTGGTTGCGCAGCATTTGCAGATTTCTGCTTACTAGAAGAAAAGCCAGCTTTACCTTTCCCGCTTCTCTGACTAGCAACGAAAGCTTGATCTGCGACACGCATATTATTCCTGTTTTGCCTTGACTGGTCTTCTTGCAGCAAAACAGAAACTAACTCCTCAAATGATAAGGCATTGGGATTGCCTTTCATCATCAAGCGAAGAGTGGAAGCAAAACCCTGATAAGAATCTGGTAGACCATTCAAAACAGTCTGCACAAGTGAACTGTCTGACAGGATTTCATCTGCAGAAATGAGCTGCTCTTTGAAATCCTTGATCTTTGTCAAAAAGCTATCCATAGAATCACCTTCGTTCATATGCTCATTCTCCAACTGTTTTCGGAGGTAAGCAACACGAGCCTCATTTCTTGCCTGATACAATGTGGCAAGTACATCCCAAGCATCCTTAGAAGTCCTGCAGGAGCGAATATGTGGGATAATGGTACGTTTGACAGACAGCGCAATCAAGGCATGAGCCTGCGCATCTCTACCATCCCAACGAATCTGCTCTGCTGAAAGTGGTGGTTCTCGAACAGCTGCTACAGCACTTGTGCCTGCACCATCATCAACAGTACCTGTTTCTGATGTGTTTGCAGCATTCCCAGCCACAATAGGACGTGCATCAATACCCTGCACAATGTTCCATAACCCCTTTGCTACCAATACATGTCGCATCATATATGCCCACAATGGATAGTTGGTGCCATCCAACTTATCCTCAGCAGCCAACATGCGGAATACATCATTGTTGTCAGCCATGGCCAATGACTGTACTACTAGATGTAAATGCTGTCTGTAAGAGGTAAACCTGTATAAAATCGACCTGTGCTATGTAGCACAGCCCAAAACAGACGAATGGGCACCTGTCCTGCAGATTTTAAACTTGACAGGAAATCTGCACAGTAGGACGATTTTGCCTGCGCAGTACTTGGAATGCAAAAATGGAGGGCGAAATGACTTCAGATCAAAATTCTGAAACAAACAAGCCCTACGGGCTTTCCCACGGCATATACTAACCTGCAGACGCTCGTGAAACCTCGTTGCAATCGGAGGAGATGAAGCGGCAGGTGCCGGTGATGCTGCCCGGGAGGAGGAAGCCTGCTCTGATACCAATTGTTGGAATTAGGGTTGCAGGAATGCACACACAACTTCAAGAAGATGAGGAAGCTTGAGCACAACACAGTAGTGTATTATGAGTGCCAAAATGAAAGATAACAAGCCCTAGAAGATAATGGGTGTATATACAATGCACGGGGGAAAAAACCTCCTAGTGAGGGAAAAAGTGCCCCGGCGGTCCTAAGTGTGTTCACACACATCACTACTATAATATGGTAACAGGGATTTGGTAGACTTACCTCTTGGAAAGAAGGCCATTGGTATGAAATGGGTTTATAAGCTCAAACATAGAGCATGCATCAGTGTTTAGTGATACAAAGCTAGGCTTGTTGCAAAGGGTTATGCACAAGAGAAAGGCATTGACTATGGTAAAACCTTTGCACCCACATGTCATATGGCTACCATGCGGAGTATAATTGCATTAGCAGCACATAAAGGTTGGAATGTACATCAATTGGATATCAAAATTGCTTTCTTGAATGGAGATTTTCATGAGGAGGTCTATGTATCTCAACCTCATGGTTTTATTCAGAAAATTCAAGAATCAAATGTATGTAGATTAAATAAAGATTTAAATAGTCTTAAGCAAGCTCCTAGAGCATGGTACGAAAAGATACATGCATACTTGGTTGACAGTACCCAATTAACAGTACCCTCTATTAAAAGAACTAAGGATTTTTTATTGGTCATCGTGTGTTATATTTTGATGACATGCTACTCATAGGCCCTAATGATGATCATATTTCAGCTTTTATAGCTAATTTAGACAAGTCTTTTGAGAAGTCAGATCCTGGACCGTTGCACTATTATTTGGGCATTGAGTTTTGGCAGCATAATGATGGCATTGTTATGTTTCAGATGAAATACATAGATGCATTGTTGAAGAGTTCAATCTTGAAGACTGTAAACATGTGGCTACACCTATATGGAGCCAAGTTTATGACTAATTCTTGAAGATACATGTGACTCTTTTAATGCTAGCTTGTATCAAGTAGTGGGATGCCTTATCTTTTTGTGTAACACCAGGCTTGACATTCAATATGTGGTATCAATATTGAGCAGATTTATGCATAGCCTAGGCACAAAGCATTAGCAGTTTATCAAACGGGTGTTCTGTTACCTAAAGGGGCCTAAGCACCTTGGGTTATTTTATCCCAAGGGGGGAAAATCACAGTTACATACATTTACAGACTCAGATTGGGCTGGATGTTATGACACATGAGTGTCCACAAGTGGTTTTTTCTTTCACATTGGTGATTCATGTGGCCACTTCTAGCTATGAAGCTGAGTACATGACAGCGTTTACAGCTACAATTGAGTGTGTTTGGCTCAAGCACCTTATTACTCAGTTGGGTATTGGGCGAGCACTACCATCTTCACTGATAGTCAAAGCACTATGGTACTTGTGCAAGGAATCCAATTTTTCATGCTCGCACAAAGCACATTGAGGTGAACTATCATTATGTGAGGGAGATATGCTCTGCATAGGAAATCATCTTGGCTTATGTGCCAACATGTATTAATTAGAAATCTATCTTATATCAATAGTGTTAATTAGCAGCCTACATTATTTTAACATGTGTTAATTAGCACCTTACATTATTTCAATAGGTGTTAATTAATAGCTTACTTTATTTAATTGTTAATTAGCACTATGCCTATTGCCAACTTTAATTCTAGTGTATGCTTAGTCAAATAGGTATTAATTAATAGTCTACCTTATATTTAGATGTGTTAATTAGTAGTTTGCATTATATCAACAAAAGTGTTAATTAGTAGACTGCCTTATATCAACAAGTGTTAATTAGCAGTCTCCATTATTTTAACTGATGTTAATTAGCAGCTTGCATTATTTTAATAGGTGTTAATTATCAGCCTACCTTATTTCAAGTGTTAATTAGTACTCTGCTTAGTGCCAACTATAATTCTAGAGTATGCTTAGTCAACTTAATAGGTAGTATTAACAGTTTACCTTATATTCAGATGTGCTAAACTTAGCAGTCTACCTTATATCAACAGGTGTTAATTAGCAATCTGCCTTATATCAACATGTGTTAATTAGTAGTCTCATTATTTTAAAAGGTGTTAATTAGCAGCCTATATTATCACCAACAAGTATTAATTAGCAGCCTACCTTATTTCAATAGGTGTTAATTAGCACTCTACTAGTGCCGACTATAATTCTAGTGTATGCTTAGTCAATGCTAATAAGTATTAATCAACAGTCTACCTTATATCCAGATGTGTAGTTAGCAGGTGTTTACAAGTATTACTAGCAACAAAGATACAATAATAAAGGTAGGAGTTGGAACATTAGAAGAAAGAACACATCTTGATAGAAAGTAATATTACTAGTCAATAATTTTACATACACCAAATGGCATACTATAGTAAATCAATTCGTAGGTTCCTGAAGTGATTGTAAACAATTTCCTTCTTCTTGGAATATGCATCATTAGTATCTTGATACATTTGACAAGATATGAAAGTATTATAACCATAGGGGTATTACTTAGGAGTTTAAAGGATAAGGAATCCATTCAAGTTTATAGAACAAACCCTTGATGGTATAGGACCCCTTTACAATTTCATTTTCCCATTCATCAACATATGTCTCTGTTGCTTGCTCTTTGACTTTAATGCACCTGACCAAGTAGAAATCAAACCTTCCTCATTGTCAACCTCAGCATTTACTGTAAAATTATCCCCAACATGCAAATGTGCACTTAAAACATGATGATGACCTTCATAAGTTACTTCATCATATGCATCTTCATCATTTATAGCATCACTTGAATCACCTAAGGGCACTAAAGTGTGATAGTCCCAAGTTTGCACATGTTTTTTTTTGGCACATTTGTTCCATTGCCCATGCATGCATACACCATAAAAGCATGAAAGTTTTCTGGTTACAAGACCTGTTGAATCACATGGGTTGTGACCATGAACAATGTGCAGTGAACGTGAATTTAGAATAGCTTCACAGCTCCACTTAACCTCCTTGTCCACATCCCCTACTTTGATCGCCTAAAACACACAGGAAACTTCCCTTTCCTTGGAAGATAAGATGCTTCAGATCCTTGAGACAATTTGGCCTTTAAGAAGGACACTATATCTGCTGCTGCACACTTTAAGAAGGACACTATATGTGCTGCTCCTTGAGATAAGTTGGCCTTTAAGAAGGACACTATATCTGCTGCACACTTTAGAGTCGTGCCATCTTTCTTTAAGTGTTCATGCATCAATGTTCTTTTTTACAACAGCACCTAGCCCCATCATGCTCTCTTTTGTTGTGACCACTTGCCGAGATGTTCCACATCATCTCCATGCCTATCATTCCAACATACATTGTAACAAAGTAAAAGGGTTCAAGCCTTGAACTATGAGGCAGTCCCATTTGACCACACCCAATGCTATTTGGGTGTAATCCCATTTTCTTGTAACCACTTTGTATGCAATCAAAAACATTGTTGAACAAAGAGTGTGTCATGGACTCTATCATCTGAAAGTAGAAATGGTAAGTTTTAATGACTTCACCCTGTGGACCAATATTGTCACCTGAGGAGAATGCCATTGCATACTTTGAATCACACTTTTCTCCTTGAAGGTATAGTTATGTACAAAGTCCACTACTGACAAAACCACATCAACATGAAACTTGAGAATACAACACTTGAATTGTAGACCTTGCCACCGTGCGAGATGAAAAACTTGAGCTTGCTCTTCAACAATAGAAGAAACTCATAACATTGCATTTCTTTACACATAATATCTTTTCTCTTATTCTTATTTCCCTACTTGTCAAGTGTCTCCATGTATTAAAAAATCTTCAGAGTGGTACTCTTTCCTTCCTTGTTTCTCTCAAGGTGGAAACGAGCACTCACAGCTGCAGGTACTATAGTTACCACTCAAAAAGCGACCAGGTGCCAGTTATTAGCACTCAAAGCTGCAAGTGCTAGGTAGCACTCAAAGCTATAGGTGTTAGTTAGCATTCAAAGCTCTAGGTACCAGCTAGCATTAAGAGCTACTAGTTAGCACTAAGAGCTGCTAGTTAGTAGTAAGAGCTGCTAGTTAGTAGTAAGAGCAGCTAGTTAGCATTAAAAGCTACTAGTTAGCACCTAAGCTACAGGTGCTAGTTAGCACTCAAAGCTGAAAGTGCTAGGTATCACTCAAAGTTGCAAGTGCTAGTTAGCATTCAAAGCTCTAGGTGCTAGTTAGCAGTCAAGGCTTTAAGTGCTAGTTAGCACTCAAAGCTATAGGTGCTATAGTTACCTCTTGGTGCTAACTAGCACCAAGAGCTACTAGTTAGCTTTAGGTGCTAGTTAGCACTCAAAGCTGTAGGTGCTATAGTTACCTCTTGGTGTTAGTGATTTAAGAGTTGCAAGTGCTAGCTAGTGCTCAGCGTGCTACATGTGCTAGTTAGCACTCAGAGCTATAGGTGATAGTTAGCACTCAAGATGCATGTGCTAGCACTCAAAGATGCAAATGCTAGTTATAGGACTCAAAGCTATAGGTGCTAGAGTTAGCACTCAAAGATGCATGTATTAGCACTTAAAGCTACAGATGCTAGTTAGTACTCAAAGGTATAGGTGCTACTTACCACTCAAAACTATAGGTGCTGGTTAACACTCAAGCTATAAGTGCTAGTTAGCATTCAAAGCTATAGGTGCTAGTTAGAATTCAAAGCTACAGGTGCTACAGGTGCTAGTTAATACTCAAAGCTATAGGTCTTGTGCTAGTTAGCGCTGGTAATATAGGTCTTATGATAGTTAGCACTGGTAATATAGGCCTTATGCTAGTAATTAGCACTAGTAATATAGATCTTATGCTAATTAGCACTGATTTTTTAGATCATACCCGAGGCTCATTTAAGAAGATACACTAGGTGCTTGATGTAGCTCTTTATTCTAACTCTCATTCGACAAACATCCTAGTTGAGCATGTGCTCGCCCCCGTGACCTTGCCAAGTATAGGGTGCACTTATTAACTTGAAGGACTCTTCAGACTTTTGAAACATGCATGTCTTGAGTTGAGTTCATCAACATTGACAATGTGCTTTGCCTAAAAAATAACTCTTCCTTGTTAGTGGGCTACTTAACCCTACTAAATGTGTTATGAGAGCTTTTTGAAGTTTAGCTTCCTCTTGTGATGTTTGCTCTTTAAATCCTTACACTAAAGGATGTTGAATGATCAAGCTGAAAATGTTATGCTTAACCTTCTTCCCCATGCATACTATCTTGGCATAAAAAAACTTCACTGTTTTCAGTACAAATCCTCCACTTTGTGTCTTCATCAATGGCAAAAGCATTCATGCTTTCAACCTCCCTCTTGCGCTTATCTTGAACCCATTGTTTTTTCTTCTTTGCAACTTCATACTGCCTGATGATGGTAGGATTGTGTAGGTCCATATGCCCTAGACCTCTCCTACAACCTTGGGAGGACAACAAACCTACAAAGAAAAGGGATATTACAAATTCAAACTCGATGAAAAAGTGTATTACATACACCACTCCGTAAAGATTAATAAGTGCAAAAAGTACCTCCTCCAAGACTATGCCCTTGCTTGGAGAAAATAGTCAAAGCAAGAGAGTTTGAATCCCTTTCCCCCCACCAATGGAACCCTTATGTTATGCATCCCATTTGCATACCTTCCACAATAAAAGTTGAACATTTAATGTGTAGATTCCCATTTACATACCTTCCAATAAAAAGAGAACATGCATTACAACAAACAATCTAGACAAATTTGTTCAAAGATGAAGAAAAACAAGTCCATGATACCTTCCTCAAAAAACATTCTATTCTCTGCAAATTTGCCTCTTTCACACTCCATATTATTGCAGTGAATAGAGAGAGAGAGAGAGAGAGAGAGAGAGAGAGAGAGAGAGAGAGAGAGAGAGAGAGAGAGAGAGAGAGAGAGAGAGTTAAGGCAGTGGGGAGGGAGGGAGAATATTCAAAAATTTAAATAATCTTTAAGGAAATGACTCCACATGTAACTCAATTTTTTTTTTAAAGGGAGGTGTATATTAAAATATTAGTATTGAAAACATTTCAAAAGTTGCACCTAAGGCTTCTTGTTTTAGCAATGTCCATGGATATGCTTTTTTGCATCACATTAATATGCTTCCACCCAGAAGTAGATGATCCATAGTCATGGAGTCCAGCCACATTGGAGGAGATCAAGTACCTATGTCTAAAAGATTATTATAATCATATGTATAAATGTCAAGGCACATGCAAATACAACCATGTTACATGTAGATAAAAGAAGATGGAACACAAAGGAGTTCATCGCAAGGGATCACACTAAAGGCAAACAAACTCCCATGTCTTTTATAACCTCCCATACTTTGATAAGGGATCATCCTAAGGGAAATAGATTCCCAGTATTTGATAAGGGATCATCCTAAGGGAAACAGATTCTAGTCTTTTATAACTTCCCATGCTTTCTCTACAATAAAACCTAAAGAGCAGTTAGAATATGTGTATGAGTAGTGGAAAGCCTTTCTAGATGGGGTAACCATTGCCACTACAAATTCTTCATGTTGATAATAACGCTCATAAATCATCCAAGAGATTACTATGAGCAAGCTGAACTCAATAACTTAAATTTTGACCTCAACACATGAACCAATCAAGCTGGAATACTCTCATACTTTCGCCATGTAGACACCTATCAACTTACTACTTGACAACCTTCAAGGATATGTTTGAAACAATTTTTGGACTTCCCACTGCTTCTTCTGTCTCGAGTCACAAGGAACATCTAGAAGTGAAAAGATGTCTATAAAGGTTTATGGGAGGAGAACAAACTAAACCTTATTTAGCTTCCAAGACCTATAGTAGGAAGGGGGGCATGTGAAGCCATTTTGAGCCCCCATTTTGTAATTACCTGATGTAAGGTATTTGTTACATTTTGAGTCCAAGGCTTATTACGTTTTGAGTCAAAGGCTTGCTAACTTAAGCAGTCCATGTACTAGCTAATGTTATAAAGCCACAATATTTTTTAGCCTTTTTTATGGATGCCCGACCTAATGTGAACACTTGGTCTTGCTATATAAGTGACTTTTGTACACTCTTACACATAATAGAGAAGGCTCTTGGCTTACTTGTGGTGTAGGGTGTGAGAGAGTAAGCTTATGCTAGTATTCCATTTTGTGTTCTGCCTTTTATTCCCTTGTATTTATGTGTGAGAGAGTGAGACATCTCGTGTGATGGAGCAACAACGGTGAGTACACACTGTGGCAAAGCCGATGAGGAGAGTAAGTGACCAAATTGAAGCAGCACCTTGGAGCACGGATCAATGTGGGTAACTAATAAGTTCCCAACATGAAAATTATACACTCATTGTAGCTTAGGCTAGGGTGGGGAGTAATCATTTTCTCACTTGATGAAAGAATTGTAACTCCACGATAAGTCACAAGGTTGAAGTGACTAGAATAACTTCCAAAGATACTGACTAAATATCTAAACCCATAGACGAGAAGAACAAAGGAACTCTAGTTTGAGAATCCAAGCACAAATAAAAGGGGAACCTCTGTTGAAATATACAAGTGAATAGGGTGTGTGTGGGAACAAGCTCTTGGATAGAGGCTGTAAAAGAGAAGATGTAATTGTGAAAGAACCTGTGAAAAGGTGAGAAGAATCTACTGGGAGAGAATAATGGGTAGCATGAGGGAATTTAGGAGTGTGGAGATATTCTGGGAGATATTCAGGGAAAAGAGAAGAGGTGGAGAGAATCAGGTAAAAGGTGGAGATATTCTGGGAGTGAATCATGGAGAAATCAATGGGATTTGATGCTTGATGTAAACTCTATAAATTGAGGCATAGCCCTAATGAGAATTTGCTGGTTTTTGAGTATCCATGCCTACATTAATCTATTTGCTAATTATTCACTAATTACGTCTTAATCATTTCTTAATCACTTTGTTAATCATGTTGATTCTAGTGTATGATCCACCATAGCTCATCATTATGCTCAAATTTCAACATGGTATCAGAGCCATGCCTAGAATCAACCAGGTTTATGAGCCCATTAGTTAATTAATTAGGATTAGTAGGTAATTAGCAAAAAAATCAATTTTTAGTGAGTTTTTCATCTTTCCCTTCACCCCCAGCCAGTGGAGGATCTCTAGCACCTTGCACACAAAGAATTGGGGCATAAGCTTCTAACACAAGCTAGCTAACCCATAGGAGCTCCAGCCCATCGAATCAGAACCGCAAACCGCCCACGGAAGCTCCCGATTTTCGCTGATTAAAAAGCTACGTTTTTCTGAGATGATTTGGTGATTTCTACTTCCACAGATCAAAGGTCTCTAATTCCTCTTAGCCCAAGGGGTAATCAAGCATGCTCTACAAGCTGGTGAAGACAGAATTGAGTTTCATCAAGTCTACATTGAGATCCAAGCTCTTCATCAAATCTGCAGGTGACTTTGGTAAAACAGAGATTAAGCTTTCAATATTTGGTCAAATCTTGTGTTTCTTGGCTTAATCCTCTACTAGACTCATTGCTATTGATGCCTTTGAAAGCATTTGAGCTCATTTGAAGTGGAAGGCACCAGATCTGGACTCCCCGCATACTCTGTTTTCTACACACAAACCAGAGCATTAATTTGCTAATCAGTGTGCTAATCACTGTATTTTGGTGCAATTGAGGGTCCAAATTAACCATTAGGTATCTGATACAGATCCCTATAACTTCAGATTTCAAATCGGAGTTGGTTTGATACTCCAACCATCCCGTACAAATTGGTTACCCTTAATTTAATGTAATTTCTGGGAAAATTGTGCTGATGAATTTGTGAAAATCATCATTTTGCATTTAACCCTTGGTTAATGCCTGTAAATCTCACTCAAATTCAAGATTATTCACAGCCAGAGTTGCATTTGGAATGTGCATGAGAATGGATGCTATACGCATTATGTATTGGGCACATTGCATCAGTGTAAAAATGGGAACAGACACTGCCCTTGTCCAGAATAAGGCAAGAGGTAAGACCTCCCGCATAAATTTGGGTTTGCATTGCATAATGATACAAAATAAACATAAAAAGCCCAAAGGAACTGTCAGCAAAACATTGAAACATGTTGCTCACATGGAGCAAAATGACCTGACAGACGAGCTCATGGCCCCAGCCATGGAAGAAGAAGAATATCTCTTTCCAAGAAGAGGATCCACACCGAGAAGAAGATCTAAAGGAAGACATGGACACGAGAAGAGAAGCTGCCCCAAGAAGAGAAGCTGCCCTGAGAAGACTGAAAGAAGAGACGGACACGTGGAGAGATGCTGCCACGACAAGAAGACTGAAGACAAGAGAAGATGTGAGGCTCCAAAGAGTGAGGAGCCATGTGAAAATCTCTGAGAGAGAGAGAGAGAGAGAGAGAGACCCCACAACCCAATGTAACCTGCCCCAATAAAGTAAAACCACCTCTGAGCCACCCGATGATGTAGGCCACGTGGTAGATAGATGTATGTGTGAGCACTTTAGTCAAGGTCGCGGGCAACTATAGTAAGCCTTGGACACATAGAGAGAGAGAGTGTCAAGGACTATGAGTTTAGGGATCTAAGGCACTGGTCGCAGGCTATCAAGTAAGAGAGAAACTTGATATAGGGTCCAGGTGTGCTGAGATAACTTGAGGGGAGGAGTAGACACTGGTCGCGGACTACTAAGTAAAGGGAGGCAAACTTGGTATAGGGTCTAGGTGTACTAGGATTATTCACTTGAGGGGAGGTGTTGAAATATACAAGTGAATAGGGTGTGTGTGGGAACAAGCTCTTGGATAGAGGCTGTAAAAGAGAAGATGTAATTGTGAAAGAACCTGTGAAAAGGTGAGAAGAATCTACTGGGAGAGAATAATGGGTAGCATGAGGGAATTTAGGAGTGTGGAGATATTCTGGGAGATATTCAGGGAAAAGAGAAGAGGTGGAGAGAATCAGGTAAAAGGTGGAGATATTCTGGGAGTGAATCATGGAGAAATCAATGGGATTTGATGCTTGATGTAAAATCTATAAATTGAGGCATAGCCCTAATGAGAATTTGCTGGTTTTTGAGTATCCATGCCTACATTAATCTATTTGCTAATTATTCACTAATTACGTCTTAATTATTTCTTAATCACTTTGTTAATCATGTTGATTCTAGTGTATGATCCACCATAGCTCATCATTATGCTCAAATTTCAACAACCCCTAACAATTTTGATCGTGAATACTCAATGCAATGAAGGGAATCTAGGGTTGCACTCATTAGCATGGAGTACAAACATGTGTTGCTCATCATCGTAGAGAGTAGCCACCTAAACATGCAAAGACTACCATGAATTAACCATAGAAGCATGAACTCCAAGAAAGGACATAATAGTCATAAAAGATATCAAAAGGTCATAAAAGGTTCAATAGTCCTAGAGCTGGTGCCTTTTATAGTCCCGAAGGCCCACATGCCCTAGCATACCACATGTAAATACCCATGTGCCTAGGCCCATCCCCCATGTGCAAGTGCATCTTAAAATCCCCCTTTGTTATAAACCATCTCCTCCTATAATGATTTCATCCTCGAAATCGAAGGGTGGTCATGCACAAAAGACACATACAAAAGGCTATATACAAAAGCCAAAATCATGAGTGTGCCAATGTCGTGGCAAATAGATGCCAAAATCATGACGAAGTGTCAATGTCATAGCAAATGGATGCCAAAAACATGAGTCGCACTGATGTCAATACAAAAGTCACATGATCTACCCCTGAGTCGAATGGAAAGGAAGGTGGTATGCTGTCGAAGATGTGGCAAATCATGTAACCACCATGATCAAATGGGAATCTGAGCCATGTGAACTCCAGAAGAATGGCCCTCCAACCACCTAGGTCAAATGGTAAATATGGGAGACCAATGTTGAAGATGAGGCTAATCATAGGATCAAATGGGAATTTGAGCCATACAAACTCCAAAACAACGGCCCTCCAACCACCTAGGTCAAACAATAAATATGGGAGACCAATGTCGATGGTGAGGCTAGCCATAAATCCTCCTGGGTTGAAGGAAGACTAACAACTAGCAAATCCTCCTCAGTAGTCATAATGTGAATCTAGCACTGAAGATATCCATAAAATGGCCTCAAAACTCGTATTCAGAATGTCAAACTATTCTAGCACAAAAGAACCATCATGTAGGCCAAGACCAAATTGTGTTGCAGGTGTATCTAAATGCACATAGCTCGTAGTCAGCATCATGCAGAGTCAGATGGGAATCGTTGCCAATTGTTCTCGATGTAGCACAACTCGAAACATCCAAGGCATGATCCCCCTTATCCATGTGTGTATGGGCATAATCTAAACTATGCACCAAATCCTCATTTGCAAATCTCTCTATGTATGTGTGATCCTCTAAGGTAAAAATATGATAAACAAGATCATAATAAGTGTCATCGTTCACTGAAGAGACTAATAACCTATCCATGCATAAGAGATAAGTGGATGCTTCCACAGAGTCACTAATCATGGAATCTCCAAGGTAAAAATATGTGTGATCCTCTAAGGTAAAAATATGATAAACAAGATCATAATAAGTGTCATCGTTCACTGAAGAGACTGATAACCTATCCATGCATAAGAGATAAGTGGATGCTTCCACAGAGTCACTAATCATGGAATCTCCAAGGTCAGTGAAGTAATCCTCATAGGTAGGGTTTATCTTTATTAGTATTGAAACTAAGAAAATGTCTAAGGCAAATGTAAAACTCTCTAGATCCATATGTATAATCATGTGTCTCCTACAAGATTTCACCTCATTAAATTCATCACTACACTCATGCTCAATACCTGACTACTTAAATATATGCACTATACCCACATAAACACTACCAAGTAAACTATGAGAACTAGCAGTAGTGGTATCATGAATGCATCCACATGTGAAATTCCTAGAACTAGGAGTAGTGGTATCTCGTGACTCCACATGCAAAGTATCACTAACCTCCTATATGTGCTAATGGATGGATCACTAATTGAATGCTAATCCATGAGATCATTTAATGGCAAACTATGATCCCTATGAAGGTAGGTAGGTAGGCCTAGGTGTATCAACACTTGTAATGCTAAATGCCATCCCTGCCCTTGAGATCATGCCCACATGATCTAGTTCACATATATCACTATCACATACATCAACATCATGTGTTTTGAGAAAAATGGTGCCATGGAGCACAAGAAAAGTATGGAGTGAGTGTGAGAAGGCACATCACCAAGTGCGAATTATCCCACATGAAAGCTAAGTTGTACTCTCCTCATATAAAAGGAGGATATTTCAAGCAATGGAATATGAAGCAATGGAATACAAGCACAACATCTCAAGTCTTTTTATAAATATAAGTTTACATCTTGTGACCTAACTGAACTCGAGTCTAAACTTAATTAGCACACACTCATCACAATGAGTCTCTTTCATTTCTATCCACCATATAGATTAGCCATGTCATTAGATTAGATTAGTATGTGATAAGGATATGTAGTTAGGAGAGATCGATCCATGATTCTCAACATGGTATTAGAGCCTGGGTGTAGCTTTCCCAGTTTAGGTTCAGTTTATTAGAAAGAAATTAGGGATTCCATAAACATGTGATTAGACCTTTTCAGAGTAAGGTTTTCGTTAGGTGTGTGAGAGAAGAGGGACATCTCACTCTGTTGCGCATCCATGCAACAACCTTTGGTGTAGCAGGCGTTTTTTCAGTGCAATAGAAAGGTTTTGAACCTTAAAGCCTTCAGCTTCAGGGAGGCGCACAGGCCAGGAATCCAAGGCATCACTCGGATCCATGCTCCTACAATGTATACAATGTAGGCTCTTTTCTAAAGTAGCTTGTCAAGGCAATACATAAGTGGATAAGGGCTCCAACGTGCTGTGCTGCTTAAGAAAACTTTCCACGTGGCCACCATTGAGGAGAGAAAGCAAGCGCAGTTTGTGAGGCGGTGAGAACAGCAGAGCAGGCAGATCACAGCGGACTCCTGAAGAAGTTCAAAGAGAAAGACAGCATAGCAGACAGCGAAGAGAGAAACCAGCCGACCCAAAGCGCGACAGGAAGAAGCAGAGGTAGACGAGAAGCTTCCATAAAGCGCACAACGTAGAAAAACGTGAGCAGCACAAGAGCATTCATCGTCATCAGCAAAGCATAAGCATATGCCTCAAAAGCACACACAATAGCAAAGCAGAGACGAGAAGCAAGGGCGTTTGCACAAAGAAAGAGCAGTGCACCGATGCATGTGAACACCAGCAAGCGAAGGAGAAAATAACCAATTCAAAGGCTGCTGAAGAACGAGATCGCCAACGCCGTTCAATTGGAAGGATAAGGTAGAAAACCTTTAAAAATTAATAATTAAATGATAATAATAAAGAGCCATCAAGGTGTAATAAACCTTTCCCTCGTTTAGAGGTAATTCACATGGAAAGCTTATATTTAAGCTTTTATATCCTTCAAATACTACCATGTTTTGGGCTTCACTAGCATTGATGATAGCTTCATTAACAATATCATCATCAACTTGGCAATCACCAAATTATTTGTATCTCTTAAAACATAATTTGTTGTGAAAAAAATAAATAAACAAAAATTAAAAAACTCTACTTCCTACAAAAAGTGCTTGTAACTACCCTCTGGCACTGATGATGTAGCCAAGATAAAAGAAATAGCCAAAATTTGTAACCTCACTCTTAGGGATGACCTCTAGGCCTCAAAGATAGGTCAAGTCACCATCAAGGGGGGAAAGTGCCAAAGTAGGACATAAGCCAAAGTTGCTCACAACACATAGGGGAATGTAGAAAGTAGAAAGTCAAACTTCATCTTGTAACTGACATCCAACCACCTTGAGTAGCCCAAAGATTTGGCAGCAAAGGGGGGTTGTTGAGAAAAATGGTACCACAAAGCACAAGAAAAGTATAGAGTGAGTGTGAGAAGGCACATCACTAAGTGAGAATTATCCCACATGCAAGAAAAAAGCTAAGTTGTACTCACCTCATATAAAAGGAGGACATTTCAAGTAATGGAATATAAAAGGAGGACATTTCAAGTAATGGAATATAAGCACAACATCTCAAGTCTTTTTATGAGTACAAGTTTCTATCTTGTAACCTAACTGAACTTAAGTCCAAACTTAATTAGCACACACTCATCACAATGAGTCTCCTTCATTTCTATCCACCTTAGATTAGCCATGTCATTAGATTAGATTAGTGTGTGATTAGGATGTGTAGTTAGGAGAGCTCGATCCATGATTCTCAACAATGTGCATATGTGTCGATGTCATCATGTGCACATGTATCACTATCATCATGTGCACGTGTGTGTGATACATCAATATCATCATGTGTGTGTGTGTGTGTGTGTGTGTGTGCAATGCATCATCATGTGTATGAGTATAAGATACATCATCATCATCATCTAGATCCTTATCGATATAATCTATACACTATTAGGAATGTAATCATGGTGGCTCAAGAGTGTAGGACACTCGTACAAGTCACGTGAACAATCCCCAACAAATCACTAAAAATATGCTCCACTCACCTGCATGATCACTAAAAATATGTGCAATTAGACCTCCAATCCTCTCCAAATGTACATATGCATATTTTGTATAAAAACAACCTCTTATAAGACTAGTGTAGAGGACGTGTGAAAACAATTGCTTTTAAGAGTAGTGTAGAGGATGTGTGAATGCAAGAAAATTGGATGGGGTTAATGGTGAAGCTAATGGGCTGGGCAACTGGTTATAGAATGTGTATTGAAAGAAGTCTTAAGTGGACAAAGAGTGTGAAAAGAGATAAAAGAAAACCCTAAGGTTTTAATGGCGCCCTTCTTTTTTCTTTTGTAGATCATATTTATTTTCCCTTCTTCACGCGCTGACTTTCTTCTTCTTCATGTTGTTGCCGCCGCCACCACTTGCGACTCCAAAGCTAAGAGCTCAAAGAGCTTTATGATGCTGGCTTTCTTCTTCTTCTTCTTCTTCGCGCACCTCGATTTCTTCTTCATCTTCACACTGCTAGCCTTCTTCTTCTTCTTCACACTATTGGCTTTCTTCTTCTTCATACTTCTAGCTTCTTCTTCTTCTTCTTCATACTTCTAGCTTTCTTCTTCTTCTTCACATTGCTGCCATTCTAGCAATCCCAAAGTTGAGAGCTCAAAAGCTTAATGAAACGCTCACTTGATCGAACCCCAACAAAGAACTCAATGATATTCAGCCAAGTGTGATGCACTGAGATGCACTCACTTTCATTGAACTTAGAGCTTTGCTGTTATGTTCCGTAACTGTACCTCTCGTATGTGATCTTCTTCTAGATTAGTGCACGAAGATGCCAATTAATCTTTGATCAAAATACTATCCCAAGAGATCTTGATCCACCAACAGTTACAAAATTGCCACTTAACTACCTTGATTAAGTTGAGATTCCACTTAAAGGTCTTTAATTAGGCTATTTTTACAACTGTTAATCAAGTGTGTAGAACTTAATCAACAACGTGCTTTGCTGTTAACTGATTCAAGGCAAAGGTGTCACCAAGATTAGTACTAAGCACATTGATTAGCACTAGCCATTGTTGTAAATCACTTTCTTGATCAATAAGCTGTCCAAACTATTATAATTTGTCAAGTTTCACCAAGGTTAATCACTAATCATAAGATTAGTACTAATTCTTATAGTTAGTCATTTTCTTAATCAAGAAACTATCTTAATGGCCCTCAATCAACAGTTGTTGGCATAATCTTGTACTATTGTCACCAAGATTCAATAATCTTGCTTTCTTGCATAAATTTTTAGCAATATTCATTATTTTCTTGAAGTTTTTAGTAATTTCTCTTAAAGAAACCAAATTCTTGTAAGATATAACCATGATTAAAAGATTGGATTAAGAATCACTCAATGTCACCAAGATTCAATTCTGCACAATAATCTTTACAAACTTTAAAAATCTACACTAAGATTCTTGAAATTTTACTCTGCACAGTAAACTTTGCTAATTACACAGAAATCTGCATGAAATTTGTATAATTAACTTTGTCCAAATCTACAATAGAACTACTAACTGCACAAAAATCTGTATAAAATCTTCAATAGAATTGTAATTTATTCACATAAATCTACTATAGAAATCTATATAAAATCTTCAACATGACTATAATCTTCACATAGATCTGCATAAATTTGCTACATAACTATTAACTACACAGAAATCTGCATAAAATGAACTGCAATCTTCACATAAATCTACTTAAATCTATATAGAACTGTTAACTGTTCACATAGATCTACTTAAATCTTCAACAAAATTGCAATCTTCAATTTGCACACTTTTTTAATGAAAAACCACCAAGACTTGAACTGCAATCTTTAATACCCTTCAAACTATCCTAGATTCCCTAAAAAGTAGGCAAATATAGAAGGAAACTAAGGTTTATATAGATTTAGGAAGAAAAAACACTAATCAAGAAAACTCTGCACTAAACTCAAAGAATATGATTTTTTTAAAATGGTGATTAGCATAGATTCAAAAACAATTAATAATAATCTCATTGTTAATCTAATAAATCAAGATAATACCAATCTTGAAAAACTCTATAAAACTTAGTCTGAAAATGATTGAGTTTTAATCGCTCTCTAATCAAAACACCAAGATTAAAACCAAGAGTTGTGATACCAATGTAATGAAGGGAATCTAGGGTTGTACTCATTAGCATGGAGTACACACATGTGCTGCTCATCATATAGAGTAGCCACCTAAACATGAAAAGACTGCCATGAATCAGCCATAAAAGAGCTGCAAGAAAGGACATAATAGTCATAAAAGATATCAAAAGGTCATAAAAGGCATAATAGTCCTAGGATTGGTGCCTTTTATAGTCCTAAGGCACACATGCCCTAACATCATGTGTAAATTCCTCTAAGCCCCATGTGCCTAGGCCCATCCCCCATATGCAAGTGCATCTTAAAATCCCCCTTTGCTACACTCTTTATAGTCCTAAGGCACACATGCCCTAACATCACGTGTAAATTCCCCTAAGCCCCATGTGCCTAGGCCCATCCCCCATATGCAAGTGCATCTTAAAATCTCCCTTTGCTACACTCAACCTATTTTAGCGACTATTTTTTAGGAGATCCATGAGAGGAACTAGTTTCTCCACACAAGCCCAAGGTACCACTCAAAGTGACGGATTTAGAAGAGGAATCCAGTCCATTGGGCATGGGACAAAATACACTTATTTCACAGGTCCTTTTACTGATGATTTCAAATATTTCATCAACTCTCAAATTACATATTATAAGTTTCAAAAGGATAAACCATCTTGAGCTTCCTAAGACTAGTTCAATCTTTATGTAAAGTGTACCATGTCTGAAACACATATTTAGATTGATAAATACATAAATTTTAAATAAATTTATGTATTACTACGACTAGTTCAATCTTTATGTAAAGTATACCATGTCTAAAACACATATTTAGATTGATAAATACATACATTTTAAATAAATAATCTTGATTGTTTCACAACTCTTTCTAGATCAAGATTTAGTGTAAAAAGAATCTTTCTTGAAAAACTCAAAAGAATCTTTCATGCCTTTCAATCATTATGCTCATGGCAATTATTACGCAAAGCGTGGGGGTAGCTTGAAAAGTTTGAACATTTAAAATTTGCATTATAGTTTTGCCTCTTCAAGGGTCATGGTTTGCCACCTTTTTTCAACCATTTTTCAGCACATAAAATTTGCATTATAGTTTTTCCTCTTCAAGGGTCATGATTAATATACCTTTTTCAACCTTTTTTTACATAATAGTAAATTTAATGGATCTTGTTAATTTCAATTATACCCATTTTTAAAATTTACTTGTACACATAATTTTTAGAAATAAATATAGCCAGTTTGTGATTATATAAACAAGCACAATTAAAACAAAATGTGTGAAAGTGTATAACAACACAAGAGTATAATATAGAGTTTAAAATAAAAAATTAAAACCACTGCGAGAGTATTCTTCTCATAGTGGAGATGTATAATCATGTCATTTGAAAACATTTACTACAAAAGAAAGAGCTTCTACCTAAGCTTCAAAAGTTTAGCCTAGCTAGTATGCATTAGCTAGGTTGAAGAGGTCACTAAACATTTCAAAGTGAAAATAAAGGTTCCTAAGCAATTGGAGTAAAAAAACAAGCTTACACACATGAAAAAACAAGATGATTTTAAGCATTGAGCCTTTGAAATGCTTCATATGCTTGATAAATAAATTAACTTGAGCAATTAAGAAGGAAACAAATTAAAAATCGTGAGAGATTGGTATACCAATGCCATTATGGTCATTGTTGCACCCATGTTGTAATCAACACTTTTAACAATGATTTCATTAATGATGTTGACCTTTTAAATATGCAATTCGTAACTTTGTTTAATACTACTATAAGAAGATGCGGCTCAACCATCCCCAACTTTACACTCTACAAAATTGGTTAAGTAATAGGAAATACTAGCGGTGTTTAAAAGTGTCTTTGTCATTATTAAAAATAATTATTATATTTATCATTGACAAGATTTCTTGAACCAGTGTCATTGTGAGGTCATTACCATCTAGCGGTAGACCTTCATTATGGGGTCATAGTCTTATGTTTATTTGTACATTTGTTATTGTCATATCATTACTTTTCTTTTTGAACTTTTTCCAATGACATGAATAAAGGCTCCCACATGACTACCTGGCAATATTGGAAGCCAGCTTCAATAACAAAAGACCTTGAGGATGCATATGTCTCCCTTTCTAGTGACAATGAAACCTCCTCTTAATGCCCAACTTGAATTTCTATATAGAAGTAATAAGTATACCTCCTTGCCACTTTGCAATCAATTTTTGGGACACAAAGTGTTCTCCAAGTAGGAAGAGGAAGAATAATTTTGTATTTATGGTGGTCACTTTTTGTGTTCAATGGTATGAGTGTACGAAGTAATTTAATTAATTGAAAGTATACATGTTTATTGTAGATGTATAAAACTCTTATTCTTCTCCTTGTAATCGGTCGTCCGTACACAATACATAGTCTTACACTGATGGTATGTCGTTCTATGATGAGCCTAGAGTGTACGAAGTAATTCAATTAATGAAATTATACATGTTTTATGGTGGTCACTTTTTGTGTTCAATGGTACGTGGTTCTATGATGGGTCTAGAGTGTATGAAGTAGTTCTATGATGGGTCTAGAGTGTTCAATGGTATGCAGTTCTATGATGGGTCTAAAGTGTATGAAGTAATTTAATTAATTGAAATTACACATGTTTGTGGATGTATAAAACTCTCATTCTTCTCCTTGTAATCACTCGTCCATACAACACATAGTCTTACACCAATTACTAGTGTCTTCATTGCACAAGGCAAATATGACCATGAGTAAGTAAAGGTTGATTCCATCTCAAGACAATGAACATGCCAACAACATTTGAAGCATAATTCCCAAAGTATCTCAAGATAATGAACATGCCAACAACATTAGAAGGATTATTAGATGCCTCCTACTAAAACTGATTGTAGTTTGCTATTTTTTAAAACTCCCATCATTCTAGTATTACACATGTTCAAATGATATCTACCAATAAAAAATAGACTTCCAATCAATGTACTCACTTGGGCCAACCACGAAAGGCATACTCATCAAGGGCTATGACTTTAAAGTAAATCACGATCTAAAGCCTAAACCAAACAATTAGTTATTGGAAACCCTCTCTTTTGGAATGCCGAAAGTGATAACCAAACGTGGCTTAGCTTTATAGATATTAAGAGATGATATTTAAATGAAAAGTGTTTCACAAATTAGCTATCAATTAATCTTCTATATAAGAATATAATATTTTCATCTTCTCGCTTGGAGCTTCATACGTTTGCCCTACCCATGGAAGCTCTCATGTAGTGTGACAAGGATGGAGGTCTACTAAACACGGACATGCAATATGGCATGATCATTTGAAGACTTGCCCACTTATGATGAGATGTTAGATGGTGTATAAAGGCCTTTAATTCACACATGGTGTAGAGAGTGCTTGATGGCCATACTACCCTTCAATTAAAGCCTTGGACATCGACTTTTAAACACCACACAAGATGATGGATGAAGTGTGCTTTTTTATTTTTTTTGGTATTGCGAGGAGGTTATGTCCCACACTGGTTCATTTCTTCATGTCCCACGCCGTATGTAGTGGGGTCTCGCATGCCCATCTTTCGGAGCCGGAGCTCGATCGTTGGGCTAACTCCCATCTTGTGGGTTTTAGTGCCATGGGAAGGAGATTTTCTGTGAAGGAATATACATGGTAGTGAATATAACTTATTAGGTGTTATCTTTCACCTCCTTGTTGTACTACAAGTTAATATTTTTGTTTTTTGAGAAAAACCTCATTCTCTATGCATGGTACATGGAACCCAAAAAAAAGGGGGGGAGAGAGGTTACTTTGAGGTAGGTCCCATGGATGATGAGCTAAAAGGAGGGAAGTGGAACACTAATGGGAAACTATTTCATGTGGGCTTCAATGGTCTATTGTGCTATGGTGGATTCTGATCAAGGTGGGGAGAGAGAGAGAGAGAGAGAGAGAGAGAGAGAGGTATTAACGTTGGTAGAATGCAACACTGATCAACGTGGGGGGGGGAGAGAGAGAGAGGGGGATGATGGGATAGGGAGAGAGAGGGGGATGAGAGAGAGAGATAGGTATTAACATCGGTAGAATGCAACACGAGGGCATATACGACCAACGGTGGGACTTGAACTCTAGTGGATCATGGCCTTTCTAAGGGAGAGAGAGAGAGGGGGGAGAGGGGTAAGGGGGGAGTGTGTGGCAATGAGCAATGCCACGTAGGCAAGAAGCTACAATGGGAAGTGCAAAGGAAGTGCTTGTGGACAGAACGTTAAAAAGGGGAAAAGCGGGATCTAGGCGCAGGCTTGCCGACCCTGAATCAACACAGCAGCAGCGAAAAGGCGAAGGCAAGTTCGTAACGATTACCGATTGTTTAACCTCCCCTTAACGTTAAAAATAATCGCGGTTTTCCACAAACCCGGACACCTCACGACGGCCCGCACTCCCAGGCGTTGGAATGTGCTTTCTCCGCTTGGAGGAGCACGGGGCCCACGTAGATTCCCACGTCAGTGCCAGCCAGCCAGTTGCGGGGCCGCTCCTTATACGTGGAGTGTTATGATTGGTTTCTGAGAAGTTGAAGATTGGGATTGCGGATTCGCAGCCAATGGGAAGACGTGCGGTGTTTAACGCTGCATGGGATGGGAGCATGATAAGGGGCGTGGCGGGCCACGCACGTGGGCGGGGCCCGTGATTAAATGAGGGGGTTTAATGTCGCGGCTTTGCTAGATTTGCTAGGTTGGGACTAGTTTGGCAGGTTTTGCCAAAATAGCATCAAATTAGCGGTGTCGCTAAATGTTCTCCTTCACCTCTCCTCCCCTCCGTGGCTTCGAGCTCGGGCTGGCTCGAGCTCTAGCTTGAGCTTTTTGGCTATGGCGTCAAAAAGCCCACAAAAAAAAAACCCTCATTTTATTCACTAGCCTGCCATCATTCACTCCTCCTTGTCAGTGCGCCCCTGCTACGTTCACACCTGCTGCCTTCCTTTGACCCCTTCACCTCACAGTAAAGCGTGAATTTCTTTCTCGATCGCTTTTTCCCCGTTGTAAGTTTGATCAGCCTACTACTACTCGCGCTGAAGCGATGAGTACCTCTACACCTCTATGGCTTACCTGTTGCTGCTGCAGCAGCGGATCCACGATATGTTCTGATCTACCTCTGGTTAGTTCTGCTCCCCCGTCGTGTCCTGGAGTTTGTGGTTTTGGAGGCTGTGTACGAGCTGATCTTTCGAAAGGATTGTTGATGCAGGAGGCATCATGACAATTCTCACATCTGGGTTGTGCGTGGGGGTGTGGAGATACAGTCCGCGTGACCTGTACCACTGGTTCTCTAGCGTAGGATTTAGTGGTTCTAAACGTGATACCGTGAATTCGTAAACTTAATTCGGAGCTTTTGCCAGCAAATGACGTGCAGAGTTCACTCTTCGTAAACTGAGTAAGAGCGCTGCGCCTTGAGGATGGGAATGGAGGACGGTCTTCCCATAGGATCTGTAGCTGGAAGTGAGTGACTGTGGGCATGCTCCAAATGCATCTGTTGGGCGGGACAGGTAGTGAGGCCACACTGCACAGCATCTCTGAGGCCGCTTTGCAATCCTAATTGGGGTTGGATGTTGGAGCTGGGCTATGATTTGATTTGTGTTACCGGCTGATCTGATGAGGGTAAGGCTGCAATTCTGTGAGAAGATGGGGGGGTTTTTTTCAACGTGAACAATAACGTGCTAGTGCGAGATGGAAGTGGGAGATGGAATCCCACCACCACCACTTCACCGTCGATACAGAACGTGCTATGCTGTCAGGCATGACAGCTGTCCGAACTCGCCTTTTTGCAATTGAGTGATAGACTCTTGCACTTGCCGGCGGCGATGGCTCTCGCTCTTGGGCTTCGCAATGGTAGCGCCAGAGATGCCGCAAGATAAGCTGTGAGACTTGAAAGCGCGATTGATTTAAGGGCTGATCTCGCCGCATGACTGTAGAGTCTACATTAAAATTTGCCTCTGCTGCTGAGCTGATGTGGACTCCTGAGCTTAGTGGAGCTCGCGCACTCGCAGGGGATGGCTTTGACAGAACCGATGGCGAGTTGCTGTTTTAAGCTTAATTAAGCCCTCTGTAGCCAAATTACCACCCTAATCTCGAAAATTGCAAAGTCTATGTTAGTGGGTGAATCAAGGTTTGACATTTGCGAGGCGAACGTGCCTTTGGGTGCTGGCCTTGCTGTTCCGCAAACACTTGGTGCGCTTGGTTGTCGCCTTAAATGCTCCCCTTTTATTTCGCTATTGATAATTGTCTTGCGTCTTGACTGGTCTCTAGTGTTTTTCGTTTCTAGATTTGGATTAGACTAAGCTTCGATAATGGGTGGTGATGCAGAGTTGAAGGAAGAGTTTTGTAAGGATGGATGCTTATGAGGTGACCAGAATGGTGTACTCCAGAGTACAATCTCTGGAGCCGGAGATGGTCTCCAAGATAATGGGCTACTTGCTCCTGCAAGACCAGAGCGAGCAGGAGTTGCTCAAGCTGGCCTTGGGTTCCGATTCTCAGATCCAAACAGTAATCTCTAAGGCAAAGCAGCAGCTTGGCCTCACCTTTCCGCCTGCCCCTCCTCCCCAAACGCCTGTCGCGCCACCTTCTCTCCGCCTCCCTGCCTTGTTCTCTTCCATCACGTCATCTCCCTCTCCGTCTCCATTACTTTTGCCGCCTGATCCCTTTCCTTTCTATGTCGACGAAGCCCTGCCGGCGTCAAACTCCGCCTCTTCCACCCCTCACCACCACCAGCACCACCTCCCCCATTTCGCCGGCGGCTTGAACGACAGCTATCCCCCTCACCCCGACTTGATTTCTAGCATCTTAGCAGACAAGTTCCACCCTGACGTGGGGCTGAATTTCTACCCTCGCCCACTTTCTGCCACTGCCCGCCGCCCATCTTCGCTCTCTGATTTCCCCATTTCGCCGGAAAGCGCGTGCCTCTCTCCCGCCTGGAAGCCCTGTCTGTACTACAGCAGGGGCTATTGCAAGCACGGATCGAATTGCAGGTTTCTGCATCAGAACGTGCGATCGGATCCGGTGTCTCCCAACTCTTATTCATCCAACGGCCAGCGTGATTCCCGAAGTGATGACGGCCTGGTTCAAGGGTCGCTAGAGAGGTTGGAAGTGGAGCTTGAAGAGTTACTGAGAGGGAGAAGGGCTCCTGTCTCCATAGCCTCACTCCCACAACTGTACTACGAAAGATTCGGGCGTACTCTGCAGGCGGAAGGCTACCTCACGGAGAGCCAACGACACGGCAAAGCTGGTTTTAGCCTTACCAAGCTTCTGGCCCGCCTGAAGAACACAGTCACGCTCATTGACAGGTAGTCCTGCCCTCCACTCCGATCTCACTCTACGCCTAATGGCTTTTGTTTTCTGCTCAACTTTATTTCTTAACCTCTTCTCCTCGCACCATGACACACAGACCTCATGGCCAACATGCTGTTGTGTTAGCTGAGGACGCTTTGAGATTTACTGCTAACAGGGGCGAAAGAGATGATTTGAGTGCTGTGACTCCGGGCTCTCGCCAGATCTACTTGACCTTCCCCGCAGAGAGCACCTTCTCCGAAGAAGACGTCTCAGGATACTTCAGGTGTGCCTTTATTAATGTACTTCGTTCAGTTTAGCGTTGCTTGCGTGAATAATCTTGCGTATCCTTTCGTCCCTTGGAATGCTGCTAGATTGATTAATGCTGCTAATCTCTCCTTAGCCAGTTGAGTGCTGCGGATGTTGATCCCTATTGTGGATCTTGGTCCTTGCACTGCTCAGCCCTCACTAGCTGTGCTATGTACAGAGGCTGTGGTTTAGCTTGACGGATTAATTACTGTATGGATGCTAATCCTCACGACTCTTGTGCTCTGTGCAGGGGCTATGGACCTGTCCAGGATGTGAGGATACCCTTTCAACAGAAGAGAATGTTCGGGTTTGTCACCTTCGTATACCCAGAGACCGTGAAAGCAATTCTGTCAAAAGGCAATCCTCATTACATTTGCGGGGCTCGCGTGCTTGTCAAACCTTACAAAGAGAAGAGCAAATACAATGACAAGTAAATCCCCCCCACCTCTTTTTGGTGAAGCTATTATTTTCGCTTGCTGTTGGTGTAGTGAGTTCATCTAATCCATGATTTTGGGTTATTTTATCAGCCGAAGACTGGTGGAGAGGGATCACTCCAGGTTTCTCCCGAGCCGGAGCTTTGATGGCCGAGAGTTCTCCTTTCCTCCAGGTGTGGGCTGGCTCAGGTTCACCTTTCAGTCCTGCTTCTGCTTTGCCCTGGAGCTACACTTGATTAGATGCATTAAATGTGATGCAATCAATGTAATGTGAATCTAAGTTATGATTGATTCGTGATGCGCAGGCATTCAATTTCTTGATGATCATGATCTATTAAGGAGGCAAATTAATGAGCAAGCCCTGGAGTTAGAGAGAATGCGTTTTGCTGATTTGCAGTTCAATGAGTCTCCACGGCTGTTCGCTCCAACAGGATCTCATTCTGCCGAGCCCCCACAAGGGCAGTTTGGGCTTGTCTCGAATGGGCTTGGCTCCTCTAGTGAGATGGCCAAGGGTGCTGATGGTCAGTGGTCTATTGTCCTCCATCTTACACTCCTGCCTCTCTGTTGACTGCCTCAGTTAGAGTTCACATCATAAGTATGAGGGCACTCTAAGCACAAAGATTAAGCTAAGTACATCCCTTATTATTGACATTCTATTGTTGTTTGTGCAGATCTTAACAATATTCAAGTTTCTAGCGCATTTGGGTACATCTTGGACGTCTTGGATGGAGACCCCAGTGAGAACGAGCAGCCCAAACAGAAGAGTGAAACTACACAACCAAGGTAAGCACTGTAGTGCATGATCACCCATCAACAGGTAGAATGTCGTCTTGGTTGTTGATCACACTTCATGTTTGTTTGTCCAATCTTGCCAGTAATGAGCACAATCTTCCTGATAGTCCCTTTGCTAGCCCAAAAGCTGAGCTAGCTCAAACAAGATCCTCTACTGCTCTTGAGAACCACATCAACTTTACCGCGAATGTGCAGTCTCCCTTCTTGTCAGAAAGCCCTCTGTCCACCTCTCCCAGTTTTGAAGACAAGGATCTTACATGCCGGATTTGCAAGGGTAATGCCATCTGAGCCGTATTTGGCATTACAAATTAAGGAATTAGTGTAAGATAATGCATATATGTATTTCAATGTTTTGTGTACCCCTACTGTTTATGCGTGTCATGCTAATGTTTACCATCTGTGTGTATGTTACCTCTATGGAATGCTAATAGCCAGTGTGTGTATGATGCTTGTCCAGGCTTCTTTGTAGATCCACTACGGCTTGATTGCAACCATATGTTTTGCGTTAATTGTATACTGAAGGTAAGGGACTCTGGCATGGCATTGATTGAAAAATTCCAAGCGTACAGAATACCAAATCTGGTTTGCAAGGCTAATGAAAGTGCTGTACTCTGAGAGTCCAATGTCTGGAAGCACGCATTATTTCAGAATCACATGAATCTGTTTAATGAAAATGCTGGTGCGTGTGGTGTGCAGGTGATCAGGGTCTCCAAAGACGAGTGCCCAGTATGCCAACGCCATATTGGAAGCCAAATTGCGAGGCTCCTTGAGAGCAGAGGGCTTCCAGTTATCGACCCCTCTCTCACAAAGGCAAGGGTTGCAGCAATCTCAAATCAAAAGATCACCAGCTGGTAGCTCAAACCAGAGCCCAAATTTTCCACTTGCATGAAAAAATAAGGAAAAAAACCCATCAGGACCTCACATGAACCTCTCAATTTTTGGCGGTTGCAGCAGGTCTAGACATTCAAAGTGCATGAGATTATTACAGAAAAAAGTGGCCTCCTCCCCTCCTCCCCGTGTTCTTTCTATAGGGTTGCCTTTAAACCCCATGGTAAAATATAAGGTAAAGCAAAATTATCTAATAGGTGGTCATGAAGAGAAGCAAAGAAGAAGAAGAAGAAGAAGAAGAAGAAGAAGAAGAGAAGGATGTAAATAGTCAAGTCGATTTAATTATTTAGCGGAGTACATTAAAGCTTTAGCCTAAGCTTTCAAATCAAACACTCAATGAGGACACATAGCTCCCGTTTCTACTGTCGCACTTCTTGTCGATACACTTCAGAATATCAAAAACACTGTTCAAATAGAACTGATCATGTGGGTGGTCGAGAACACAAGGATTGACCCACTGGCCCTCTCAAGGGATGGGCGGTTAGCTTTCCTTCAAAGTCATACCACCCTTTATTCATATCAATTAGAATGCCCTTCTCTCTATATATGATGCTCTTGGGATGCCATGTCATAAAGCTGTAAATCTCTCATGGGAAAGAAATTTTCAAATTATGCCCCTCTCTCTCTCACGCGCGCGCACACACGCACACACGGGCGAGTGCATATAACCCATAATTTACTTGGAATTCGACTGCTATGATTTGCGATACTTGTATTATCTTCCACCTGCTTTTAAATGCATTCTACTAAATGAATTTCTGTGAATGGAAAGAGTGTTCTCTTACAGTTCGCCTCTGCCGAGGGACATACCCCATACAAATGCGAGAAAAATTGAAATATACAGTGTTTTTAAAAAAAAGCGTATTCAAATAATAGGTTTGTCTTCATGAGAATTTCTATGTTTTGGACAATTTTTTGCCTGTTATTTTTTATATGAATTAGAATTAACAGTTGGAATGGAGAGTCTTGCACGTCAATTGAAATCATTGACATGTCGAGCCCTACCAGCATTGTGTGCACATCTCTCTCACTGCTACTTCCTGGCTTTAAAACCCATGCACTGGAATCCCTCGGCATTGCAACTGCTTGACGTCTCGGCATTTCGTCAAAACCCACGTACCAATTATCACCTACGTTTCGGCGTTACGTTGAAACCCACGTACCAATTACCACTAATTTATCGGCATTACGATGAAACCCACGTTGGAACCAATTATCACTAATGTATCGGCATTACGTTGAAACCCACGTTCCAATCATCACTATGTACTGGCAGTTCAATGAAACCCACGTACGGATTACCACTAATCCGGTAGAGTTGGGAGCTCTACCAATCGGGACGCTAACTCGAAGCATCTGCACAACTCACCAGGAAAGGAAAGAAAGGTGTGAGGAAAGAAAGGCGTGACTCGCAATTCGTATTATTAACCGAATTGTGGAGCAGCCTGCAAACTCATGAGGCCATCATCAAGCTTCCATCGATAGCGTCGACGATGAGGCCATCATCGCATAAAATCGGGATGCCCCTATTACTCCTATTCGCATAAATCGGGATGCCCCTATTACTCCTATTCGCATGTTGCTGCTGGAAGATCGCGCAGTTGCAACTGTTAGAAGATCGCACAATCGCAATCGCAGTTGCAACCGTTGGAAGATCGCTAATAAAATCACCTAAAGTTTTTTGATCCACCTTAATAAAATAAAGTTATACACGATGTCTCTTGCTTAGTTAATTAATGAATTCGATTTTTTCATCGTTATTAGCCCCTATTAGCCCCTATTTGCTTTATAAGTGTGGCATCTAGATAATTCTTTTATTTGGCTTCACTCAAGTTAATCAATTCATGTTACGACGTAATTCTGAAATATCATCCTGCAACTGACGGCTACTAAAAAGGACCACGTCTGCCACAATGCCATGGCTCCTGAGTTGAGTGGTGAATTGGAGACTCTATGCGGTGCAATGGAGACTGTATGCACAGTATTTGAAGGCCGAGTATGTACAGTATTTCATTACTTTAATGTTCTGCCACCTTTGCTCAAAAACCAGTTGCATGGCCTCTAGGTTTCCCTCAAAACAAAATTGCATATCCGGGAGGGATATTAGCGCTCTTATACTGCAATGGCGAAGGCAATGGCCTCGAGGCTGCAATGGTGAAGGCAATGGCCTCGAGCCTCTGGTTGGTGTGCGTGAAAACATGGCGCAAGTACTGCACAATACTCGACAAGTTTAGAGGCTTGCAATTAATCGTAAAGAGTAGCAGAGAGAATCTCAAACCAATTACAGTCCATCGCCCAGATCGAGAATATGGTAAAACAACCATACTGTTCTCTGGCTTTTGCAGATGAATTATCGCAGCCCCTTCTTTTTGTACTTCCTCCTCTTCTTCTCTGTCCTATTCTGCAAAGTAAACCTTTTGTGCCCTCTTTCTTGCAAAACATTCCTTTTCAATGTGGCCTAAAAATCACACTTTATTGCTCCTTTGTCTTTGAAGTTGCCCTCTGATAAATGTTCTTGGTGTAGTAGGCCTTTCCATTGTCATAGTAGGTAGAAGAAGCTTAGACATAAGGAAGATTTGTGAGGGTTGTGAGACGAGATTGCCATAATCTTCATTTGGTAGACTCCAACAATGACTAATCTTCTTCTATAGGCATCTTGATACTTACAAGTTGGCTTAATGTGTTTCTCTTATAATTTAGAACTGGAACAAAACCTCTAGGCTCCATTTTTAAATCAAAATTTTTTGTGAGAAGACTAATCTTATAATTCTTTGCATTCTCTTTAAACAGTTTACTAAGTTTTTCCCCAAGCTTCATTGGCTATATCTAATCCATCAATGTGATGAATAAAGTTATTACTCAAGCCCAATGCAATAATTACAAATGCCTTTTCATCACGTGCTACTTATTGTGCTTCACCATCCCTTGTGGTTAGCTTTTCTTTCTTTTCCATCGGCTTTATGCCATAATCCCTTCTTCATTAGGATAAACCTGATTATTGTTTGTCAAGTGTGGAATAAATTTGTCAAGAGTGGCCACGATTGAGGACAGGTCTTACTCTTAGCTTACAGCTCAAGAGCAGTGTCTAAATCCTTTACAAAGTTTTTAGCTCAGACACTTTTCCCCCGGCGAGAAAGTGACACACTCATGTAAGACATGTACATCATGATGGAAATATACACTACATATAAACACCTCCCAATGAAAGCTTATGTGTGAAGATCTTAAAGATTTAATACCTTACTAAAGAGGTTGATGTGAAAGCCTAAACATGAAGAGGCCATTTTGAGGCCCTAACGATATTACTTGAAATACCCATGTAAACCCCCTCTTAGTAGAGCCTTTTTTTCACCCTACCAAAAAATTAAAGATTTTTAAAACCTTAGGAGATAGGGAGCTAGAGATTGAGGAAAAAATTTAGGGAAGCACAAGCCCAACTTAGAAGGCTTAAACAACAAGAGAAGACCATTAAATGCATGGAATTTCACATGTCCTGTAGTATTTTGAGACTTTTGTAACCTTAGTGGAAGCAACCTCATTGTAGAGGGTTCTATTGTGGAATATCTTTCTCTCCCCCTCCCCCCTCCCCCCCTCACTATGGGTTGTGCATTTTCAAGTAGGTATGGTATTATAGAACATGGTCATTGATAAATGGTATTCACATTATGAGCATTAAACTGTTAGAAATCTTAGGGAAATGAGAGGGGAATGGCGAGTTAGAGAAAGAAGAGAGAGGCAAGGTGGGCCACAAAGTACATGAACCCTTATCAAAAATTGAATGTACAAAAAAAAACAATACATACTCGCTCTTCCAAAAAAGTACAAAAGATGCCTTTATTGTTGTGGTGTAGAAATTTGAGGAAAGATGCCTTTATTATTGACATTAAAAAAGAAAAAATGTGTTTTTATTTTGTTTGTTGCAAAAGTAGAAGGTCTCACGTCATTTCCACTTCCTGGTAATGATGATGATATTTCTCTAGTGAAGACTAAAGTGAAGACTAAAGTGGTGGTGTAATGCTCCTTGCATTATAAGTTTGAAGACTTGTAAGACTAGTACTTTGATTCTCCACCCAACCATATCCCAAATAGTCCCAAAACTCATGGTTATATAGGCCTAAGTGGTGCATGACCTTCCAACTTCAGCCCCTTGACCTTTCATTGGCTAGACATTGCCTTTTCCTTGTCCAAGGCCTCTTCAACTACCCCTAGAAGGGGGCACCTACTTCTATGTCTTTTGGGCTTCCATTGTGCACTATCTATTACCTTTTTACTTTAACTTTAATGCCTATTAACCATTGCTTAGGTATTTCCTATTTAAAATCTCTTGAACCTTATTTATATGCAACCTTTTACATATAAATAATCTTTCCTAGTCTTATCTTAGTGTTTCCTGTCAGTCTCATAACATTTTTCCCCCATTCAAAGAAAAGTTTTCATCCTGGAAAACGAACTCAGGAAACCTTTTCTTTAGTGTAGCCACTCTTTCCCAGTGATTCTTCTTCTGGTTTATCTTTCCACTTTACTAAACATTCTTTAAACATAGAATGTCTAGTCATTAGGAAAAATTTGGGCTCTAAATGGGTCCTGTTAGAGCCCATTAAAATAATATAAGGCCAGCCAATGAGAGTGTTTGGATTCTAGATCCATGTAACATGAATCTTTTTTGTCAGAGTGGTCCCCACAATTTCGAGCTCAAAAAAGAGGAATGAAATATATTGGCATAAAACTAAAAAATAGAAGAATATCAGGCCTAAATACCACCTACCAAGAAGGCTAATGCGGAGGTGAAACAAAAGACCAATGATGCACAAAAATGGAAAGGTCTCACATCCTTTCCACTTCCTGGTACTGATGATGATATTTCTCTAGTGAAGACCAAAGTGGTGGTGTAATGCTCCTTGCATTATAAGCTTGAAGACTTGTAAGACTAGTACTTTGATTCTCCACCCAACCATATCCCAAATAGTCCCGAAACTCATGATTATATAGGCCTAACTGGTGCATGACCTTCCAACTTCAGCCCCTTGACCTTTCATTGGCTAGACATTGCCTTTTCCTTATCCTCCAAGGCCTCTTCAACTACCCCTAGACGCCTACTTCTGTGTCCCTTGGGCTTCCATTATGCACCATCTATTCCTTTTTTACTTTAACTTTGATGCTTATTAACCATTGCTTATGTATTTCCTATTTAAAATCCCCTACACCTTATTTATATGCAACCTTTTACATATAAATAATCTTTCCTAGTCTCACCTTAATGTTTCCTGTCAGTCTCATAACATTTCCTACCCCTTCAAAGAAAAGTTTTCGTCCTGGAAAACAAACTCAAGAAACCTTTTCTTTAGTATAGCCACTCTTTCCCAAGTTGATCTTTCTTCTGGTCTATCTTTCCACTTTACTAAACATTCTTTAAACATAGAATGTCTAGTCACATTAGGGAAAATTTGGGCTCCAAATGGGTCCTTTAGAGCCCATTAAAATAATATAAGGCTAGCCAATGAGAGTGCTTGGATTCTAGATCCATGTAACATGGATTTTTTTAATCAGAGGAGTGGTCCCCACAATTTTGAGCTCAAAAAAGAGGAATAAAATATATTGGCATAAAACTCAAAAATAAAAGAATATCACGCTTGAATACCACCTCCCAAGAAGAAATATCAGGAAAAGAGGCCAGATTGATTTTTGAAAGCTAGTCTGATTGAAGACTTCTCCACAATTTGAACTTCGTTCTCTTTCTTTCCTGCCATATCTGCTTCATCTCTTCTTCTTCTTCTCTCAGCCTCTTTTTTATTCCATCTTCATATTCTGGTAAACTTCGTTAAGCTATGTTTGCTAATCATGATTTCTTTGTGATTTTATTATGTTTGTTATGTTTGTTAATCTTCATGACCATGATGTCATTTGTGAAAACTTGCAGGGTTATTTGTCAACTCAACTACAAAGAAAACTGAGTGCAAGTTTAACAACATTTATTTAAAGTTTTATTTTTGTTATTTAGATTGTTGAGCCCAACGAAATGGTAATAACGTTCTGTTTTCCCTTTGTAGATAACATTAAAAGTGTGGAGTTTTTCAATAGGGAGGATGTTGATGGTGGCAGCTAGATCCCTCAGCGGTTCAGGAAGTCAAACTGGATCATGATGTGAGACCGAGCACTTGAGGAGCATTTAAGGTAAAATGAAAAGACATTGGTGATCCTAATAAGCATTGGAAAGGTAGGATCGTGGAGTTCTACAGAGAGTAGGCGATCAAATGGTGCAATCGAGGTTCTTGTGCAGCATGTTTATATACACATGGACATAATGTTACATCACCATGATAAAAGTACAAGATCTAAGACAAATAGTAAGATTCAATAAGTAGTCTTTGTTTTTTGTGTTCAATGTCTAATTGCTTTATGCTCTATATAAGATCTAAGACAAATAGTAAGATTCAATAAGTAGTCTTTGTTTTTTGTGTTCAATGTCTAATTGTTTTATGCTCTATGGTTAAGCATTACAATTGTTTTGTGCTCTATAGGTAAGCATTAAAATTTTCTTGTAGCTTTATATATATTAAATGTGGAGGAGTGACAAAAATGCAGAGTGCATTAGTGGAAGAATCAATGTCTTCCATATAGAGATAGGCACATTGCTATATGATAACCCACCTAGCCATTTAGCAGCATGGGAAATCTTCTTTTATAATTCCATATATGTTTTGGCTAATGCAAATGATAATGTTAGTAGACTGGAGTCTATTCCACTACCACCATTGTTTAGCCAAGAATGGGTTTGTTCTTGCACAGACATCATTGTAGCATGCAAGAACAAGATAAGAATAGATATGCATGCAGCAATGAAACCATCAACAACAGGTTCTAAGGACATCCATTTGAGTTGGTTTATATCATTTAACGTCTTTGCACAGATGTTTGCATCATGTGAGGGTGTCAAGAAAACAAAGTTGAACCAATTTTTGGGAGAGGAATGGAATGTAAAGAGGACATCTGTAGAAGATTCCATTGAATGCAAAGTAACAATGCTAGATGTTACATTCAGGTGAAATCAAAACATAAAGTTTATTTGTGTTTGTAGCAAATTCTGTTAGGGTGACATCCGTTATTTTTTAGCATTAATTATTTTTATGACCAGGTATTTCATTTGGGAGGCAAACATTATGCATGCGATTTTGTTACAGAAGATGGTGACTATGGAGAGGTGTCTTGTAAAGCTTGGATCAAGACATGCGTGATAGAACTCACTCTTCCAACATGGATGTTGTAATCCAAATACAGGTCGAGACCGGTTTTTGGTCAATCTAGAAAGCCATTGGCCATTGGCCTTTCTTAGACAAGAGATCCAATTGATGTGCAGTGATGCATTGAGGGATTTCTATTTTAAGTTGGATGGTAGGAAAATCGGAAGCAGGAGTGTAGCTTCCAAAACCTGCTCTGTTTGTATCGAACCACATATCCTAGAGGCTGTGGAATCACCTTGAGATTGTAATCTTTCCATCTATAATAAAATTTTAAGAGTTATCTTTGGTCTATATGTTGTTGTATAGATGTTACTTATTTCTTCTTTTTGCATTTTTTTCTTTCTATTTGCTTCAATGGAAATCGCACGTCGGGTATCCATGCTCCTCTACCTTCAAAACTTCTAGATTTCAACATTACGCCATAACAGGCTATTATTCACGTACATTACTTTGAATTCTACATATAGGTACCGTGGAGAACGAAAGTGTTGGAATTAGGGTTGCAGAAAAGCACACAAAGCTTGGAGAAGAAGAAGCAAGAATGCACACAACACACAGTGTATTAGATTGTGTCAATGTACAAAAGATAAGTTAGCCCTAGAATGATGGGTGTATATACAAGCCGGGGGAAAAAACCTCCTAAAGAGGGAAAAAGTTCCCTGGCGGTCCTAAGTGTGTTCACACACATCACTGCCTATATATATGGCAACAAATCCCCCCTGGTAGTGATGGTGTGAACGAGAGCTGGCACTCATGTATAGGGAAGTGCCATGCCCGAAGTAGATCAGTCCACAAAGGAGAGCAATCCCAAAGCTTTGCGGAAAGCTTCAAACTTCTCACAAGGAAGCGCCTTTGTGAAAAGATCGGCGAGGTTGTCCTGTGTTGGCACATATGCCAAGCTGATCTCTCCTGCTGAGAGTCTCTCCCTGACATAGTGATAATGCACCTCAATGTGCTTTGTGCGAGCATGAAAAACTGGGTTTCTCTTCGCAAACTGCCAATGCGCTCTGACTGTCAGTGTAGATAGAGGTGGCAGACTCTTGTCTAACACCCAAGTTAGCCATAAGCCGTCTGAGCCACACACACTCAACCGTAGCTGTGAAAGCTGCCCTGTACTCAGCTTCACAACTAGAAGTGGCCACAGTAGGTTGCTTCTTGCTCAACCAAGATATGCATGAGCTACCGAGCATGAAACAAAAACTTGTGGACACTCTTGTGTCATAGCAACCAGTCCAATCTGAGTCCGAAAAAGCATGTAAATCTGTTGGAATTAGGGTTGCAGAAAAGCACACAAAGCTTGGAGAAGAAGAAGAAGCAAGAATGCACACAACACACAGTGTATTAGATTGTGTCAATGTACAAAAGATAAGTTAGCCCTAGAATGATGGGTGTATATACAAGCCGAGGGAAAAAACCTCCTAAAGAGGGAAAATGTGCCCCGGCGGTCCTAAGTGTATTCACACACATCACTGCCTATATATATGGCAACAAATCCCCCTTGGAAGTGATGGTGTGAATGAGAGCTGGCACTCATGTATAGGGAAGTGCCATGCCCAAAGTAGATCAGTCCACAAAGGAGAGCAAGCCCAAAGCTTTGCGGAAAGCTTCAAACTTCTCACGAGGAAGCGCCTTTATGAAAAGATCAGCGAGGTTGTCCTGTGTTGGCACATATGCCAAGCTGATCTCTCCTGCAGAGAGTCTCTCCTTGACATAGTGATAATACACCTCAATGTGCTTTGTGCGAGCATGAAAAACTGGGTTTCTCGCAACTGCCAATGCGCTCTGACTGTCAGTGTAGATAGAGGTGGCAGACTCCTGTCCAACACCCAAGTCAGCCATAAGCCGTCTGAGCCACACACACTCAACTGTAGCTGTCAAAGCTGCCCTGTACTCAGCTTCACAACTAGAAGTGGCCACAGTAGGTTGCTTCTTGCTCAACCAAGATATACATGAGCTACCGAGCATGAAACAAAGACCACTTGTGGACACTCTTGTGTCATAGCAACCAGCCCAATGTAAGTCTGAAAAAGCATGTAAATCTGTTGCAATTAGGGTTGCGAAAAAGCACACAAAGCTTGGAGAAGAAGAAGCAAGAATGCACACAACACATAGTGTATTAGATTGTGTCAATGTACAAAAGATAAGTTAGCCCTAGAATGATGGGTGTATATACAAGCCGGGGGAAAAAACCTCCTAAAGAGGGAAAAAGTGCCCCGGCAGTCCTAAGTGTGTTCACACACATCACTGCCTATATATATGGGCAGTGATGTGTTCACACACATCAGTGCCTATATATATGGCAACAAATCCACCCTGGGAGTGATGGTATGAACGAGAGCTGGCACTCATGTATAGGGAAGTGCCATGCCCTAAGTAGATCAGTGCACAAAGGAGAGCAAGCCCAAAGCTTTGCGGAAAGCTTCAAACTTCTCACGAGGAAGCGCCTTTGTGAAAAGATCGGCGAGTTTGTCCTGTGTTGGCACATATGCCAAGCTGATCTCTCCTGCTAAGAGTCTCTCCCTCACATAGTGATAATGCACCTCAATGTGCTTTGTTCCAGCATAAAAAACTAGGTTTCTCGCAACTGCCAATACGCTCTGACTGTCAGTGTAGATAGAGGTGGCAGACTCCTGTCCAACACCCAAGTCAGCCATAAGCCGTCTGAGCCAAACACACTCAACTGTAGCTGTGAAAGCTGCCCTCCTGTACTCAGCTTCACAACTAGAAGTGGCCACAGTAGGTTGCTTTTTGCTCAACCAAGATATGCATGAGCTACCGAGCATGAAACAAAAACCACTTGTGGACACTCTTGTGTCATAGCAACCAGCCCAATCTGAGTCCAAAAAAGCATGTAAATCTAGCGGCAACGATCCCCCCCTTGGGATAAAACAGCCCAAGATGTATGGTGCCACTCAAGTAGTGAAAGATGCGTTTAACTGCCTTCCAATGCTGAGACCCTGGGCTATGCATAAACCTGCTCACCTGTGAGACTGCAAACTGAATGTCCGGCCTCGTAATGCATACATAAATGAGGCAACCAACAGCTGTCTGATAGAGTGTGACATCAAAGTGATCCCCAGCATCATGAAGACTCAACTTCAAACCTGTCTTCATTGGAGTAGCAATAGGCTTGCAGTCTTCAAGGCCAAATCTCCGCAACAATGTCTCAATATACTTTGTCTGACACAAAGCAATACCTCCATCACACTGCTTAAATTGTATCCCCAAATAATGATGCAAATGCCCCAAATCTTATATCTCAAAAGAGGCATTCAAACCAGCCTTAAAATCAGCAATATGACTCTCATTTGGTCCTATGAGCAGCATGTCATCGACATAGAGAGCAATGATTAGATGTACATCATCCACACGTTTAATATACAAAGTGCTTTCTGTTGGACTATTCTGAAAACGATGTGTAGTCAAATATGCATGTATCTTTTCATACCAAGCTCGTGGAGCTTGCTTTAAACCATATAAAGCCTTTTTCAACATGCACACTTTGTTTTCCTGCCCTCTTTGAACAAAACCACGAGGCTGCGATACATACACCTCCTCATGCAAATCTCCATTCAAGAACGCAGTCTTTACATCAAACTCTTTAGACATGTACTCCCCCCCCCCCCGATCAGAACGGAGGGTGCCCACAGTACAATTGGATACATTTTCAGCCACCATAAGCAAAAATTGTTTGAAGCACAAAAACACTTCGGACTTTGCCTTCAGCGGATATACCCATGCATGCCTTGAGTAATCATCAATGAAAGTCACGAAGTACAAGTGTTTACCAAATGACGGAGTTTGCATAGGCCCACATACATCACTATGTACAAGTTGCAATTTTGCGAGTGGCCCACACAGAATCATCCTTTGGAAACGCTGCATTTTGCCCAAAATACAGCCTTCACAAAATATAGCCTTCACAAACATGTTTCAATGGTGCCTCAAGAGGGGGCAATGAAGCAACCATATCAAATTTCTACAAACGCAGCAAACTAGCAAAGTTCAGATGACCAAAACGAGCAGGCCATAGTTTTGCATTTGAAACTGCCTTTTCATCAGAAACTGCATTTGCTGAATCTTCCACACACTTGTCATAAGAATTGAGCCTATACAGCCCACGAAACAAGGTGCCAGATGCAATAATCGTATCACCAGAAGTCAAATCATGAACAGTACATCTGTCATCCATAAATTTGACTACAAGTCCAAGTCTAGCAAGCGTAGAGACAGACAATAGATTCTTCTTTATCCTTGGCACATACAAAGCATCTAAAAGTGTGAAAGTGCTGCCATTTTCAGCAGTAAGCATAATTTTACCAACACCCTTCACTGGGTAAGAAGCATTATTAGCACATGTGACAGTATTCCCATTAGAGACAGCCTCAAGACAAGTGAACATATCACGATGCGAGGTAATGTGCTTTGTAGCACCACTGTCAAAATACCATACATCAGAGTCAACAAAAACTGCCAAACATGCATCATGTACAGATGGGTCATACTGGCAATACACGCTAAATGCCCATTCTGTATCCTACACAACATTTGCAGAATCTGCATTTGTAGAAGCATCTGCTATTGTGGCTGCATTTGACTCTTTCTTCTTTGCCTCTTTAGCCTTTAGCTTAGGGCAATTCTTAATGACATGATCAATTGCCTTACAATAGTTGCACTCGATCTTTTTCTTGCCTTTATCAAGAGCCTTCTCAGACCTATTGTTGCTACCTATGGAAGGAGAAGAAGTTGCAGACCTACTAATAGGAGAAGAAACAGTGGAAGGGGCTGCCTTACCACTTCTTCTCTGCTGGGCAGCAACAAATGCCTGATCAACTGCACGCTGCCTAGCCCTATTTTGCCTGGACTGCGCTTCTTGCAAGAGCTTGTTGATTAAAGTGTCATACTTGATAACATCAGGTCTGTCCTCAGTAAACAAGTCTCCACGTGGAAGCAAAAGTCTAATATGACTCAGGTAAAGCATCAAGAACAGTCTGCACAAGAGAATGATCAGGAATAATCTCACCTGCAAAATCAACTATTCCTTGAGATCTTTAATCGCAGCAAGAAAAACATTCATGTCATCATCTTCCTGCATAATCTTCGATTCTAGCTCTTTATGCAGGTAAGAGATTTTTGCCTCGTTACGACCTGCATACAAACCAGCTAGAATATCCCAAGCCTGTTTTGCTGTTTTAGTTGAACGAATATGTGGAGTGATGTTACATTTGACAGAAAGTGCAATTAAGGCATGAGCTTGCGCATCTTTACCATCCCAACGAGCTTGTTCAGCAGTGGGTAACAGATCCTGCATCCACAGAACCTGGACGTACATCCATACCCTGCACAATGTTCCACACTCCTTTTGCAACCAAAACATGCTGCATCATGTATGCCCAAAGTGGGTAGTTGCTGTCTCCATCCAATTTGTCATCATGTATGCCCAAAGTGGGTAGTTGCTGTCTCCATCCAATTTGTCATCAGTAGTAGACAACATGCGAAACATCATTGCTGTTATATCAGCCATGGCCACTGACTGAAACTAATGCAAAAGCTACCTGTAATGAAGCAAAGACTGCACAAAAAATAACTCGTGCTATGTAGCACGGTCCATAATAGAATACGTATGCATGTTTTTTGCAGAAAACTGCACTATCAAAATTTCTGCACAAAATGACAAAAACACCTGTACAGAACTTGTAATGCAAAAACGGAGCCCGAAACGACCTCAGATGTAATTTCTGAGAACACTAAGTCCTACGGGTCTATCTGTAGAGTATAGGGACCTGCAAGCGCTCGTGAAATCTCACCTCAATCGGAGAACGTGAGTCGGAGGGTGCTAGCGGCGTACCCCTGGGAGCCATGCCTGCTCTGATACCAATTGTTGGAATTAGGGTTGCAAAAAAGCACACAAAGCTTGGAGAAGAAGAAGCAAGAATGCACACAACACACAGTGTATTAGATTGTGTCAATGTACAAAAGATAAGTTAGCCCTAGAATGATGGGTGTATATACAAGCCGGGGGAAAAAACCTCCTAAAGAGGGAAAAGCCCCGGCGGTCCTAAGTGTGTTCACACACATCACTGCCTATATATATGGCAACAGAAAGGAATATTTCATGTAAAGACATTACCATAAAGAAAGTTTTCTTAGAGATCACCATTACAACATGGATATACAAAAATGCCTTGTTAACATTCGACATGACAAATTTTGTACATGTTGAGAGTAGTAGTTAATACAAAGATCAATGCCTTTTTACATTGTTAATTATATTGAATTTACACATTGCATCAAAGGTGAATGGACTGATGCAGAATATTATCGTTCGGTAGGGAAAAATTGATCGTTATGTGGGGGGAGTACTCTTCTTGTTAGGGAGAGTTAGTAGCTTGCTCTTGTTGTGCTGCTTGCTCCCGCCGAGGAGATGGCGAATCTCCAAGGTGGATCCACTCCTTGTCGGTTAGCGTTTGTCGATACTATCGCAGCAAAACAGTGGCATTGGTCTTGGCCTTTGTGGAGGGGGCAGAAATATGGCACATCAGGCTCTCGTTGCACCCCAATATTATTAATTAGAGTTTCAATTGTTGCGGCCTTGTATAGTCGTACATAAAAATCTGTATAATTTACTATCGTAGATTCTATGCGGTAGCGACATTAGCCTTGGCTGTTGTGGAGGGGGCACAAATGCATATGGCACATCAAGCTCTTGTTGCCCAATATTGTTCATTAGAATTTCAATTGTTGTGGCCTTGTATAGGCGTACATCCAAATTTGTATAATCTGCTAATTGTAGATTCTACACATACGAAAAATTACATATGTGCTATCAGTGAATGTACAAAGAAACTCAGATATCATTAGAAGAAGAAGTGCATGCTTACATTTTCTAAGGGAATTCCCAACATTGAGTGCAGTAGCATAATGATCTCGTTTGCCTTTAAAATCTCCTCCTGGGTAAGGGCCTCAATATTAGCTATTAACTTTCTAATAGATCTGCACACCATTTTACAATTGTCAATACTCTCTCTCTCTCTCTCTCTCTCTCTCTCTCTCTCTCTCTCTCTCATAGAGTAATATAAAAAATGATTCTGTGGACTTACTGCCTCACGTTTCCATGAAATCTTGCAGTTGAATTGGCAAGATAACATCGCTTTGACTCAGTATCTATAACAATCAATCTCCAATGTCTACTACAAAAGTCAATAATAGTATACGATGGTAAATCTAGTATCTATGTGTCAGAATACCAAAAGTACAATTTAGGTCACATGAAAATAGATCTACACACCATTTTTCATGTGACCTAAATTGTAGGTTTCATGTAAGAAAGCTCCACTGAAACCAAAAGCAGGGATATAAGAGAATCCAAAATATATACCTTGCGCTGAGTTTCCCATGGCAGATTTGATAAAACGAGGCTACACACATTAGGGCCAAAAAAATTAAAAAAAGAGCCACATTTTAATCACTTGTACCGGATTTGAATTAAGCTTTGGACCAATAGAAATGTGACATTCAACCATAAATATGACATTGGGTGTCATATCCACTTTTTTTAATAACTTCACTAGTTTTGGCTATTTTAGTGGGTTATCGCCACTTTAATGTGATACAACACGGCTATTTCAATGTCACTTTGATGGGTTCCCAACTTCAAGGACCTGTCCTCACGTGCCAAATGTCAGTACTTTAAAAAGCAAAAATTTAAAATTTAGGTTCCCCCCAAAATGAGTAAATGCATTTGAAATTCCTTAATCTACCATGATTGCACCTCTTTCTAGTCGTCTTTTTGCATCATTCTCTCCTCTATTCATCATCTAACAATGTCAAGACAACAATCTAACCCGAGGCACATTCCTAATGCCATTTCATCATGCATTCTTCATAATGTTAAAGATGATCAGGGTGTGTGAAATGGTATAAACTTCAAATTAAATGATTGGGTGACTATGCAACCATCATGGAAAGGTCCTCATAGGATAAAAATGCAAAGAATAGGCTTAGTACAATATCATTGGAAGGGACATATCTTGGAATTCAAGATAGCAAAAGATGGATGAAAGGCAAAGGTGCAACATGTGTACACGACAAGAGAGATGCACATACATCCTTCTACTCCAGCATCTGCATTGCAAGCTCATTTTGTAAGATATTTTTTGTAATTTTATTTATGTTTTTAATGATTCTATGGTTTGTTCACATGTGTTGTATATGTGATAGATGTTTATCCACATCAACAAGCATTGAGTGGCAACCTATGGAGTTAATCACTGGGACTTTCGAAGCCATGCGCACGCTGATCTTGGAAAAGTATTATTTTTCAATCAACCATTTGCTTTTTTCATTACTAAACATATATTTTTATGCAACACTACGTATATTGTCCCTACAAGACCAAAAGCTTATGGAAGACTGGAGAGTTTGGCTATACTAAGCCTAAATTCATTAGATTGGGACTTTCCAGACAAAGGTACTCTATTAGCATTTAAATCAAAGATAATCTTGGATATTCAGAAGTCTTTGAGAGCAAGAAGGATTTCTAAGAGTATTAGGCTATCATGGTTTATACCTCTTTATGTATTTGTGGCATGTTTTCGAGAAGCAAACATTAAGAGGACAAAAGCAATGCGGCTATCTACACATATATTTAAGTCTGACTTGGATAATGCAATTAGAGCAAAATGGAAAGTGAATGAAGTCATCCATAGGGGTGATCTTATAAAATGTAATGCTTGCATTGAATCTGTGGTGATGGTGGCAGACAACATCTCTTGGCAAACCTTGTACATTAGCTTAGAGTACAGACGATGGAAAAAGAGTAGAGGGACTTGGATGCCATTGGATTTAGAGGAAAAATTTGTGCAGTATTACCTAACAATCAACTTGAGTGATGATGACAATAGAGTTATCCTATAAATACAAAATGGACATTGAGGGATGTGTGTACGTTTTTGGAATGTCTATTAGATGCGATACCATCAGACTACAAATTTAAGGTAGATGGAATTATGGTGGGAAGAAGGTCCGAAAATATTTTTAGTTGCATGAAATGTTTGCCCCCTGTAATTCTAAAGTTCTCTTAATACATGTTATGGGCTACCACACCTCCAAGAAGGAACTCAATCCATTCACCTTTTAGAACACAACTGTCGTAGGGCACTTACCAATGCTTCGAGCTTGTGTCCCTTGAGGTCTCCAAGCTCACTTGAGAAGCTCCAATCCTCCAAGATTTACCTCCACGTTGTCATCGTAGAGTCGCTCACACCACCACACAAGGTAATCACTCTCTCTCACTTCTCCACACAAGCATACAAGCATACAAGTATAGAGAAGGCACATGTGCTAGAGTACTCTCTCTCAATCTCTCTCTCAAGACAAAAGAAAGAACTCCCATAGCACAAAGGAGGATTGTGTCCATTCATTATGAGAAAATACCTTATATACAATTGGTCCTTATTCACACTTGGGTGCCCAAAACTTACTAACTAAGGCCTTGGGTGGCCAATATCTCATAATGTACAACTTTTATAGTGCCTTTGCATGACACTTATTAATGTACTCAAATGGAGGAGCATATTTTTTAATCCAAAATGGAATTAACATCCCCCCTACCTGATGTAGGTTATTTCCTCATAACCTGTCACCGAGGTCTAAAGACCTGGTCTCGCCGAACTCTGATGATAGAAGTTCCGGTGTGATTGAAGCTTTTTGAGGATTCTTCTGAATGCAGAGTGTGATATCCAAAACCCAGTGTCAACCATATCTTTGAATGTTACATGCATGTATGCAGGTAGACACCTTAGGTGATGATAATATAACATCATGCCTCTATCACTAGGTCCTTGATTCATGTCAAATTGTAGCTAATTAGCATCATATCCATCATATCTTTTTTTAGTTGATCTATGAGAGGACCACGATCAATTTTAGAAATTGAACACTGGCAAAAATTGCCGGGTCTGGAATGTGGCGCCATGCATGTATCCAAGTTAGCAATTGCTTCCTTTGCTCTCCTATATCTATAAATGTTACTGGCAAGAATAAAGGAAAGTTGTAGCAAACATGTGAATCCCTCTGCTTTGCCTCTTGGAACTCCAATGGTGTCCACCTTCTTTTGACTGGCATATACAAAGGGTCCACTCTCTGTGTTGGCGGCGCATACATATACTGATGACTATATTTTGGAATAGTCAGATACTCTTTCCTCCATGCTGGCTATATTTCAAAATCTTCCAGTTTGGGGTTGGCATCATCTATGACAATGGCTGTATATCCCCTTCGTGTATGGATTGGATTCGCCTTTCTCCACCCGCGGAAGCAGTAAACTGACCATGAATGTAACAATTCTGATTTCAAGGAGATCTGCCAAGTGTGGGTTTGCCAACTTTGTATGTCGTGCCACATTTGACCATAATGTGCCCTCTCCAGCCAAGGGAAATAACTCTTCTAATTTTGGCTTTGGTGCACGGAGAGGGTATGGTACATATGGCTGCTTTTGGAGTAACATCAGAATAGGCCTCTGGCATTATCTTGCAAACGAGTAGGTTCAAAAGGTGTTATTTGGATTAACACTTTGAACATTAACTTTGGCTTGAGGAGAGGATTCCCTGCTTTAATTAAACCATCGTATTCTACGGCAGCAGACAGAGACTCAAGAATAGTATTATCAGTAAATGGCTCAAGAGTATCTTGGAGTAGAGTGTGACTAACCTCTTGAGTTGGCCGTGGTGGAGATGGGTCGGGTGCCACCAACTCCTCGGGGCGAGAGTGTTAGTAGGAAAATCTAAGGGTTGAGTAAAAAGTCTAGAAAATATACAATCGGCCTAAGATTTGTCAGTGTAGGAGGAGAACTTGGGTATGGATTAAGTAATTTACTTGCGACATTTGAAAATACAGGGTAAGTTGGGATTAGGTGATGAACTGGATGCTTCCTCTTAACCCTCTCTAGAACTAGGGGGTGGGTGGCTGGGTTTGTTGAGCTTTATAAATTTTTGTAGCTCAATGATATCCTCCGAAGATATGTTAGGATATTCAATATGTATTTTATCAAAATTATAAAGTACAGTAGTCAGCATGGCTTCTAGATGTTTGTGGATATTCTGATATAGTTTAAGAATGCCAAAAGGATGATATAGTGTAGACTCATAGAGATTTAAATTTTGGTGAGTATTATGTACTTCTAACCACCCATGTCTTATTATCCACTGGTAACTGCGAGCTACAACCTCGTAATTGGCCGGTGTATCAGGAATATCATCTGGAACAAATAGGTCTAATTTGTCGACACTGTTGTCCAGGATGTCTGACACCAACTACAAAGGTTGAGCACAATGGGGTGTAATGGATAGAAGAAAATATCCTAGGATCAGTCAGTACTAGGTCCCCCCGAAAAATCCCCATGATTATAATAGGGTTAGCTCACATCACGCTCAAATTATCAGACAGATTGATATCATATTGTAGTGTAAAGAGGCTGTTAGTGTAGACAAAAAGAGAGTCAAAGTTTGAGGAGGGGCCCGAGGAGTTACTCGAAATGAACCTATCTCCGAGACTCGCTCAAGGAGTAGTCGCAACTCTTATCTTTGGCTGCGTTCTTAGGTTTCCAGCTGGCGCTCCAATTCATGTATGCGAGAATCCTTGGTGGTGAGAAGATTTGATATGCTGGTTTCTCGCACCATTCTTGCGGCATCCAATTCTTCAAAGGGTCTTGTTGCTACCTCTTGTGCTCGTTTGGCCACATCTTCCATTCCTTGAGCCTCTACAATCTTTTGAAGCCTTTCAGTGGCCAAGGCTTGACTAGCTTGGAGCTACTCGTCGGTAATCTGCAACATTTCCTCTTTGTGTCTTTCCATCAACTTTTGCATCTCCAAGTTTTTGGTGTTGCTGATCTCATTTAGTGCTCGTACTTTTTCTGCATTTGCTTATTGATTTGTTCTCTTTCTTATTAAAGTTAGAGCACTCTTTGATCAACATCCTTAAGGGCTGCGGATATTGATTTCAGGCTACCTTGTAGTTCTTCTTCCTTAGCCTGGAAGGAACTCCTATAGGTGTTGAGCCGCCTGGATGCTTGCTTATTCCTTGTTGTGTGCCACTTCTCTTTGAATCTGTTTCTTTGCCTGTTCCAATTGCACTTTCAAGTCTGTATTTTCCTTGATTCTTTATACCAAGGTTTGGTTGAGGACAAGATTATTACTTTCAAGTGTTTGGTATCTCACTTTCCTACTCCTCGGCAGCCTTTAAGCCTTTTAGGATTACATCTCTGTGTGTTGCTTTTGCTGCTGTTAGATGCTCTTGCAGTGTTTGAACTTGATTGGTTGCATCATGGCTGCTTCCATAGCGTTGTATTTATGTCATGAAGCATATGAGTGGTCAGTAGATGGCATTGCCACACCCTCTGCTCTTGTTCCCAAAGAGAAACACTTGTTTTCGTTGCTCCTTCCAATCCAGAGTGTGGAAACTATAAGAGACCATCCAGGCCTTCCACACTCTCATGAAGGAATTTGTCGTAATCCATGTTATGAAGGAAGGACGTCCATTAGGAATTTGTCGTAATCCATGTTATGAAGGAAGGACGTCCATTAGGAATTTTTTGGACCTAAAGAGGGCCTCTTGGATTAACTTTTGATTAGGAATGGACCAATAGGAAGAGGGCTAGGTACACATTTTTGACTTGTTTGACCCTAGGGGGCCTAGACTTTGGTTTGCTAATGGGGCCTAATTACTACTCTTATCCCCCTACCTCTTGGGCCCAAACTTAGAGGTCCCCCCACCTAGAATCGCGCAGATTAAAAACCCTAAAAATTAAAAAAATTTAATTTTTTTCCAAAAGTGTGTTTTCCCTCTCAAACTTCCCCCCAACATACTCTAGGTTTGGAAAGCTCATTTTGAACCTCTTTCTTCCTCTTCTAAGCTCTCCATTGGTGTAGAAACTCCATACCTCTCAAGCTCTCCCTCCTTGTCAAGCTCCCTCAGTCTCAAGTTCCCTCTCCCTCTTTCTTCCTTTTCTAAGCTCTCCATTGCTCTGCAAAAACTCCATCCCTCTCAAGCTCTCCCTCCTTCTCAAGCTCCCTCCCTCTCAATCTCCCTCTCTCTCTCTCTCTCCCCCTCTCAATCTCCCTCTCAATCTCCCTCTCTCTCTCTCTCTCTCTCTCTCTCTCTCTCTCTCAAGCTCCCTCCCTCTCCATTTGCTGCAGAAACTCTATCTCTCTTTAGTTTACTCTAGGTTCAGGAAGCCTATTCTCAAACTCTAACCCTCTTTTAAGCTTTCCATTGCTGCACTGAAAACCTTGAACTTTCTCTCCTCTCCACTCTTCTATTGTAAAACAAGCTTTTCTTTTTCCTTCTTCTCTTTTCTTTACCACCATGGCCTCTTCTAGTAATGTGAGAAGACCTAGGGAGAAGGTGGAAGAGCTTGTGCTGCATAACACAAGAGATGAGAATGGAGTTTGGGCTCCAACAAGATACAGGGTTGGGGCTTGGATCTACATGCAGCCAAGCTCTAAGGGACCACATCAAGTGCGTCAACAACTGGGGAATATGCTACATCATTGGAAGGGGCGGCTACAAGGCTTCAAGCATACTAAGAAAGAAAGACTGGTTGCCATAGTGCAACATGTGTATACCCTTGGAGACCTGTACATTCAAGGCCAACGACCAAGGTTTTCTTCAAATTGTCAGTGTAACATAAACACAGCTTTCACAACCTGCTAATATTGGATTTTTTGTTTCAAATTTTCTTATGATTCTCCATTTTCTTATGTCTCTCTTCAGACATTTTCCCCTCTAATTATGTTGAGGAACAACCACTCCAAAGCCTCCGTCGCTCTGCAGAGCCTAAATTCGCACTGTTCTGGCATAGCTTCCCCAATCCTCCAGGAGCAATTCTGATGCATTGGATGACAAACAATATAATTTTACACATGATTAAAGCTGTTTTTATCTTATAAACTATTGTTTCTCACAATTAGTGTACTTAACTTCATTATAAATGCATCAAAAATGATCCTGAGTGGCTGGGGGAGCAGTGCCAGAACAGTGCGAATTTTGAGCCTGCACCGTCTCGCTGCAGAGCCTAAATTTGCACTATTCTGGCATAGCTTCCCCAGTCCTCCAGGAGCAATTCTAATGCATTGGATGATAAACACTATATTTTTACACATGGTTAAAGGTGTTTTTATCTTATAAACTACTTTTTCTCACAATTAGTGTCCTCAACTGCATTATATGCATCAGAAATGATCCTGAGTGGCTGGGGGAGCAGTGCCAAAATAGTGCGAATTTTGAGCCTGCACCACCGCTACAGAGCCTAAATTCACACTGTTCTGGCATAGCTTCCCCAGTCCTCCAGGAGCAATTCTGATGCATTGGATGATAAACACTATATTTTTACACATGATTAAAGGTGTTTTTATCTTATACTTTTTTCTCACAATTAGTATGCTTAACTTCATTATAAATGCATAAGAAATGATCTTGAGTGGCTGGGGGAGCAATGCCAGAACAGTGCGAATTTTGAGCCTGCACCACTGCTGTGCAGAGCCTAAATTCGCACTGTTCTGGCATAGCTTTCCCAGTCCTCCACGAGCAATTCTGATGCATTAGATGATAAACACTATATTTTTACACATGATTAACGGTGTTTTTATCTTATAAATTAATGTTTCTCACAATTAGTGTGCTCAACTTCATTATAAATGCATTAGAAATGATCCTGAGTGGCTAGGGGAGAAGTGCCAGAACAATGCAAATTTTGAGCCTACATCGCCGTTGCAGAGGCTAAATTTGCACTATTCTGGCACAGCTTCCTAAGTCCTCTAGGAGCATTTCTGATACCTTGGGTGATAAACTGGCACATGATCGACACTCCATGTTAAACAAACATGATGACACCAAGACATTGTAAGAGAAACTTAAAATTTTAATTATCAGAAGGTTACAAATGAAAGCCAGATAGGCTTGTTACAAAGGGGGGTTTGAAACAAAAGAGTTGCTTCAAAAAAATGTTAACATCTAAGATCTCTAGATCATGTCTCGCTCGCCTTGAATGCGCCGAGCTAGTTGCATGTCCTTGGTGGCAGATATGGTAATCCTCTTTGCATGTATTGCAAGGAGGTTGGTGTCTTCAAAAAGCCCAACAAGGTAAGCCTCGGGCGGAGGCTTCTTGCAATGCGTCAAGGGCAATCCCATGTACACGGAACTCTGTTCTATATCGTTGGAGAATCTCCACTGTGCAAGCGAAAGGGGCTCTTCTTATCAGCAACTCAGTGTTCCTCTGATAAAACTTGATTTCTTGTAGAGCCCTATGTCCTTGGCGCATCCTTCTCCTTGGAGCTCTCTGTGTTATGTTAGTGCATTGGCGAGGTTGGGACTTCCTTGGCTTGAAGAGCTTGACCTTTCTACGCTTGCGTGCACTTGCAGGAACCTCCTCTTGGTCTCTCTCATAGTCTGAATCCTCCTCCTCCTGTTGCTGTGGTACCTGTGTATCAAGTTCCTCCCGGGTACGTAGGGGACCGTGTCCTGGTAGTAGGGTCTTGCCACCTATGGTGCTGCGCAATGTAGGAATGTTTTCACCAACCTAGTCGAACTGCTCATCATCGGCCTCTCTGTCTTGATCTATGGGGTGGCTGCATTGTGGGGTCTTCTTCACACGCTTGCTCCCACTAGAAGGGCCTGCATGTGTGTGCGTTGATGTTGCTGTGGGAGGAGGGTTGGACTCTGGTGATCCCATTAGGCATGTCCTAGAATCCAAGGGGTCACTCTCTTCCGTGGTGTCGCCAGTATGTGGTCGTTGGGTGCCTTGCACTGTGTTTTGTGAAGGCATGGTAACATGTGCGGTGTTCTTGGTGCGTGCCATATCCATGTACGACTATGCTAACGTGGTGATGTGCTGGTGTCCTTACGTGGGTGTCTACGTAGATCTTGAGCTCAAGCTCTCTAAAAAAGTGAAATGAAAATGAAGTGAGAAGGAACTATTAATAGTTTTTTAAAGGGGAAAAAAAACCTAACTAAACTTATTTTCTTAGCCTTATTACATCTAGATTTATGCTGGTGCGTGCACAACCCAACTCCTCCCTTGTCTCCTCATTCGTGCACGCCAAGCACCATGCCTATGGGGAGAATTGGGGTCTACAACCATTCAAGCCGAGCATGACTTTTTGCAACCTTGCGTGCCTCTTGCGCAAGCTTAGATTGTTGGGCCCACTCCCTAACCCAATACCCTTCCAAAGGTTGTGCGATAAAACCAATTGAACATCTCTTGTAGATAGTTTGTACGTGTTCCTCCTGCGCAGAAGCTCCACCTCCATGTCTTGTATTTTTGAAATAAATCCCTCTTGCTTTATAATATGATTTCTCCATCCCTTGGGTACTCCACACGTCGACGAGCGATCCATACTTGTTCATGAAATACGCACCATGCGCATAAACTATGTACTGTACACATGATAATAGAATTTAATTAGAAAAAGTCAAGGTTAAAACACCAGTTTATTTTTTTACTGTACAACTTACCATATAGTGTATTACTTTACTCTCTCCCCAAGCACCTAGTACACTTTTGGTGAATTCTATGATATGTTGTTGGAATGATGCTCGTTCTTGGGCAGTTGTGCTACTTTGATTCATAATGCGAACCATGTTATTGAAATTTATCCAAAGCTGTTTGCGCATATTTACAAGAGCTGGCATTGGACAATCTACATTTGTGGTGATTGCAAACAGGTCTCTCTAGAGTCCCCAAGTCTTCTTTGAATTCTCTATGTTTGCTGGCTTCTCCAAAAATCTCTTTGCCTTTGATCCAGTCATGGAGACCTTTTGAGCAACCTCGTATGACATACCAAAGGCTAGCTTATTCACTTCAATTTTCACGTTTCTGCCATGGTAGCCCAGAGAATTCAAAAGATGCTCTAATTTACCAAGGGCTGCAACTTTCCTCTCTTGTGTAGGCATTGTGAATGCATAATCGATATGGCACTTAAGCAGTCGATCAAAGATTCTCATGAATGCATGAAGTGTGCAAAAGTGAATATTCTTTAGTGGAAAATTAATGATGGGGCTCCAATTTGAATTCCTGTTTGGTTCTCCTAGCATATCACCAGACATGACACCTTCCACCCATCTTGCATTTGGTTGTTCCTCATCTTCATCTCATCAGTTGACTCGGTTGGATCTACTGCATCTTCTTGTTGCTTCTTCCCATTCTTGTTGCTTCTTCCCATTCTTGGGACCTTTCGAGGTATCCTTCCCAGCAGAACCAACCTTCTGTTTACCTTTTCCATTTGTCTTTTTTTGCCTAGAAATATTAATCTGAGCATTGCAGTATGGACAAGGCCATCTTGATGTCGCGCCTTGAGCACAACCCATCATGCATTTAATTGTCTTCAAATCTCCCCCAAGATGCCAATCTACCTTGAACTTTCCCATGTTTTCTACATCTAAAAGTTGACCATAAATTTGCTTTTTTATTACATCTGTTATCCAGGGAGTCCTTTCAAACATCCATGTCAATCCCTCATGTGTCTCCTTCGGTACCTCGAATGCACCAAGCCACCAGACCTCTATCCAGGGAGTCCTTTCAAACATCCATGTCAATCCCTCATGTGTCTCCTTCGGTACCTCAAATGCACCAAGCCACCAGACCTCTTTCTCAGATTGCACACTAAAACTTGGTTTGGTAGTCTTTTCCCATGCACAGAGATCATGGCCTCATTCATGAGCATAATGCTCATACGTTCCAGCTTCCGACCTTTCACAATTTGGCACTCATCTAGCTTGAGTACAAATGAAAGTGTGCTCCCCAAAATTGCAAATAAACGGTAATTTACAATATTCAAAACAAAATAATCATCTTCATTTTCTACTGAAAAACATGAATAGTAGCAATTGCAAGTTCTCACCTTCTGGTGAAAGACGATAGAACTTCACCATAGCTTGTTGTAGTCTCTCAATATGAACAAAGATGTTATTGTAAACATCATAGTAGTGAAATTCTGTACTTGTCTTGATTTTCTTTTTGCTCGACCCTGTGTCTAATGTTAGTGTGCCCTCAATGTGGTAAAACTATCCTATAGCTCACTGCACATCATCATCATTATTGATACGCTTGACATTATGAATCACCTTGAGTGTAGGAAATAAAGTGCCAGTGATTCCTTGTCTTAGAAATGCATCTTTTACAACCTGACGGATTGCCTGGTACCCTTTCATGCTGATTCCAGCCACATAACAAGCATGTTGAATTAATGAAGAATCGATGGAGGTGGTAATCTCGCTCACTACATTGCTGACAACAGCTTGGCGTATTTTAGGATGATGAGGGTCGGTAATAATTGAGAGAATATCGTTGGTATTCAGAATGGCTTTGACCAAATCCTTCCATCCCTCTTCATTAGAACCACACACCTCTTGGAGAAAATTCCTGGCAGAACACAAATCATGACTATTTTGTTTAAATCACTGAGTGCATAATGAAAGTTTATGTTATTTACTTTGTTGTACGAATCATGACTATTTTGTTTAAATCACTGAGTGCATAATGAAAGTTTATGTTACTTACTTTGTTGTACGAATCCTTTTCTTCCGTGCTCCACCTTTAAACGCAAGAGATTCTATACTAGCCAATGTCTTTTTGCGTTCACGAGCACCATTTGGTGTTGCTTTGAGTCGTTTGATAAGTTCCTCTAGCCTTTGAATCTTTGCATCCTTCTCCACATTCTTTGCGAGGATCTCTTTCATTTTATCTGATGATGTTTTAAGTCCTTCTTGTTGACATTATAAAAGGCTGAATTGTGATGCTTGCAATTGATATTGGAGAATATGGGTTTGCCAAGCTCCACTTGTAGTCAATCTTCTACAGTATCCTAACAAGCCAAGCTCTCCTTCACCAACAAATTGCATAAAAGATGATAAATTACGGAAATAAGGGTTTGCTCTTAATGGAGGGTCAACTGGATAGAGATGCCCATCAACCCAAAGATCTGCATTTTTCTCCTTAGCTATCCTACGAGCTTGGACAGATTGTGCATCATTAGGATGGGTTTTTTTAGAGCTGCCATACTCTTCAGGAATACGAATGTGTAAATCAACCTTCCGTTTTCTAGCTTCACAAGGGGCTACACACACAGCTTGCAAAGGCTCCATAGCTAAGCAGAGGAAGAAGCTAAAGCGGAGAGATCCTCAGAGAGAGAGAGGGAGGGAGTGAGAGAGAGACTGTTAAAACTTTGCTGTTGTTGCAGGTTTAACACAAATCTATTTTTCACAGGCAGATGATCAGATGGAAATTGAAAGCGTGGAGATGCAAGCTCGGGGATCACACACGATGGAGAATGACGAACGTAGAATGCACAAAAAGGGAAAGAAATTTGATTCTATGGCACGACCGTTGGACTGGGTAGCTACCTTAATGAAGTATGCCATGTGGCCTCCCATGATTGGTCAAAGAAAAAGTGACCATTTATGCCGTGAACCATTGAGAACCAATTCACAACATGAAGTGTTTGGACTGTTTCATCACGTGAACTATTTGGAACCAGTTCACAACGTGAACCATTTGGAACTCATTCAAATGACATGAACTATTCTATATATAGTGTGTGTAAGGTTGATATCATATATTCCTTTCATGCTCAAACACTCAATCATGCATTCAGAAGTTGGTTGGATGAAGTGAATGATCATCATCATTTTTATTATTTGTTATTTATTATTATATTTTTATAAATAATTTTAACCCGTTTTTACTTTGTATCCATTTTTGAGTAATGGATACCTTTGTACTTCCATTTGTTTATTTCCATGGTGGGAACCAAGGTGGTACTTTGGCACTTCTAGGCATTTGTTGTTGCGGTCGTTTTAACTTCGTGTGTGAGCATGCTTGATCTTTCCCTCCATCCAACTGAAGAGTGCTTTTACTGAATTCTATTGATTGGGATTTGTATCTATGTCCATTTGTTGCACGTTTTCCTTTTTTGTATCAATAACATTGCCTACCTCCTCTATTGTGGTGGGTACAAGTGGTGGGTTTGTTATCTTTAGTTCATCTTGTTGAATTGGCTTCTTTCTCCACACCAATGTTTGTGTATTCCTAGCATTTCTTTTAGCTGGGATTTGGCTTTGGTTGCTCTTAACTGTCCCTTTCTTTGTTTCTGAAGGTGTTTGCAAAATGATGATCTTTGGGTGGTATTTGGGCACCCATATTGTTGTATTTTCCTGGTAATAGCCTTGTGCCGCTAGAAATTCCTTTCGAATCCATTGCTTTACGAGTAACTTGTGGAATGTGGTTTCATTTGGAATACTTTCGGCTAACATTTGAAGGCCATCTCTGTCCCTTGTCTGTACTTTAAACTTTTTTCCCTGATTCCTTATTTAATTCCTTCGCATCATTGTATACCTGGTTTCCAAGTTGACCCGTAGGCACCAACTGTTGAGTACCTAGTGACTTTGGCTATTTTTTGCATATGGATTGTGGGGTTAATGTCTTCTCTGGTACCTGAGTTATTGTTACCGTGCTTAGTGTTTCCATATCTCATAGCTTGCTTTCCTTTGTTTATTGGGCTCCATAAGGGCACAAAAATGACATTTTTTCCCTTATTCAGTTGTGTCGTTCTCTTTTCCCATTGGATATTACAATTACTATGGTGCAAATCCAAGATCGTGAGGCATAACAAACACCTTCCCAACCAAGGGATTATTTTTTATGGAAACATTAACACTTAGAAATCTCTCAGCTTTCATAGTTGTCAAGTGCACATTTCATACTTGTGCATTGGTGGCCTCAAGGTGTGGTTTGTCTAGAGCTACCCATGTCTCATATGAGATCAGATTATGACTTGATCCCGTATCTATTAATGCAATGCTTGTCGTATGCCTTTTAGTCATAGACTTCCACCCTGAGCCGTGTGCTGGCTCAATGTCTAGTTCATCCTCATCAACAAGGAGGGTTAGTGAAGACATGTTCACATGCAATACCCTCTTTTGGAGTATCTGTTTGGCCTTGGCCTCTCTTGCCTTAGCTTCTTCCTGAGCTTGCTTAATTTTTTCTTTTGCAAGCTCCTTCCCGTTGTTTAAAAGATGCTCTTACATGAGCATCTCTTGGGTCAGTGGTCCAAAATAATTTTTAAAGCTTGCTTCCATTGACGTAACCCTCCATTTGTACACCCTCAATTGTTTCTTGAGGTGTGATTTTGAACACTCGGAAAGTTCCTAATCCTCTGTACTTAGGTGTCCTTTTTCTGGTGCTTCCTACACGATACATGAGGACAAGGTCCCCCATTTCTAGTGCCTTTTGTTTCAAGTTATTGTTTGTCGAACCAACGTTTTCTTCATAATTTTTTGACTATAAGACCATGTGATGCAATTAGTCGAGTTTCATCAAGTTCAATTAGCCTTTAAGCTAATGCATTCTTAGTCAATCGTTCTTGCACTACGATTCTCAGGCTTGGAACTAGGTACTCCATAGGCTTGGAACCAGGTACTTCAACACCATAAGCTAGATGAAAGGGAATATATCCTGTCACTACCTTATACGATGTTTGATATGCCCATAAAGTTGCCGTTAGCTTTTGTTCCCAATTCGTTTGACTTGCTTCTAATGTTTTTATCAAGATAGTACACAAAATCTTGTTTGTACTCTCTGCTTGACCATTAGCCTATGGATAATAAGGGGGTGATTTCCACTGGACTACAAGGAATCCATCAAGTAAGTGACCTCATTAATGAAGTGTGAACCACGATCACTGACTAAATCTAATGGGAACTGAATCTTGAAATGATTTGTTCAGATAAGAACTTAGCTGTTGTTCGTGCATCAGCTCACTTAGAGGCTTTGGCCTCTGCCCATTTCGTGAAATAGTCTGTAGCCAAAACGATCACATATCGAGCTTGTGAGATGGATGCGCAACTAGACTAATAGGTCCACCAAAATCAATTCCCCATTTCTCAAAAGGTTGTCTTACAATAACAGGGGGTGAGTGGCATCCTGTCCCTTTGTTGCGGAATGGCGAATTAGTGACACTCTTTGCACCTTTTAACAAACTCTATGGCGTCCCCAAACAATGTAGGCCACCATAGTCCTACTTGAAGCACCTTGTGAGTTGTAATTTCCCCAGCGAAATGTCTTCCAGCTATCCCTGAGTGTGCTTCATCTAATATTCTGACAAATTCGTCTTTCCACACATATCTCCTTAAGACATTATCCTTACCTAGCTTGTATAGTTCTCCAGCAATTAATTGATAAGGTGCAGCCAGCTTAACAAGCTGATGCATTTTATCTTTGTTTAAGGGTCATTCTTTCGAAAAACCATAAGCTAGATAATCTGATATTTTTTCGCTCCATTCAGGCACCATGTCTAGTTTGAACAAACAAGCATCAGGGAGGTCATCATCAACCCCAATAGTTTGAACAAACAAGCATCAGGGAGGTCATCATCAACCCCAATAGTTGGTTCCCCATTTGGAATTCTCGACATATGATCGGCCAACACATGCTGTATTCCCTTTCTTACTGCCGTGATCATGAAGTAGAATTTCAATAGTAATAACAACCAGCAGCATGTGATTCTTCCCATGGTGCAAGGCTTGTTCACCAAGTATAATAAGGCCCGACGGTCCACAAAGAATACAAATTTGTTGGCCAATAGGTAATGTTGATACTTCTTGACAGCATAAACCATGACCAACCCTTCTCATTGTGTAGTGGTATAATTCACCTCTGCATCATTCAATTGGCAACTAGCAAACCAGACTAGGTAGTCCAATTTGAACTCACTAGGCTGTGCCAATACGCATCCAATAGCAAAGTTCGAGGCATCGATGTGCACATGAAATATAAGGTCCCAGTTAGGTGGTCTTAGAATTGGCGCACTAGCTAGTGCTTGCTTCAATCTATCATATGCTTCTTGGCATTCTTCAGTCCATTCAAAGATAATGAGTAGCTTATATAATGGTCTAGCAATTTTAGCATAAAATATTATAAAGCAACGATAATACCCAACGTGTCCCATAAATCTCTACACACCTTTATAATTAGTGGGTGGGGGCAATTCCAAGATCAGCCTGACTTTGCTATCGTCAGTGGATATACCGTTCTTAGAGACAATAATGTGTCCCAATATCACATTGTTTTTGACCCAAAATTGGCACTTTAAAGGGTTTAAGGATAAACGATACAATCGACATCGCTCAAACACTTTTTTCAAGCAAGCCAAATGGTCTGTCCATCGAGAGTGTGCACACAGATCATCAATGAATACCTCCAAACACTTTTGTAAGTAGTATTTGAAGGTTGTACACATTAATTGTTAGAACGTTGCTAGGACATTGGTGAGACCAAAGGGCATGACTTTGTAAGCAAACGTCTCCCACATTGTATTGAAAGTTGTCTTATGCTAATCTTCGGGCACTATAGACACCTGATTGTAGCTTGAAAATCCATCTAAGAAGCTGTAAGCTTCCTCACCAGCTACTCTCTCCAAAATGTGTTCCGTATAAGGCAATGGGTAATGGTCCTTCCTAGTAGCTGCGTTGACCTTTTTGAGATCAACACAGACCCTAAGTTTCCCATTCTTCTTTGGCACTATTATAATTGGTGACAACTAATCCACATGTTCTATCTCGTAGATGAAGTCCGCAGCAATGAGTTTATCAATTTCCTCCTTTACAATTGCTACATATTTAGGATTCATCTGGTATGGTTTTTGCCTGGTTTGTCTTGATCCATCCATGATTGGGATCATGTGTTGCACCACTTCAGGTGGTACACCCTTCATCTCTTTGTAGTTCCAAGCGAAACAATCCTTCATCTCTTTGTAGTTCCAAGCGAAACAATCCTTAAACTCCCTACTAAGGAGAGTAACAAGCTCCTTTTCTTCAGCCGAAGTCCTTAACGATATAAATAGGTTTGGTTTCCTCCCTTGGTTCTGCAATATCAATTTCCTTGACTTCAGCTGGTGGGCCATTGTATGATGTGGATAACCCATCTTCCTTAACCCATCGTATGATGTGGATAACCCATCTTCCTTAACCCTTTTTGCCATCAATTGGACCACTTTTTGTTCATCAATTGTGTATGTTTTGAAATGGTCTGATACTGAAAGCGGGTCCTCACTTTTAGCCATCACCTTCTTAGCCTCTCGCTTGGCTTCTACCTCAAAGGGTGACTTCCTCCCTATGTTTCCCTTCAAGGGATATCTTACTCAATTCCTCACACCAATCCTTAGAAAACACATCGTGTACCTTAGTAGCTTTCAGGTTTCTCAGCTAATGGGCATCTGTGGGTTTTCTTCATATAGCATGGCATTTCGTTGAACGATATACCGTTTCTGCTTCCACCATCTTCTAAGGCGTTGGACACTGGTAACGACCTTGTGATCCATTCCCTTCTATGCTTGAAACTTCCTCCCCCAATTCCCTTCAATAGGTTACCAATTGACCATACAGAGACAGAGGTAGTGGGAATAGTCCCAGACTCCACGTATTGGGTTCCTTGAGGTTGCATCACATCTATGGTGGCTAGCACATGCATCCAGTTTTCACTGAAATTCGGAGGAGGAAGCGATGCATACATTTTCACTTCCTCTTCCTCTTTGGAAATCTCCACCATGGGTTGGCATATTTGTAAGGATGTGGGTCGCTCGATTGTGACCAAATTATTACCAAACAGTTTCCCTTCCATGGGCTATGCTTTCCATGTTCATAGATCTATCTTTAGAATTTGCGAGTCCCTTTGAACATACACGTGATCTAATGCCCAATCCTGCACCAATTTGAAAATTTCCCTCATGAAGGGTCTCCCCAATATTATGTTATATGAGTCTAGTTGGCGCATAAAGTCCACTACCACAAATGTATGATGGTAGCAGAACATAAAGAGTTTGAGTCGCACATTCTCTAAAAGCCCAATGGGTCTTGAAGATGTTTCATCTACCATTTTAATAATAAGATTTACTCTTTTCAGATCAGGTTTTCCCCAATTTTCCCAACATCGTTTTGTGATGATGCTGACTCCTTCCCCACCATCTAGGATAGCCAGTGCTTGGTATTCGTTATTATGATAAATTGGGATTGTAAGCATTAGTGTCATCACTTTCATAAAATAATGTTGAGAGAACGTGGTGCTTATGCTAGATCAAGATGAGTGGAGGAGAGAGACCCAAAAACACAAGAACAAATCTTGTTTATTAAGTTGCTTATGCATACAACTTGGCCTTTGCACTCTACATAATGCCTTCTAGCTTTGCCTTTAAATAGGTGAGCTAGTGGACCATAAGTCCATTCACACACACACCCTTCTCCTACCCTTTTGCATGACCTCAGTCTTTTTGAAAGATCCTTGCCCCCTCCGCGCAACGGCGGATTCGGGGATGCAGCAGGCAGAAGTAGCACTTCTTGCGTGGGGCAAGATCCCTCACTCGAGGCCTCGCCCATGGATATCCGAACAAGAGACTAATCCCTTGGTTCTTCAAAAACCAAACCCCGAAAAACTTCCCCCTACCAGAAAGCACGTGTGATTCCTCCAAGATATTTGTACTCTAACGTAGTCAGGATCATTACTCTGACCAAACTGATCGGACCGAACCTGTGAGTCACTTGGTCAGATCAAGGAAGAAACTTGCACTTGGTCAGATCAAGGAAGAAACTTACACTTGGATCATAGAAACCAACACTTTTTTCCCCATCGAGAGGCATAACCGTTGATTTTTTTCCATAGAATAATTACTATCCGGGATTTACTTCATCTATTATATTATAACAAAATTGAGTCTCATTTTACGGATCCATCAGTCCAGCCTAACCCCATTTAGTCCCATGGGTTAGCCAACCACCCAGCCAACCACCCAACCACTGTAGTGATGGGATCCAATTAGGAATTTGGTTAGGTTTTGTCCTGGGTACCAGGGAAAAGAGTTCCCAGGCCCCCTAGCTAGATATTCATGCAAATTTAATGCCAGTCACATCACTTACACACCCAATATGAAATTGCCATTTTCACATATTCAGCTATCTTTAAAACAATCATTTTCACATATTCAGCTATCTTTAAAATAATCATTTAATGAAACCATAGTGTCACTGATCATAATCCCCCAAAATATCCAGTTGAATCTTAACGGTGGTGTCTTTTCGTCACCTATGTTGGTTCCTCAAAATATGGACTTAAGGGATAATAGCTGGAATCCCATAATTACTTTCCCTCTCAGGAATTGTTCCAATATCTTCCCACACACGTGTGGGTATCTTCGGTGACCCAGAGCCCGAGCACCGTATGGTCAGCACCCTCTAGGATCCTTCGCAGGTCACCTAGCGCTTCACTCATAGGCCACTTCCTTGGTCCCTCATTCACCGTATCGGAAGCTCACCATTTAAATCGAACCGAGGTTGGTCAAGACCTTGGCCGACCTTGCTACACAAGACATCCTCCGTTGACTCTCTGTTAGCTGTTGCAACTTTATCAGTTAGGTCTCCATGACCTCATTCTCTCAAGATGGTCAAAATGCTTCCCCAGCATTATTGACATAAAATAGTCATTTAAAAACAGGTCATAAATATAGTTTCTATAATGAACTCTCGTCTTTCACATTGTTCCACATCTGTCCACATTACTTAATCCATATTCAATTCATATGTATTCCTATTCTCATCCAATCACATCATTTTTCATCTCATCACATCTTTCCTAATTTATCCTCATCACATCTGTCCACATTACTTAATCCATATTCAATTCATATGTATTCCTATTCTCATCCAATCACATCATTTTTCATCTCATCACATCTCATCCACTCGCATCTACCCATATTCACATCCCATCACACCTCATTCATTTACATCACATATCATTCATTCACATCTCATCTCGTCACATTCATTTCACATCTCATCTCGTCACATTCATTTCACATCTCATCTCATTCATTCTTATCTCGATTCACATCACATCACATCTCATCCATTCACATTCCATATCATTCATTTACATCCGATTCACATGACATCACATCTCATTCATTCACATCCTGATTCACATCACATTACATCTCATCCATTCACTCACATCGACATCACATCCTTTCAGATACACATCCACATCCATTCTTTCACATACACATACACATCCATTCTTTCACATACACATCACCCATTCTTCCACATACACATCCACATCCATTCTTCCACATACACATCCACATCCATTCTTTCACATACACATCCACATCCATTTCCATTACATAACATCTTATCACATCTTATTTTCATCTCATCCCATCCTATTTACATCTTATCACATCCATTTCACATGCTATTCCCATTTAGTAGCTTTTTCTAGTTTGATTCCGCTAATGGGACTTTTTCTAAATTTCTACCAATTTCTTGGCCTAATTAAAGGTTCCTTTTCTCGAACGACTATTTCTATATTCCTTCTCAATTCCTCAATTGAATTATATTCAATATTCCTCTTTTGAATAAAAGAATTCATGGGATTTACAGAAATCAATTCTACCCATATTTTCACTTTTGATAAATAATCATAAATTGAATTATACTAAAAATTCCTCTTCTTTCCATTTAATTTCTTGGATCTCAAATACCATGGGAATTTCTCTTTTTTTGTATTTAATTATTTTCATTCCAATGTCATGGGAATTTCTCTTTTATCATCAATATTTCTCATAATAAAATACCCATTAATTCAATATGCTAGGAATTTCTCTTTTTCCATCTAAATGATGGAATTCCAAATGTCATAGGAATTCTCTTTTACCATTTAAATATTTCTCAGATAAAATAAATTTATCTAAAATTCATCTTTGAATTTAAATAAAATACCCATTAATTTCAATATGCTAGGAATTTCTCTTTTCCCATCTAAATGATGGAATTCCAAATGTCATAGGAATTCCTCTTTTACCATTTAAATATTTCTCATAGATAAAATAAATTAATCTAAAATTTATCTAAAATTCATCTTTAAATTTAAATAAAATATCCATTAAATTTAATATGCTAGAAATTACACTTTCCTCATTTAAATATTTGAATTCCAATATGGTGAGAATTCCTCTTTCATCATTTAAATTTATCTATGCAAAAAGATAAATTTAACTAAAATCCTTCTTTAATTTTTAAATAAAATATACATTATTTTAGCATCCTAATTTTTCTCTTCATTAGAATACATGGATTTCCATTGTCATGGGGATTACTCTTTTAACATAAAAATGAATTACTAAAAATTTCTCTTTTTCCTAAATTAACTATTTATGCATAAACATAAAAATCAATTTTTTCCATGATTATAATGAGAATCATTCAATTAATCTAGGATGATTAATCCTAGAATATGGTAGGAAGTCCTCTTTTCATATTATGAATGAAAATGATTTATGTGTTAATTTTTTTTTAAAATTTTACCATAGCTTTGCTGCTATTACTGATAATTCTCAATAATTTTGAAAACATAAAGTTTAGTAATATCATATGATAGAATAACCATTAATTGGATCAATATCCAATTATGGACTTGATTCCTAATTTTTTCATGAATTAAATAACATAAAAGCATTAAAAAGCCACTTATTTGCCCTCAATTTGACAAGCATAGAAATTACTTTTAGATTAGAGAATTGCTTCATGAGAAGCTTCATTTGAATATAGAATAGGTCATAGGAATGACCATTATTTGGGGGAGAGAGAGACAGGCTTTTAAAAAAATATTTAATTTAAGCATAAATGGAAATTTATGTGTTTTATCACTACAGTTCATTAAAGAACTTAAATTGTATTAAAAACCCATTCAATTGAATGCTTCTCAAGCTTGAGAGGGGTTAAGAAGAGAGAACATTTGGAGATTTAAAAAAAAAGGCCATAAACCACACTTTACCTCCTAGATTACTTGATTCTTTAATCAATGTAGAGGCCCCCAACCAATCAATTGGTTTGGTATGTTGATGAAGACTCCAAGGAAGATTGAAGAGAGAGAGAAACTTCAATCTCTCCAATTTGTAGAGAATTTTTAGAGGATAGTAGAAAATATCATTATTTCAGTATAATACTGGCATGGTATAGTTCTCATATTTTTTTACAAAGGGCTAAGGATTTATTTATAGGTGAGGGAGGCCTCTAACCAAGTCCAACTAGTTTCTAGAATTTTCTAGGTTCAGTTTGGGACAAGATTTGGACCTAGTTTTGGCTCCCTTTTGATTTGGTTTGATCCAGGAGAGAGGAGAGATAAAAAATTTCCAGGTTCAGTTTTGGCTAAATTTGGACAAGATTTGGACCTAGTTTTGACTCCCTTTTGATTTGGTTTGATCCAGGAGAGAGGAGAGATAAAAATATCACAATATTTTTGAGTTTAAAACTCCACCACACATGTGAAATAGGCGCCTCCTTGAAGAGCCCCCTTCTCCTTACCAAGGTGTCAAAATTGAATCATTATACCCAAAATATCTCTTTTTTTTAGTAATATTCATAGTTTTTTTACTAATAAACCTTGTACTCAGTCAACTCTTCATCTTAAGTGGGCATTTACTCATTTTTGGATATAAATTGGATTTATCTCCTCCCCACACTTGGATTGATCCTATTGGCCCATAGGAACCTTAATTGGACCATAATCCAAAAATTTCTGAAAATCTAGACCCTTAGGCTAAGGTCCTTTATACTTATTTTCAATTAATTCCAAATGCATATTGGAAAGTTCTTTTTGAATTTCTGTTTCAGGGGAAACCATTTTAGACACTAGGAGGATTTTTATATCCAAAAATATCTCAATTTTGGATTACCTCTCCATAGACATTTTCTCTCTCCAGGTCAAAACAGGGTAAAACAGAATCTTTCTTTTATTTCAAAGAGGGGAATAATTACAAGATCAGAAGGGGAGATTCTTACACATGTACACCTCAGAAGCTGGAGGGAGGAATCTTACACTTTTAATACCCCCCCTCAATACCAACTATGAAAGAATTGGAATAGGTGGTATTGGACATAGGCTGCCTTTATAACATTAGGGGTACAAGTTTAGGAATATAGGTGTTGTTACATTGAGATTTAAAACAAGTGCTCAGTGGAGTTAGAGGCTGATACAAAGTTAGCCTCTAAATCTTTGTTATGACATTTAGAAGTGATATGTCCCATTTGTTTACACTTGTTACATTTCATCTTGTTGGGATATTTGATCCAACAATTATTTGCCAAATGACCAATCTTTTTGCAATGGACACACCTTACTTTGATCACTTGATGTGATAAAGCTTGTTTGATATTCGATGAAGTTGTTGCACTTGAAGATTCAACTCTTCCCTTTGGCCTCTTGTGACTCTTTCAAGGGTGGGATTAGGTATGTTCTTCAGGGTGGTGACTAAGGTGGGGTACACCTTCTTGACTGCTTTTAAAAAAATAGCCACTGCATCATCTTTATCCATTCTCACATTCACTGATGCAAGTTAAGCCATAAGGCCCTTCAAATGAGAGATAAAGGCTCCAATGCCATCTCCCTCTTTGAGCTCCAAGCTAAAAAAATTCAATTTTAAGTGAGATCTTGGAATTCTTACCAACGAGCTCCATAGAGCTTGTCAAGCTCATCCCATTTCTCCTTTGCAGTCGGAAGTTGGTCCACATGATGAATAAGAGCCTCATCATGATGGAGCATGATGATGGCTTGTGCCCTCTCATCATCTTCAATATCTTCAGCCTTAGTTTGATCATAACCTTAGTGTCGAAAATGAATGGCCAAAAACCTTTGGACATCATTTTATACTTGACAAGAACTTGCCAAAGTGTGGAAGCCCTCTCTTGAAAACTTCTTAATTTGGGTGTTTTCCTTTGACATTGGGTATTGAAGAGTTTTGGCTTAAGTAGAAAGAGAATGGCTTATAAGAGTGCAACAACCCTTAATCAAATAGAGTCAAGGATGTTGCATAAAAGGAGATTAAGTTGATGAAGCTTATGGTTTAGCACTTAGGGCGTGTGCCCAACCACAAATTCTAATGGAGATGAGCTTCATTAGTGTCAAAGAAACACTTTCTTTGGTGATTATGATCACCATTAGTGTTTAGCAACACTATTAGTGCTTACGAGCACATTTTTTAGTGTCAAATGACACTTGCATTGGTGATTAGATAAACCATTAGTGTTTAAGAACACTCTTAATACTTAGAAGCACTCCGTAATGTCAAGAGGCTCCCCTTTGCTGATGGCTATACCCACCAATGGTGTTTAGCAACACCTTTAGTGCTTATAAGCACACTTGGAACCTTGTACACTTGATGAAGGTTGATGACAATGAGGCTTATGAGAACACCTCATGGTGTATGCCCACCACTTCAAAAGATCTAGAGCAAAAGCACTTTCAAGGAGCACTTAAGTGATTAAGATCAATTAAGCAAGGATTAGTGTTAAAAAACACTATTTTGAAGCTTTTATTGAAGCTTCCATGGCTTCCTCACAGGGCCTCCTTGGTTTTGTGGTTCTTACGCATGCTTCAGGCCGCCATTAGGGCTGAAACTTAAGAGAGTAAGCCCTTAAGTCATGGGCTTTAAAAGCCCTATGCTCACACTGCCCCTAATCGCCTATAGATGGCGAATGGGCTGTACGACATCAGTGATGCAAAAAAACGTGCGCCTGCCTACTCAGAGCTCAATGCCACCAAAACAAAACAAGAACAAGATATTAATTATTCAACCTAATCTCCATTGTCATGGACATATCTATAGATACGCCAAGATACGGCTATTGGAAGGCCTCCATTAGCTAGGGGTTCAGCTCCACAAAAAATGAGATGTAGGATAACCTAGTCTACACCACAAAAATGTGACCTAATCTACCCAAGCTATAGATACCATGTTAAGAGAACGTGGTGCTTATGATAGATCAAGATGAGTGGAGGAGAGAGACCCAAAAATACAAGAACAAATCTTGTTTATTAAGTTGCTTATGCATGCAACTTGGCCTTTGCACTCTACATAATGCCTTCTAGCTTTGCCTTTAAATAGGTGAGCTAGTGGACCATAAGTCCATTCACACACGCACCCTTCTCCTACCCTTTTACATGACCTTAGTCTTTTAATAAATAAGACCCCAATTGATTAGCCGGTATTTTGATGACTCTAAGCATTCTTCCCCCTGTGTGTTTTAAGGTTCTTTCTACTAGAGGTGAGACTAAAACTCCTCTACAGTGTCTGCTGGCCTTATTCTGCCCTCTATCCATTCTTTTATATCTGCCCACAATGTTGGTGAACTGCGTAGCAATTGTCCTAATGGCATTTTCACAGAAGTGGACAATACAAATGCTAGATTGCCTATGTCTCTGGGCTCTCTGGCAAATGAGGGTTCCTTCCATGTGTGCGTCTCATATCCATCCCTAGGGAATGAATGAATGGACTCATCTTGCACAACCTTCTCAAACATTCTTGACATCATGTTTCCTTGAGATCCCTCTTTCAACTCTTCTAGAATTGGAGTAGGTATGTGTTGGGGTAAAGGCACTGGCCACCCTATGTAACAGTTTGTTAGTCTAGTACTGCTAAGTACACTAAGTATGCTTCGTACTTAGTGCCTAGTGGTCCTAGCCTTATCCATAGATATATATACTACTGTGTGTACTTGGGGAGGTACCACTCATCGTTTATCCCCACCTATTGGTGTCTACAGTGTGTGTGTCTCCTCACTCCGATTCTCTGTCAACTGGTATCAGAGCTAAGGCTCCCTTCCCCATGATGCTCTCTTCTCCCTCTTCGATGCTGCTGTGAGCGGATCTGTTGAGGAGCTCGTTTGGAGAGCCGACGGGCTGCTGTGGGCGAGTTGTCTGAGCTCAATCGTGGAGCTTGAGGGCTGCTGTTCGCTTCTCTCTCACGCTGGAGGCCTTGACGAGTTCGATCTGCTGGTCGTTTCTCTGTGAGGCTGATCATCGCTTACAGTTGTGGGCTGCCGATTCTGAGCTGGCTGCTCCCTCTGTGGTCGACGACCTGCTCTCCATCGTTTGGCTGCTGCTGGGCGACTCCTTGCTGTCCAGCTTGATCGACGACATGCTGCTGCTGCCATCGTTTGGCTGCTGCTGGTGCATCTCTGGCGGGCTGTTCCATGCTGCTGGTGCAATCTGTGCTGGCTGCTGTGTGGCCGCCATCTGAAGCTTATTTTTTGGGAAAGCTGGGAGCACTTGCAGCAAAGCATCTAGTGCCTGTTTGAACAAAATACCAATGGCTGGGCGAGTTGGGGGCTGATCTACTTCTGGCCGACCTGTCCATTGCGAGTGAGAAGCAGAGCTTGTGATTGAGGCAGATAATTTCGAGTCTCAAGCCTTGGAATATGCAAGAGTTCTTTAGTAAATTGTTCTTGCGCTAGAAAGTATTGCACAATGCGATATACCAGCTGTGAGCAGCTATCTGCTCATTTTTCTCCTTGATGCTGCTCCTGTTTGTGTAGATCCTATTGCTAGTCTGTGTGTTGATCTAGGCTCTACGCATTGATCATCTGATCATTACTGTTGTGGGCTGCTCCTCTCACATTTGCCATTGGCACATTAGCCAGGTACTTTGTATTACTTGCATTGTACTTTCCATTCCTGCCATTTTCATTTCCTTGTACCGCGTATTGTGGATATACACGTACAGGTGCAGGTGTTCTACTTGTGGCAGGGCTTACACTCGCACTGAGGCTTAGCTTATGCCGCAAACAGTGTCGAGACAGGTCTTATCACTTGGCCAGTGATTGTACGTCAGTGTTGGCACTGAGTGTATGCATTGGGCAGATCTATGCTTGATACTTGCAGCGTATGCTATGTTGGATGCAACCCAAATGGATATGCAGTCAAATGCCTTGTGAGCAGTAGCAGCGTGATGCCATTTACTGTGTTAATACACGGAATGTGCTGTCAATTCAAGGGGCTTTTGATGCCATTGTCCGTGGGACAAATGCTGTAATTTGCTGTTGTGAGTACATTCACTTTTGGGGCAGATTTGTTCAATTTTGTCCAACTTTGACTTTTGTCAAATTGGGGCTTTTGTAGCCTGACCGGCAATCTGTCAAGTGGGAGTATTCTACATGCAGCAGATTATCTTGTGGAGCACAATTATGCACTGAAAGTGCAAAATTTGATTTAGATCTTCTGGTCAAATCTCTGATTATCTTCACGCATTCAGAGGGCTTTTGAGCCACTTCACCTCTAGACTGTATATTCAGTCGGGGGGGAAGTTACTGAAGCAATTGGAGGTCTAAAATCAGGGATCATAAAAAATCAGAAAATTCCTTTTTTCTGACAGTCTGGGACTGTCAAACAGCAGGTTTGACCTGTTTTGACCAGCAGAATTCAAAAAAGTGCAGCTGTAAATCATTATATCAGTTCTGGGATTTTTTCTGGAGCGTTTATACGCAGCTGTACTGCATTTTCGCCAGTAAAAACAGCAGAATCAGCTTGCTGTACTGTTTCTGCAGCAAGTGGGAGAAGAATATTCAGGTGGTTTTGTGCCACTAAAACAGTACACAGTTCACTTTTGACTGTACTTCCGCTGCGGGAGAATTTTCTTGGAGTGACTAGTGCTTAATTGCACGCCTACAGGGAGTCAGGCAGTTCCATTGAGGAACAAACTCTTCCTTCTTTACCATGAGTTCCAGCAGCGACGTGTCATCCTTGTTCCAGATAAAGAAGCTTGAAGGAGCTAAAAACTACGACATATGGAGGACACAGTGCTACAATGTGTTGATGCAGAAGGACCAGTACAAACCTATAAAGGAGAAGGGTGTCAAGCCCTCTAACATTACTGATGAGCAGTGGGAGAAGATGGACAACTTGGCCATGTCAACCATAATGCTTACAGTTGTTGATTCACTGGTTGTAGGCATCAGAGATGAACCTACTGCGTGGAGAATGTGGCAGCGTCTTGAGGATACATATGCCAAGAAAAGTGCCACGGGCAAAGCTTATTGGTTGAAGAAGCTTGTTGGGCTTCAGATGAAGGAGGGGACACCTATGTCTACTCATATTATTGAGTTCAACAGCATATTCAGCCAGGTGATCAACCAAGGGTTGAAGCTCGATGATGAGCTGAAAGCTACACTCATCCTATGTTCTCTACCTGAGTCATGGGATACATTCAGGACTTCTACTAGCAATTCGAATGCCATACTGTTATTTGCAGATGTGGAGAGCGCTCTTCTACAGGAAGAGATGAATAGAAAGAATAATGCTATTGGGAAGTCAAATGCCTTGAATACACGCAGCAGGTCAAAGACACGTGGTAAAGACAAAGAAAGAGAAAGGAGCAAGTCCCGCTCGAAGAAAGATCTTGTCTGCAATTATTGTGGCAAGAAGGGACATGTAGAGAAAAAATGTTTTCAGAAAAAGAACGACGAAAGAGCCAAAGAAGGCAAGGCTCAAGGCAAGTCTAAGGGCAAAGAAAAAGAGGAGCTGCATGTTACTTATGTTAGTGACAGTGACAGTGGACGTGAGGTATGCTTCACCTCTTCACTGAAGGCTCATACACTTCATGCTGGTGATGGATCAGATATGCATTCTTGGATTATAGATTCAGGAGCTTCTTTCCATGTTACTCCTTACAGAGATCTGTTTGTCAGATATTCAGCTGGGAAGAAGGGAGTTGTATTTCTTGGTGATAACCATGCATGTTCGATCATTGGTATTGGTGATGTCAGACTTGTGCTTGAGAATGGCCAGCAGATGATGCTCAAAGGGGTTAGGCATGTTCCTGAGGTGAAGAAGAACTTGATTTCCACAGGGTTGTTGGATGACGATGGTTATCATACCACTTTTGGTAATCAGAAATGGAAAATCAGCAAAGGGGCAATGGCTATAGCCAGAGGTCCCAAACTTGACACTTTGTATTCACTTCATGCAGGACATTGTCCGCATTCCGATGTAAATGCCGCCGAGCTGCCAAAGATTTCATTGTGGCATAGCCGGCTTGGCCATATGAGTGTTAAGGGAATGGAGCAACTGGCTCATTTTGGTTACTTGCCGAGTCTAAAATTTTCAGATTTAAAGAAATGTGAATTTTGTCTCTACGGTCATCAAGTACAGATTCCTCATAAGAGGGCATCAAATCAGAAATTACAGCTCTTGGAGCTTGTCCATACCGATGTATGTGAGATGCCTACTGTATCTTTAGGAGGAGCAAAGTACATTTTGTCATTTATAGATGATGCCACCCGCAAAGTGTGGGTTTACACTCTTAAAAGAAAGAGTGATACCTTTACTGCTTTCACTAAGTTTGTTGCACTGGTTGAAAATGAGACAGGCAAGAAACTGAAAGCTTTGAGGTCTGACAATGGTGGAGAGTATTTGTCCAAAGAGTTCCAGGAATTCTGTGAGGCAAAGGGCATTCAAAGGGTGTTATCTGCACCGTATGATCCTCCACAGAATGGGACCGCTGAGAAAATGTTCAGGACCATTCAAGAAAAGGTCAGATCTATGTTGTCACATGCTGCATCGCCCCACACTTTTTGGGCTGAAGCTGTAAAGACAGCTGTGCACCTTATAAATAGGTCACCGAATAAGAGATTATGTGGTGGTGTGCCTGAAGAGGCATGGACGGGTAAGCCTCCGTCTTACAAACACCTACGGGTCTTTGGTTGTGTCGCGTATGTGCATGTACGCAGGGAGGACAGAACTAAATTGGATCCAAAGTCTCTAAAATGCATTTTCCTAGGGTATGGTGACAAAGGTGAGATGGGCTACAGATTATGGGATCCCACAAATAGAAAATTAATACGCAGCAATGATGTCGTATTTGATGAAACCGTCATGTTCAAGGAACCTGTTGAACAGCAGGGACCTTTAAAAGTAACTATTGATGATGACAGGCATCATGGGCAACACAAACCGACTGTAAATCAGCCACAACAGCAGCATAATCAGCCATTAAATGATGCTGCAGCAGGTCCAAATGGACAGCCAGATATGGCAGATTATATCCCAATCGATGTACCACAGTTAGTTGACCTTCCTGACATGCAAATGCAGCCAGAATTGGGTAATGAACAGGCTGGACAGCCACCTCCTGATAATGGTCATCAGGTTAGAAGGTCAACAAGACCGACATGGCAGCCAGACAGATTTATTCCTGGCTTTGATTATCTAATGCTCACTGATTGTGGAGAGCCTTCATGCTACAGAGAGGCTAGGCAGAGGGCAGACAAGGTTCAATGGGATCTTGCTATGAAGTCTGAAATGGACAGTCTTCACAAAAATGGCACTTGGGAATTGGTACCCTTGCCTACTGGCAAGAAAGTACTGCCATGCAAATGGGTTTATCGACTTAAAGTCACACCTGGTGAAAAGCCAAGGCATAAAGCCAGACTGGTTGCCAAGGGGTTCAAGCAGGAATATGGTGTTGACTTTGATGAGATATTCTCTCCCGTCGTTAAGATGACAACTCTCAGAACTGTATTAGCATTGGTTGCACATGCAGATATGGACTTGATCCAAATGGATGTGAAGACGGCATTTCTTCATGGTGATTTACATGAAGAGATTTTTATGCAGCAGCCAGAAGGTTTTACAGTGAAGGGAAAGGAGAAGCTTGTGTGCAGACTGAAGAAAAGTCTTTATGGTCTTAAGCAGGCACCCAGAGAATGGTATCATAAGTTTGATACATTCATGCGAACCCAAGGTTATAGGAGAAGTGACATTGATCACTGCTTGTATACCAAGAAAGCTTCAGATGGCAGTTTACTGATCCTCATCTTGTATGTGGATGATATGTTGATTGCTGGAAAATCTCATAAGGAGATAGATGCCTTGAAGAAAAGATTGCACCAGACCTTTGATATGAAGGATCTTGGTGATGCCAACCATATACTGGGCATGCGGATACTTCGGGATAGGGAAAAGCGGTTGCTATACTTGTCTCAGAAGGAATACATTGGCAAGGTCTTGCAGAGATTTCACATGGAGGGGGGGAAGAGTATTGGTACTCCATTGCCTCCTTATGTGAAAATCAGTGCTTTGGACAGCCCTCAGACAGATGCCGAGAGGGCTGAGATGTCAAAGATTCCGTATGCATCAGCGTGTGGCAGTCTCATGTATGCTATGGTTGCAACCAGGCCCGATATTGCGTTTGCAGTGGGAGTGGTTAGTAGATACATGGCTAAACCTGGCAGGAAGCATTGGGATGCAGTGAAAGGTGTCATGAGATACCTAAAGGGTACACAGGACCTGTGTATATGTTTCGGCAGTCAAGATGCAAAAGTGCAGGGTTATACAGACTCTGATTATGCCGGTCACCCTGATACCCGAAAGTCTACTACCGGATATGTTTTCACTTTCACTAGAGGTGCAGTGTCGTGGGTATCTAGAATGCAGCAATGCATTGCTCTGTCTACTACAGAAGCTGAATATATTGCAGCCACTGAGGCATGCAAGGAAGCTATATGGCTATCTCGGCTAGTGGCAGATTTGGGCTACTCTAGTGATACTCCATTGTTGCATTGTGACAGTCAGAGTGCCATACAGTTGGCACGAAATCCTGTTTTTCATGCAAAGACAAAGCACATCGACGTGAAGTATCATTTTATCAAGGAGGTGCTTGAGAACAAGCAACTTCAGCTTGTGAAAGTTCACACTGATGACAATCCGGCAGATCTGTTGACAAAAGGATTGGCTGCTGAGCGGTTTGCATACTGCAGACGGCTAATGGGTATAGGTTAAGGCCAGTCTACTGGTCTTGTACATTATGATGTATATGCTGTTTTTTCTTTTCTTTCTCTTAAGGGCACATTGCCTTTAAGTGGGAGGTTGTTGGGGTAAAGGCACTGGCCACCCTATGTAACAGTTTGTTAGTCTAGTACTGCTAAGTACACTAAGTATGCTTCGTACTTAGTGCCTAGTGGTCCTAGCCTTATCCATAGATATATATACTACTGTGTGTACTTGGGGAGGTACCACTCATCGTTTATCCCCACCTATTGGTGTCTACAGTGTGTGTGTCTCCTCACTCCGGTTCTCTGTCAGTATGTCCAATTCTCTTTCCCTTGTCGGTTCATTTCTTGGATACATTGTATCCCTGGCCGCTCGGTTTTGGCTTCATGAAGTCGTTGACACTCCTCTACTAGGGCCCTGGCTTCTTCAAGCTTCCTTATCTCTTCTTTAGCATTTGGGTATTCACCAACTCCTTTAGGGGTTGATGGTCCTTTCCCTTGCGCTTCTTGGTTAGGCTCATTTGGTTTGAGCGCTTGATCCCTCTCTTCTCTTGATTGAGTGGATCCGGTGTTGATAGTATCATCTTCAAATCCATCCTGAATTGTGACTCTAGTGTCACCTTTACCCACTTTTTTCACCCTCCTTCTCCGGCCAGTTCTAGAAGTGGTTGCATCTGGTGGGTTCTTCCCTTTGTCCCCTAGTTGGTGTCAGGACATTCAGTGACGTGATGTTTCCAGGTTAAACACTTATGGTCTGGACGGTGGCCTGGTTAGAAGTGGAAACAGAACCACTTGCACGGTATGGAAAATCTTTGATCAAATGAACAATCCCACATTTAGTATAAGTGAGTATTGGCATATCATTAGGTGGTGCAGTCAATTATTGAGTTTGATGCGTATGAACCACATTCTTGTTAGGACATCCAGTGATTTGATGTGGTCCACCATCAAGGATCCTCATTATGAAATTGGGAATTATGGAAAAAGGGTTTTTGGAACCAATCTCAAATTGGAATTTTACTTGCATTGGAACCTCTGTTTTTTTTAATTCAAAGGACTATTTTATGCCAGAATGCTAGAGGAAGCATTTGGATTATGTTTTTTCCAAGAGAAGGTTTGTTGGAACAGCTGGCGGGGAGTCATCAAGGGACGTGGCTCACAGAAGCCTGCCGAGGTCTTGACCAGCCTCGATATGGTTAAAATGGTATGCTTCCGGTACGCTGGGTGAGGACCGACGAAGTGGTCCCTGAGTGAAGTGCTAGGACACTTAAGGAGGATCCTAGAGGGTTCTGACCAGGCGATGCATTGGCTCGCGGTTGCTAGCACACCCATGAGTATGTCAAGGAAGATTTCGGATGGACTAAAAGGAAAGATTTTTGGGAACCAAATTTTGATACTGGATCTTGTTGGTTGGCCAGCTGGTCTTCAACAGAGAGTCCAAAGGATATTATTGCAATACAATGGACTCCGAATTTTGGAAAATGATGATCAAAAATATTATGATGTCTATTGAAGGATTGTTTTAAAGCCAGTCGAATATGTTATAAATGGTAATTTCATATTGGGCGTGTACATGGTATGCCTACCTTAATTTTTGCATGAATCGCCTGCTAGGGGGCCTGGGAACTTTTTTCCTCGGTACCCGGGCAAAAACACAACCAAATCTTTATAAAGGAATCCCACCAATACAGTGGTCGGGTGGTTGGCTAGCCCATGCCCATGGGCCGGATGGGGTTAGGCTGGATCGGAGTATTCCTAAGAAACAACTAGATACGATTAGTTACGTTAATTAGTTTAAATCCTGAGAAGACCTTGTTCTATGGGAGGGGATCATCGGGCTGTGCCTTGTAAATGAGGAAAAAAGCGGTGATTCCATGGACCAAGTGCAAGTCTCTTCTTGATCTGACTATGTGACTTTTATTTCGGTCAAATCAGTTTACCTAGTTAAGACTTTGACTCGTTAGAGTAATTCCCACGTTAGAAGATTTTTCCCATGGCGGAATCACCCGTGCTTGCCTTCCGGGTGAGGGGAGTCTTCCGGGCGTGGAGGGACCGCCGCTCGGGCAAGCCTCTCATCCCGGACATCCACGGGTGAGGCCCCGAGTGTGGATCCTCGCCCCGCGCGGGAGGCCGACGCCGCTTCGGCCGTCAGCATGGGCACCGCAAAGGGGGGCAGGGACCTCACACACTACAAATTCTTTTTGGTTTATTTTTTAAACGACAATTTGCAAAGATGTGAGCAAGCTTGCCATAGTGATTACATCTTAGAAGTTGAGATGTTGATTGATTTGTCCTTTGAAATATCCCACCCTTTGTATACAGTGCTTGCCCACTTGAATGTGATTTCAATGGTTCTTTATCCTTGAATTTTGATTCTTGTTCAAGTAGAGATGATTCTACATCTTGAATTTTAGTGTTGGGCACATTTTTAAGTGTAACAACCAATGATTCATAAGGTTCTTTGCCAACACTTTTTAACAATACGGCAATAGATTCATCTTCCTCAATGGCTTTCTTTAATGCACTAAGATGTTGCATGATACCTTTGAATTTATTGATGTGTTGTGCCATGGTCTTGGTATCCTTCTTGTAGATTGCATGAGAAGGTTGATCTTTGAGCTCTTTAAGTCAGTGCCAAAAATCTTGTTGAGTTCCTGCCATGCCCACTTGGCATCCTTGATGCCAGCAATGTGACTAATCACATCACTATTAATATTTTGAGTGATAAGGCCCAATTTTTTGTTGTTTTGAAGTGTCTCAACCTCCACTTGTTCATCCTCAATTAGGTGCCAAAGCCCCTTACGCATCAGCAAGTACATGGTATTGCTTTGCCATGTGTAAAACCCATCACCATTAAATATTGAGAAGACTTCTACATCAGGGGTTCTTACCTTGAGCCTTGATTTTAGTGCTTTGGCAATGTCTAACCCTTTTACAAGTGATTATAAGGTGCAAAGTATATGTTAGAGGTAAACCCAATGCGATGAAAAAATCTTTTAGTTAAGCAATGTAAGTGGTTGAGATGAACTTTGATGTAACAAAGAGTTTCCCACAATGGAATACCACTCTAATTTTTTAAATTTACCTTTGATTAAGCTTAATTTTTGCTAAATGACTACTAATGATAGTGATTAAGCTCAATTTGTACTAAATGACTACTAAATGATAGTGATTAAGTGTTAATCACTATGATTAACAGAGCTAAAAAGTGGAGGATAAAATTGAACAAATTGGTAGTATTTTTGATAGGCCTTTTTGCTTTGCCTTATTGCCCTTGATTAGTTCTTTTGATTAGAACTCAAATGAAGCTTAATGTTTCTTAGAAAATGGCAAAAATCAATGATTAAAAGCAGGGCTTGCCGGCTCGTATATTGCATGGTTTGGCCTGAGATTTGGACTATAAGGAGCTTGTATTAAGTACTAAATAACTGAAGGGCTTGGTCTAGTTTTGCTCAAAGGTAGCAAATGAGGCAAAACACAGGCAATTGCCGTATAACGAAAATTGAGCTATGGAGTGAAAATCTTTCTAATTCATTTGGTACGACTCTTAGCAACAATGAGCTAAGGAATCTCTTTTCAAGAGGAATTTGGAAATAGTTGGTGGAGTAAGCAATGCCAAGCTTGGCAATTTGGAGGAGCCACAAGTGAGGTGAGTAGATAGGGTGACATTAGTGAAGAAGGAAGATGAGTAATGATAATATTAAGCTAAAGAGAGATTAGAGAAGGCTAATGGGGGAGCTTAAACTAAGCTTTGATACCATGTTGAGAATCATGGATCAAACTCCCTAATGATAATCAACTATCTAATTAGAATCTAATCTTATTCTAATTAATATGTGATAAGCTAATCTAGCATGGGTGATACCTAATAACAAACGTGATGAATGAACTAAGCTAATTAAGCTTAAGACTTAAGCACAATTAGGTTACAAGATTGAGACTTATACTCATAAAGAGGCTTGAGAGCTTGCTTCATTTTTTATTTCTTGAAATGGTCCCCTTTTATATGAGGAAGTACACGGCTTGTACATTAATGTGGGATAAGTCTCCACTCTTCTCTCTAGCTTACATGTCACCTCAAATCTCAACAGGTAAAACCTTTGCCTCTTCTACAACTGTATAAGTAAAGTGGACACAAATGTGCATTGACATTAAACTTCTTCCAATTCTCTCCCCAACACGCCGCATTGTTCCTGAAAACCATGTGCAATAAGAAATTTAAAGAGAAACCCCATAACATTTTGTGGTACTTTTCTAGTAGTCAAAAGCACTTCAAAGCACCCAAAAGCACCTAAGAAAGTGGATCAAGGAGAGAAATTTGTCTCCCTAGCATTAAAAGCACCTAATAATAGTTAAAAGAACTCAAAAGCACCTAAAAGCAGTGGCTTGAGGAGGGCACTTTACCTTCGTAGCACTCAAAAGCACTTCAAAGCACCTAAAAGCACCAAAAATGAGTGCCTTGACCAAGGTACTTTGTCTCTCAAGCAGTAAAAGCACATAAAAGCAGTGTGTTAAGGAGAGAACTATACCTCCATAGTTGTAAAAGTAGCCAAAGTAATTTAAAAAGCACCTAAAAGTAGTAGAAATCACTTAAAAGCACTTTGCTTCTCAAGTAGTAAATAAAGTAGTGGGTTGAGGTCTCTTTGCCTCCCTAGTAGTAAAAGCATTCAAAATCTTATCAAAACACTTTACGATAGTGCAAAACAGTTAAAAGCACTCAAAAGTAATTTAAAAAGCACCTAAAAGTAGTAGAAATCACTTAAAAGCACTTTGCTTCTCAAGTAATTTAAAAAGCACCTAAAAGTAATAGAAATCGCTTAAAAGCACTTTGCTTCTCAAGTAGTAAATAAACTAGTGGGTTGAGGTCTCTTTGCCTCCCTAGTAGTAAAAGCATTCAAAATCATATCAAAACACTTTAAGATAGTACAAAACAGTTAAAAGCACTCAAAAGCACCTAAAGGCAGTGCCTTGGCCAAGGCACTTTGTCTCTCAAGCAATAAAAGCTTTTGAAAAAGTGTGTTGATGAGTAAGGCATTTTTTCCCCTAGCAATAAAAGCAATCAAACGCACCTAAAACTACCCAAAAGCACCTAAAAGTAGTAAGAAGCACTTAAAAGTACCTAAATGTAAGAAGCACTTAAAAGTACCTAAATGTAGTAGGAAGCACAATCAAAAGTACCTAAAAGTAAATGGAAGCACTTAAAAGCACCTTAAAGTAGTAGGAAGCAATCAGAAACACCTAAAAGCACCTAAAATTACTCAAAAACAAAGTAGTAGAAAGCACACGCATCTAAAAGTACTAAAAGCACCTAAAAGTAGTAAGAAGTACTTAAAAGCACCTAAAAATTGTAGGAAGCAATCAAAAGCACCTAAAAGCATCTTAAAGTACTCAAAAGCACCTAAAAAAACTCAAAGTACCTAAAAGCACTCAAAAGCACCTAAAAGTAGTAGGAAGCACTTGAAAGTACCTAAAAGTAATAGGAAGTAAGAAAAAGTATCTAAAAGTACTCAAAAGCATCTAAAACTACTCAAAGGCACTTAAAAGCACATAAAAGAAATTAAAAGTACTCAAAAGCACCTAAAAGTTTCTAAAAACACTCAAAAGCACCTAAAAGCACTCAAAAGTGCCTAAAAGTAATTAAAAATATGCAAAAGCACCTAAAAGTACTCAAAAGAATCTGAAAGTACCCAAAAGCGCTCTAAAGCACCTAAAAGCAATTAACTGTGCTGTTGCAAAGCACCTGAAAGCACTCAAAAGTACCCAAAAGCACAAAACAAAACCTAAAAGTACTCAAAAGTACCTTAAAGCACCTAGAAGTAGAAGCACTTCAAAGCACCTAAAAGTAGTAGGTAGCACCTAAAAGCACCAAAAAACGGTGGGCTGACGAGGGTACTTTTCCTCCCTAGCAATAAAAGCAATTGAAAGAATCTAAAAGTAGTAAAAGACACTTAAAAGCACCTTGAAGCAGTGCTTAGACCAAGGCAGTGCTTAGACCAAGGCAATTTGCCTCCGAAGTTGTAAAAAGCACTTAAAAGAAGTTGCTTGAGGAGGACACTTTGCCTCCCTAGTAGTAAAAGTAATAAAACATGCTATGACGAGGTGGCATACTCATACCATTGTTGGATGTTTGAGCTTGTAGGTTTGTTATAATTTGAGGTGTTATTCTATGTGATGAGGAGGATATATGGTCCATACGGTCTGCATATACAACGATTTCATTGACTCGCTGCTTGATTACCTCAACACAAAAGAGCTTGTAGGTTTGTTGCCTAGTAATTTGGGACATTATTTTATGATGAGGAGGATATATGGTTCGGATGGTCTGCATACAACAATTTCATTGACTCGTTGCTTGATTACCTCGATACAGATGGTTCAACATTGTTCGCATGAGACGAGTCTTCTTTTGGTGACTTGTATGAGTGTCCCACACTCTTGAGCTGCCATGATTGTGCTCTTGATGATGTAGGTTACATCGACACGGATCTAGATGATGATGATGTATCGTATACTCTTGAGCCACCATGATTATGTTTCTGATGTTGTAGATTACATCGACACAGATCTAGATGATGTTGATGTATCTTATACTCATACACATGATGATGTCTCACATACACACACATATGATGATATATTGATGTATCACACACACGTGCACATGATGATACACATGGTGATAGTGATATAGGTGCACATGATGACATGGACACACATGTACATGATGTTAATGCATGTGATAGTGATGTGTGTGAGCTAGATCATGTGGGCATAATCTCGAGGGGGCAGGGATGGCATCAAGCATTACACCTAGGCCTACCTACCTTCCTAGGGATCATAGTCTAGCATTTGCTGATCTCGTGGGTCAGCATTGAATTAGTTATACATCCATTAGCACACATGAGGTTAGTGTTACTTTACATGTGGAGTCATGAGATACACATGATCGGAGGCTTGACTTTGTTGTGCTATATATATCAGGCTATTCTTCTAGGGCTTTCACATGTGGAGACATTCTTCTAGACCTAAGGTTCTTGTGCTAGATATATCAAGCTATTCTTCTAGGGCTGAGTTTCTTATACTAGATATACTAGGCTATTCTTCTAGGGCTTTCGCATATGTGGAGACATTCGGATACCACTACTCATAGTTCTCATAGTTACCTGCTGGCAGTGTTTATGTGGGTATAGTGCATATATTTAAGAAGTTAGGCATTGGGCATGAGTGTAAGATTCCTCCCTAGCCTCTCAAGATGTCGAGCATATTCCCCTGTAATCAAATCCCTCTTCAGAAATATAAAAGATCTTATTTCTACCAGTTTTGGCCTAGAGAGAGAAAATCTTCTAGAGAGTGGTAATTCAGTTTTTAAATATTTTTGGATGGAAAAATATCTCTTCTTATTAAAATAAGTTCCCCCCAAACAGAAGTTCAAAAAGATTTTCAGAAGGTGCATTAGAAATCAAGTATAATCTGTCCAAGAGGCCTTATCCTACGGGTCCAGATTTTCGAAAAAATTTAAATTAAGGTTTCTATGGACCAATAAGATTCATCCAAATGTAGGGAGGAGATAAATGGAAGAATAAAAGGAAAATCTTCCAAAAATGAGTAAATACTCACATAAGATGAAGAGTTGACTAAGGACAAGGTTAATAGTTAAAAAAGAGAGATATTTAGAAGAAATGATGCATTTTTGACACCTTGGTATAGGGAAATTCCCCTCATGAAGGAGGCGCCTATTTCACATGTGTGGGAGAGTTTTGAACTCCCAAATAATGAGATATTTTATCTCTCCTCTTTCCTGTTTTATCTCTCCTCTCTCCTGTTTCAACCAGATCCAAAAAGTGGACTAAACTGACCCAAAAATGGTCAAAAATTGACCAAATTGATCAGGAAAATTCTAGAATCAATTGGCTTGGTTAGAAGCTCACTTTTTCCTATAAATAGAAGCCTTCCCCTCTGTTGAATCTTAATAGTGTTTCTGCACTGTTACCCTACTTCTCCCAAGAGCCAAAAACTGTGAATTTACTCATAATTCATTAGTTTTTGACCTTCCCTCTTCTAAAGATTGGTGGCCACTCTTGTTTCAAACAAGAGTAGATCCCTCAAACCATCAAGCCAAAGGAAAGCTCTCAAATTCTCTATGTAAGTTGGAGATTCTTCTCTTTTCTATTTATTTTATGGTTTTTTTATGATTTTTATCTTCTCTAAAATGAATATGATGTTATGCCTCATTGAAAAAAGGCATTCCCCTCTCTTCTTTAGTAAATCCAACCATTCTTTATCCTAGATGAATGATTAATGGATAAAATCAAGTTTTTCATAATGTTTCTCTTTGATAAGTAGAAAATGTTTACATTAGAATGATTTAAATACTCTTGATGAACTTCTAATTAATTTTAGAGAGTTAAAAATTGAAAAATGGTCAGCCATACAAAGGAGGTTATGGCAAAATTTTCTAAAATTGTGAAAAATAAGTTGTACTTTTTTTTAATTCAAAAAGAGTAATTCCCATCGTATATGTATTCTTAAAGTGTTATTTTTCATCCTAGGTATAGAAAAATGCTTACTAAAAATATTTTATTAAAAAAAAGTGTTACTTTCTTTAGAATTAAATTCTATGCATAGAAGGAAGCATATTGAAATTTTTATTTTGATCATAAAAGAGTGATTTTCATCATAAATGATTTGTATGCATAAACATATGCATAAAATATTTTTTTTATATTAAAAGTGAGATTTTCATCATAAATGATTTTTATGCATAAATGGATGCATAAAAGAAATTCTTTTATATTAAAAGTGTGATTTTTATCATAAATGATTTTTATGCATAAATGGATGAATAAAAGAAATTCTTTTATATTAAAAGAGTGATTTTCATCATAAATGATTTGTATGCATAAAAGATTTTTTTATATTTAAAAAGTGATTTTCATCATAAATGATTTTTATGCATAAAAGAAATTCTTTTATGTTAAAAGTGTGATTTTCATCATAAATTATTTTTATGCATAAATGGATGCAAAAAAGAAATTCTTTTATATTAAAAGAGTGATTTTCATCATAAATGATTTGTATGCATAAACATATGCATAAAAGAATTTTTTTATATTAAAAGTGTGATTTTCATCATAAATGATTTTTATTCATAAATGGATGCATAAAAGAAATTCTTTTATGTTAAAAGTATGATTTTCATCATAAATGATTTTTATGCATAAATGCAAAAAAAAAAAGAAATTCTTTTATATTAAAAGAGTGATTTTCATCATAAATGATTTGTATGCATAAACATATGCATAAAATGTAATTTTTTATATTAAAAGTGTGATTTTCATTATAATGATTTTTATGCATAAATGGATGCATAAAAGAAATTCTTTTATATTAAAAGAGTGATTTTTATCATAAATGATTTTTATGCATAAATGGATGCATAAAAGAAATTCTTTCATATTAAAAAAGTGATTTTCATCATAAATGATTTTTATGATGATAAAAGTGTGACTTTCATCAGAATTGGATTTTATGCATAAATAGATGCATATAGAATTTTTATATTTAAATAAGGGTTCTTTTTAATCCTCTGTTTGATTTTCGCAAAAATTAGAAAAATGAATAAGTAGATAATCTGTGAGAGAAAATTCTACCGTTTCATATTCACTAAGATGGTAATGAGAAAATTCAAATAAACTATCGAAGTCAGAGATCGAGATAAATGATTATTTTATTCCTCATAGGAATTCATGTTTAGTTTAGAAATCTATAAGCGAATATTCAATGAACAAAATTTAGAAAAAGAGAAATTGAAATATTACCTTTCAAGAAAGATAGTTTAGGAAGAACCTTTCCAGACTCAAACTCTGATTCAGACTATTGACCAAGACCTAATTCCTTCGTCAGTTTCAATCAATGAACGATGTGCCCAATTTGGGAAAAATACACTCAAATCGCCCACCGAATCTGAAACTAAGTTGAGACTTTTGATTTTGATCTAAGGATCAAGTTAACAGAATTCGAGAAATTCTGTTTGGAATTCAGACCTGGATCTAGAAGTATTGGGATACGGATTTAAGATTTATTCATTGTATTCAAATAAAATCAAAACTGAAAACTTGCATAGAAACCCTGTTTTCTTAAAGGACTATCTTACGCTAGAATGCTGGAGGGAGCATTTGGCATACGTGTTTATCTAAGGGAAGTTCGGTTGCAACAGCTGTCGGGGAGTGTTCAAGGGACAGCTCACCCGGCAAAAACCTGCCCAGGTCTTGACCAGCCTGGGTATGGAGAAAAATGGTGTGCTTCCGATACGATGGGCGAGGGCTGACGAAGCGGTCCCTGAGTGAAGTGCCAGGACACCTAAGGAGGATCCTGGAGGGTTCTGACCAGGCGATGCATGGGCTCGCGGTGCTTAGGACACCCATGCGTATGTCGTGGAAGATATATATATATGTATGTTGACGGAATGATTATTGTAATCTGTTACTGGATCTCGTTTGCTGACAAGCTGGTCCCAACGGAGAGTCCAGAGTGGTACTGTTTTTGTGAAACAAGGGATTAAATGGAAATTTTGAGTTATGAAATCTATGATCATATCTGTTTTATCAATGGATTATTTTTATATTAAAGTTTTAAAGAGGAGTGTGTGCGTATCTATTTTCTAAAGCTAAAGTTAAGAAAGGCATTCAATTATGGGTGGGTGAGTACTTGTTTGGTTCTACCGATTCCAATGGTAGGGTGGTGGCTAACCGCTAGGCTGGAATCAGTGGAGTTTTAATAATCAAACTGAAAAATCTTAGGATTACCCTAGGATTCGAGTAGTTAGTTAATTCCCTAATAAATTTCCCAATTGAGTGGATCAACGGCTGTGCCTGATCTTGATTAGGAAAAAAGCATTGAAATTGCTCAGATGATCAAATTATATCAGTGATAGTTTCCTTCTATCTGGTTTATTTAGGTGAAGGATAGTTTAGATTTGATCTCGTTAGAAAATTTTGTTAAGAAAATTCAAAAAGGTGGAATCGTCCCCGCTTTTCGGGCATGGGAAAATTTCCCGGTTTCGGTTTTCGGAGTGACCACCAGCCTAGTCTCGTGCCTGGACATTCGTGGGCGAGGCCCTGAGTGAGAAACCCTACCCCACGCATGAGGTGGCTGCTTCTGCTGTCAGCTTACCGAGAGTCCGGTGCGCGGAGGGGGCAGAGGGACCTCACAATGAGGGTAGTGTTGATTTTACTGAAATGAGATCTTATAGGAGACACATGATTACACATATAGATCTAGAGAGCTTTACTTTTGATTTAGACATTTTATTAGGTCCAATATTGATGAAGATAGACCCTACCTATGAGGGTTACTTCAATGACCTTGGAGGCTCTACGGTTATTAGTGAGTTTTTGGATGATGATTCTGCTTACCTCTCATGTGTGGATATGTTGCCAATCTTCAGTGAACCATGATGCTTATGATGATGATCTTGTTGAGTGATCATAATTTTACCTTGGAGGATCACACACATATAGAGAGAATTACGCATGAGGATTTGGTGTGTAGTTCAGGTCATGTCCATACATAAATGGATGTAGTGGATCATGCCTCAGATGTTTTGAGTTGTGCTACATCATCAGGCTCGATGGCATCAATTCCCATCTAACTGTGCTTGATGCTGACTATGATCTTTGTGCGCTTGGTTCCTGTGATTGTCAACATGACCCTATGTTTTGTGAAGCCACGATATTTACCTTTGGATGCATCATTTTCCATTTGTAGTGTATGGTTTTTGATTATGTGGCTCGACATTCAGATGCACCTATGGCATACCTAGTCTTGGCCTACACGATGGTTCTTTTGTGCCAAGATGGTTTGACATCCCGACCACGAGTTTTGAGCTCATTGTGTGGATATCTTTAGTGCAAATTCACATTATGACTATGAGAATGGGCTAGTTGTTAGTCTTCCCTTTGACCTAGGAGGATTTGGGGCTAGCCTCATCATTGACATTGGTCTCCTATATTTATCATTTGACCTAGGAGGATTTGGGGCTAGGCTCATCATTGACATTGGTCTCCTATATTTATCATTTGGCCCATTCTTTTAGAGTTTGGATGGTTCAGGTTTCCCTTTAATCCAGGTAGTTTCATGATTAGCTTCATTATCAACGAGTATGATATCCTTATCATTTGACCTTGGGGGTCACACGACTCCTTGGCTTCCAATTCCACTCGAGGGATGTATTATTAGATTCATCATCGACTCCTTGGCTTCCAATTCCACTCGAGGGATGTATTATTAGATTCATCATCGTCCGGCATTGCACTACATTCCTTCCCATTTGATCTAGGAGGGGTCCTATGCCCTTGATGAAATGACATTCACATTTATCTTCATTCATCGACGAGAATCGATTATCCTTATCATTTGACCCTAGGGTCCGTCACACGAGTCCTTGGCTTCACATTCAACTTGAAGGATGTATTATTAGCTTCATCATTGGCATTGCACTATATTCCTTTCCATTTGATCTAGGAGGGGTCATGAAAACATTGACATTTAGATTTGGATGTGATTTTTAGCTTTTGTGTATATCCTTTTTTATATGTCTTTTGTGCATGACTATCCTTCGATTTTGAGGATGAAATCATTGTAGGAGGGGATGGTTTGTAACAAAGCTATTTTCCACAAGCACATGTACACATTGGGGTTGAGGCACATAGGCTTTTGGGCATGGGCTAGTGTGGATATATTTTAGGGCAAGTGGCTATATAAGTTAGCTAGTAGACAACTATTGTACCTTTTGATACCTTTTTGACATATTATAAACTTGACCTTTCTTGGAGCTATTAGCTTCTTGTACAAGCTTGCATGGATTTTTTAATGAACCTATGGCTACTTTAGGAATTGAGGAGAAACTTGTGTGGACTCCAATCATTGCGTCTAGTTGTGAGGACTCCAACCATTGAGTTCTACCCTTCCAATAGTTCCTACATTGCATGGAGAAGCAGTTCTGTTGGGCCACAAGCCAGACAACCCCACCAGACCAGACAATCGTCGAGCCGGAATACCGTCGGAATGCTAGAGCAGTGCACTTAATATTATGGTCCAATTGGTTAATTAGGTCATTAATTCTGTAAATTAGCCATTCTTAGAGCATGAGGGTATCTTTGTATCATACTGTAACTGCACATTAAGCAGTATAAAGATGTAATCAGAACTCTGTACAGAGGCTGACTGTTTCTTCTTTGAGCTAGGTGTTTTTCATTGATTAAAGGATCATTCTGTATTATTTGTGTATATTCGTCGTGTTTGTTATCTTTTTTATATATTCATCTTGTCTATCGTTCCTGTGAATTTATCTTTTAAGACTTGTATTTCATGTGGTAATCCGGATCATGCACATGAGTTGATCAGACTTAAGTAACCGTTTTTTGTCTGTGCAATCGTAACCGATAAGCTGTTTTCTGTGTTGTCTAATGCATGTTTCGTATCAGAATTGTGTATTGCTGCACGCAACCAGAGACACTTAGTAGGTTGATCGAGATAGTGGTCAACCTTGACAACACTTGATGCGTCTTGCTGCCTGTTTCACTTGCTGCTTGAATTCCTTTGTGTTCGAATAAATTTCCTTTGTGTTCGAATCAATCCTTCATGTTAGCACATGAATTGTGCTACTTGGCACAGATCAAAGCTCGGGAACTCCAGTTTGCTAGACTTGAAGAAGAACCAGAAGACAAATTAGAAGGAGAATCGGTAACTCCACCACCACCACTACTGTTCATACCACCCCCACCATCGCCTCCCTGCCTTCTATATTACAATGTGCTTCAATGACCACGATGAAGTATCCAAAATTTTTAGAGAAATCCTCAAAGGATGCAGATGCCCACATCCTTCTCTTTGACAGTGCATGGAGTGTGAACATCCTCGGGCCGGTGGATCAAAACCTCAAGAAAGCCACTTCTGTCTTGACTTTACCAAAAGTGCCGCTCTCTAGGTTGCTCAGTATGAGTATGCTCATTTCCCAACATACAATGCAATCATAAATGCCTTTCTTCAAAGATTTAGAGGGAAGATAAAACATCCATGCATGTGCTTGATAAAGCTCTATAGGATGAACCAAAAAAACCTCATGGTCGAAGATTATGCTGCTAAGTTTTGGAATCTTATCTGAAGACTGGATGTAGCCAATCGGCCAACGGAGGAGATCCCCAATTCTTATTTCATGAAGGGATTAAGCAAGAAGTTGAAAAGGGAGTCTCTCCCCTCCATCTCTTGATTTCTCTTTGGATCATTTTTATTGCTATGACAACTCCAAGAGTTGATTGACACTTAAAGGAAAGACACCATATCAACTTAGTACTCGACAAAGAATATTGCATGTGGAGAAGTATTCATCACAAAGCTCTACACGATGAGGCTGAAGCTCAAAGACTACATGCAAAAGGAAAGAAGCATGTAGATTTGTGGGTTCAATGAGGTCTATACCCGCTTGATCCATCAACCAGAAACCCTCCATCATTTAGTATCTTGAACTGGGGATGGTAGAAAAGGCTTATTTGGATATTTCTCAAGATTGAATAATCAAGCTACTATTTTCCATTATCAACACACAAATATGGTTGAAACTATGCTTGGTGTGTGCAAGAAATTTGTTAAAGGACTAGAAGACATCGTGATATCACAAACTCAACATGTAAATGAGTTGGAAAGGCTACTTCAGTCAACAAATCTTAGACAAACTAACCAAAAATTGGAGGAACATGCACTCCAAAAACCCCAACTAAAAAGCATTCCTTTTGGGTTAAGAGTGAGATCTAGATAGTTTAAAAGTGTTACATGCCTAGCCACACATGGGGGTGTTAAGAAGAAATGGATGAGGCTTGGTTGAAGCTACATGAATAGTGTGGGAGATTTCTTCTTGGATAATCCTCTAGATAGAATTTCTATGATCAAATATTCTATAATAAGCAATGACATGATTGGAATGCTCAAGCTCTCGCAGTGTGCAGGGCTTCGAAGGAAGGTAGTCAAGGAAGTTTGCAACAATGACTTTCATGACTTGGTCAAGCTTGATGAGGTGGTGGAGGCATGTGACAAGGTTTCAATAAGCAGAAAGGGATACAGAGCCATATCAAAGCTACTCATCCAAGGTATGAAGCCTCATCATCTTCATGTGTGCGGCATACCCCAACCACATACCAGCATGACACCAACAAAATTAGGCTATTCTAGACTTCATAGGTGAATATAAACACATTGACAGTTTAATGACTGTAGAGAAGCCAAAAATAAATAAATAAACAATAGAGGACTGCAAGGGTAATCTTATTTTTGTTATTAAATAAAGCTTGCATTTCCTCGTGATCAATGATTGAACTCACTTCAAATCTTACATTGAAAGATTCCCTATAGCAATCAAATAAATTTTGTGCACCTACAAGCTGCAGGAAGTCAAAAAGTCTCTCTGTTGGTGTTTCCTCTGTTCACAGGATGACCATCATCACTTGAACCCATCTCTTTGTAGGTTAACAACCCTGGAAGGGTGTAGCTTAGGAGCACACAATAGAAGCTACCCTTTTAGTAGCTAAGGATTGTACAACCAAGAAGAAATTGTGAGGTTTTGGGGTAGCTAGGGGAAGGTGGGTTATCCAACAGGAAATTTTGAGGTCTTGATCATAGATTGTAGGTTAGAAAGACAACGCAATATGGGCAATCCAATTTGGTCGGATTGATGGAATCGCATTGTCTTTCCACAATGGGCAATCTTCTATGGTGGGGCAATCTTCAACTTCTGCTTTGGAAATATCAGGGGGCTAGGTAGCTCAGGGGGCCGAGGAGCAGCTCACGGTGCTGGGGAAGCTTAGGGGATTGGGGTAGCTCAATGGCATAGGGAAAATTAGGGAAAAAACGCACTTTGGAAAGACAACTCGAAGGTCGCAATCCAATCTCAAGATATTTACACTATCGCATTGTCTTTCTAAGGCCGGGCAGATGGGGCAATCTTGTTTTGTTTTGAATATCGAAAAGGAATGGGGAAGCTCAGGGGGATTGAGGGGTAGCTCAAGGGGCAAATGGAAAATCAGTGCACTGTAAGGGAAGCTCAGTGGCATAGGGCAGCTCAAGGGCCAAGGTAGGGGAAAAATGGTCAGTTCGGGTAGCTTGAAGGCATATTTTTTTTTAAAAATAACCAGATATTTATAGGTGCGTGAGGCCACGTGGTAATGGTATGAATGCCGTGTGGCCATGTAACGCATTCACACGTGCAACGTACGACCGTACGTGGGAAACCACATGTCGATGTATGGTCGCACATGTGTGGGTGTTGCACGTGTGGATACATGTGTTGCCGTACAGTTTTGTTGTCCATACGCCACGTTACATAGTCAATGTCTTTTGTAAATAGGCTGAGATTTTTTTTTTTACAATGCATGCATAGGCGTCAGGTGTCCTTCTTTACCCTAGCTCCTCTTGGACTTCACGCACACTAGTTGTCCTTCTTTACCCCAGCTTCAGTGGTGTTTAAATTAGCAATAGGAGCCAATTTGAGTGTTGTCCAGCTAAGCTTATCCCAGTGGAAAAACGGCACGATATCCACATACCGGAGTCATTGGAATTCAACATACGCGTCGTTCTTCCAACACATCAAAGGTGTGCTTATTCTAATTAAATTCTCAAGATTCAAGTCTTTAATTTACATATTTTGCATCAAAATCAAGCCCTCTAGGTAGCTGACTAAGTGAAGGTTAAGTGTCAAATTTGGCCTACTGCTACACATCAAGGACCAATAAAGGAAAAAGGAAATTTGGCTGAAGAATGGCATTCCAACAGGCTTCCCATGAAATTCTTCTAAATCATTGTAATAGGGTAACTCAAGCTCTAGGAAATTTGGGTGAAGACCCCATTGTAATTTGGGTTAATCTAGGAAACCCCATGAAAATTTTCTAAATCATTGTAATAGGGTAACTCAACCTCCAATGTGTAATGTTTCAAATGTGGCCAAGTTTGCAAGGGAGGGATAGGACTTGCACAACCAACCGCAGTAGCATATATATGAGTGATGCCAGCCAATAGCTCACCAATGCATGGCAGGAAAGATAGTGCAACTAGGATGATCGATAACACCGCTATCATTTATCATGCCATCTTTCCATTGTTACTTGTGCCTCCCCCCCAGCCCACACCACTCTCTATCCACTTAAATTGGCTCTGCCATGCTTGTTCCTCCCACCAGCCCACACTTGTTTCTGCACATGAAGGACCAATTAAGGAACTAGGAGCCACATGTTACTACTATGGTGGGAAAGTAGGAAATTTGGCTGAATATTGGCTTCCCAAGAGGCTTCCCCAAAGCAAGACACCCCATGAAATTCTCCTAAGTCATTGTAATAGGGTATGTCTCCTGCCAAGTGTTGTAACTCAAACTCTAGTGTGTAATGTTTCAAATATGGCCAATTTTGCAGGGGAGGGTGGGATTTGCACTAGCTATAGTAGCATATATATGAGTGAAATGCCAGCCAGTAGCTCACAAACGCGACAGGAAAGACAACGCTACTACGACGATCCGATAACATGTGTTATCATAAGTTTCCATTGTTGCTTGTGCCTCCCACCAGCCCACACCACTCTCTATCTAGCCAAATTGTACAATATTCCTCCCACCAGCCCACACCTGTTTCTTGCTAGTTGAATTGCCTGTATAATTCTTTTTTCTCCCACCAGCCCAAAGTGGTCTCTATAAATTGTATGTACATAGGAGTGTTCTACTTTGAATGTCTCATGATATAGTATGTACATATCATGTTCTACCTTCCATATCTAAATCCAAAATGATGCAATTTCTTAAATGAACTCATATTTGATTCTATAGTATGTACATATCATATGTTCTACCTTCCATATCTAAATCCAAAATGATGCAATTTCTTAAATAAACTCATATTTGATTCTATGTTTGATTAACAGGCCTAAGATGGCTAGAACAAAGAAAACAGCAAGGAGGGTTGGACCAAGTCTAGGCTTGGCAGAGAAAGCAGTAAAGTGAAAACACATTGTAAAAAAAAAGTTAAAAAAGAGAATCAATAAGCATTTAAATGCCGTGAGACAGATAAGGAAACATGAAACATGTTGAGTTACTCATACCTAAGCTTACCTTCATGAGAGTTGTGAGACAGATTTGCAATGAATGGAAGCTTGTGATGAGATGGGCTAGCAATGCAACAATGGTTGACGAGATGCGATATTAAAAAGGTGCAATATGTAATTATACCTTATTATGAATTGTAAGTATTTTATTTTAAATATGTTTTATTTCCTTTTATAGATATATATCAATTTTTTTCTTTTCTCTATTTTGTAGGAGCCATTGGAGTGTAATTATAATTGATATCAAGAAAAGAAATACATTTTTCTTCTTGGTATGCATGGAGTGTTGAGATATCGAGCTCTAGTGAGGCGGTGGACACTGATGACCCGCCTGGGGGATAGGCCCCACACTTACACCACTGGCATGGTTGGTGAGATCTTGGGTGATATGCGGCCAGTGGGATGACAGGCTGTGTGACAGCCATTCTAGAGACTGGCATAGTTATAGCGCCAGCTCATATAGTCGGGTTCACACTATAGAGAACCCGTGTATGTATTTGGTTGAGTACCTTTCATATGGTGTGTACTCTTATTCTTGTATATGGTGTGTTGAGTGTTGAGTAGAGAAGAAGAAGATTTCAGCCTCTCACCTTGTGTGTTCTCTATTAGGGTTTTGTGAGTGTGTGTGTGTGCTTGCAAGAGCTCAAGCTCTCTTCCCCCCTGCATCTTTTCATGGTATCAGAGCCTGGTTCATGCTAAGGGCTGAGCTGCAGCAAGAGAACCACAGGAAGCGGTACGAGGGTAAGAGCTGCAACTACTCTTCCCTATTTGTGTTAGTGACTACACCCTTGTCGGGAGCTCTACGGGAGGCACCGGCAAACGATCTCTGATTGAGGAGCTTTCTTCGCGGGAGTAAAGCTATAGGGCAACTATAGTGTCCTATCGGACATCGGACAGAAGTTTTTGGCCAAAAACGCGTTTCGGGCGTGTCTGGACCACCGTTTTTCAGAAAGCAGGCGATTTCGAGCACTGCGGGTAAGTCATCGATTCTCTGCAGAACTCTGTTTTAAGAACTGCAGGAAGACAGATTGACTGTGCAGACACTGTGGGTGCTGCAAGAGGTCAACAGTTGCCATTGGGTGTATGTATGTACATTGAAGTCACTAGTTGTGACATTTGAGAGTACTACAGTACCGCTGTGCAAAAAATACAACAGTTTGTGCAGAAAAACCAGAGTGCAGTTTCTGGTAAAATTGTGTGTTTGGCAAGATGTCAAATGATGGGATAACTCAGATTGTGGCTGAGAAGCTTGATAAGAACAACTTCCATGCTTGGAGGTTCAGGTTGACGAATTTCCTAATGGGAAAAGGCTATTGGGACTACATAGAAGGTGAGCATGAAGAGGCACCGGAGATACCGGATATAAATCCGACTGCTGCAGATGTGAAAGAGTTTAAAGACTGGAACCAAGGAGCTAAGAAGGTTATGTATTGGCTATCCATTAGTATACAGGACACCATGATTGGGCACATTCAGGATGCCAAGTCCCCCAAGGAGGCGTGGGACACCTTGGTAAAGCTTTATGAAACAAATACCAAGGCACGCAAGATACAGTTGAAGAATGAACTTCATACTGTGGAGAAAAAGAGAATGTCTGTGAATGACTATGCGTTGAAGATAAAGGGTATTGTGGAATCCCTTGCATATGATTATGACTATGCGTTGAAGATAAAGGGTATTGTGGAATCCCTTGCATATGATGATGATAAAGTGGAGGTCTGTCTACGTGGTCTCGGGCCACAATATAAGGCGTTCAAGACGTCTATTCAGACTCGGGAAAACATTCCCAACTTTACAGATTTGGTGTCTATGCTGATTATCGAAGAGAAGAGCTTGGGTGAAGACCAATAGTCTTCACAAAGCAAAAACAGTTCAGAGCAACAGGCCTTCTACACGAGTTCAGGAAGAGGACGAGGTAGAGGAGGCCGTGGACGTGGTCAAGGAGGTGGCCGAACAGGTAATCAGAATTATGGCCAGCAGCAGCAACAACAACAACAGTCCCAGAATCAACAACAACAACAACACGCAGGTTGAAGAGGCAAATTCAGAGGCAGGGGGAGTCAAAGAGGCCGTGGAAATTGGCAAAAAAATATAATGATGCACGTGAATGCTATTATTGTGGGTAAGCCTGGACATGTGCAGGCAGAATGTTATAAGAAGCAGGCTGACATGCAAAATGGGAAAGTGCAGCAAAACAACTATGCATCCTCAAGCAGAAATAATGAGGATAATGAAAGGTTGTTTATTATGCAACATGTCGTAAATGCCATGTCTGAAAATGTTGATGCAGCACAAAAAGATAATGTATGGTATGTGGATTCAGGTGCTTCGAACCACATGACGAGTCATGGGGAGTGGTTCAAGGAGATGAAAAACCCGAAAAGACCAGGTTTTGTGGAAACAGGGGATGACACTGCTCATCCAATTGCCCATGTTGGAGATGTGCCATTGTCTATGCAGGATGGCAAAGTGAAGTACCTTGCAGATGTACTTCATGTACCGAACATAACAAAGAATCTGGTTTCAGTTGGCCAGATGATTGAGCAGGGCTTGCAGGTTCGGTTTAACCCTGATGGATGTTATGTTGAAGATTTTAAAGACAAGTGCAGATTGGTTGCAAAAGACAACAGAGTGGGCAGAATGTTTACATTAAATGTAGACATGCCTGAAATGAGTGCTGCGATGTTTGCAAATGGTTCAAGAATTGTTGCAGACACAGACATTTGGCATAAAAGGATTGGACATGTAAATGTGCAGAGATTGAAGTCTATGCAGACAAAAGGAATTATGACAGGGCTGCCAAAATTTAAAGTGGAAGGTATGCAGAAAATATGTGAAGCATGACAATTTGGGAAGCAAACAAAGCATGTGTTTCCACGTAACAGATATGTGAGCAGAAATGCACTAGATGTTGTGCATTCGGATGTATGGGGTCCTACGAAGACCATATCTATGGGAGGCTGCAAGTATTATGTGACTTTCATTGATGACCACACAAGGAAAGTGTGGGTATATTTCATGAAGGAGAAGAGTGAGGTGTTCACTCACTTTCAGAATTTCAGAGTTTTGGTTGAAAAGCAAACAGGGAAATATGTAAAGTGCCTAAGGTCAGATGGAGGGGGAGAGTACTTCTCTAATGAGTTCTCTGAATTTTTGAAGAAGAATGGTATTCGGAGACAGTTTACATGCAGATACACTCCGCAGCAAAATGGAGTTGCTGAGCGAAAAAACAGGCACATTGCTGAGATTGCGCGAGCATTGATGGAAGAGAAAAATATGCCTTATAGCTATTGGGCTGAGGCTGTTTCTACAGCAGTATACATCATGAACAGGACTCCAACTGCAACCATACATGATGTAACTCCAGAGGAGAGGTTTACTGGCAGAAAACCAGATTTATCTCATCTGAAAGTCTTTGGATGCATTGCATATGTGCATGTGCCAGATGAGCTGAGAACTAAGCTGGATCCAAAAGCTGAAAAATGTGTGTTTATTGGATACTCCCTTGAGCAAAAGGGATACATGTGTTATAACCCTGCTACACGTGAGTTGAGGGTAAGCAGGGATGTTGTCTTTGATGAGATGAGCAGCTGGTATGCTCCTGAAAAAGAAGCTGTTGGGGCTGATGTGAGTGGAAGTGTGGTTGCACAGAATGCAGGTCAGCAATCACAGTCTTTGAGTGGACCAGGAGAGTCCTCATCTAGTGTGTCTATTGATAGACCATGGAGTGGCAGGCTGCGTCATAATACCAGTCCTACAAATGTGATTAGTACATCACGTAAAGGAAAAGAGAAAGTGGTTGAGCCCCTTGGTATGCCTGACATTTCTGCAGGGCATTCTCATGTTGATGGAGAGTCTAGTGGCTCAGATATGAGCCTTGATGAGGAGCTTGGGATCCCAGCTATGAGAACACCTGGTGTAAAGAAGGCTATGGAAGCCATGAATGAAAAGCTACGAAGATCAGGGAGAGTGAAAAATCCTATGCAGAGATTTACCTATGATGGTTATGTGGCACATCACTATGCATATATGGCAAAGGTTATGTGGCACATCACTATGCATATATGGCAAAGGTTGTGCAGGTTGTTGAGCCCACTTGCATTGATGAGGCTGTTGGAAATGTGTGTTGGGAGAAAGCTATGGATGAGGAGATGGATGCACTATATGGAAATGAGACTTGGGATTTAGTGCAATTGCTTGAAGGCAAGAAAGCTATTGGATGCAAGTGGGTGTACAAAGTAAAACATAACAGTGATGGAAGCATAAATAGGTACAAGGCTAGATTGGTAGCCAAAGGATATGCGCAGACATATGGCATTGATTATGCGAAAACTTTCAGCCCAGTTGCCAAGATGGCAACAGTGAGAGTTGTGATAGCAGTGGCTGCATCAAAGCAATGGTCTTTACATCAGATGGATGTAAAGAATGCATTCTTGCATGGGGATTTGCAAGAAGAGGTGTATATGTTGCAGCCACCTGGTTATGAGGATGTGAGTCACCACACGAGCATGTTTGCAGGTTAAAGAAAGCCTTGTATGGCTTAAAGCAAGCACCAAGAGCATGGTCTGACAAGATTTCTGAATATCTTGTCACTATTGGCTTTCATGTAGCCAATGCAGATTTCTCGCTGTATGTGAGACATGGTGATAGAGGGGTTGTGCTTGTTGTCATCTATGTAGATGACTTGATCATTACGGGGGACCATGATGCAGAGATCTTTGATGTAAAGATCTTGCTAAGACAAAAGTTTGAGATGAAGGATCTGGGGGAGCTCAGATATTTCTTGGGCATTGAGGTGATTAGGTCACCACATGGTATTGGATTACTGCAGAGACAGTATGGCTTGGACATGTTGTCCAAGTATGGTATGACAGGCTGTAAGCCTATTTCTGTACCATTGGATCAGAATGGCAAGTTGAGTGCAGATTCAGGAGAGATCTTGGAGGATCCTACTATGTATAGATGCATAGTAGGAAGTTTGATCTACATGACGATCACCAGACCGGATTTGAGCTATGCTGTTGGGTTGGTGAGTCAGTTTATGCAGGTTCCACGGAAACCGCATTTGGATGCAGTGAGACGCATACTGAGGTATGTGAGGTCTACTTTGCATTGTGGACTATTCTATGAGACTGGGACAGAGATATGTGTACATGGGTACACAGATGCTGATTGGGCTGGTAGTATCTCAGATAGAAGATCTACCAGTGGATTCATGTTTTCTTTGGGGAGTGTTGCTGTGACTTGGAGCAGCAAGAAGCAGCCTACGGTTGCTCTATCGAGTACAGAGGCCGAGTACAGAGGAGCTGCTATGGCAGCATGTGAGGTAGCTTGGTTGAGGAGCTGCTATGGCAGCATGTGAGGTAGCTTGGTTGAGGAAGCTACTTGCAGATTTGGGTCTATCAGGACAAGTTGTCATTTTCTATGACAACATTAGCAGTATACAGTTGGCCAGGAACCCAGTCTTTCATGCTCGTACGAAGCACATAGAGGTTCACTACCATTTCGTTAGAGAGAGGGTCTTGGCAGGAGACCTTGACCTTGTTTATGTCAGCACAGAGGATCAGGTAGCTGACATCTTCACCAAAGCATTGGGTACAGAGAAGCTCCGCAGATTCAGGGCTTCACTTGGTGTACATGAGATGGAGTTGAGCTCAAGGGGGAGTGTTGAGATATCGAGCTCTAGTGAGGCGGTGGACACTGATGACCCGCCTGGGGGATAGGCCCCACACTTACACCACTGGCATGGTTGGTGAGATCTTGGGTGATATGCGGCCAGTGGGATGACAGGCTGTGTGACAGCCATTCTAGAGACTGGCATAGTTATAGCGCCAGCTCATTTAGTCGGGTTCACACTATAGAGAACCCGTGTATGTATTTGGTTGAGTACCTTTCATATGGTGTGTACTCTTATTCTTGTATATGGTGTGTTGAGTGTTGAGTAGAGAAGAAGAAGATTTCAGCCTCTCACCTTGTGTGTTCTCTATTAGGGTTTTGTGAGTGTGTGTGTGTGTGTGCTTGCAAGAGCTCAAGCTCTCTTCCCCCTGCATCTTTTCATGGAGAAGCCAAATTGTAAGTTTTTAATTTTAATATAAGATTCAATTTGTGTTAGATTGAATAATTTATGTGGTTTGTTATTTTGCAGGGCATCTAAACGCATAGTAAGCACATGAGGAACACTCCATCCTCCACTCTTTGATAATAAAACTCCACATCAGTTTTTCATTTTGCCTGTAAGTTATAATAACATAAATGATAAATTTTAAGTTTGTAATAAAGCTTTAGTTAAAACTCTAAACAAGGACTATCATTGCTATAGGTTCCATTACAAACTAATGGAAGCTCATGTGGATAGAGAGTGGTTGCAAACACACAGAGATATATGCAATCAAAATTTCTAGTAGATATATCAAAAAGAGTAGCTATGAGCATTTTCGAGATAGACACATCAAAAAGAGTTGTAAAAATTGAAATATTTTCCTTAAGCTTTTATATCCTATACTAAGATTTTGGTCATGATTTTTTACGATTTACAACTTCATGTTATACAATCAGATTAATGTTTGACAATCGTGTGAATCTTCCCACATATCCAAATTCACCACCACCATCACCATCAATATCACCTATGATGGCAAAGAAGCCATCTAAAAATAAAGGACCTATGATGTCTCTGTTTGAAATTCAGAAAGAAGATAACAACAAACGCGGAGAAGGGAAAGGCTTCTCGAAAACAGAAGCAATCTAAGGAAAAAGAGCCAAGCTGACCAAGGAAACAATCTAAGGAAAAAGAGCCAAGATGACCAAGGAAGGTGAAGAGGGCCAAGGCTTCTCTGGACATTGACCCTCCAAAGTAAATAGTTTTATGTTCTCATACATTGTAACCAACCAATTTCTATAGTTGCCATTGTAATTAATATATATATATATATAATATTAAGTTTAGTTTCTCATTTTACATTGGTTATCTTGTCTTAATAATGTTGAATAACTATTTTACAAAATGAATCGACAAGACAAGATATATGGGTGCAAAATTATATTGTATTGTTAATCCCATTTTGGATTAACAGATATGCTCCTCCATTTGAGGACATTAATAAGTGTCATGCAAAGGCACTATAAAAGTTGTACATTATGAGATATTGGCCACCCAAAGCCTTAGCTAGTAGGGCCAATTGTATATAAGGCATTTTCTCATAAATGAATGGACACAATCTCCCTTTGTGCTATGAGAGTTCTTGCTTTTGTCTTGAGAGGGAGGTTGAGAGAGATTACTCTAGCACATGTTCCTTCTCTATACTTGTATGCTTGTGTGGATAAGTGAGAGAGAGTGATTTCCTTGTGTGGTGGTGTGAGCGACTCTATAGTGATAGCGCGTGGAGGTGAAGCTTGGAGGATTGGAGCTTCTCAAGTGAGCTTGGAGACCTCAAGGGGCATGAGCTTGAAGCATTGGTAAGTGCCCTACGACAGTTATGTTCTATTACTTCTTCAAAAGAGGTGAATGCATTGAGTTTCTTCTTGGAGGTGTGGTAGCCCATAACATTTTTGGCGCCGCTGTCGGGGGAACACTTATATTTCTTCCATCCTCTTTGAGTTTCAACTCCCATTCAATAAGTTTCATTATTGCCTTTGCATTCTGGTAGTGCATTATGTACAGTTAGAAGGGATAAGGTTTGAGAGGAAGTGAAAGTTTGTAAGAAATTGGTTGTTTTTGTTGTGTGGGTGTGTATTGGAGTGACCTTAGAGGAAAGCTCCACTGTTTTTCCCTTTAATTTTGATGTTTGTATCACCAAAATCATGAATGTGAATGAGTAGGGCGATACTCTATTTTTGTTTCTTTGAAAAAATCCACAAAAATCACAAAAATAAGGAGCCATTTGGTTGTGTTTTAAACTCATATTACATTCTTTATGCCTAGCACAATCATTTTGGAAGCATCTGGATAGGTAATTTGCACCCAAACTCCTCTCTGTCAATGCGAGAATTTTCCACATGAAACTGCAGGAAAACAGTTCATGACGTAAACTACTTCCTACAATCTCACAGTGTGAATTGCCCCCAAAATCAGCACCGCAATTCACGTGGTTACCTTGATAAAAAAAGGTCGTCTTATCCTAACATCGCTGACACCAAGGGTCTGACAAAATTGTAATCCGTGAACTAGCAAAAAATGCTTCACGATGTGAAACACTAAATAGTTCACGATGTGAACGATTTACATTTCATGACATGAACTACTTTAGTGCATCTCATGGCGTGAACTACTTACATCTCACGGCATGAACTACATAGGAACTCACAACATGAACGGTTTCCATTTCACGGTGTGAACTGTTTCTGCAATTTCACGACTTAGCCAGATCTAATTCACGAACTTGGTACTGTCAGATTAAGGTTAGGTGCTTGAGACCAGTAAAAATTATAACAAGGTAATGTTGCTTTCTGAGTCCAAAGTAAATATTGGAGCACATGAAAGTATAGAAATTAGTTCACGGCATGAACGGTTTGCCATTCTCACAACATGAACAATTCTCTGACTTCTCACGCCATGAACTGTTATTTGCATTCTCACGCGGCCTCAAAAAACAAATGGATAGTATCTTACCAAAATTCAATTGGGGTAGCAAATTAGCTTATCAAATCACATTCACATGCACTTGAGGTCTGGAAAGCTCATCGGAGACGACCTCACTCCCGACGATGACAATGCATCAAATCACCCAAAATCTTCCTATGAAAAGAGTATTGGTTTAGGCCACTTAGTGAGCACTCAATTAAGTGCCTTAAGGAATCTAACCACCGTCAAGAAAAGTAGTGAAAGAATCCATGGAAGAAGGGATACGATTCTCTGGGTTTGGGAAAGAGGAGAAACCACCCTCCCCTACCAGATCTAGTGGTATCATTGATATAGCTCGGGGACTTTTTAGTCTCCAAACCAGCAACGATGAGGAAGCACAATCTGCGGGCACTGGACTTGGTCCAAAGGCAAGAATTACAACCCAACTTTTAAGTTCTAGACTGTCTAACACTTGCACCCCCAACATGAGAAGAGACTTGGAAAGCGCAGCTAGGATAGGTCAAGTCTTCTTCCCAACCTCAGAGGAAGTAGAATTAGATTTGAAAAGGATTGAAGTAGAATGGTAGCTCTGCGAGAATTGAGCTTAAGGAAACAAGAGCTCGATACTCGAAGGGCTAGGGCCAAACAAAAGGAGATGGAAAATGTGAGCCTATTTCAATCACATGGCAAAGAGCTAGAAATGGTTATGGGAAGGAGTGAGGAAGGAATTCCAAACTTAGATCCCATTAATGAAGAGCCAAGAGTGGAGGAAGGGTTCAAAACCCAGGATGAAGGGGATAATCTACCAAGGGAAACTGGTGAAGTAGAAGACTGCATGTACACCAAGAAAGACATCGAGCAAATGATCAATCATCCCACATTCTTACAGGACATGGAGCTCTTGATTCTACAAAGGCATACGGAGATTGCTAATGATGAGCCACTTCAGAATGAAGTGGAGGGACCATCCTATAGACCAAAAATGCCTAGAAGAGCCAATGTTAGAAGAGGATGAGGTCTATCTAGGTAGGGGGGATAGCTCCTCAAAGACCAAGGGCGGATCCAAATGTAGATCTTAATGTGGCCACAAGGATAGATTTGTTGATCTCTCATCAGGGTAATCTACCCATCATTCAGTGTGATTGTCCAACTAGATTCGTGGTGAGTTCAGTCAGGAAAAACTAGCTTAGTTCCGGTAGTCTATTCTTTGTGGAAATTGGAATTGGTCACAAAGTTTTTACTTGATTTAGATCGAGAGATGGACAAGTAGGTTTACTGTCTGTCCCTCTCATAGTCTAACCACATTCATTTGGTTTAGTTCTACAAGGATTCCCTTCAGATAAACATCTAGTTTTGGGTAAATATCCATTTAGTGATTTTACCAATTAAAATATCCAAAGATATTCCTTCCAGCACATAATTTCTCAACCTTATTTCATTAGGTAAAATTATGGTGGAAATTCATCTTTTGACACTAAAATTAATTCAAATCCATCTTTTCTTAATTATCATAAAAATTCTTCTTTTTAACTAAATATCATACCTATTTTTTAATAAACTTGAAATCCCTCTTTTTCTCATTTTAATGAGTGCAATCCAATTATCATGGGAATTCCTCTTTTACCATAAATTAAATCTATTTAAAATTCTTCTCAAAAATTACATAAAAATATCCATTAATTTCATTAAGCTAAAAATTCCACTTTTCTCATTTAAATATTTGAATTCCAATATGGTGGGAATTCCTCATTCATCATTTAAATTTATCTATGTAAAAAGATAAATTTATCTAAATTTTCTCTTAAAATTTAAATAAAAATCTCCATTAATTCCTTTACACTAGGAATTACACTTTTCTCATTTAAGTATTTGAGTTCCAATATGGTAGGAATTCCTCTTTCATCATTTAAATTTATCTATGTAAAAATATAAATTTAACTAAATTTTCTCTTAAATTTAAATAAAAATCTCCATTAATTTCTTTACACTAGGAATTACACTTTCCTCATTTAAGTATTTGAATTCCAATATGGTGGAAATTCCTCTTTCATCATTTAAACTTATCTATGCAAAAAGATAAATTTAACTAAATTTTCTCTTAAAATTTAAATAAAAATCTCCATTAATTCCTTTACACTAGGAATTACACTTTCCTCATTTAAATATTTGAATTCCAATATGGTGGGAATTCCTCTTTCATCATTTAAATTTATCTATGCAAAAAGATAAATTTAACTAAAATCTTTCTTTAATTTTTAAATAAAATATATATTATTTTAGCATCCCAATTTTTCTCTTACTTCATTGGAATACATGGATTTCCATCGTCATGGGGATTACTCTTTTAACATAAAAATGGATTACTAGAAATTCCTCTTTTTTCTAATTAACTATTTATGCATAAACATAAAAATAAATTTTTCCATGATTATAATGAGAATCATTCAATTAATCTAGGATGATTAATCCTAGAATATGGTAGGAAGTCCTCTTTTCATATTATGAATGAAAATGATTTATGTGTGAAGTTTTCAGAAATTTTGCCATAGCTCCGCTGCTATTACTGATAATTCTCAGTAATTTTGAAAACATAAAGTTTAGTAATATCATATGATAGAATAACCATTAATTGGATCAATATCCAATTATGGACTTGTTTCCTAATTTTTCCATGAATTAAATAGCCTAAAAGCATTAAAAAGCCACTTATTTAGCCTCAATTTGACAAGCATAGAAATTGCTTTTAGATTAGAGAATTGCTTCATGAGAAGCTTCATTTGAATATAGAATAGGTCATAGGAATGACCATTCTTTGGGGGAGAGAGAGAAATGGTTTTAAAAAAACATTATAATTTAAGCATAAATGAAAATTTATGTGTTTTATCACTACAATTCATTAAAGAACTTCAATTGTATTAAAAAGCCATTCAATTGAATGCTTCTCAAGCTTGAGACGGCTTGAGAAGAGAAACATTTGGAGATTTTAAAAAAAAAAACCATAAACCACACTTTACCTCCTAGATTGCTTGATTCTTTAATCAAAGTAGAGGCCCCCAACCAATCAATTGGTTTGGTATGTTGATGAAGACTCCAAGGAAGATTGAAGAGAGAGAAGCTCCAATCTCTTCAATTTGTAGAGGATAATAGAAAATAAGCTTATCTTAGAGTAATACCAGCATAGTTTAGTTCACAGATGAGAATACAAAAGAATGAGGGTCTATTTATAGGTGAGGGAGGCCACTAACTGAGTCCAACTAAGTTCTAGAATTTTCCAGCTTCAGTTTGACTGAATTTGGACAAGATTTGGACCAGTTTGGCTCTCTTTTTTATTTGGTTTGATCCAGGAGAGAGGAGAGATAAAAATATCCTATTATTTTTTAGTTTAAAACTCATCCACACATGTGAAATAGGCGCCTCCTTGAAGGGCCCCCTTCTCCTTACCAATGTGTCAAAAATAAATGATTACTCCAAAATATCTCATTTTTTATTAATACTTCATAATTTTTAACTAATAAATCTAGTACTCAGTCAACTCTTCATCTTATGTGGGCATTTACTCATTTTTTGGTATTTTCTTTTATTCTTTGGATTTATCTTATCCCAACACTTGGATTAATCTTATTGGTCCATAGGAACCTTAATTGGACCATAATCCAAAAATTTTAGAAAATCATGACCCTTAGGCTAAGATCTTCTAAATCATTTTTAATTAATTCCAATTGCACCTTGGAAAACCTATTTTGATTTTCTATTTCAGGGAAATATTTTTTTGATATTTGTAGAATTTATTTATCCAAAAATATCCCAATATTGATTTACCACTCTCCAAAAAAATTTATCTCACTAGGCCAAACAAGAAAAAATAATATTTTCTTGTATTCAAAAACATAGAACGATTACAAGGGATTGAAGTAGAGGATAATTTGTTATTCAGGCTGAGGAGGAATCTTACATCATCTCCCACTTGAAAAACGCGAGATGTCCTCATCTCGCAAAGTGGGGGTAATCCTTCGCCAACTCTTCTTCTTTCTCCTAGGTGGCATCTTCTAGAGGGAAGAACTTTCACTTTACTAAGAATTCTCTAAGGACTCTGCTCCTGAGAATCTTCTCCCGAACGTCAAGGATTTCCTTAGGTTGGAGTACGATCTGGCCTTGAGTCGGAGAGACCAAATGTTCATCATCAAGCATGTGACTCGAGCTAGGTACATATTTCTTAAGCAAACTGACATGGAATACATCATGTACCTTGAGATGGGGAGGCATAAGAAGTTTGTAGGCTAGATCACCCACTTTCTTTATGACAGCATATGGCCCACAGTATCTGGGAGAGAGCTTCTTGTACTTCCCTAAGGATAAGGAACTTCTTTTTGGTCGTACTCGAATGAAGACCATATCTGACTCTTCAAACTCTCTCTCTGACCTCTTTTTATTTGCATAATGCTTTCATCTGTCTTGGGCTACCTTTATATCTTTACGGATTGATTGCATTTATTGGTCCATTGTCATCAAGCATTTTTCTGGACATTTCGTCTCTGATCAATGGGTCAGACCAAGTCAACGGTGTAAGGCAATCTTGTCCATACAAAGCTTTGAAAGGACTCATCCCAATGCTCTGATGATAAGAAGCATTGTGAGCAAATTCGACCAGATGCAAATGACTTAACCACTTCTTGGGTTCCCTACCGCAACATGACCGAAGGACATCTTCCTAATCTAATTTTGCACCTTGGCTTGGATACATAGAATGGTTACATTTAAAGGATATGTATTCTCAAATTTGGTGTCACATCATTTTCTTACAAATGACTCAGCACTAGACACCAAACCATGAACCCTGAAAATACAAGAACTCACATTAGAAAATTTAGTGCCTGTGAGACCAAACAAAGGGGAGTACATGTATGCATGTATACATAGGGCATCGCATGTCCAAAATTGAACACATATCCTTCTCCAACCTATTAATGATGTGCCATCCTTAATGAGAGTTTGATTATTAATCCTATCTACAATGGATGTGAAGATTCACTCACAGTGATCTACTCATTGAAGGCAACAATTTTGTTGTAAATGAATGCAGAGGTAGGAAATAAGGATGAGTTAGAGATTTACGTTCTAAAACTTAGGAGGGTAAATAACAAAGCCACCCATATACTACGTAAGTATTTATGGGGGAGTGTGTGGACAAAAGACTCTTATTTTGTGGAGGGATGATATTATTATGAAAAGCAATATTGTTAAATTTGCAGCAATGTGATGAGCTATGGTGGATCAAATGCTAGAATCAACATCATTAGAAAAGATATTAGATGATAATAAGATGTGATTAGTGAGCAATTAACTGATAGCTTAATGTAGGCATGGATAATAAAAAACCAGCAAATTCTTATTAGGCCAATGCCTCAATTTATAGAGTTTACATCCAAGCATCTAATCCCCTTGATCTCTCCTTGATTCACTCCACCTCTTTTGCTTGATTCTTTCCACCTCTTCCCAGAATATCTCCACACCTCCTAAATCTTCTCATGCTACCCTTTATTCTCTCCTAGTAGATACTTCTCACCTTTTCACAGCTTCTCTCACATTTACAGATACTCTTTTACAGCCTCTTGCTAAGGGCTTGTTCCCGCACACACCCTATTCACTTGTATATTTCAACACCTCCCCTCAAGTGAATAATTCTAGCACACCTGGACCCTATACCAAGTTTCCCTCTTACTTGATAGTCCGTGACCAGTGCCTCAAGTCCCTAAACTCATAGTCCTTGACACTCTCTCTCTCTATGTGTCCAAGGCCACTACAAGTGCCCGTGACCTTGACTAAAGTGCTCACACATACATATACCATATGGTGTACATCATCGGTGGCTCAAAGGTGGTTTTACTCTGTTGGGACAGGTTACATTGGGTTGTGGGGTTTCTCTCTCTCTCTCTCTCTCATAAAAGATGATATGACTCCACTTCCTTAAGAGCCTCCATGAAGTTTTCTGATGTCGTTCCTTCTCCACTGGGTTTGCTATAGCAGTCTCTTGTCATGTGTCCTGGCTTTCCACAGTTGTGGCAACAAGTGAAGGTCCTTCCTCCTACTTTGCCTCTTCCTCATCCTCAAGAGAATCCTATGGGTGAAGAATGCTTTTTCTTCTCTAGTTGTTGAGTCCAGCCATTTCTTCTCTTTGACCCTGGTCTCTTGCTCTAGTAGAGCTCCTTCTATTTCGTGCAGCTTTAATTAAGGTACATTCTTTAATGTTGCTACAATGTTTTCATATTCACCTTTGTCCACACTCTTCAGAAACACTGCTAGTGCCTCATCATCTTCTACCTTTTTGCCAATGGCTGCCAGTTTTTGCTTAATGCTTTTATATTTGTTCAAATGTGTGATTAAAGGTTCACTTTCCTTCATATCCGGTTTGTAGAATTGCATTAACAGATTTATCTTTGAATTTTTTGCTTGAGTGCCAAATAATTTATTGATTTCATCCCATGCATCTTTTGCCCATTGTATCCCTGTGATGTGATGAGTGATTTCATCATTTAAACTGAGTGCGATAAGTCCTAATGCTTTCTCATTCCTACTCTTCCACTCATTTTTCCCTCTCACCTCTGGGCATTTATCTCTTCCTTCAACTAGCCCCTACAAATTTTTCCTCATGAGCAAATACATGGTTTTTGTTTGCCATGTATAAAATTTTTTCCCATTAAATTTGGCTATCTCTTGTGCCGTACTCATGATGATGTGAAGGGGGTCTTTCCTCTTGATCCAATTTCAAGATTCAAGGGCAGTGTCTACCCTTTTACAACTCAATTTGGTGTTTAGGTGATGATTACAACAGATTTATCAGCATAAATTCACCAAAAATTACATTAAACCAAGGGTAACAAATCTGTACTGAATGGTTGGAGTATCAAACCATCTCCGAATTGCATTCTGAAGCTATAGGGATCTGTATCAGATACCCAATGGTTAGTTTGAACCCTCAATTATACCAAAATATAGTGATTAGTAAAATAATCCTTTATTTTGTGTGCAAAAAACAGAGTATGCGGGGAGTCTAGATCTAGGGCCTTAGAGTTCAAATGAGCTCAAATCCTTTCAAGACCATCAATAGCAATTAGTCTAGTAGAGGAAACACAAAATTTGACCAAACATTGAATGCTTAATCTCTGTTTTACCAAAGTCACCTATACAGATTTGATGAAGAGCTTGGATCTCACTGTAGACTTGATGAAATCAAAAACTGTCTTCACCAGCCTCTGTAGAGCACCCTTGAAAACCCCTAGGGCCAAGAGGAATTAGAGCCATTTCATCTAGTGCAGACAAGATCTCAAATCTCCTTCAGAAAAAAGGTGCTAGAAAAAACACGGAATTCTGCTGCGTGCACTGGCGGTTTGCTGGTTTGTCTTGATGGGCTGAAGCTTGGGGCTTGTGGCTATGTGTGGCTAAGAGCTTGGAGGCTATTGTGAAACCTGGAGGGAGATCAAGCCCCTCCACTAGCTGGGGGTATAGAAGCTCTTTGATGAAAAAGAGGTAACAAATTTAATTATATACTAATCCTAATTAGCTAGGTGATTAGCAAGATAATGGGCTCATAAATTTGATGGATTCTAGGCTAAGCTTTGATACCATGTTAAATTTGCAGCAATATGATAAGCTATGGTGGATCAAATGCTAGAATCAACATCATTAGAAAAGACATTAGATGATAATTAAGATGTGATTAGTGAGCAATTAACTGATAGCTTAATGTAGGCATGGATAATCAAAAACCAGCGAATTCTCATTACGCCAATGCCTCAATTTATAGAGTTTACATCCAAGCAAGCTAATCCCACTGATCTCTCCTTGATTCACTCCACCTCTTTTGCTTGATTCTCTCCACCTCTTCCCAGCATATCTCCACACCTCCTAAATCTTCTCATGCTACCCTTTATTCTCTCCCAGTAGATACTTCTCACCTTTTCATAGCTTCTCTCACATTTACAGATTCTCTTTTACAGCCTCTTGCTAAGGGCTTGTTCCCGCACACACTCTATTCACTTGTATATTTCAACAATATGACCATCATTATGAATTGCTAGAAAAAAGCCTTGTTGCCTTGATATTCTCACATCTTATTAGAGTCATAAAGTTTTTAATAAATTTGGTCAATGTGGAGGATAAGTTGTATTACATAAAGTTTTTAATGGATTTGGTCGATGTGGAGGCTAAGTTATATAATATATCCCTTGAAGTATATGAGGAAATTTTTAATGGATTTGGTTGATGTGGAAGCTAAGTTATATTATCTATCCCCTAAAGTATATGAGGAAATATGCCATGCACTATCATAGGATGTAATTTTAAAACACCTCGGTCCTTTAAAATTAAACATCTTGTAATTTGAAATGTCTTAGATTTACATATTGGATATTTTAAAATTAAACATCTCGTAATTTCAAAAACTTGGATTTACATATTTAAACTAATTGCAATTGATATTGCAAGTTGAATAATTTTGTCTTCAAACTATCTAGACATAGTAAAACTTTTTTCTATCTGAAACATATATGTCATATATAATATATATTTTTTGTCACCCACGAGCTAGCTAGAAATTCGAGGAGCACATGTTATACTTGTATAACAATAAACAATGTTAATATGTAAGTGATAAAAGGAACTATTATATGTGGCTCGCCACGAGCCACTGGAAATTCGACCAACACACATTGTCACCTATATAATAATAAATAATGTTCAGATGCAACTAGTTAAAGGAATAGCTACTATGTAGCTATCATAAAAAATCATGTATAGGATTGCTATATAGCAGTCACAAATACAAGTCAAAAAGCAAAGACAAACCGATTATTTGTTCATTATATAAGTTCTATGCATGACTACTTTCTATAACAGCCACAATAGTAAAAAATAGAAGTCAAAAAGTAGGCATACAATTGTTATTTGTTTGTTTTACATACCATGCTATATAATAGCATATTAGCATGAATGATTGCTATATAACAATATATTAGCATCATTAATGATTGCTAATATAACATAACATTCATGATTACTCAATAATAACTATAGCATAACATGCATGATTACTCAATAATAACTATAGCATGCATGATTGCTATATAATAGTTATACTAGCATGATATATGACAATTATATAGTATGCATGATTGGTATATAATAGTTATAACATAATATATATGAAAATTATATATCATGCATGAGGTCTAGCAACATACATATATGTCTAATATTAGTTACTATATAGTAATCATGACTATTATATAACAATCATGAATGCTATAGAGAAAATAAATAATAGTATGTTTCTTGCTCTGACTCTTATTTTGTAGTCTCAAAAGTGATCTTAATTATTTAGTCAAACCCACTTTGCATTATAGTTATCATAAAGTAGTTATGACTACTTTTGACAAGTAATACAATAGGTTTGACTGAATACTTGAGACTATAGGTTTGAACATTAGTTACTCAATTTTAGTGATTAAAGTTAATAAACTAGTAAAAGCACCTTGTGGCCTGTTGTTGGATGCTCGTGTCCTATATGTACATAGTAAGGGTTTAGTCCTAAGGGTTTTCCTTGGCCTTATGTATATATATACATCGTAATTACCAATTTTTTGGGATCAATTGGTCATTTTTGTAAGGCACCAATCTCGAAAAAAAGGCTTCCAACTATCAATAAAGGTTGTGCCACACCACTTCATTATGTAGTTTTTATCTTCTTTCTTTAGCATCACCATTGCAAGTGGTCATATGGGCTATGAAAAATTATTTGGGCATACTCTATGGTTTAACAATTAAACTATCTAATTTCTCATGGGCAAGCACTAGAAATAAATACTAAAGAAGAAAAACTTACCATAGAAATGTTGGTGGGTTGAGATGACTACGTTTCAACTTTATGTAGCATAAGGATAATTTGGCTACATTCTTGCAAACTATTCTAAATGATGAGGAACTATGTGTATTCTAATCTTCCATGTGAATGATTTAGATGGATAGCTACCCCTGGAAGAGAGTGGTGGGCTCATGAACGTTATTGAGAGGTAGTGAAGTGGATTTTGAGGTTATTTTCAGTGGATAAATCAATCCACCAACTATAAAATAATCTTCTATTACCCCTTGCATAATTATAGCATGATTAGACCACACGACTAGGATAATACCATTTTTTATTTGTTGTAATATCATGTTTTATTTTCTTTAGCATTTTTTATACATCTTCATGCCGTCTGCTATTAATTCCCATAAAATTCAAGCTTGCTAGTTATTTAAAGAAAATACTGAAACAATAAAACTCAACTTAGACTCATCGGATGATTAAAAATATGCATTTAAAAGTATGTATACCATGGCATGGATAAGATAAACATCTGTATCAGTTATTTCAAGACACAGATAGAGCTATAGGCTATTTTAATTATAACATCTGTGTCTATTATTGCTAGAAATTTTGTGAACCTGGGGGCCATTTTAACTAAGAGCTCAGTGTGAAAATATTGTAAATGTCAAAAGTGTTTATCTTTATTCTTTATTTTCCTGTGTTGTGCTTTGTTTGATCATACATAAAAATGAAAAAACAATAGGCAGCTAATTGATTTTTCCTACCAGTAAGCTAGTTTTCTCTCCACATTTTCATACTAGCTAGCAGGTTCTAGAGCTAGCTTGTTGAGAAATCAACAAGCTAACTAGTTTTCTAAGTTAGTAAATTGGTCAAGTTTCTACAACACCTACATGCAACCAAGCTTATGTTCTCTCTTATCCAACTAATTTTCACACTTGGCTGATTCCCACACTTGTGGTAGTTTTTCTCTTATAGAAAACTGTTGAGATATGAAGCTCAACTAGTGATGTGGACATTGACAACCCACCTCGGTGATAGCTTTTGCACTTACACCACTATCCAGGATGGTAATATCACAGGAGGGCATCAATGACCTTAAATGTTCTAGAAAGGAATACAATCAATTTTAGACTTCCATTGGAGTTCAAGAGACATTTCTTGATTTTCAAAAACTAGAAATTTACATGAGATAACCTTATACTCAGATACAAGTAGAGGTAGAGGTGCATAGAGGACACACTGGTGGTCAACTTGGAAATCAAAACAAGAAATAACAATAAGAACAAGAAAATCAATCTCATGCACAGGTGGAGGTGGAGGAGGACACTTTAGAGATAAAGGGAGCTAGAGACGCTAAGGTGGCTGTCAAAGAAATCAAAATACAATAGCATGGAGAGCTACTACAAAGGCAAACCAAGGCATATTACAAAGGACTGCTATAAAAAGAAAAATGATATCAAAATTAAAAAGTTACAACAAGGCAACTATGCATCATCAAAGTAAATAGGGTGAGGGCAGAAGTGAGCAGTTGTGACATGGGACAAGTGTTATCGTAGATATTGACATATGCACAAGCATATTGGTCAGGAGAGTATACAATGCCTAAAATCTATACAGGCCCAAAATATTGTTGCAAATTTACCAAAGTCTAAGTTTGAGGGTATGCACAAAGTATGTAAAGCATTCTAGCTTGGTAAAACAGACTACACATGCTTTCCCACACATGAAAAGCACGTCAGTGTAAGACCATTAGATATTATACATTCTGATATAGGGAATGACCGAGACTACAACAATTATAGGTTACATATACTATAATAAATGCATTGATTGATGACACTACAAAAATGTGGATTTACCTCATGAAGGAAAAAAGTGAGGTATTTACTTACAAGATTTAAAGCCGTTTGAGAAGGAAAAATGTATACATATCAAATGCTTAAGATCAAATGGTAGGGGAGAATATTTCTCTAGTGATTCTAGTAATTTCTTGAGAAAGCTAGGAATTAAGAGGAAATTCGCATACAAGTACACTTTGAATGATGTTACAAAAAGAAATAATAGGCACATTGCAAAATTTTCTCATGCCTTGAGGTCTAAAAAGAATATTACTTTTGGGTTGAGCTAATAGCAACTGATGTTTACATTATGAACATGACCCCCAGTGTTGTTCATGTCATAATGCCTAAATAGAATACCCACTTTAATTGTTCATGGCATGATGCCTATTTACATTATGAAGAAGACCACCACTACAATAGTTATTCATGGCATGATGCATGAAAAAAAGTTTATAGGCATAAAACTAGATATGTCTCACTTGAAAGGGTTTGGATGTACGCATATATGCATGTTCATTTTATGAAGTTAGAACCAAGTTGGATCCAAAGATAGAGAATTGCATCTTTATTGGTTGTGCTTTAGAGAAAAAAGGTTATAACCATACCACTCATAAAATGCAAGTAAGTAGATGTTGTCTTTGATGACATAAGTAGTAGCTACAGTGAAGGCAATTGAAGATGTAGATGTAAGAAGTAATCATGATGTCATGTAAAGCAGCAATCACATGTGTACTTTACTAGACCTAAAGATTCCCCTAGGAGTGGATCTAGTATTAGTCCATGATCAGGCAGGTTGAGGACAGATATAAGGAATGTAGATACATCGCCTCGTGGTGATATAGGTGCTAGTACACATGTATCACACAAAAGGGAAGGAAAAGGTAGATCAACCTTTTGTGCATGATCTATCACAGCAGTAGCAAGTTACTCTATTATGTGGATGGTGACTCTAGTGGCTCCAAGAAGAGCCTTGATGAGGAGCTTGACATCATTCTATCAATGTCTCTTGGTGCACAAAGAACAACGACTATTTTTTAAGATACCCAATAGTGATCCAAGTGTACATAGGTCTACTCAGACTAGATACACTATTGGTGGGTTAAGATATGATGGATATACAACCATTACTATGCTTACGTGGTTAAAGCAGTACAAAATATAGAGCCTGCTTATTTTGAGTAAGCACTTGGAAATTACAAATGGGAAGATGCCATGGATGAGGAGATGGTAGCATTGGATACAAATGCGATACAAATGCGACATCATGGGAATTAGTAACTTTTTCTAAGGATGAGAAGGTAATTATATGTAAGAGGGTGTACAAGGTAAAGCATAACTCTGATGGATCTATGAATAGGTATAAGGCAAGATAGGAAGGGTTATGTATAGATATATGGCATCGACTATGAGGAGACATTTAGCCCAACACAATAATGGCAACCATGAGAGATCATTGTTATGGCTATGGCACTTGTTCTCTAAATCAAATGGATGTAAAGAATGTGTTCTTACATGGTTATTAACAAAGAAGAAGTTTACATAATGCACCCACCAGGTTATGAGAGCGATGTGTGCAGAGATTACACAAAGACTTATTGCATGGCTTGAAGCAGGCTCCCAGAGCATGGTCAAACAAGATCAGTGAGTATCTTATTACCGTTAGATTTTTAATATTTAATGCATATTTTTCACTTTATGTAAGAAAGATAGATAGAGGGATCATGTTGTTATTCATTTATGTGGATGACTTGATTTTATCACTTATGATACTGATGCTGACATATGTGATGTTAGGATTCTTTTGAAGTAGAAGTTTGAGATGAAAGTTTTGGGTGAGCTGTGGTATTTTCTTGGTGTAGAGGTGCTGAGATCACCTAATGGCATTTCGGTATAGAGGTGATGAGACCACTTGTTGATGGCATTTTAAAATAGAGGTGGTGAGATATCTTAATAGTATTTTGTTGTTACACAAGAAATATGGCTTAGACATGTTGTCCAAGTATGGTATGACATGCTGTAAAAGTGCCACTAGAGAAAAATACTAAGCTTTCCACATATATAATTGAGCTTTTAGAGGAGCCCACTATGTATCGGCGCATAGTGGGTAGCTTAATTACTAGGCTAGATTTGAGCTACTCTATTGGACTTTTGAGTCACTTTATGCAAGCCCCCAAGAAGCCACACTTGGATGTGGCTAGAGGAATTCTCATTACACTATTGATTATAGACTTTTCAGTGAGGCTGGTTGAGAGTTATAGCTACATGGGTATACAGATGTTGATTGGGCTGGTAGTGTCTCTGACAAGATATCTACTAGTAGCTTTATGTTTTCTATTGGGATGGTTGTTTATGAGTTGGAGTAGCTAGAAATGGTTGCCTTATCAAGTATAGATGTCCCACAACCTTGTCACATGGCACTTTACTTTGCACTGTGTTAGTACGGAGTGGGCTCCTACGAGAGTGGGCTCCTACGAGAGTATAGAGATGCCTACTCTCGTAGATAACTTATAAAGTAGCTTGGTTTTAGAAGGTACTTGGTGATATGGGTGAGCTCATGATAGGGCCATTACCATTTATTGTGAAGACATGGGTAGTGTATAGCTAAAACAAAGCACATTGAGGTGCATTATCATTTTATAAGGGAGAAGGTTCTAGTAGTAGGTGATGTGAATTTGGTATATGTCAGCACAGAGAATGAGGTGGCTGACATCAACATGTTTAGGAGCTGTAATGTGTGGAGTTGAGCTCAAGGGGAAGCATTGAGATATTGAGCTCAACTAGTGTTGTGGACATTGATGACCCACCTGGGTGATAGCTTTGGCACTTATGTCACTAGTTGGGTTGGTGAGATTATGGGCGATATGCCATAGTGGTTTATAAAATATGTGATATTCACTTTGGTGTACTAGAGTTGTGGTATAGTTATAGTGACAGTTCATGTAGTTGGATTCACACTATGGACCGACCTTTGTATCTTATAATAGGAGAATACTTTCCCTTATAGTGACAGTTCATGTAGTTGGATTCACACTATGGACCAACCTTTGTATCTTATAATAGGAGAATACTTTTCCTTATAGTATGTACTCTAATATCTTTATATTATGGTTATAGAGAAGAGAAGATAATAGAGGAAAATTCAGCCATCCATCTCTCTTATGTGCTTATCTACTCTTGTGTGTGTGTGTGTGTGTGTGTGTGTGTGTGTTTTCTTGCAAGAAGCTCAAGCTCACCGCCTCCCTTGTATTCTTCTTAAAATCCATAAAGTAGAAAAACCAAGTAGGTTATCTATAGATACTTCTAAGTAGCTAGGTTTTTAGTTGAATCCTTCTTCTATCTCTTCATTTACAAGTTCTTGTCTTTCCCATTTTGTAATAGCATTTTTAGGCTGGTACCACTATACATTTTCAAGTTCTACATTGGAGAAATAATGGATATTATAATCTCTAGAGCTAACTAAGTTCCATTTAAAGCTTTAACAAAATATGGCTACATAAGCTCAAGAACTTGCGCAAGCCCTAGAAGAGAGAATGTCACACTTGGAGCTAATTTTAGAAGGCTCTACTACATAACCTAACATTATAGAACCTTATCTTGACATAATGACTTGACTTACTAGACATTTGTTCAACCTATTATTAGAACCAAAGTTTCTTCTACACATACAAACATTCTTATCCCTAAATTATGCAAGAGCTTAAGTTGAGGAAGTATAGATCACACTCCTGTCATGCCCAACTGGGTCCCTACACCTTCATATGTGCCTAAACCAGGAAAGGGAAAAGTAGGAGTAAGAGGAGGATGAGTGATTAAATGATAAGGCCTGGTCAAAAATCCAATACAGATGGTCTTCCAGGGTTGACCTCACCACTGTGGCTAGTTGATTTATTTAGAATAGTTGTTGCTTAAATAGGAAGGGGACTTGCTATAGGGAAGGGAATTGCGCATAGCTCATGCACTAAGGCAAACATAGATGAAGCCACATCGCATAACAAAGCCAATATAAACTTTTACGAGTGACAAAGACCCAATTCATCATACTAAAATCTTTGAGGTAGCTTGTGAGACATGTGGGCGATTGACCTAACAAGGATTCATTCAATTTTTGCTAATGTTAGATGGAAAGGCTCACCAATGGTATAAAACTTTGAATCTTGAGAATAATTTAACTCCACTTAGTTTAAAATGTGTTCATGCTAAGTTTGATAAATGGAGCGGAGCATATTTAGTTCTCCACATGGTCCATGAATATTACAATGGATAATTATGTTGTGCAACTCAGGAAACATCACCTTATCTGGAAGTTCAGCACATACCAGCATATCATAGTGAGCACTCTCAATCGGTCTACATCCACTTTCGAATATCAATAATATATGTGCATGTGGCAAACCTCTTTTTTGAAATTTAATAACAGAAACAAATCCTACCACCCTTCCAAATAATGTTTTTTTAACCAATAAGTGCATCATATCCTTATGCTTCTCATAGAAGACCCATGCCATCAAGTCCGGTCGATCTTGGGTGGTTTGACTCGGTAGTAAAGCATTGCTTATTTCATCCCACTTAGGACTGCAAGTAAAGGTAATAAAGAGGCCAGGCTTACCCATCTTCCTAACAATTGCCATTGAATCCTAATACAATTGATGCATATATCAAGGACCCCCAATATATGAAGATGGTAGAACTATCTTGCGTCCAACAATGCCTCCAGAGATTCTATTGATCCCATCGCTTGTATTAACCATATCTGCAAGCCCTTGGTATACTTCAGCATGCAATGCTTTCTGGTTATTATGTATCCATACTAATCTTGATTCTTCCACGTTACTATATGCATCAACAATGGACTGTTGCAAAAGTCGATCACTACACAGCAGGAATACATTTGTATCTTCCCTTATCTGTCATCTATATGCATAATATTGCCGCGTTGAGTTATAGTCTTTGACTCCTCATTTAAACCTTATCTATTTCTACCATGAAGTGGAATTCCAAGATTCCAGCCGTCCTCTCCTAGAGGAAACAAAAAAAACATATAATAGAGGCATATATGAACGATGCAAGTTAGATATGCTTTTTATAGCACTTGTTTGGGACATTATTTGAATATTTCTATGATCTACATGAAAATCATCTCCTTGACCTGACATGATAGCAGCTACCTCTGTGAGACCCCTTTGCCCCCTCCGCGCATCGGATTTCTGGTTGTTAGCAACAGAAGTAACTTCCTCTTGTGCGAGATAGGGTTTCCCACTCGGGGCCTCGCCCTCGAATGTCCGGGCACGAGACTAATTTGGTGGTCATTCGAAAACCAAAACCGAGAAAATTTTCCTTGCCCGAAAAACGGGGACGATTCCACCTTTTTTGATTTTCTTAACAAATTTTCTAACGGGATCAAGAGAACTAAACTATCCTTCACCTGATTAAACCAGATAGAAGGAAAACTATTACAGACTTAACTTGAAGAAATCAACGCTTTTTTTCTAATCAAATCAGGAACAACTGTTGATCTAATCATTAGAGAAGTCTTCAAGTTTTTATTTAACTACTCGAGTTCTAAGCGTATTCCTATTATTCAATTTCATTATTAAAACTCCACTGATTCTAGCCTAACCCCATCCGGCCCATGGGTTAGCCACCACCCAACCACTGGAATCGGTAGAACCAAACAATTACTCACCCACCCATAATTGAATGCCTTTCTTAACTTTTTCTTTCGAATACAGATACGCACACACTCCTCTTTAAATCTTTAACTTATAAAACAATCCATTGACAAAACAATTATGGTTTACAGACATCATAACTCAAAAATTCTATCTAGTTCCTTGTTTCTAAAAAAAATAGTATCACTCTGGACTCTCCGTTGAGACCAGCTGGTCAGCAAACGAGATCCAGTAACAATTTACAATAATCATTTGTCCATCATACAATCTTCCATGACATACGCATGGGTGTCCTAGGCACCGCGAGCCCGTGCATCGCCTGTTCAGAACCCTCCAAGATCCTCCTTAGGTGTCCTGGCACTTCACTCAAGGACCGCATCATCCATTGTACCGGAAGCGTACCATTTTAACCATACCGAGGCTGGTCAACAGGTTTTGCCGCGTGAGCTGTCCTTTGAACACTCCTCATCGCCACAGCTGTTATAACCGAACTTCCCTTAGAAAAACACATACTAAATGCTCTCTCCCCAGCATTTTGGCGTAAGACAGTCCTTTAAGAAAACAAGGTTTCTATGCAAGTTTTCAGTTTGATTTTCTTTTGAAAACAATGAGTATATCTTAAATAAGTATCCCCAAAACTTCTTGATCATAATTCTGAATTCCATAACAGAATTCTATAACCTTGATCCACAGATCAATTTGAAGGGTCTCAAACTTAGTTTCAGATTTGGCAGGAGATTTGAGTGTACTTTCGTGAACTGGACACATCTTCTTTCCTCAAAACTAACGAAAGAGTTCGGTCTTGGTCATAGTTTGATTCAGGGTTCGAGTCTGATTAGATTTTTCCTGAACTATCTTTCTCGAAAAAGAGGGTGATATTTCAGTTACTATTTTACTGAATTTCTTTCTTTGAGTATTTACTTAACTAATTTCTAAATTAGTTAATGAAGAATAAATTAATCATTTATCTGAATATTTCGACTTCGATAGATTTTTTGAATTTTCTCTTTACAATCTGAGTGAATATAAAACGATAGAAATTTCTCTCTTAGAGTATTTACTTAATCATTTATCAAATACTCATAGAAATTAAACATAGAATTAAAGAGAAATCTAATTTTGATATAAAAATTCTTTATGCATCTGTTTATGCATAAAAATCAACTTCAATGGAATTAATACTTTTATATAAAAGAAATACCTTTTATGCATCTATTTATGCATAAAATCAATTTTAATAGGAATAACACTTTTAAAATAAAAAGAATTTCTTTATGCATCTTTTTATGTATAGAAATTAAATTCAATGAAAATAACTTTTTTATAATAAAACAATTTCCATTATGCATCTTTCTATGCATAGAAATTAAATTCAATGAAAATAGCACTTTTATAATAAAAAAATTTCCAATATGCATCTTTCTATGCATAGAAATTAAGTTCAATGACAATAACACTTTTATAATAAAAAAATTTTTCAATATGCATCTTTCTATGCATAGAAATTAAATTCAATGAAAATAACACTTTTATAATAAAAAAATTTGCATTATGCATCTTTCCATGCATAGAAATTAAATTCAATGAAAATAACACTTTTATAAAAAAAAATTCATTATGCATCTTTCTATATGCATAGAAATTAATTTTAATAATTAATATCAGTGATATCCACGCATATTCATAGGTGAATATGTACATGGAGTAAATTAGAATATTTCTTTTAGAATGCACAAACGGTGGGAATTACTCTTTTGGAATAACATAAAAATAAACTTTCTTTTCCACAAAATTCTAGAAAATTTTACCATAACCTCCTTGTATGGCTGACCATTTCTCAATTTTTATCATTCTATTTTTAATTTAAATTAACCCTAATTAGATATAAAGGACTCTAATCTACACAATTTTCAATTTCCAAGAGAGTAAACAATAAGAAAATTTTAATCAATCTATTTGTTAATCATTCAGGATAAAGAAAGGCTGAATTGTAAAGAAGAGAAGGGGATGGTCTTTTCATGAAGGCATAGCATCAGAATTTACTTTAATCAACTATAAAAAATAAGAAAATAAAAAAACCATAGATTTGAAATTAAAAGTAAGAAGAATTTAGCTTACATGCAGTTTGTAAGCTTTCCTTTGGCTTGAGGGATTGAGGGTTCTACTCTTGTTTGGATTAAGAGTGGCCATCAAATACCTTGGAGAGGATTAAGTCAATAACAATTGAATTATCAAGAAAATTCAATGTAATTGGCTCTGGGTAGGAGTAGAGTAACAATGCATAAACACTATCAAGATTTTACCAGGAGGGAGGCTTCTATTTATAGGAAAAATGAGCCTCAAACCAAGCAAACTGATTCTAGAATTTTCTAGATCAGTTTGGTCAAATTTTGACCATTTTTGGGTCAAATCAGCTTACTTTTTGGAATTAGAATTGAAATAGGAGAGAGGAGAGATGAAATATCTCACTTAATTGATTTAAAATTGGAAAGTAATGATGAGAAAAAAGGTGCCTCCTTCATGAGGGAGAATCCCCACTCTGAGGTGTCAAAAATTTATTTTTTTAATGTTTCCTTTGGTCCTTAGTCCACTCTTCATCTTATGTGAGCATTTACTCATTTTTGGAGAGTTTTTCTTTATTTCTTCAATTTATCTCCTCCCTACATTTGGATTAATCTTATTGGTCCATCAGAACCTTAATCCAAAATTTTCAAAAATCTGGACCCTTAGGCTAAGGTCTTGTGAGCAGATTAAAATTTATTTCTAATGCACCTTAGGAATTTCTTTTTATTTTCTATTTTGGGGAAATTTATTTTAATAAGTCCTTTCTAAGTCCTTTCAGTAACTTAGAAGCTTTTACTAATTGCAGACGTGGGGATCCTAAAATTCAGGTTCCTTGAACTTTGTTTCCGTGAAGGCCACGGAAGGAAATGGTTCCATTGTGACAGTGAATGTCAGCTTGATTTTTGTGTAGCCAATCTATTCCAAGGATTCCGTCAAAAACTCCCAAAGGTAAGACTCTGAACTGGCAGTTAGTTACATTCCCATCTAGATTAAACTAAATACAATCTGTCTCATGGTGAGTCAAAAGGATCTTCCCACTGACCAATTCAACTTGCATAGGTTTCCCTGCTTTCTGTTCTAAGACTAGCTTATGCAAGCATCCAGGGGAAATAAATGAATGAGTACTGCCTGAATCAATCAAAAGCTTGAATGACTTACCCTTATACTCAGCTGGAGTATGGATGATAGAGAATTGACGATTTGGCCCTTGGTTCTCAATTGCGGCATAAATCTGACCTCTTTCCTCTTCCAATACTTCTGCTATCGTAACTACTCTGGCTGCTGCTGCAAATTGGGGCGGAACTCTATCTCTTTGGTTACTCCAGCTTTGTGAGGGAGTTCTGAGATTACTCTAAATAGAGGCAGATGGCTGAGTTGGATTCCTCTTGGGATTGCCTGATTTTGACGGGACGGACCCTAATTTGATTGATACAAAGGGGCTGGTCTCTGCACTCTGGGTCCTTGACTTCCCTGTCCTCTCTTGACATGGCAAGAGTTGGGGATTCTTTAAGCTGGTGATCGAAACCCTGACACCCAAAACACCTCTTCTCACTTCTAAGCTCATCCCTCTGAGTCCTTGAAAAAGGTGGGGCTCCTGAGAAAGTGTTTTGAGGGAGGGGTCTTCCTTCACTTCTGAATCTACCAGCATCTTGATTCTGAATCGGGCCTTGCTGCCTCTTTGGGGGTGGAAAGTTTGAAGTACTTCCTAGGGTTTGGAACCTTTTAAAGTTTGAGGGTGCAGGCTTTGGCGGGACCTTAACAACAAATGCCTTGGCAAAGTCCTTTGCCATTCTGACAGCTTCTGCTATTGAGATTGGTTTGGCATTTTTCACTAAAGTATCCAATGGCTCGTTCATCCCTCGAATGAATCTGGCCACCATCAGCTGCTCTTCATCCAAAAGTGGAGAATATTTGAGGAGAAGGGCAAATGCTTGATGGTATTCTTCAATTGTCCGGCTATCCTGCTTCAATTCCAAGAACTCATTCATTTTGGTTTCCAGGAAGCCCGGAGGACAGAATCTCTTTTTGAGGTAAGCTTTAAGATTTGACCAGGTGTGGGTATTTCGGTCGAGACGGTTTGTCTTGCAATGGTTCATCCATGCGACCCTAGCCGTTTCTATAATTTTCAATCTGGCGAGAGCCATCTTGCTCCTCTCATTATAACCGGTTACATCAAAATATTCTTCTATTGCCTCGATCCATTTTTCCACTGTTTCTCCTAAACTGTTCCCCTTCACCCTTTAATGGACCAGGTTGGGATCAGTGCAGGGCTTTACGAACATCCCGATCTAACTCTTCATCATCTCGGTGAGAGGATCTGGCTACCTAGCATGAGCCGCGCACCTCATGATTCTGACAAAACGAGATTTTTATCAACTTAACTTTGTCATCAGGTTTATGACTATTTAATTTTCGAGATTTATTACTTAAACAATAAATATTCCATCATAATTCTTAAAAACAAGATTCACTCTGATAATTTTATTAACCAATGTTCACAACCACGAAAACAATTTGGAATCTTTTGCAAAACATCATTTATTATCAAAAGTTTTTGATATATACATAGAACGTCTCGGCTCCAAAAGTCACTGCCTTACGCATAAAAAGGTGATACTGCGATGGAGACATGCTATGATATACACGATTCATCTGATAAAGGTGCTGTAATTTTACTCCTAGGAATAAAGCGGCTTAGAAGTCTAAAAATTCGGCAAGAAATTCTAAAATTCTGGGGTGAATGATTATAGAGTTGGACATAATGAATAACTCCTAGCCTTATCAAGATCATGGCTAGCGAGATATTCTGTCTGAATCTCTGACGTTGATTGGTATTGACATTAATATATCGCCCTCCAGAGAACCACATATGCTGACGTCGCTCTACTAGATCAGGAAAGTATAGATCCTCAAAGTGACGAGCGGGTCTCACTCTGGTTTCTCGGGTTGTAGCGGAGTTGATGAGATTTTCGAAGGCAAAGGCGATCATATCCTGACTTTGGGAAAGTCCAAGAATGCTAGACAGATTTGGGGTATCCATCTCAAAATCCAGTTCAATTTATGAATTCATTTCAAACATAGTCTTAGCAAGTGAAAACATTATTTCCCAGATTTACTTTAAAATTTTAGGCAATTTCTGCTGCTGTTTCATAAGTTTACAATAGCGCTTTGATACTAGCTGTGAGACCCCTTTGCCCCCTCCGCGCACCGGCCGGATTCCCAGTTGTTAGCAGCAGCAGAGCAGAAGTAGCTTCCTCTTACGTGGGGCAAGGTTTCCTAGTTGGGGCCTCGCCCTTGAATGTCCGGGCACGAGACTAATCTGGTGGTCATTCCGAAACCGAAACTGGGAAAAATTTCCTTGCCCGAAAAACGGGGATGATTCCACCTTTTTTGATTTTCTTAATAAATTTTCCAACGGGGTCAAGAGAACTAAACTATCCTTCACCTGATTAAACCAGATAGAAGGAAAACTATTACAGAATTAACTTGAAGAAATCAATGCTTTTTTCCTAACTGACTCAAGCACAACCGTTGATCTAATCATTAGAAAAGTCTTCAGGTTTTTATTTAACTACTCGAGTTCTAAGCGTATTCCTATTATTCAATTTCATTATTAAAACTCCACTGATTCCAGCCTCATCCGGCCCATGGGTTAGCCACTACCCAACCACTAGAATCGGTAGAACCAGACAATTACTCACCCACCCATAATTGAATGCCTTTCTTAACTTTTGCTTTTGAATACAGATACGCACACACTCACTTTAAAACTTTAACTTATAAAACAATCCATTAACAAAACAATTATGGTTTACAGACATCATAACTCAAAAATTCTATCCAGTTCCTTGTTTCTCAAAAAAATAGTATCACTCTCTGGACTCTTTGTTGAGACCAGCTGGTCAACGAGATCCAGTAACAATTTACAATAATCATTTGTCCATCATATAATCTTCCATGACATACGCATGGGTGTCCTAGGCACCGCGAGCCCGTGCATCGCCTGTTCAGAACCCTCCAGGATCCTCCTTAGGTGTCCTGGCACTTCACTCAGGGACTGTGTCGTCGACCCTCGTCTATCGTATCGGAAGCACACCGTTTTAATCGTACTGAGGCTGGTCAAGACCTGCTGGGTAGGTTTTGCCGCATGAGGTGTCCTTTGAACACTCCCCACTAGCTGTTACAACTGAAATTCCCTTAGAAAAACACATACCAAATGCTCCCTCCAGCATTCTGGCGTAAGACAATCCTTTAAGAAAACAGGGTTTCTATGCAAGTTTTCAGTTTGATTTTCTTTTGAAAACAATGAGTATATCTTAAATTAGTATCCCCCCAAAATTTCTTGATCATAATTCTGAATTCCATAATAGAAATCCTGGAATTCTGTAACCTTGATCCACAGATCAATTTGAAGGGTCTCAAACTTAATTTCAGATTTGGCGGGAGATTTGAGTGTATTTTCCTGAATTGACACATCTTCTTTCCTCGAAACTGATGAAAGAGTTCAGTCTTGGTCATAGTTTGATTCAGGGTTCGAGTCTGATAAGATTTTTTCCTGAACTATCTTTCTCGAAAAAGAGGGTGATATTTCAGTTACTATTTTACTGAATTTCTTTCTTTGAGTATTCACTTAACTAATTTCTAAATTAGTTTACGAATTCCAATGAAGAATAAATTAATCCTTTATCTGAATATTTTGACTTCGATAGATTTTCTGAATTTTCTCTTTACAATCCGAGTGAATATAAAACGATAAAAATTTCTCTCTCATAGTATTTACTTAATCATTTATCAAATACTTGTAGAAATTAAACATAGAATTAAAGAGAAATCTGATTTTGATATAAAAATTCTTTATGCATCTATTTATGCATAAAAATCATCTTTAATGGAATTAATACTTTTATATAAAAGAAAATCCTTTTATGCATCTATTTATGCATAAAATTAATTTTAATAGGAATGACACTTTTAAAATAAAAAGAATTTCTTTATGCATATTTTTATGCATAGAAATTAAATTCAATGAAAATTACACTTTTATAATAAAAATTTTCCATTATGCATCTTTCCATGCATAGAAATTAAATTCAATGAAAAGAACACTTTTATAATAAAAAATTTCCATTATGCATCTTTCTATGCATAGAAATTAAATTCAATGAAAATAACACTTTTCTAATAAAAAAATTTCCAATATGCATCTTTCTATGCATAGAAATTAAATTCAATGAAAATAACACTTTTATAATTAAAAAAATTTCAATATGCATCTTTCTATGCATAGAAATTAAATTCAATGAAAATAACACTTTTATAATAAAAAATTTCCATTATGCATCTTTCCATGCATAGAAATTAAATACAATGAAAATAACACTTTTATAAAAAAAATTCATTATGCATCTTTCGATGCATAGAAATTAATTTTAATAATTAATATCAGTGATATCCATGCATATTCATAGGTGAATATGTACATGGAGTAAATTAGAATATTTCTTTTTGAATGCACAAATGGTGGGAATTACTCTTTTGGAATAACATAAAAATAAACTTTCTTTTCCACAAAATTCTAGAAAATTTTACCATAACCTCCTTTGTATGGCTGACCATTTCTCAAATTTTAACATTCTATTTTCAATTTAAATTAACCCCAATTAGATATAAAGGACTCTAATCTACACAATTTTTAATTTTCAAGAGAGTAAACAATAAGAAAAGTTTAATCAATCTATTTGTTAATCATTCAGGATAAAGAAAGGCTGAATTGTAAACAAGAGAAGGGGATGACCTTTTCATCAAGGCATAGCATCAGAATTTACTTCAATCAACTATAAAAAATAAGAAAATCAGAAAACCATAGATTTAAAATTAAAAAGTAAGAAGAATTTAGCTTACATGGAGTTTGTAAGCTTTCCTTTGGCTTGAGGAATTGAGGGTTCTACTCTTGTTTGGATCAAGAGTGGCCACCAAATACTTTGGAGAGGATTAAGTCAATAACAATTGAATTATCAAGAAAATTCAATGTAATTGGCTCTGGGGGTAGGAGTAGAGTAACAGTGCATAAACACTATCAAGCTTTTACAAAGAGAGAGGATTCTATTTATAGGAAAAAGTGAGCCTCAAACCAAGTAAACTGATTCTAGAATTTTTCAGATCAGTTTGGTCAATTTTTGACCATTTTTTGGTAAGTTCAGCTTACTTTTTGAAACTAGACTTGAAATAGGAGAGAAGAGAGATGAAATATCTCACTTAATTGATTTAAAATTGGGAAGTAATGATGAGAAAAAAGGCACCTCCTTCATGAGGGAGAATCCCCACTCTGAGAGGTGTCAAAAATTCATTTTTTTAAATGTTTCCTTTGGTCCTTAGTCCACTCTTCATCTTATGTGAGCATTTAGCCCACTCTTCATCTTATGTGAGCATTTACTCATTTTTTGGAGGGTTTTTCTTTATTTCTTCAATTTATCTCCTCCCTACATTTGGATTAATCTTATTGGTCCCTCAGAACCTTAATCCAAAATTTTTAAAAAATCTAGACCCTTAGGCTGTCTTTTGAGCAGATTATAATTTATTTCTAATGCACCATTTCTTTTTAAACTTCTGTTTCGGAGAAATTTATTTTAATAAGAAAGGATATTTTTCCATCCAAAGATATCTAAAAATTGAATTATCTCTCTCTAGAACATTTTCTCTCTCTAGGCCAAAATAGGTAGAAACAAGATCTTTTATTATTCTGAAAAGGGGATTGATTACAGGGGAAGAAACTCAACATCTTAAGGGGCTAGGGAGGAATCTTACAACCTCACTCCCTATAGGAACCAAGTATTTCCTTGAGGTTGGTCGAGCTTCCGTGAGATGACCATTCTCAAATCAACATGTGGACTTGTTTGCAACATTTCTCTCATTGTACGAAGTGCACGGGCATACGGATCATGTTCATATATCATTGTTTGCAACCATTGAAGCACGATATGGTTTAAAGAAGGCATTCCATGAAGTCTATTCTCCAATTCATTCTCGATATCATACACATATAATTGGGCAAATTGAGGAGCCGCACCTCGTGTTTCATCAGGTATTACAGAACCAACATGATGATAGGTAGAACCATGGATTCAGAAATTAAATACTCCTCTCCCCTAGGTGAACTGATAATCCAATTGAGCACCCAGTGAAACAAATGCCAAGGCATTTTTATAAGAGCATATATTCTTTCTATATTCCTTACTTGCATTATCATTACCAAAGTAATAACTCAACCAATGTAGAAGGAGGATTTCCCAAAAGTAGCAAAGAGATATTCCCACTTGCACAATAGTATTTGCCCACATATTGTCCAAGATTGTTTGACGCCTCACATTTCTAAATTAGTGCACGAAAAAATGGCACTTATAATCAAGGCCCCTCCAATGGAGTGGAGGGTACATTCTCTAGAACAAACCACCATAAATGCTGGTGGGGTGCTTAACATTCCAAGGTAATGAAAGTACACGCCTTATAGGATTGAATACCTTTCACATCACCAACAGCACAGCAAATGGATTGAAGATTAACACAACTAATCTCATCTGTAGGTATGTGCCTGAACATTTTGATGTTCATTGATAGGTTCCTGAAGAATCGTAGCATTGGGAGTGGCTTTGTTACTCAAATCTAAGTGGATTCTACCATAGAATTCTCTATGATCCTCCTCTTCTTCAACCCTACCAAATGTTTTGATTTCATTTTTGTTAAAGTACTCCGTTAAATTAGCAACAATTTGTTTTCGAATGCAAGTCCTTGCTGCAAACAATTACGGCGAGACACATGCGTTGTATCCAAAATTCAAAGCCGACAAACTTAGCTCGCAAACTTAGCTCGAACTTAGATATATGTAGCTCCTAACCATCTTCAAATTCCTTCAAAAAACAAAATAAAAAATATAAGATTGATCGAGAGAACAAAATAGAAATAGAGATATAAATAATTTGAGAAAATAGAAACTTCATAAATATCACCACCAATGAGCTGGAAAGTTGCAATACAGTTTGCCCCTTGACAAAAAGCATCATAACTATCACAAAAATCTCTAGGCAACTACCCTTGTCATCAACATACGGCTCATCTTTTTCATAATAGCATTGAGTCGATTAAGAGATATCTTTAGAATTAATACCTCCAAGCCTAATGTACGTACTTGCTCTTTTAGAGAATCGACTTGTTCTTTACATTCCCTATTACATCCACCTAGATGTTCCCTAATTTCACAATGATAACTCTTAACCTAGCAATACATATAATTATCTCTGTAAAAGTCTAGTATTGCCAAAATTATAAAGAAAGTTCTTTACTTTTTTAAGAACATTTCTCTGCTATTCTCAAGCTACTATAGTTTGTAGGCTACTGCCTACTAGAGTTTGTATATTCTCTAAGGCCGTATATTCTCTGCCTAGAACTCTCTCTACAATCTCTGCTATTCTAAGGCTACTATAGTTTGTATGTTCTCTTAGTCTACTATAGTTTGTATATTCTCTAAGGCTCATATATTCTCTCTCTAAACCTCCCTCTACAATCTCAAAGACAGTGGTCTAATAAAGAAAAAGTTTATAGCTTAGACAACCAAGCATATCATATCAATATTATAAACTGCACTTGTGTGAACACACTAAATTATTAGATGTGGCAAAGATTGTAAAATTACATAAACATTTACCATAAAATCATCAATATTAAAACACCCATAAGATAGAAAGAGATATAGAAAGTATTTTAATGTGTAGTCTCCTCTCTCTCTCTTCCCCTCTCTCTCTCTCTCTCTCTCTCTCTCTCTCTCTCTCTCTCTCTCTCTCTGCTAACCAAGCATATCAACATAAAACAAATCTCCTTATCTATGCATCACATATTAACTCCAAACTCACAAATAGATAGAGACTAAAGTGCAACAATAAAACTAACCTCAAGTTGAGGAGAGAATGGTATTCGAAACCACTAACTTTGATGCTATTGTCCATGTGCTTGCCTCTACACAATCACACACAAACACCAAAATACTTATAACTCTTATGGTCTCTCTATTTTTCTCACCTTGTCCTAGCTACATTTCACACCAAATACACAGAAAAAAAAGGGCAGAGTAGCTTTATGTAGACATCAATCAATAATCTTAAAGATTATTACATTATCTTTACCAATTTCCTTAACGGAATGCACTTCAATATTTTCCTAAAAATGAAGCGCTTTTCCTCGGAGCTACTACATCTTCTACCCATAATGTAAAAATAATCTACTAATCCCAATGCCTCTTTGATTAAGAGCAGCTTGAGATTGTCATCTAGCCTATAGGGGTCTAAGACTATATAAATATAGCGTGGATTGGGATCATCCTATCCACCATCAAATCCAAGAACCTCCTATTTTGGGCTAGGTTGGTATCCAAAAAAACCCAATTATGGCATATTCTCAAAGAATATTATATCAGACAATTTATTATTGTCATAGGTCAACTTTAGAATGTCTAATGCCATGTTCTGTATAAAAAATAATCAAACTATACATTAATAACAATCATGAAGATAATGAGATAGACAAACATAGTATTTTATTAAAAATAAATAAACCATTCAAATACCATAAAGGACCTGCTAGCACCAATGAGAACACAAGAAGAATACAACCATATTTATCTTTGAAAAAACTTTTGCTTTGGGATACATCTAATAACTTGATCAAATACTTGCCATACTTGATCTCTATCACGAGAATTATAGTCTATTTCATCTAACTTTTGTAAATCTAAGCATATAATAATTTTAAAAGCCTCATTCCATCTAACATCATGAATCGCCCATGATCCAAACCAGTGTGGACCACTAAAAAATAGCGATGCTCAAATTCTTTAGCCAACTTCACCCTTTCCTCAAAGGAAAGAGTACATGTGCTAAAAAATAATGCAAGTCATCTCCTCCATCTCTGTCAAACATACATACATACATATAAGTAAGTTGATGCATGACGACTATGTGCAAGTGTATGAATCATAATTGTAACTACTATATGCGTACGCATGGGTGTAAGAATCATGATTGTAACTACTATATGTGTGTGCATAGGCACGTAAACATCATAATTGTAACTACTATGTGTGTGTACATGTGTGTTTCAATTTGTACATATGGGTGCTTTCCCTTTAGTTGTACATGTGTGTTTGAATAAATACATGTAAGTCCTTATATTTTTCTCCATGGATGTGTGTGTGTGTGTGTGTGTGTGTTTAAGAGAGAGAGAGAGAAAGAGAGAAGAACACTTCTTCATTATTTACAACATGTGTGTTCTTATCAACACTTCTTCATTATTTACAATATCATAATTCATCGAATAAGAAAGTAAAATGTGTCTCACTCCCCTAGCAAGAGAGAGAGAGAGAGAGAGAGAGAGAGAGAGAGAGAGAGAGAGTAAGAAAAACATGAAAAGTTAAACACAGTATTTGTATTTTAAAAAAAACTATTCAAATACAAATGGTCACAGAAGCATAACACAAGAATATTTATTTTCAAATTAACTTATGCTTTGGGATACATTTAATAACTTCATCAAATACTTGATGTACTTGATCTCTATCACACTAAAGGCATTATACTTTATTTCATAAAAATCAATCAAGCCTAGACTTTCTTTAATATTCATTAGTGCAATATTTTCATCTAATTGTTCTGAATCTAAACGTATAATAGTTTTAAAAACACCGTTCCATCCATTATATTGAACCGACCATGGCCCAAACCAACGTAGCTTAGGAAAAAAGTGATGCTCAAATTCAGTAGCTCACCCTTTCCTCAAAGAAAAGAGTGCTCCTCATATGCCAAAAAAAAACGAGAGTCACCTCTTCCATCTCTGTCAAACATACATACATACATATATATATAAGTAAGTAGATGCATAACTACTATGTGCGAGTGTGTTAAATCAAAATTGTAACTACTATATTAGTGCGCATGGATGTAAAAATCATAATTGTAACTACTATATTAGTGCGCATGGATGTAAAAATCATAATTGTAACTACCATGTGTGTTTAACTTCGTACATTTGGGTGCTTACCCCTTTGTGTGTGGAACATGTGTGTATGAATTAATACATGTGTTTGTGTGTGTGTGAGAGATACACAAAGAGAGAGAGAGAGAGAGAGAGAGAGAGACAGAGAGAGAGAGAGAGAGAGACTTACCTCTCTCTCTCTCTCTCTCTCTCTCTCTCTCTCTCTCTCTCTCTCTCTCTCTCTCTCTCTCTCTCTCTCTCTAAGCTAAGTTCCTTTGAAATGACACATCCTTTTATTCCTTGCAATGCACACTTACCTAATATATCATTGATTCCACTAAGTCTTGGATTGGTATCACTACAACATATATATGGCATAATGCACAGTACAAAGTTAACCCACAGTATAAAGTTAACCCACATACAAATCACAACCCCTTTTATCGCACTATAAAGGCAACAAACATGCACACACACACACACACACACACACACACACACACACACACACACACACACATCCTGCCTACTACAATCATTTGAAGATTACATGATTTGGAAATAAATAAACAATACTTAAGTGATATTGAAGATCACCACCAAACAATATTATACACTGAAAAAGTTCTACATTTTAAAATCATAAATAAATCAAGAAGAAAGCGCTTACATGTTTACCTCATTACCATCATACCTAAGCTAAGTTTCTTTGCAAAAGAAATCAATATCCCTCTTACACACACCACACACCCACTTAAATGAAATCAATCTCTCTCTCTCTCTCTCTCTCTCTCTGTGTCTCTCTCTCTCTCTCTCTCACACACACACACACACACACACATTAATCAATCTCTCTCTCTCTCTCTCTCTCTCAATCTCTCTCTTACACACACCCACACACACCCATGCAAATGAAATCTCTCTTCTCTCTCTCTCTCTCTCTCTCTCTCTCTCTCTCTCTCTCTCTCTCTCTCTCTCTCTCTCTCACACACACACACACACACATTAATCTCTCTCTCTCCCTCTCTTACACACACACACCCCCACACAAATGAAATCAATCTCTCTTACACACACACACACACCCACACCCACACCCACACCCAAACTCCCTCGTGCACCACATTGAAGGAGGAGCTAGCGGTCGCCCTCCAGCGGTCGCCCTGTAGCCTATGGGTGTGGCAGAGTGTGCAACAACAGAGGAAGAGGGGTGGAGTCTGAACCTGCAACACAGAAAGCGCAACAGAGGAAGGAGGCAGCTGTTGTTACAGCGCCAGCTTGGCATCTTGCAACTTGTGGTGGGTGACAATGGCGGCTGCATGGATGCACACACAACTTCACACCCTCAAGGAATTTGCCACATGGAGGGGGGGCGTTAGCCGGGTTAGATATATGTAGAAGTGGTTGTATTTAAATACGTAACTGATTGTTCCACCTTATTTCAATACTTAATAGTTGGTGTAGTTAAACCCATGTGGAGATGGGTTTCATGCATGTCAATTCCCTCTCTAATTGAAAGCCTTGTTTTTAGGTCATGTAAAATATTGGTGAACCCACACTCCTTTCCTTTATCGTTTTTCATTACCTTTATCTACCATACCAATAAACCATCGCTATTATCACCTCCACATAGTACCCTTGGTGCTTTACCGCCTCCTTTTCTTTACTATGTAGCTTCCATCCAATTTCTGTTATGTTCCTCACTGATGATGACTTTATACAGTAAGCACATACTACCCACTGCCCACCTCCTAGCAAGCCATGTGTAAATCCTTTAAAACTTCTAGCTTCACTTGCTTTTACCCTTAAGGTTTTAAACCTTTTGTTTAGCTCTTATCCCTTTCCCTTAGCAATTAAGCAAAAAAATTAATAAAAAGACTTTCAAAGCGTTAAGAGGTGGAAGTGTTCAAGTCCAAGCTTTCATGGAGGCCAAGGCTTCCAGTGGATGAAACTTTTTAAGGATTTTTTGAATTTCAAATTTCAATGATGGGAGCAAAACCTTTTATGGTAAAAGCTATAGGAGCTCTACAAGGCGGGATACTATTAGGGATAATGTCTATCATATGGTCTTTCGATCTAGAATTAAGTAATCTAGGAGATAACTCATTCATAAAATGATTCAAAAATTTTGAAATTAATGGCTTATGCGAGGTTTCCTCCTTGGAAATTGGTTTAGAGGCAATAAGCTCATTAACCAAACTAGATAAGTCTTTTCCTTTTTCCTTATGGCTCGCTTAACTTGGGTATGGCTAAGGAGTGCACATCCACTAGATTCTCGTAATCCTTTCAAATATATATTCTCACCATTGAATTCAAAAGATATGTCATGAGAATAATATAGAACAATGTTGAAAACTTGCTCATTCCATCCACATGTTAAGTCATGTGATTCAAGATCCAAGAGGGTGTATCCATTATCAGAGACTTAATATTATCTAGCTAGGGTAGCCTCCCATATATTATCATCAAGTTATATGGCCATTTTGTAACATATATCTAGAGAATTTGGATATGTGGGGGGTAACCTCCCATATGTTAGATTTAAATTATATGACTAGTTTGTAACACATATCAAAGAATCTAGTCTAGATAAGAGCAAGTAAACTCCAACATGTTATCTTCAAATTCTGTGGCCATTTTGCAGCATATATCTAGAGAATCTAGTCTAGATAAGAGTAGATAATTGTGTATCTTTGGGTCTCATAATCCCTTGTGGAAGCATGGTAAGAATTGGTCATCGATTAACCTCTCCTAAAGTTTACATCGAGAGTTCAAATGTTTAAGTCGACATAATCCCTCTTTGGGTCTCATACTCCCTTGTGGAAACACATTAACAATTGGTCGATTAACCTTTCCTAAAGTTTACATCGATATTTCAAATGTTTAAGTCAAGAGACATAATCCCTCTTTGACTCATCCTCTTGTTGCGTGATATTATGGAGCCATGCCACCACACTCTCTCCTTGCGTGGTTAATGGGAGTTACAAACATCGATATCCTTGGAAGTTTTATGAGACTACTATTGTTGATGATAGGGTATCGAACATACATGCGGCGAGACGATGGTAGTTTCATCCAAGTAAAGGATCATAGGGTGGATAGTCAATGGGTTGTTCCATATAATCCTTTTCTCTCTACTATGAGATACAAAACGCATATTAACATACACTACTATTACAGCAGCAGTGAACTATTTGTATAAGTATGTATATAAAGGACATGATAGAGCTACTATAGAATCGCAAGATACACATGGGATTATTGACGAGGTTAGTCAATATCTGGATGCCCGATACATGTCTACATGTGAGGCATGCTGGCACTTATACCAATATGATTTGCATCATGAAAAGCCTGATATACAAAGGTTGCATGTTCATCTTTCGATGCAAAATAATGTGATATTCAATGACCATGATGATTTGCATGATGTAATTAGTTGTGACAAAAACCAAAGAACTACTCTCATCGAATGGTTCAAAGCCAATGAGTTGCATGCAGATGCAAATGGCTTGCTGTATGTTGATTTCCCTTGCAAGTGGGTTTGAAATTCAGCTTTTCAATCATGGAATAAAAGAAAAAGGGAGAATATGATTAGCCGTATGTATAATGTTAGCCCGAGTGTAGGTGAGCAATACTACCTTTGCATGTTACTCTAGTATGTAAAGATTGTAAATCTTTCGAGAATGTACGAACTATAAGTGGACAATTCTATCCCTACTTTAAGGCTGTATGTGAAGCCAGAGGAATGCTGGAGAGTGATGAGGAGTGGTGTATGTGTCTTCAATAAGCTGCATTGTAGAAAACAAGATTCCAACTATGTCAACTATTTGTCACTATACTAGTTTTTTATGAGCCTATATCTCCTGAATAGCTTTGGAGAAAATTCTTCACATAACTTTCTAATGATTTTTTTCATGGTTTGCAGAGAGCGTGTGCTGATGTTGGTGTTTGTCTTTCTATAGCAAAGAACCAAGCTCTATTGCACATGCAAAATCTCTTACAACAATATGGCAAATGGCTACATGATTTTGAAGGGTTTCCTATTCCTGATAGGTCAAGCGTTGCTACTGTAAACAATGGTTTACTAATGGAAGAGATGATGTTTGATTCAATTCAACAGGATGATTTTTCTATTTCCATGGAAAGGAGTCTAAACAGTTGCCAATCAAGAGCATTTGATACTATCTTTGAGGATGTTTTTTTGAACAATGGTGGTGTTTTTTTCCTTGATGGACTAGGTGGATCAAGCAAAACATGTCTTTATAATGCCTTGCTATCTCGATTACGTGGAGAGAATCAAGTTGCTTTAGCACATGTGGTATCAAAGGTAATAGCCCATTGGCTGAGGTGTTCAAGCTTGCAAGGTTGATCATTTGGGATGAGGCTCCAATGATGCATCAGTATGCCTATGAAGCATTGGACATGACATTAAAAGACATTATGTAAAGTGATATTGTGTTTGGTGGAAAAATTATGCTCTTTGGTGGTGGCTTCAAGCAAATCTTACCAGTTGGGGCAAAGGGATCGCGTGAGGATATTGTTAATGCAAGGTTATGCCAATCATATATTTGGAGATATGTGAATGTTTTAAAGCTCACCCAAAACATGTGGGTCAAGTAGAGTGCATTTGATTGTACAAAACTAGAATTTGTCAAATGGACTTTACAATTGGAGATGGCTCTTTAGACCATCCAAACAATCAAGGTAGAGTGGTAATTCCACCATGAATGTTAATCCATGGAAACTCCCTTTTGAGTTTGGTTGAATGGGTGTACAAAGATGTTCAAAGAGTGAAGAACAATGCATGCTTCTTCAAAGACCGTGCTATTCTTGCACCATGAAATCTAGAGGTTGATGAGATCAATAAACTAGCCTTGAGTACATTACCCGGTCCCGAAAGAGAATACCTCAGTACAGACACGATTGTTTCATGTGAGGATGACATAATAATGTATCCAATTGAGTACTTGAATAGTTTGAATTTAGGTGGTGGGTATCCACCTCACTGCTTGCTTCTAGAGATGAATACTCCTATCATGCTGCTCCACAATGTGGACGCTCGGTGGGGGCTTTACAATGGTACCATAATGATATGCAAGCAATTTCACTCAAAGGTGAAATTGCTTGCATATTTCACTCCACAATGTGGACCCTTTAGTGGAGGCTTTGCAAGCAATTTCACTTAAAGGTGATAGAATCAAAAATTATTACACATACAAACATTGGAGACAGGGTCTTTATTCCCAAGATAACATTCATACCAACTATGCTTGAATTGCCTCTTTTGACATGAGAAGGAGACAGTTTCTGTGAGGCTAGCTTTTGGTATGTCAATAAATAATTCCCAAGGACAAACGTTGAGTGTGTTGAGACTTTATTTGGCCACACAAGTATTCACACGTACACTTGTATGTGGCTATGTCACGTGTTAGATCATCTAATGTAGTGAAATTGTGTGTAAAGGATATTGTGGAATATGAAAGCAGCATAGAAGGTTCAAAAGAAGTCTACACAACCAATTTTATCTACAAAGAGATATTGCAAATGGCATGTAAAAGAATGTAAATGTAATCTACGGCCAAAAGGTTAAGAGTGAGAAATTGATATTGCAGCCTACAAATGGCAGAGACTACATTCCTAGATATCTCTGTATTAATCAAGCATATCTCTGTATTAATCAAGCAAGCATTTGAATGGTGAATGCTTGTAGAGATATGGCATGTGCTAGCTTATGTTGTCTTTCTGTAAGTGTGCATGCTTTTAAGTTGATTGATGTTTCTTTTAGAATGATAACTATTTTATTATGATGTGAAGACATGAAGTTTAATAGGAGTTGGATGGCAAATTTTCTTCAATTTATCTCACAATGGCGCTACCCTTTTGCTGGTAATATTGAATTGATATCTATAAATCTACTTACATCGTGTGGATCAAATGGCTGACATTGAGGTAAAGCCACCATACAGATGCACAATATAGAGTGACCCATCTATTGTTTAAGGGATGGTTCAAATTGTTGATATGGCTGTAGGGGCCCAGTGAGTTCATGTTTGTTTTTTTTACATTTGGATAAGCAAATGTTTAGCTTCTTACTTGCTTTCATTTATAGTGGATTTATTTATTTTTATTACTTTACTTAAAATACTGAACGTCTCATATA